>NC_062230.1:35613882-36256377 GCF_902686445.1 Sciurus carolinensis
AGGGAGAGCAGGAGTGACCAATGACCTGTCCTGGCCCTGGAGACTGAGCTGCACATTGGTGTGAACCATGATTTCATGGAGGACGTTCACTTTATGTGTTTCTTCCGGGGTCTGTGAGGACAGGAGACAGACTCATTTCTAGAGTCTCCAGCTCAAACTAAAATATAAAGCCAACACTCAGTCTCCTGCCAGGCACCTCCAGAGGTCCAGACCCAGAGATAAAAGGCTGTCATTGGACTAGCACGTGCAGAAGCACATGCATGACTCAACTGTGAAGGAATCACTTCACTCAGTTCTGGTTAAAATCAGGTAGCCAAGAACCAAACCAGCCTTTGGTTGGGTGAGAGAAGACGTTCAGTCATTTACTCCCTTCCATTATTTTGAGTTTGTGCACACACGTGTCTGGTGGGTGATATAGCACACATACCTGTTGTCGAGCCAGTGCATTTAATTACCTGGAGTTTTAGCACAACATAGTCGATTAGCATGCAGACATGGTGCCTTTTTAGTATGACAAATATGCTGGAAATACTCCTCCTTAATGAGCTGTGTCACTTGGGGAGCGTGGGTCTTCTAACTGGCGTATGCAGACAGCTCAGCTGGCCCAGAGCAGTAAGTCATCCTGGGTGGGGACAGAGGTCCAGAGTCTCTGTCTCGCAGTCTATTGTGGATTCTTTTAAGTTTTTGTAGGTTGATTTCTATGTAATTGCTCAGCAAAGGTTTAGGGTCACAGCGGTCTCACAAACTTTCAATAAGGATTTGTCATAGGTCATTGGAAGATGTGGGGGGTGCTCATAATCCACAAGGTATGTGAATTGTCTTGAGCCCCTTGGTGAACTTGGCTGCAAATCGAACTTCTTTTTCATTTCCCAGCAAGAGTATCCCATTGATGAGCAAGCTTCTCGCCTGACCCCCCAGTGTCCCACAGAACAACTCTGCTGGATTCAAAAGGGGACTCTCCCCACCCCACGCCCCTTATCCTGCCCTGGGATGACATTCTGACTCTCTTACTGTACTTCATTATGCTAAACACTGACACATTGTCAGATCTTCGGCTGGAAAGAAGAGATCGGCAAGGCGAACCAATGTGCAGAAAATTTATTTGGATTCTTCTGCGTGTTGATGATCTGAACATCCCCAAAATGCCTCTTAAATGTATAACAAAGTAATTTTTGAGGTATTATTTTATATCCAGTGAAGCATAAATTGTGATAATACAGTTTTGACAAACTCATATATTGCATAATCCATAGGCCTATAAATACCTAAAATCTGTCTACCTTGCTTGAAAGGCCCCTCAGTGACCTTCCAGTCAATTCCTGTCACCCACCCCCCCAAGACCACTACCTTGTGGCCTGTCATGGTGAATCTATTCACCTTGCCTATTTTAAAATTTAATAAAAATGGAATCATACAGTATATATTCTTTTGTGTCTAGCTTCTTACACTGAATACATTTTTGAGAATCATCCATGTTTTGGTGCCAACTGTTTGTATTTAATTTCTGAGATGTGTTCCATAATCTGTAGAATTTCATTTTCTTCATTCACAGTTGATGGGCTATTTCTAGCTTGGGATTAGTATGAATAAAAGTGGTAGGAACAATCTGTGCTGGGTGGGGAATACTGGAGTGTGTCTGATATTTAGGGATCGAAGTCCTGATCACCAAAGCAACGGTGTTTGGAGGTGGAGCTTTATGAGCAGAGGTCGTGCTGGGATTAAAGTCTTTGTAAAAGGAAGAGGAAATGATCTCCCTCTCTGGGTAATTTGGGATAGTTCATAAAATCTGTGCAGCTCATTCTACATTTTGGTTCCACCACTAATAGAGTCAAATGGGTTCTGAGAAAAACGTGCCTTATCGTGGGGGCTGTCCTAAGATTTCTTCTCCCTCCAGAAATTGCACGCTAAACAGTCTACACAGGCAATACACAGGCATCATTTGCTTCTCAGAACAACCTTGTGGGACAGATATAATTACAGGTTCAATATCCCTCATCTGAAATGCTTGGCACCAGACTTCAGATTTGGATTTCAGATTCTTTCTGATTTGGGAATGATTTCATGTGCATAATGAGGTATCGTGGGGATGGGACCCAAGTCTAAAGATAAAACCTGAAAGCAATTTTGTATAAACTTTTAAAATAACGTTGTGTGTGAAACAGTTTTACGGTATGGAATTTTCCAATATGGTGTCGCATTGGCATTCAAAATGTTAGGACGTTGGAGCATTTTGAATTTTGGATTTGCAGATGAGGGATGCCCAGCCTGGACTGGTCCCATTTCTAAGATACAGAAACTGAGTCAGAGAGGGGCGTGGGACTCATCAGAGTGGTGAGGTTCCAGCACTCTTCTCCTCGTTCAGCTGAGAACTGGGCAGCAGGGACTGCTCTTTTGGTTTTCAGCCAGCAGAGAGTCCCAGACCAGTCCGTGGCCCTGGGTTTTAAGAGTGCTCAACCTGAGCCATGGAAGCTCACATGGCCTCTCGAGTTCCAAGGCGTTTTCCTCTGTCCCCACACCCACCAACCAGCCACAGCATATGTCAGATAGTCTGGTCCTCAAGCAGAGACATTACGTCAGTTTTCAAATGCCTTCAAGGTTTCACCAAAGTCTTTCTTAAAATTTTTTCTAGGAATAGTTTTTCAGCCACAGTACAATTATTTTTATTTTCTCGTTTTCTTCCTATTACTTTTGGAAATTTGTCAGTAGAAGAACATTGTCCCAGTGGAAAGTGACGCCAGAGAGTCAGAAAAGAAAACATACACATCCAAAGAGCTAGAGAACTCAAAGCTCTTCAACCTGGGAGGTCAAGACGTCTGGCCCCTTCCCCTGGAGGTCCCCACCCCTCTCCCTGTCCAGAGTGATCAGACCGAAGAAAAGTACCTGGAAAAAACATAATCACCACAGCAATAAGAGGAACAGGGTCCAAGGACCCCGGGTGTGAGTGGAGCACAGCTAAAGTATTGTTCTCGCCACCACCTTGAGGTCACCTGTCTTTCTGTGTTCCACTTTATCATTGAGGAAATGAGGGTTTGTGGACAGGAAGTGGTCTCCCAAGGTCATCCAGGGACTTAGTGGGAGAAGCAGAATTTGATGCTTGATGGAGGGAACTCGATAACCAACCCATCACTTACTGGGTGTCGGTGAAAGCATGGGGCCCCTGTAGGAAATCGGTGAAGGGTTCCCATTAGGACCTTTGCATAGTGTTAGATTATTTCCAGCGTCTCTTGTTCACTGACCTATTAATGGTCATTCAGGCTTGCCCGTAGCAATGGGACAGGGGAAGCTGTGGTTTGCTCATATGGGGTCACCGCCCCTGCATGCAAACAGACACAAGGAGCTCCACACATTCTCTGTCCCAGAAAAAAAGGAAGACATCCAAAACTGAGTGCAAGAAAAGCTGGTCTTCCCCATGGGCTTCCTGGCCCATGCTGTACTGTGGGAGCCTCCTGCTGTCCTGGAGGCTGATTTCTAACACCATATGCAGAGGTGCCAAGTGGGGACTTGGCAGGTTTTCTAGTCACCCATGATGTCACACAGGCAAGGTGTGTTAGGAGGTGCTTTCCAAATATCAGAGCACACTACGGCATGTATTCAGAAAGGAACCAGTGGACTTGTGTGTCTCCAGGTTTAAACTGGCCCAGGGTCTCAGTCCTGAGGGGTGGAGCCCTTTGGTGGGGGCGTGTAAGGTAGGGATGGTCTCCACGTTCCAGCAGCTAGATAGCATCTTTAGCTTGTAAATGGGGTGCACTATTGAATTCTCAACCCAGCCTGGCAGCTCCATTATTTGCCCTGTTTTCACAAGAGGAAATTTAAGTTCATGAATGTCAGGTGACTTCCCCAAAGGCACCCAGGGAGGAAGCAGGAGAGCCAGGATTTAATACCTGACTCATCAGCTCCAGAAGTATCTGCCTTGAACCTGTGTGTATGCTGGTTGGGTCCCAGCTGCACTTGGCATAGGCCATTCCAACAGGTCTCAGTAAACACCAGCGCCAGCTAGGACGTCATTATTTATATATAAATGTTTATCTCCAGCAGAGCGAACAATCACTCCAAGATGCCATACTTAGCAAGCCACTTTGTGAAATGCTTCAAAAACAACAAACATTTGTGCATGGGTCAGGGTGGGGTAATCAGATCTATAAAAAGCCTGCCGTGGCCCATTCCAGGAAGCCAGGCTGTCGCTGTGGAAAGTTGCCTGAGACCGATTAGGGTAGAACTCCTCAGAAATGAAGCAGGCCAGAGAGGTATGTGATGCATGGGGCATTCCCGGCCCGCCACATTAACAGGTGTGGGTTTCGGGTTATGGGTGGATCTTGGCTTTCAGGTCTGGGGTGATAGAGTAAAAAGTCAGCTGCGGTGGAAATGTGGGGAAATACATCTAAGACATGGTGGATGGGGGGGGGGAGAGGGAGGGAGTTGGGGGTTAAAGATCAGTCACTGCAAATGAAGTTTCTGATCTGCTGGGCTCTAACCTATGCTCACACCAATGGACCCATCACTTGAATCAAGAAGTCACATGTTCCTGGCGCCCCTCAGGGCGCCTCCCGAGGTGGCCCGCCAACCCCACCCGGTCTGAATCAGCACGGCTGCGCTTCAGCTATCCCAGGGCGCTTCTCCCCTCTCCAGCCGCTTGCTGTTGCTCTAGCTCATCTTCCCCTGTCCCTGAGCGCAGCCCAGGCCAACCACGCCCAGAAGTTCAGTGGACACACCCCAGCCTCTGCTCTGCCGGAGGCGCGAGTCTCCCCACCACACCTGCCCAAGGGCCCTCTAGGCTTCTGCGCCTGACCTGTCCCCCTCTCCACCCAGGAGCCAGCAGCCTGGGCTTACAGGCCGGAGAGGAGGGTGCGGTGACATCCCAGAGGAGGGAGCACAGCTGTCTGGTGCAGGCGACTCGGGAGCCCACAGGATGTGCGGTGCACAGCTCGCCATGAATAATTCACCCCCCCGGCTCGCAACCGATTACACAGAGGGAGAAGAGGGAGAAGCGGGACGCGCACGCGGCCACGGCCCTGCCGCCACGTGCCGCCTTCTTGATCCGAGCGCGATCCCTCCGCCAGCCACGCGCTCCTCGGTGCAGCGAGCTTAAACCGTTTGGCATTGCATTCGGCCTTGATTTAAAGTTTTATTTTTAATATTAAAAAGATGAGTGCTACTTTTATATCCCGGAGAAGCAATGAGTAAACAAATAAAAAATTCATTAGAGCCGGGCTGCTATGGCTGAGATGAAAGTGGATGTTAGAACTCGGCTTTCCAAAGCCCGCGCGCCAGTCAGTGGGTCATTAGCTCAGTAGGCAGCCGCGCAGGAAGCGCCATCCCGAGACGGGCCGTGGCGGGGCCTCCTCTCTGCAAGGTTTCAAAAATTAGCTCAGCGCCGCCCCAGACGGGGAGAATAGCTAGGCTTAACGGCTATGGTCATGATTATGTGGAGAAAATTAAATTTCTACTGTGCTTTGGAGTCTTAGTTACGAGTGTTTCTTCCCCAGTTTTACCAGCTCGTCATTGTACCACGGAGCAGATGCAGAAGGGAAGAGGTCCAGGAAAATACCGGGTGCCTCTGTCTCAGTTCACAGCTGGGGTGGAGTTTTCACATTGATGACCCAGGGCCGGGGCCCAAGGTCAAGGACAATGTGTGCAAACACCTGTGGTTTCCATCTACTCAGGGACATTTCCCTTTCTGAGCAACGCCATCCTCCTCTCTGGTCTTGGGAACGAGGATAGAAGAGTCTCTGACGCTGATTGGAGCCCTCATGGGTCAGGGTGTCCAACCCCTGCAGGGCACAGTGCCTGGTCCAAGCAGGATCAATCAGAATCCTTCCCTGGCATGGTCCTTGCCAGAAAGAAGCCATTGTTGAGTTGGGTTTACCAACTGGAATAGAGGCTCCAGATGGTGACTCCCCCAGCAAAGGGTGGAGCCACGCTGAAGTTGGGAAGAAAAGAAGTAGGACTAAACATTAAAGTGAAATAGAGATGAGGGAAGAGAGGTCTCTGGGGACCCTAAGACTGGGGGAATCACTGCATGTCTCCAGTGGAAGCCCAGTAGGTCCCTCCTCCCCGTGTGGGTCACAGTTAGGCTTCTGTGCCCACAGCTGAAAGCATTTGCAAGATCACAGCATCCTATGGGAGGGTCTCCTCTGATTAGTCTGAGTAGGCAGGAATCGAGATCACAGAGGGCTGGACCTTGTCATGTTTAGCACTTTTGTGTTATGGTGTGGAGGTGAGGCACCCCCCAAAAGCTCACGTGTGACACAGTGCAGGAAGGTTCAGAGGAGAAATGACAGGGCAAGGAGAGTCTTAACCCCAAAGTGAATTATCCCCACTGATAGGATTAGCTGAGTAGGAACTGAAGGCAGGTGGGGTGTGGTTGGAGGAGGCGGGCATTGGAGGTGTGCTTTTGGGGTATGTGTTTTGTATCAGGCAAGCAGAGTCTCCGTCTGCTTTCTGATCATCATGCCAGCAGCTTAGTCTGCCACACTCTTCCACCATGATGTTCAACTTCACCCCAACCCTGAGGAATGGAGCCAGATGTCTGTGGATCCAGACCTCTGAAATCGTGAGCCCTCAAGTAAAGTTTTACACCTCTAAGGTTGTTCTGGTCAGATCTTTCAGTTGCAGCAGCGAAAAAGCTGACTAAAACATTCAGCTTCCCCAACTTGTGAGTTATCTTGCAGAGTAGAGAAGACCTTATAGCCTCAGACTGAGCTTAAAGGGAAGTAGAAAGACTATAGGCTTTGTTTCATCCAAGTTGTGGCAAATGAATAATTTGAATCTTTTTGAAGGCTGAATAGTACTTCATTGTGCATATCTATCAGGCCTGCTGCCATTCAGCCACTCATGGACTCTGGGCTGCTGTCACCTATCAGTTACTGTGAATAATGCTGCAACGATGGCAAGAATTCAGATATCTCTTTGATATGCTGACTTCAATTTCTTTAGATATATACCTAGAAGTGGGAAAGCAAAATCATATGGTAATTCCACTTTAATTTTTTTTTTTGAGGAACCTCCAAAATGGTTGTGCTAATTTACATTTCCAAGAGCAGCATACGGTGTTTCCGTTCCTTCACATTCTCACCAATACTTGTCTTCTGTTTATTATTTTTTGATGTAGTCGTTGTAAACAGTGATGTGATTCTAAAAATGAGATATCTCATTATACTTTTAATTTGTATTTCCCCGATGACTAATAATATTGAGCATTTCTTATATATCTGTTGGACTTTGGTATATTTTTAAAAAGAAATATCTCTCAGGTCCTATTGTTTGTTTTTAATAGAGCTCTTTATTTCTTGGTTATTGAGTAGCTTGAGTTGCTTGTACTTTTTAGATGAGCCCCTTAGTTGATATATGATTTGCAAATATATTTTTCCTGTCTGGGGCTGTCTCTTCACTCTGATGTTAAGTGAAATAAACCAGACACAGAAAGACAAATATTGTGTGGTCTCATATGGAGACACTAAAGAAAGCATCGAGTTTTAGGAGTTAGGCGATCTGCACCAATTTCAATGCTACAGTTAGCAGGGATGCAGTGTGTGCTTTGAAATTGCTGAAAGACTGGGTTTTAAATGGCCTCACCAAAAAGAAATGATGCATAAATGAGGTGATGGGGGTGTTAATGAGCTCGTTCCACAATGAGCACAGATCCAAACATCACACATACTGAGACTATTCCATAGGTATATGCAATTGCTATTTGTCAATTCAAATTCAGAATTCAATTAAAAAAAAAAAAAAGCATAGGCTTTGGAACCCTTTGGGCCTGGGTTCCAATCCTGGAGCTTCTAGCTAACGAGATGGGCAGATTGCTTTACCTTCTTGAGTCTCAACTTCCCCACAGGATCTGGCTGCTGAGGTCCACCCAGATCAATTAAATCAGAACCCCCCGTGGCTGAAGTGCAGGCGCGGGTCTTCCGCGAGCGCATTCCGCGGGCCTGTGGTGGGCGGCAGGCCTCTCGCATGGAGAGCTCCAAGGCATCTGGTCCCCATCGCAAGGGGCATGCAGAGCCCCTGGACTCTACGCCAGTCTCCCAAGTTCCAAAGTTTACAAAGCACTTGCAGATCTGCCTCGTTAACAGGCTCTCCAGGTTGATTCTGGTGCAGACAATGCATGGACCACACTTTGAGGGTAAAAAAATAAAATAAAAGACAGCCTTAGGCTCTCTTTCATCTTTGATGTACTGAGAATGTGCTGGGAAGGTATTGAGTGGGCAGTATTGATCAGAAAGGGAATCTTCACTTAAGCAACTGAAAGACCAGGGCTTGGTTTTCAGAAATACTAGAACGGAGCAGGTGAAAGAGTGGAGGTTGGATGAATTGAAGGAGAAGGAGTGTTCCAGTCTGGTTCTGGAATGGCCCTCAAGGGCCCCTACGTGGAAGGCCTGGTTCCCGGCCCATGGCATGATGGGAAACTGGCAGAACCTAGCAGAAGGGGCCAGGTGGAGGCAGACCAGCGGGAGGAAGTGAGGTCTCAGAGGCACACCCTTGAAGGTGATATTGGCCCTCCAGCCAAGGGGTGAGCCTCAGGTTCCCCCCTGATGTGCTGCTTCACCACAGACCCAGAGTGACAGCCCACCAATCGTGGACGGGAACCTCTCAAACCCTGAGTCAAAAGAAGTACTGACCAGCTCAAGGAGCCCGGGAAGACTGAGCAGTGAGTCCTGCGGACGGGAGGCCAGGGCAGACGTGCCCGCTCATGGGTTCACGATTCCTCTCCTCATGGTGACCCTTCCTGACCACAGGCCTAGAAGAAATCGCCTGTCAACATGAGTCCGACACCTTCTAGAGCTGGGGAAATTTCCCGAGCGATGGACTAAAGAGGACTTGGGAAGAACTCTCTGGGACCGCTACCGGAGGAGATTGTGCAGAGGGAACTTGGGCTATGAGCGAGAGGGTTATCCTGGGAGCGGAAGGGCTTTCCTTGTGGTCCCGGGTGCCCATTTCTTGCTCCCAGTCTTGCCCTGCGTCCTTGTCAGCAGGGCTGCCTGGAGGGGCTGCGAGCTGGCGTGTGCTTGGGTTTGTCCTGCTGGGCCCTGTGGACTGGCTTGGGGTTGTGGTGATGGCTCAGTGCTTTGCCTGCCCTTCCTGCCTGCGTTGATCACCCTGCGCCATGGTTGGCTGGGAAATGGGGGATCTAGACATTTTAGGACACTCCTACACAGCACTTGGAAAGAGAAACACTTTCTCCATTGCTCCACTTTATTTCAATGTGCTTGGCATGGTTTTCTAATAAAACTGCGACATTCACTGAGAAGAAAGGAAAATAGAAGTTTCTTCAAAATGACCCTGCCTTGATGGAGGCTGTGCCTGCTGTTGGGGGCTCATGGGGGCAGCGTCTTCTTTCTTTCTGGTTCAGGGGATTGAACCGAGGGGTGCTTTGCCACTGAGCTACACCCTCAACCCTTTTTAGAGTTTTATTTTGAGACAGGGCCTCAGTAAGTTGCTGAAGCTGGACTTGCAGTCCTCCTGCCTCAGCCTCCCGAGTGGCCGGGATTACTAGCCTACTACCTGGTAGGCAGCTTCTTAATGCCAGCCCGCCGTGTCCCTTCCCCTTTGAGTGTGGGCTGAATCTAGGGACTGCGCTCTTAGAATAGACTACAGCAGGAGTGGCAGGTTACAAACTCGTGGCTCCACCTTGCTGTCTCTGGGCTCCGCCATGTGCTCTCTGTGACGATGCGGGATGGCCCATCACGAGCTGCCGGAGGATCGGTGGATCGGCTTCCGTGACTAGAACTGAGAAAGGTCTCTGGCAGCAGTCAACCAGAAACTTGAGACCTCCCTCCCAGGGTCCTCAAGGCACTGAACTGGGCTAATAGCCTTGGGTGGGGCCTGGGAATGGATCTGTCCACAGCAGACCCCAGGCCACTGACTACGAAATGGTAAATGTTGCTTTCAGCTGCTGTGCTTGGGGGTGCTTTGTTTTGCAGAACACACCTGCACACACTCGTGTCTGCTGTGTCTCTCAGGGTCACGCAACCCCTTGGAAAGTCCTGGAATACCATCCTGTGAATTCCTTGGGACAGAGGGGCCCTTCGGAGCTTTCCTAGTATAAAAAGCCCAGGCTTCTGGTGTGGCTCCGCCATGTCTGAGTAGTAGCACAGCCTCCGCTTACTTCTCTGTGTCTTGGTGGAAAGTGTGCATGGCTCTGTGTGCCTTGACCGGTCAGCATTAGCCACGAGGGGCGTGCTCACCACCCACGGGGTGTTTTCTCCTTGTTGAGATGAGCAGGTTTAGAAAGCTCGGGGCTGGGCAGCACGTTAAGGTGGTCTCCAAGATTCCTACTGGGGTGAATAATCTGGGTGTGTATCTGCTCCCTGGAGTGTGGGAGGAGCTTGCCCAGGAGGAGGGGCCTCCCTGGGTGGCCAGGAGAGTTTGCTCAGTGTTACTTTGTATTTTTGCAAAGGGAGGTTTCCCATGGGCCTGACCTAATCAGAGGAGAAGGGCACCTCAGCTCCCCAGGAACAAAGCAAACATCCTGGGACCAGGGCTTATGGGAAGGCACTGCAGGTAGCTTTTAGGAGCTAAAAAATGTCACCTGCCAACCAGAAGCAAAAACCTGGGAACCCCACTCCTACCTCCTCGAGGACTTAAGTTTTGATAAAACGTTGATGAACTTGGGAACAGTCTCCAGCCTCAGATGGGAATCCACCATGGCAGGCACCTTAGTTTCAGCTGGGGACATCCTGAACAGAAAACCTAGAATTCTGAGCCCTGGAAATCACAAGGTCACAATGTGCTTAGGTTTGTAAGTATGTTGCAAAGTGCTTCACAGCATGGGCATGAAGGCTCTCCGCAGAAGGGGCACCATGGCGTGTTTCCTTCTGCCTGTGGCTCCTGTCCTGTTCTGTGCTGTCTGGGGCCGAGTGGAGCATTGGTGGTGACTGAAGGGCTTGAGAAGGAACAGAGAAAGAGGCAGTCCAGGAAGCGGGCTGCAGAGGGCCACCTCTGTGAATCTGCAGCTGCTGAGTGCCCTCTGTGACACCCTCCAGTTCATAGTCTACTGCCTGTGGGACTTGGCCAATACAGTCCCCGAGGGCCAAGCTGTTAGTATGTGCTGGGTTAGGTTTCAAGAATCTGCACATCCACAGTAGCAACCGGAAGTGCAGGGATTGAGGACCAGCCGCCTCAGAGAAGCTGCAAGGCGCATCTGCCTTTGCCCTTCAGAGACCAAGGCAGAAGACTGGCCTTCACCCAGACTCAGCTGCAGGGTCAGGGTGGCTGAGACAGCGAGCTGGGGCCTCACCGCTGGGAGCAGCCTGAATGACTGGGGTCGCTCTCCTGAGGCTTAGGTTATGGTGTGCCTTAGGGTCATCAGTGGTCTGAGGCCATGCTGTCCACTGGGGGAGCCTCAAGCTAGAGGTGGCTTGGGAGCCTCTGAAATGTGGCTGGTCTCACTGGAGATGTGGATGAGAGTAAAATTCACACCAGATCCTAAAGACTTACTTTGAAAACAGGAATATAAAGCATCTCTTTAACACAGATTTTATAACATGTTGAAATGATAACATTTGGGGTATATTGAACTAAATAAAATGTATTGTTAAAACTAAGTTTACCTATGTCTACTTTTGACAAGTCCACTAGGCAATCTCAGATCACATGTGCACCTTGCTTTCTATGTCCTTTGGGCAGTTCCATTTTAAACCACGATGGAACCTATGCCAGAGAAGACCAGGCTAAAAACAAGAAGACAGGAGGAGACGGGGCTGGGGGTGGCTCAGTGGTGGAGCGCTTGCCTAGCACGTGAGGGGCACTGGGTTCTATCCTCAGCACCACATATAAATAAATAAATAAAATAAAGGTCTATCAACAACTAAAAATATGTAGATTTAAAAAAAAAAAAAAAGAGGAGAAAACACCTGACTAAAAAAACTAAAATGTTACAAGTTCAATAGAGGGGGAATCAGTCACAAACTGGTCACGTGTCTAAATCTGTATTATTAGATGATCAGCAGAAGAGAAATTTTCAGGCTGCTTCCATCTCTTTTTTCTCTCCCTCCTTCCCTCCCTCTTTCTCCTTCTTCTCTCTTGTCTTTCCTCCTTTCTCCTCTTCTCTTTTTCTTTCCTTTGAACTTTCTATTCCGATGGCTGTTGGGGACCATGCATCAGTACAGTGAATTTCTTTGGTCCTTTTGTGTCTCAGCTCATGCCATTACAAAGCCTCTGTTCTGTAAACCCTTCCCCAGACCAAAGATCCGGCGACTCTACCTACCTAGTGGGATAACTGGGTGCAGATCGGGGCTGGAGTGCTTGCCTGGCATGTAGAAGGCCCTAGATTCCTTCCCAGCACTGCCAAAAGGAGAAAGAAGAAGAGGCCACCCAGCGGAGTCCGTGGCTGGTCGGCTGTCGGTGGGCACTGGGGCGTTCCTGACCTGGCCTGCGGAGGTGGTTGCTTCCGGGCTCAGCTGATCCTTAGCAGGAGAGAATGGGGTTCCGTGTTCCCAAACTTCCACCTTCTCCCAGGATGCACTGATGACCCTAAGGGTCCCATTTCACACACTGAGGTTAGCTCCTATCCTGTGAAGACCAGGACATACCAATGGTCTTAGGGACAGATTTAGTTTCTAAAGACACTGGAGATAAGTTCCTTCCTAGCTACCCCTTGGACCCAATTGCAGCATCCTTATAAATGATGCAGGACAGATGAGGAATATTTGCTTCCCTCATGAGCTTCGGAGTTTGGGACTAGGGTACCAAAAAAAAAAAATACCCACAAAAAATCAAAAATGAACAAATAAAAACTGCTGTGATCTGTTGGGAAGTCTGAGGAATGAGGTGTTGAGATGTGACCTCCGACCCCGAGGGTAAACATCACCTCTGCAAACTTCCCCGCACTCCGCAATCTGAGCGCAGATCCACGGCGTGGGCTGGGATAGAACGGTGTTCTGTAGGGAGGGAGAGCCAGCTGGTGGGAGGGACCCAAAACGTGGCCAGTCTCGGGACTTATCAAGCTTGTCATGTGTGCCTACGGGTCCTTCTCTGGGGCCCCCTTTGGTTCATCTTAATCTCCTGACCCTCGAGTCTCTCCGTGGGGCAAAGGGTGGGTTTGGTGACTGTAATCAGTTTTCGTTGTTGGCAGTGAGGGTCTTGCTTCAAACTCTAGAAAAGAACAGAGACTTTTGGGTGAAAAGCACCCTCAGGCAAATGAAAGGGCCAGGAGAGAAGGGGGTGGACATTTACAGCAGGTCTTCCAGGCTAGGAGCACTTCCTGTGGGTTTCTCACCTCTTTCTGAAAATCAGCTTTGCGGGGAATTATTTCCCCCCATTTTTCTGAGGAGGAAGTGGGGTCCAGTGAGGTTAGCAGTCTTGCCGAGGACCAGGTGGTGGAGCTGATATTTACATACGGGCAGAGAGTGTGCTCTGCTCTCAGTCATCTGAAGATACACCAACCCGAAGCACAGACTCCCGGGTCCTTCCCGGGTGGCTCCCACGGGCACACACAAGGATCTTCAAGAACAGTTTTAATGGTGAGCAGCCACCCTGCGTTTCCAAACTCAACCCGCTTGGAACTTCTCCTGGAGTTCTAAACTCCAGTGTCTCAACATTTTAACATGGGGTTTGGTTTTTGTCCCCCGACTGAAGGGTGAGTGACTTTTCTAGAACACAAACCCTCTGTGTTACACTGTGTTCCTGAATTCCCGATGAAACCTGATGAAGCATTTTGCCAATTTGAAAGTCCAGAGAAGCTAATTAAATTGCCTTAGATTACACAGTGCTTTGAGGCAGAGAAGGATAGCAAAGAAAGTCTCCAAACTCAAGTTCAAGTAGTAATTAAAAGAGAAAAGTATAGAAAAGAAAAAAATCCCTCTGCCCACCAAAGGTCACTATCCATTTCTCCGTTCTTGCTGCTGCCTCTCTGAGTCATTGATGGCTTAATGGGAACAAGTTATCTGTTGCCTTTGTATCAGCTTAAATGCACTTAAATGAGTCATTTTGTTTTAAAGTAATGATAATCTAATTTTGAAAAAGGAGGACTTTATGTTTTTATTCCACCATGCCAGACATCTCTACTCTGAATTTTAGTATTTGAATGGTTTAACTCAAGTTGAGAGTTTTATGGGGTTTTTCCCCAGCTTTTTTACTCCCTTTATTCATAAAGCAGGAGCCTCGCTCTCTCTCTCTCTCCTTCTCTTTCTCTCACACACACACATACACACACCCAGAGCCTTTGGGGTGAGAGGAGAAGAACGGGGCTTTGCACAAAGAGAAACAGAAAGAACAATACATCATCTAGTCACGTAGTTTAGGAAAAGCAGCAGCAGCCTGCTAGGCTGACAGCCCCGTCCTGTGGAGCGAGCGAGCGGGGTTCTGGGCGGAAGCCTCCTTACAGGAATGAATTTCAATGCCGCTCATCAGTCTGGGAGTGTTTGGGGGAGATAAAAGTGGAGCGCTGTGCTCTGCCTCTGACCTGCTTTCCAGTTCAGTCAACTTCCCGGTGCCGCAGAAAGTTAGACTTCGCAGATGTGAGCTCGGGGCTTTGGTGTTCTGGCCTGCGGTTATTGCTGTCTGCGTTAAGGCAGGTTTTTATCGGGGGTGTGTGGGTGGGGGAGCTAATGTTCTTTTTAAGGCTTGCTGGAGTCTGCATGCTGATGAGCTACCCATTGGCATGCTGGTCCTTCCCATCCCTGCCCAGAGCACCCTTGTTACCACCCTGAACCCACTTTCTGGGTCTCTGCTCTTCTATTTTTTACCCACAGTCCTGGTATTTTTTTTTTTTTTTCTTTTTCTTCTTCTTCCTTTTGGAATTCTGGGGAATTCTCTTCTTGCTGACTTTTTGCTTCATTCAGGCAACAAGCCATCTGTCCATTTCAGTCTGATGTCAAAGTCACAGGCATATGCTGGGTTCTGGAGGAGGAATCCTGGAGGGCTGGGGTGCTCCCTTGGAGGTGGCCCGGTGGCCCGCTCTCTGGGCATCCCACCATCTAAACCAGAGTTTGCCGGGAAGCTGAACCTCTGAGTGCAGAGTGCAAGTAAGGGAGGGAGCCTGGGGAAGGTTCCAGTGCCTGTGAGCTTTGTAGTGGAGCAAATCGCTTACCTGGGTGGCAGCAGGGTGTGGGTGAGGCATGGCTCAGTTGGCGCAAGTCCTCAGGGTCACAGGCAAGGCTGTGACTCAGCTCTGCTGCTGGGTAGCTGTGCCCCCAGGACATGACCTCAGTCTGGCTTGGGCTTCCTCTTGTTCCTATGGGTGAACTGGGGCAATAACACTCCTACCTGGCCAGGTTGTGAGGGACAAGTAAGATTGTCATAAAAATAATAAGAATAATAACAAGTCTCATTTGCTGATCACATTACTCCTAAGTACACTGTAAGAATTAGCATATGTACTTATGGTTCAGTAGCATATATATTATGGTTCTATGAATGCATCAAAATAAGCTAATATTAAAGAGCATTTTGTATCTAGGTAGGCCTCTGTTTATTTTTAAATGTATTCAATTGTGCAGATCTCTACATGTAAACATATCACGTATCATATAGAAGGAATATATGTATATTACTTGAATCCATAAAATCTATGTGGCTATGTCCTCTTCAGGTAGATATAGAAATGATTTATAATTAAAAAGGAAAAATGCTACATGTCAGGCTAAGTGGGTAGCATGTTTTCATGCATCTCCAGATCACAAGAACCCAGGGACATGTGTTTCTAGGACCCTAAGTCAGGTCCTAGTGTTGTCCCATCTTACAGATGAGGTTAAGAGATGTGCTAAATGTCAACATATGGAGGATCATGGACACAGAACATGGACTTATGTGCACAGAACTTATAAGGCGCGTGTGCCGTGTAGAGTGCCTACCAACGTCCTTGAACCATGTCAGCTGTTGTTATTCATTTTGTTCTTCATGCAAGCAACAACACTTGTTCCCTTTGGGAAATGCCACTATTACTTTTAAAAGACTGATCGATGTTTGCATCACAATACCATCTGGCTACCCAGAAAATAACATCCCTTCCAGATCATTGGTAAATTCCCTTCTCCGGGCTGGATAGCCATGATCGGATCAGCTTTTATTATCCAGCCTGCAGGGAACACTTGGTGGCCCCCCATTTTCCAGGGGTGCAATTAGTACAAAGCATATGAAGAAGACTGGGATCTCAGAAGAGACCTTTGCAAAGTGCCAACGGGCAACTCTTATTGTCTAATGCCCAATCTATATCCTCAGGACTGTGCCTGGCAGCCATGAGAAGTCTCAGTCTTACCCATGAGTTGAAGCACTTTGATTTGGGTGGATAGGAACTGCCCACGGTCCAATATCAAGCCTCAGGTTGAATCCTGAGCAACTACTTACTTATAATTTATAGCCTTCATAAAAAGATTGCTCCCTGAGAATTTACATAGAAATGCCCCCCCCCACATATGTATACACACACATACACATATGTGTATATATATATGTATATTTGTACATGCACATTATAAAAAAAAATTATACCCACCTGTATAAATTTTCCAAAAAAAAAAAAAATGACTTCTTATTTCATCTCTCCTCCTGTGAGAACATTCTTTCGAGTCCTGGTTCTTGACTCTACTAGTGGAAAGATAATCAGAGTTTCTCAGGAGAGAGTCTGAGAAACGTTTCAGTATCTAGCCCGTGTAGGTATGTGCTGGTGTGTATGGGCACAGGCAGTTCCCACTCTCACATACATGCAGGCACACGGTCACCAGCTCCTCCCACTCTGTGAATGTGCAAGCAGCAGATCCCGTCGCACAGCTCCCTGGAAGATGCATCCCATACAATGGTGGTTCTCATCACCTGAGTGCAGGAAGCAGAGGGCCCGGAATTTATTTTTCCCACCAGCTCACCGGGTGTATCCGAGAGCAGCACAGCAGCACAGGGCTTCTGCCTGAGCGGCTCTGGGTGCGTGCACGCCTGGGATCCTGAAAGGCTCACCAGGACTATGCTGACTTCAAAGATGGCGGCTCCTGGGAGGCAGACGCAGGCTTCCGATGACATCAGGAAGAGGAAGTGGCTGGGGGCTGAGTGGGAAATTGGGACCCTGCTCACCAACCCAGCTGAATTCCTTTTTTTTTTTAATGTGGAGAAGGTTTAAAATTACATTTTAAGAAACATGCTCTGGGTATCAACAGCTTCTGTTTCTCCTCAGAGCATGTCCACCACACATGGGCTTCCTTTGGCTTTGGTTTCTCACCTCTGATCAGACTCCAGGTGGAGGATGGGGCAGGAAAAAAAGCACTGGCATCCACTGGTCACGTTTTTTAACTCATTTTAAATTTTCTTCATAATTCATATGAAATTTCTATGCTAGATCCCCATTTAATGGAATGAACTTTGTACAAGTTCATGACTTCCTTGTTTTAATGAATACATCCTTACATGAGAAGAGCACTCAGTTCAACACAACCACTGCCTCTGTCATTATCAATGGTGGAGAATTTCTAGAAGAGGCACAGACGTCAGGATTAAACAGACCTTGGTGCAAAGCCCACCTCAACAGGGAACAGTGAGTACTCCGGGCACACCATGTGACCTCTTGGGTCCTCACGGACTTCACTGATAAAGTAAGGATAACAGACAGCACCCTTAAGGATCAACTGACACGGCGCAGTGAATGTTGTCCTGTGGGTAACAGGTGTACAAAGACCCATGGTTGAAATGGTATAATCCACAGGATTGGGACAGCCTCGGTGTGCAAAGAGAATGGGAGAACAGAAGTTCACCAGGGGCATTCTGGTAAAACCTCACCAGCTCCTGCTGGTCAGGGGAGGAATTCCCCTTTGAACTGAGGAGATCCCAGCCTCCCGACTGGCTCCCCGATCTTAGATGCATTAACTTCTTCCTGCCTCAGTTCCTAAGCCTGTGCATACAAACAGCACTCTGGTTCTAAAGGATGGCTGCAAGCACTTGACAGAGATGGTTTTACTTATACACATAACAATACTGAGAGCACGTGCTACTTAGAACCCTGAGCCAGGGAAGAGGAGACTGAGACCCAGAGTCCTGGTGTAACTTTGCCCTGGACAACACCCAGCAAGTGACGGAATCTGGATGTAAACTCAGACCCCACTGCCTTTTTTGTTGTTAACTTTTCCATGTGTTTCCAACTTGATGGAACTATTATGATAATTAAATGAGGTAGGATTTAAGAAAAGTTGAAGTAGCTAAATGGGTCAGAGAGCTAAACCCTGATGGGAGTTATAAATAATTAGATGAAATAAACAGCGAGTCTCTCGGTCCAGAGCAAACACTCCATACAAGTAAACTCTAAAGTTCATTGAGTTTTCATCTCCTTCATCTTCCAAAAAAGGCCCAAAAAGCTGTGCCGAGAAACTGAACTGAAACGTACAGCGTGGTGTTGTTTTAAAGCAGACTGCCATTTCCTCGCTGAGGAACGGCTCACCGTAGTGGACTTACACTTCCTGTCCTCAACATCTGTGGTGAATTCCACTGGCTCCCCTGGACAGATGAGTGAGCAAGGGATGCTCTCTGAGCCAGACAAGCCCAGCACCTGCAGGGGCATCTGGCTGACCATGACCAAGGCAGCCTACTATGCCTTGGGCAGCACCTGCCCCGCGCTCCCTGGTGACACAGGTACAATCCTGGGGTTGAAGGATCTGTTCTTCGACCCAGAGAAGCAAAAGAACTCAGAAGGCACACACAAACAGACACAAACCTTTTCAGACTAAGCTTTTATTTTTTTGATATTACAAACCAGTTTTCTTTATTCACAAACCACTGTAAGTGATATAAACACTAATCTCTAAAGACAGATATACACATTTTCTGGGTTTGCAGATTGCGTGATGTGTGTTAAGAAGTCACTATATGCCACACATGATATTAATCTTTTTTTCCATAATTCATAATAGCAATAGTTAGATAAATGAAAACATTCCAAATAAATACTGATTTAAAAAAAAAAAATCCAAAATGTTTGTTTACATCTCTGACATACATTGTAAAATGACTTATTGGCATCTTGGCAGAGAGCCTAAGACAAAAGATTCTGCGACATCAGTTGGTACCCCACTTGACCTAAACGATTTCATTAAAACTACATACGATCATGGGGGAAAGTACAACTCATCGATGGGAATCAAAACTGCAAATGAATTTTACTTTAACCAACACAGTAAGAATTCTATGTCTGTGATTCCAAATACAATGCAAACTCTGGATTTTGACATCTGAGGCCATCGGGAGAAATCTTTTTATCCTCCCCAGCCCTCTGTTCCTACTGTCTCTCTCCCCTCTGGGGTAGGATGCTATAGCATTGTAACAAATGGTTTCTTTGAATAACCTCAACCAGGCACCTTCTCAGAGATGCTACGAAACACCCCCACCCCCTATCCTTCCCCACCCAAAGAAGTCTGGCGAAAGGACGATCTCTATGCTTCTGGCTGTTCAGAAGTCCACCCCCCGTTCCAGATTGCTCTGGTCTGTCTCAGATATCGAAGCTACAGAAACTTTGTTTTCAAATCTTGTGAAACTTTATTGATGGTTTAATATCCAACTGATCTTACAGCATGCACATAAGAGGACAAGGAGAAGCTCTGGATCACAAACACTTTTTTTTTTTTTTAAAGTTTTGTTTGGTTTTGTCTTAAAGCAGAGTTGTTACAGCAGATTGGCAGGTTCACAGCGGAGAGTTGATAACACTAAAGTGTCAGCCAGGGGCCGGCACCGCACATGTGAGGGTTTAAGGATGGCAGCAAAACTACTCGGGGACAGCTTGCTGCTGCTTGTCGTTTAATTCAGATACAAAAACAGGAAGACCCGTGACAGATACCCCAACTTAGGTTAACTTGTAAACAGGACAACATGGGAGAGTTCGAACAGAAGAAGTAGACAAACTGCAATTTTTCCGGCTGTGTCCCTCTGGCCCTGCATCCCAGAAAGGGTGGGGGACTTTGCTCTTTGGGGGATGAAGAGGGTGGATCTAGTTTTTTTTGCTTCCTTCTGACAAATGTCCTGGGCCTTGGAGACAGAACTAAAGATACTGGTTTAAGATATTCCTGGGGTGTGGGGGAGAGGTGGAAGGGCAGGTTCCCACGGACTGAAAAATTGCAGATTGCTCACAAAACGCAGTCATGTTTCAAAAAGTACCAAGCTGATGAAAATACCATGATTATCTCTACTCGATGATTGCAATACTTGTAAAATGCGTCTATAAATCCGAATATGATTATCGTGTAATTCCATAAAAATTATACGTCTGTCTCTAACAGTTGTTCTACTAAGCTAAAACTAAAACTTCATAGACTGCTTCTAGAACTCAACAACTCCACTGCACAGATGTAAATTTTATACATTTTTTTTTAACTGGTACAAAGAATTTAAGTTTTTATTACTTTCTTTTTTTGGAAAAAAAGAAAAAAATAGAAACAGTGCTTTTTATCACCATTTTATTAATGTTATTTTCCCTCCCATAATATAAAAGTCAGCAATGATATCAATAATTTATTATACTGGAAGAAATATAAAAAGAATGCTTGTTGATGGCCTAACTAGTAACTTCTGCCTAAATAACTAGCGGCTGGGTGGAATGGTTTAAAGAGTGGGTTTGCCCAGCTTCGTTCGACTCTGTCGCCCAAGTGCCACTAGAAGCAGCCCCTGAACCACATGACCTTTGGCTTGAACTGGCAATGGGTAACTTAGAACCACTGATGTATGACGGTTGGTGCCGTGGGTCATTTAGAGTCATCTCTTACTCTATATTTTCCTTTCAGCCAAACCCCGAGTTCCACACCCCAAGCCCCTCCCAACCTTCCCTTTCACAAAATAAAATAATGCAGATGCAGAAAAGAAGGACTACTGTAGCCACTTATACTCTTCCCAAACAGCTTAACCCCAGTAGCTTCATATTCGGCATATATAATTCATTTACATAATATAGCACTCTGGATATGGCCCTAAACCAGTTTTTATTCATATCTAGCGTCTCTCTAGATCAACCACAAAAACTCCTACAGCCAGCAACCAAACTACGGAACCTTCGGAAATTAAAGACCCACAATATTAAAATACACAAAACAAAATATCTGAGGTATAAGATAAAAAATGTAATTTTTTTCCTCTTTTTATTTTTATTTTTATTTTTTTTTTTAGAGTTGCTAAAATGATTCACTACTGCATGTATTGCAATACTCAGGCCTCGGAAAGCTTCCTTTCTCCCCACATTGGAAGGATTCTATGGTTTTGTCATTTAGTATGGAGCAAAACGGTTGTATCCCCCTCGGTATATACTAGCCTGCAATGAAGAAAGAACGAGACCCACATCATCAGCATGGCTCCTAGTCTTGGCATCAGTCAAGGGTGCAAAAGCATTCTGAAACAAAGCAATTTGAGGGGTGTATTTTTTACATTTTCCTTTTGCAACATGTGGATCATCAAAAAGACTCATGTGAAAAACTAGACTCTCAAAACCAACCCAAATGGAGGCACCCCTACCCATCCCAGGCCATTCTTGGAGAGCTAAAGACAGGGCCAGGTCTGACCTCCCCCAAAAGATCCTTAGAAAGAAAATCCCTGTCACACCAGATTCTGGTCGGCCAGTCCCGTCAGCTGCCAGGACTCTGATACGAACTGGACAACTGAAGGATTTGCACTGTCCCGTGGCGTTCCTTGGCTTATCCATCAATGAACACTATGTTCCCTCGGGGAAAGCTCAAGCTAGAGGTTATTGAATGTAGGGATTCAACTCTCCTTTCCAACACGTTCCTCAGGGGGATCAGGTGTGGAAGCGGAGCTGTTGAATGCAGGGCCGGGAGGAAAACCTAAACCTGGTTCTTACGGCAATCGGCATGGAACCTGGTCTGGAAAGGGCAGTGTACAGGTGCATTGCTTTATGTAGTTACGCTTGGGCAAAACAGTATGTATCCAAATCCTGGTTGGGTATCTATGCCCCAGCCCCAGGGAATTGTCTGGCCATGGCTTTCAATGGCTATGAGGTGGCACTTAACCATTTTTCTAAAAGTACTGGCGATTCCAATGAATGCCTATGGGGATTTATTTTTAGGATAAGGACTGGTATTCTTGATCCAAGCAGAAAACTGCATGCCAAAGCTTTGTAATGATTGCATACGCTCTCACATGATGGGCACGTCTCAACTGTACTCAAGAGTTTTAGTGCATAGAAGTTTGAACAAGTACAGGCAAATTCACCCACCCTCACCTCCCACTTTTGCCCTCCCCCTTCCCCTTCCCCAAACAAAAACCCAGACCCCCCCAAAACAAAAGACAACCCCCAAACCCAGCTGATTCCTTCTAATTTCTTATGTACTAGGCACACACACAAAGTGTGCCCCTCTCTCTATTTTCTTTCCTGGGCGACTATGACTTTAAACATGAATTGTAAAAGGGGAGGAGAGGCAGTCAGATTCTCAGCTGCCTGACAGCAGAGGCCTGGAAGTGTGCAGCTTAGCTCCTCTGAAGTCTGTGCTGGGGCTGGAACCTTGGGGCTATGTGAATGAGCAGCAAGGGAGGGAAAAAAAAAGAAAAAAAAAGTTCTGCATTGACACTGCATTCTGTTAGTGATGGATTTAATTATCAAAATGACTAATTATTCCATTAAGGTAAGTGCTCCGCTAGGTGAGACTCGCAAAATTAGAAATATAATAACTTACATGCACTACATTGCCAAGAAATTAAGACATTTATCAAGTTTACTGGGAGGATTAATGTGGCATTTTAGCTGCTGTTAGCACAAGAGACAAATTCAATTAAGGGAAAGTGAGAGGACGTCAACCGTCAACTCAGACTAAGGTCCCAGCTGGGGGAGGGAAGGGAGGCAGGAAGAAGTGAGGACAAGGAGGAGCTGGTACTCACCATGGCACCAACGCCGTAGGTGGGGGCTGGAGCAAGTGTGTGGTGGTAGGGGTCGGCAGCATAAACTCGTCCGTAACTGAAAGGAAAACAGGTGAAGACTGATTGGTCATATGCAAATTACAAAGCAATAATGCCAACCACAAAACAGGAAATACCAAGACAGTGTGCAGGGGTCTTACTCATCTTAAGGCAAGAAACAGTCTACCTGCCAGATAGTGGAGAAAACTATCTGTGCACAATGCATCCTTTGGTCCATTTAACATAGTTCAATATACAGCCATGCACTGCTTAATGATGGGACACATTCTGAGAAATGCATTGTTAGGTGGTCTTGTTGCTGGAATATCATAAAGTCTTCTACTTATACAAACTAACAGGAGTATGAGGTCACCGTGTGATATAGTCTTTCTACTGTTTTCCCTGTAACAGGGATTGAATCCAGGACCTCATGCATGCTAGGCAAGTGCTCTACCACTGAGTTACACTCAGCTATCTCACCTATTATTCATTCTATTTTGAGACATGGTCTCGAACTTGTGATCCTCCTGCCTCGCCTTCCCAAGTAGCCAGGATTTTGGGTGTGTGCCACTGTGCCCAGCTTGGGTGGTATGATCTTATATGACTGTTGACGCATATGTGGTCTGTCACAGACAGAAGCACTGTTATGTGGTGCATGGATGACTGTACGTATATGCACATGTATATATACACATACACATGTCCTCCCACCATGTGCCAGTTCTACACGGCCACCATAGCTGCCCCAGAGACTGAAGCAGGCAAGAAGAAACAACTTGAAAGAGCAGTCTTAAGAAGCCCAATGCCCCTGACTTTGCTATCAATGATCAAACAAGACAGGATGGATCAAAAACGGTGACGTGACACTGTCTGTAGAGTTAGTGTCCAACGTCTTAGAATGGGACAGAAGCAACCCCACTCCCACCTTGCTCAGGAATTGACACCGACTTGACTTTGATCTTTTTACCCCAGAACTATGTCAGTTCCCACTGGCCAGGTTCTGGGGAGAAAGGCATCTCAAACAAAGCATCTTAATAACATTCCCTCATCTTTACGTTTTTTCTACCTCTCCCATCTTTTTTCCTCTCCAGCTGTAACTTCTAGAATAGGCTTTAGAATAAAAACCCAGAGGGGATGGAAGCAGAGGAGTTGGGGGCCTGCTAAGAGCCTGGAATGAAACCCTACCGTCAATCAGAAACTAGGTCAGAGAGTTTCCTTCACCTGCTCTAGGTCACACAGCCAGACAGAATCAGCCGACCCTGAGTCTCAGGGCATCTTGATGCTTGTCCTCCAACATCGCTCGCCCTTACTTGTCTGACCTGCCACTTATCTGCTTGGAGATCCTTTGCATGGAGCCATTGCAGTGCTGATCAAAGCTGAGATGTGTGCTTGGGCGAGGTGCCCAGAAGCTGGAGAGTGTGCAAGTGATTTACAGAGGGTGCTCTCCAGAGCAGGGCAGGAGGCAGGTAGCAAGTCAAAGCAGGAATAGAAGAGAAAGAGGATGTGGCCGGAACAGGAGAATGGCCCTCTGCTCCTGCGGGTGGCACGCTAGAGTTGGGTGTGGCAGGCAGGTTGGCTTGCTAGGGACGCAGTAGCGAGGGCTTTCCTGAGTGGCTTCCGTTGGCAGAGAGCAATCTGCTGGAGGAGGGAGGGTCTACTGCATCAGCAGCCACCTCTCCCCAGCTGGGCACTGGTGAGCCAGCACCCAGTAGGCTCTCAGTGGGTTTTCAGCATTCCACTTTTTATTTTTATTTTTTTTTAAACGAAAGCAGGGAGGAGGAAATTGTTGTCTGCACCACCAACCGTAAGCTCGCCTCCAATCCCAGAATGTCCCATGGATGCCTACTTCATCCCTCTCCTCCTCTGGCTTTCCCCTACTTTCCTTCTAACCTTCTTTCTTACTAGTTGGTTAGAACCAGGAGGCCACCCAAGGCCCCGGGGAGAGCTGAGGGCTTGGGGCAGGAGGGTCCAGGTTTCAGTCCTGCCTTGCTTCCCGACTCCTGCGTGAGAGGTACTGGATGATCTGACTGGGCTGCTCAGACCACAGGGCAGGGGAAGGAGGGAGAAGCTGGGCGGAGGACCTTCCCAATCGCAGACGTGGATCCAGATAGGAAAAATGGGTCTACCAGGTTCACGTTGGGCCTGTTCCAACTCCCCAGTCTCCCATCTGTCCCCAAGGATTTGGAACTCAAATGATCCAGGTGCCGCTTTTAGTATCAACTCAGGGTCCTTCTGATCTTCAACAGCAATGATGTGGTGAATGGATGCTTCCTTTCTAAAGTGAATCTCTCAATGAAACTAACGAATGGTCAACCCCTTCTTGCTTTTTATGCCTGGGGATTCCCTTCCATTCATCAAAAAGAGCCTTTCATCAAAGCTCTCCTCTCTATGAGGAAAGATAGATGAAAGCCAGGGCAGAGGCTGGGTGAAAAGAGGATGAAGTGTTTCCAAGAACTCATGTATCCATGTGGCCTCCCAAGAGGCCTGGGCCTCCACCCACTAAACTAGGAGACAGAAGAGGGGTGAAAGGAAGTGGCATTCACCTTCTCATCACGAGAAAACAGCCTGTCGTTGGTCTACAGAAAATCCTGTTAATGGGATTGTTTTTGATGCATTTTTCATCTGGCAAAGTTGGGGACATGAAGAGAACGCCAACTACAAAGGCAAACTGAAAACCTTTGGGGATTTATTGAGGGATATCATGGCAGGTTGTGCCTTCAAAAAAAATATCAAGATGCAAATTCAAGACATTTAATCTTTTTTAATTTAGGAAATGGTTTTACTGTGGCAAAAATTTCCACTTTTGTAGGAGACGCCACACTGGCAGTATTTAATGAGAACACAGTCCCTGTCTTTTCCTTCTGCATACTTTAATGGCAGATCCTTATTGGACTCCAACACTGGCCATCATTTCAACCTTTGCAGAAAACCCAAGGTAACAATTTGGCAGTATTCTCTTCCAAGGCTGAAGAAAATGCAGCAGCGCTGAACTATTCCTCACAAACGAGTAGGCTCCTTCTCTCCTCAGGGTGACCTCTACCTTCAGAATCCGATGGTTTTATTATGATTAATAAATTTCATTTCCACAGAGGAAAAGGGACCCTGTCAGCTCAAGCTGAAAGCAAGGAGGCTTCTTTTCAAATGCTAATTTCTAAACACGCCCTTGTGTGACACTACAATTTAGACACAAGGTCATTAGGGAAGGTGTGCAGTTGGGCTCTGCTTTCTGCAGCAGATATGCCGGGCCCGTCAGCAGCCCAATGTCCTCAGAGCTGGCTAAGCACAGCCCAGAGGGAGAGCAGCAATTCCCAGGATCCCGCCAGGAATGGGGGAGCAATGTCTCCTGGCGCCATGTTAGGACCTGGATGGCGATGTGGTCATCTCCACCAAGGTGGCAGCTGTGCCACCAGACCTGAGGCTTTCCCTCAGCCCATGTGTCAGTGACTTCAGATGAAGTTTAGAAGTGTCCAGGACACTCCATGTACTATCAATGCCCTAATATAAGCCACAAGTAGGCCATCCAATCCAACTCAAGAACCTTAGTCCAGTCCGTGCCTTCAAACCAACAGCCGTTTACATTTGCTAAATCTATCAAATCTCTGGACCTGCCCATCCATCCTTTGACCCATCCATCCATTTCTAATTAAATAGAAATCTACTACTATCAGTTCTCTGGTGTTCAATGGACCCTAGGAGAGCATCTGAAGCTGGATGACTGCCCCGTCCCTCGTTCCCTCCCTGTCTCCATCCCTCTGTGCCCACAGCTCCCAGGCACACGGGTCCCATTAATAGTCCTTGCACAGGCCAAGAGCCAGCCTGTCTCTCGGGCCATGACACCTGCTCCCCTTCCTCCTCCACTGCTTCTTTTCAACCGCTATGTCCCAGATCCAATGTCTCCTCCCACAGCAATGCCGCTTTCTCTGGGGGCTCTTTCTTAAGGACACTTTTCAACCTTATTCCCACTCCCTGGCCACATGCAACAGAGCCCTCCGAACCTCATTCACCGCCTAGAAGGACAGCCCTCTGGGACTGGGTTTGTGCCTCTCTTGTCCACTCCTCAGTGCAGGAGGGCAGAGGCCATGCCGATGGTGGAGCATGAGGACAAGTGGAGGGAGGGAAGGGGGCCTGGGGAGATGCTCGAGCCATGGCCACAGTAGCATCCAGGGCATCTCAGGAGAGCCTACCAGTGGGATCTACCTGGGATTCTATCAGGATCCATGTGGAATATGTCAGAAGCTTCTATTTGTGGGATCTGTCAGGAGCTTCTCTCAGTAGGAAGGTTCTTTCCAATAGGCTTTCTGAAGATTCTAAGTCAGTTGCTCTCAGATATTTAAAACCCTTCAAGATATGCAGAAGAAAGGTTTCTCTAGAAACACAGAGCGGGTAACTTCACAACACTCCTGAGAGTTCACTGGTCAAAGTGCTGTGAAGTTCATCAAAACCGTTTAAGGAACAACCAAACAAGGAAATCAAAGATGACTGCTTTGCTGGTTAGGCCTCCACAGCTGGCCACCAAGGTCTTGCAGCTGGTGAGAACCCATCTCCTCCAAGCTCACCAAGTTAAAACCAGAAGGCAAGCTGAGGCCCCCAGGAGAGCCGTGGGTGGGCAAGAATGTCCATGCTGCCCGCTGCTGGCAGCGTCCTCCTGCTCTGACTCAGGCAGACCTGCCTCCCACCCTCATCCGCCTCACTTGTAAACTGGCCCTGCTCTGCCTGAGCCCGGCCAAATTCAGAGAAAGGGCAGGAAAATAAACCAGATGCATCTCAAAGCCCTCCATAGACACAGGTGACCATGCTGAAAGGCTCCTTGCAGGGAAGTCCCCAAACCAGCCTCTCCTGCCCAGACACGTGGCCTTCCACACAACTGAAAGGCTCTAATCTGCCTACATGCCGCTCTGGCAATCAAGCTGGAGTTGAGGTCTATCTAATTTATGAGTTACAGATGTAGTTCAAATTGCTGTACTTGAACTTGAGGTTATGCCGGAGTAAAATGAATGAGTCTGCTGCCTCTTGAGTGGGAAATATGAATCCTTGTTTGTTGAAGTGCTTTGTCAGCTCTGCTGAGAAGTGTAAATATGGCTCATTATTAACACTTTCAACATCAAGTTGAGACAAGCAGGGTGCCAATGAGAAGCGGGCCGGTGCTGCTACCCACACCAGTGTCGAACAGTCGCATGGTTTTCTTCCAAGAACAGTGTGTCAGTTTCACCCCATCTTTCATTAAAGGGCCTTTTGCTATTCCCTTAGCATTACCTCCCCATGACTCCTGTCCCCAAGACTGCTGGGGGAGAAAGATGGATCAAACATGCTCACCCCTCAGATGAAGGTCACAAGGTGGTATAGACATCCCGCTTGCATCAAGGGGGCATGCAGGCTTCCGGCTCCCCGCCCCCCGACAGGAAGGGCCGCAGGGTGTGCATTCAAAATGGGTGCCCCACAGAGGAGGTTCAGAAAGGGCTCCCCCGTCTCTGCAATGCCACCAGGGGTCTCCATGCCCCCACCCCTCCTTTTTTTCTTTACCTGTATTGGGGATTGAATCAAGGGATGCTCTAGCACTGAGCTACATCCCCAGCTGCCCAGGCTGGCCTCAAACTCGCAATCCTCCTGCCTCTGCCTCCCGAGTTGCTGGGGTTGCAGGTCTGTGCCATCATGTGTGGCTTGCCCTACTTTTTCCATCCAGATTAGGGTCTGTAAGCGCGTAGGAGGACGAATCCACACCTCCCACACCACACAGGAGCCCGTGGCTCTCACACCTGCTGTTCGGAGAGCCAATATCTAGCTAGAGATATTCTCTTTGATCTCTCCGTAGAGGGTCAACTGAGGTCTGAACCTTAACAAGGCCCCTTGACTGGTCCCAGTATCCAGCCTGGTTGGGGCTCTCTGTGACATCAGGGAGAAGGGAAACACTGGAAGCTATTTGTGCCCCACAAGAAGTGATTCCCATCCCACTTGGATAATCATCTTATGACCCTCATTTTGGAGGATTTGGGGACCTTTCCCAATGAAAACCAAATACTGCTGAAGGAAAACCCTCTGGCTTTCTGCACTGCTGGTATAATTCCCTGCTGAGCTTGTGGCTCTCCCCCATCCAGAGGCAACGTGTCAGGAACTCATGGCCCAGGCCAGGTCTTCTTTGTGTTGGGTCAGACGCTCTTGGCAATTCCCAGTGACTGGAGGTTGCAGGGAGCAGGGCCAGGAAGAGGACCGACAGGACCAGGCTTCTGCGCTCCAACTCTCCTCAGCGACTACTCGGCTGCCTTCCCTGACTCAGCCACCACAGTCCCTTCCAGCCAAGAGCTGCTGCTTTCCAACCCAACCATTCCATACTCATCACATGCAACCACAAGTACAGAAACCCCAGGCCTCCTGAAAAGGCCCCTGGCAATTTCATGACTGCAGAATCTCATAGGGTCCCTTGGCTTGTGGGGTTTCTCTGAATCCGAGATAAAAACAAAAGAGTTGAAGAAGTGACAGAATTCCATGGACGGTCTTTCAAATTCCTGGCTCAGGGGCCTCTTGGTAAATTGCTGAAATGAATGGTCATTTCCTTATCTTCATGCCAATAATGATCTACCAAATCCCAGACTCCACTGCTTTAAGGCTTTAAGGTCTGGGAGAATAGAGTGTGACCAATTTGAGAAGATACTGGAGGTACTAATGGCCAAGACTATGTGCAGACGTTCTGGGGACAAGGGTTGATCCTCATCCACCAGGCTGAGAAGCTGCTGCCTGTCACCCTGCTTTGTCCCCAAAGGAAGACTTGGGAGAATTTTCCTAGGACCTCCAGCCACACATCCTGGTTTACTACAATAGGAAAAAGACCCTCCCCAAAGTACTACCTTGAGAACGGCTTGGGTGCACAGGGAGAGATGTTGGGGAGCAATGGTCAGCGGAATGGGGGTTGTTCACCTTCCCATGGTGGGCCAGCTGGAGCCTGGGCCTCGCGTCTCAGTGGGTTACTCAGCCCAGGCAATGCACCCACAAGGAGGTATTCCTCTGTGCCTGCTGCAGCCTCCTCCGGTTCTAGTGACTTAAACCAAGCCCTCCTTGTCTACAATTCTAAAAGCTTCTCAAGATACAGAAGTCAGAGGAACTGCACAGGTCCCATAACCTAAAACACCTACACAAATAGCTCCAAATGCAGCCAAATCTCTGAAAAACACACAGGTGGAGGTGAAAGAAATTCTCCATTCACCTCTACTCGGCTCTTTCTGAATCCTATTGCTCACTTCCTTAGCCAGGCTTGGAAGGCACCACCTTCAGGAATCACTCAGCACAGTTTTCAGTCACGATTTTTCCCCCCAGAGGTAGGAGGGAACAAGCCTTCTGAGCTGGTTAGCATCTACGTGGAAGTCAGAGGTCTTGGTTTTGCACACGGGCACCTGCCGCACACCTGAACCATAGGTACATAAAAGCACATGTAAATCCTGCATCTATAGAATCAGAAAGAATGAGACCAGGTCCTCATGGCAATCGGACAGCACAGCTCTGTCTTTGCCTCTCAAAGCCTCTTCCAAGTATGAATCCCAAGGGAGCAGATATGGGGTAAGATCCTTGGCTTGGGTTCATCAGTGCAGAGCAGCAAGCAGTCACTACTGGGACCAAAGACACCAATCCATCCCGCTCCCGGCCACACAACCCACGCACTCCACCACGCCTCCTCCAGTAAAGGAGCCACAGGTTCCTCCTGGAGGCAAGCTCGAGGCCATGCTCCTTTTGGGAATCCTGTTGGACTTTCTGCATGTCGATTATTGCTCAACCAAAATCAGTAGGAATGCCCCATCACGCTCGGAAATCACCAGGGCACCCTGGTGGCAGCATAAGCCACAGCGGGGGACCACCAAGTGGTTTGCGCCTTTTGTGAGCTCTTTTTACTACCCCCGCAGAGAAGCGGGGTTGAGCAGCAGAGTTAGGGATTCCTCAGGGTCAGAATTCACAGAGTCAAATCTGCCTCCACTGCTTCCTGGCTGAACAACCTCAGAAACCAGTCTGTCCATCCGTGAACGCAGAAGACCAGGGCACGTCCTGACTGTGTGAGGCTGACCTGAGGGTGAGATGCCGATTACTGATCACTGGCTACTTGTAACTGAAAGTGTTCGTGATGGATCGACTGGGTGTTCGTAGCCTGCGTGATCCGGGGACACTACAGTAGAGCCCCTGGAGTGTGAATGTCCCACAGAGTCCTGCTGCTGCACCCCTCCTGGGCCCCATGCAAGCAGATCAAAGATGCTGAGAGGTAACAAGCAAGATGAGGAAGAAGTAGGTCTGGGCAGGATCCCCAAGGAATATCCACTTCTATAGCATGAACGAGCGTTCACGCACACGTGCGCACACACACACACACACACACACACACACACACTCTTACTTGGAGGCAAAATTAAAACAAAGGACACACTGTCAATGAATGAAAACATGACTCTGGAAGTGACTGTCCAAAGAAATAGAATGAAAGCCACCGATGTGAGCCCCATGTGCCATTTTAATAGCATCCATATTTAGAAAAGTAAAAAGAAACAGGTGAAATTCATTTTTATATTTTTATTCATCTTGATATAGTCCAACTATCATCATTTCAATGTGTAATTCACATACAAATGTCAATGAAATATTTTACCTAGCTTTTGAATGCTATGTTTTTGAAATCCAATGTGTTTTACGCTTATAACCCACGTCAAGGTGGCCCAGCCCATTTCAAGGACTCATCAGAACAGTTTGGAAAACTCTCTCACCTGCTCTCTGTACCACTGAATAAAAAGATTCAAGTGAGCAGCTAGTGTTTCCTGAGGCATGATCTGTGCACTCCTCTATGGCATTACCTGGGAAAATTGTCAGAATGCAGAATTTCAGGCACCCTCTCCAGATTCTGGAATCTGGGGGTATGGGATGGGCTGTCCTTTTGCAAAAAGTTTTGCAAGTAATTTTCAGGCACTCCTCCAAAATTTGACACCTACTATTCTATGTTTCTATTATTTTTGCACTGATATAGTATTCTTCTATTCAGGCTGATTCAGGGATGTCTAGATAGCTTTAATTTTCATAAGTGAACTGATAAAGATGTTTTATTCATATAGGACATTCTTGCATACAACAATCTCAGAACAGTGCTGTACACAGTAAGCTCATAATAAATGCAATAATCACGTTTACTGAGTTCCTTTGCTTGTATGCTTCCTGGCACCCAGTACTCCCCCTAGCATAGACACCACACTATTTTGGAAACAGACCAAGTAACCACAAATCAGTTTGCTGAGTGATAACATTGCTGAATAAGCAAATCACCCAAGTCAGATGGGACTTGCTGAAGGGTTGATTAGAGGAATGGCCAATTTGGAAATTTCTTCTCAATGTTATCTGAAGTCTGGTTGCAATTGCATGCATGTGTGGGGGTTGAGGGGAAATGGAAGGATAGAAGGGGGTCACACCCCCTAGGTTTCTGAACTTGACAAACACTGCTTTTACTATTGAGTAAAGCTTGCCCCACAGGGCACAGCTGAGTGACCTCCCCACAGGGGACAGTTTCAGCACTTTTGTGGATGTGTTCACAGCTGCCCATCCCTACACCACGGGGCTTTGTCTTGTATTAACAGGGAACTGGGGCTGTGTCCTCAGCTTGGCTTCTTGTGCCACCATGATGGATTTTGCCCTTGCTGTTGGAGAGAGCCCCAGCCTCCACCTGTACTCCACACACACACACACACACACACACACACACACACACACACAACCATCCCTCTGGCAGGGGGCAGCTGGGAACCTTCTACCTGGGCACTTTCCACCTGGGACTCTGGCAAAACAGACTAGTTCAAACTGTCGGGTAGTTTCCGGGGCATAGGTTACTCTGTGAGTTGATGCTTAGCCAAAGATTCTCAGCAACAACAAGAAACGGGTTTGGTATGTTGACCTAGAACACACTGAGCCTACTCAACCCCCACATGGGAGCATACACCTGCGTCCTGATGGGGACAGGTCCAGTTAAGCAAATGCCCTTAGGTGCCCTTGGACTTCCTCAAAATGTTAGCAAAGATGCCCTCCAATTAAAAAATGCTACTTTTCTAGAAGAAAGATAGCACAGCTGGAGAAAGGGGAATCCTATCTGGAAGCAGAAAGTCAATGATCCAAGGTCAAGGTCAAAGGGCAGTAGGGACAGGGTGACCTGGGAAATGAGCTTTGGCTGCTAACGGCCTCTAGTGTGGCTGTGGCAGGTTCCCAGACCTCTGGGTCTCTGAGCCTTTCCTCTTCTTTCTCCATCTTCAAAATAGGGATGAGGGTACCATCCAGCTCCTCAGACTGTCGTGAGACTTCAACTTACACACAGGCACATCCCTCCACTCATGCACACACGTGCACAGGGATGCATGCGTGGAATGTGTCACACCTGCCAGCACACAATTTGCTCAGCAAATAACAGCGCGTTGTTACCACACCCTGAAGGATTCAGTCACGCCTGTGCAGGGACGGTGACTGCAGGGACCAGGGACTTGCTCTCCACTGTGCCTAAAGCCTAGGCACCCCAGGAAGTAACTGATGCAGCCTCAGAGAAGAGGGAAGGATGGGCACCTAACACAGGCTGCAAATGCTGATCGTCCAGCGTACTCTACTTGTTCTCCCATCAGAATCCAGCTCTCAGGAAACCACTCTGAAATTACACAGCCATGGTGCCGTCCCAGGCTGTCGTGGCTGCTCTCTGGGCAGTTGGAAGCACCTCCCTTCTGCTCTTGCCATTTTGTAGTCTGGTCTCCATGAAGCATCCAACTGACCAATTAAATAAGTCAGATGCAAGGTGGTCCTCCAATGTCCCCCTTCATACAAAAAGTAAAACTCCAAACATGTTCCAGGCCTCCAAGTCCCACCCACTCCGAAGCCTGCATAACTCTGTGATATCATCTCTAAAATACTCGTACTCACAAGTTATGGCCTCACTGCATGGAAATCTCAAGCGTGGCTCACCCCCAGGCTCTCTGCACTTGCTGCCAGTTCAACCTGTATCCCTTTCAATTTGGCAACTATTTGTCTGGCTGATGTGTTCATTCAGGTCCCTGCTCCAGTGTTGCTCCTCAGAGAGGCCTCTGATCACTGAATCCAATGCTGCATTACATTCTATGTTCTAGCTCTCCTCTGCTGTTTGATTCATTATCCATTGTGTAACTTCGCATATGAGTGAACCATATGCCTAGTCATATGCATGCTGGGATGTGCTCTCTACTAGAATGGAGGTTCTTTCACTGAAGTCTTCTCCTGACCTATGTAAGGCTGTGACCTCGGGGCTTAGCACATTTCCTGGCACATGGCAATGGCTCCATAGATAATAATGAACTCAAGGGAATTTCCAGTCACTCATCAAAATACATAACTTTCTTTCCAATCTCCATTCTCATGCAGGACCCAACCACTACTGCCTCAGTCACCAGCCATCCTGGGAAAGTTCTAGTAAACTACAGAGGTGGGGGACTTTGAGTCTAAGACAAGGGAAAAGTCATTTCCCCCTTCCACCACCTCCTGCAGAATCTAAGTCATGGAGACTCTTGATCCTACAGAGGAGGAGACTGTCTATCCAAGTGCTAAAGGTGGGTGCAGTAGGAGCTCTTAAAGGGACAGCGCCCCGTGGTACCCCTCACCACAAAATAAAGCAAAGCAAGCAATACCATTGTTGGAACCACTGAGTTAGAAAATCAATGTCCCTGTAAACGCGGTCTCACAGTCCACGAATGCTAAGGAAAAACATTTATTCTACGTGGCTAACAGAAGCAAAATTGACATTTTGGCATACTCTGCAAAAGTCTCCAGTAAAAATTGTCACTTTGCCTTGGGGAACTTACAGGCTGCCGTTGCCCCTGCATAATGATTCTCATCTCCCCGTTGCTACCCTAAGTCACAGCAGGACTGTCCGGCCAGCTCTTCTGCCGACCGCAGGATTTCACGTGAGCACGTCTTTATAAGGATCTCAGGTATAAAATCCAGCATGCCCACAGACAGATCTTAGGCATCTTGCTGATTTCTTTCTCCACTTAAGAAGAGAGACTTTGTCTTTAGCCAAACCCTGGTGTTTGCAGATATCAGGATGCAATGGCCTGCCCTTGCGGGGGTGTTTGCGCAAGGAGGCGAGATCCCGGCGGGCGTGCCCTGGGGCGCGTGGGGGTGCTGGGTTCCAGCACATAGAGGAGGAAGCCCTCGGAGACCCTCACTTCCCTGCAGTGCTGATGCCTCTTTCCCACTACGGATTGTGGTGAGATAAGCTGACATGTGATTGATATGGGTGTCTCCATCTTCATGCTCGATTCAAAATTCAAAGTTCAAATGAAACCTTCTGAAGCCCACGACATAGTATTAATATGACCATCGAAGGACCAGGGATATCGCTCTCAATTTGAAATGTGATCAATAGCAATTCATTAAGAATTCACTGAGCAGCCATTTGGAATTAAATAAGATGGGTGGAAACACCTGCTGTCCTCATACAGATGCTCACTGCCGTCGCTGTTTTGGAACACGGTACGTGGGTCGCTTGCTGGCACGGCAGGGTGTGTTAAGTCAGGGATGAGAGGGGTTTCTATATTTTATGTTGTAACATTTCAATGTTTGCTCTGTGATGTCAGATATAGCCCAAGACACCCTGGAACCCGCACAGAGTGTCACAGGGAAGACAGAAGTTCTAGAATCCAGCAAGTCCACAGACGGCATTAACAATTTAAACCAATACTGCCCACTCCAACATCCGGCCTGGCCTGCGTGTTCTCTTGAGTTGCCTGTGCCCCTCTCTTAAGGCTCTGAACCCCTGGAAACCCAGGAACACTCCTCGGCCCCGCCCAGCAATGCCACCTGCTTCTGTGAGGTGTTCGTGGAGTGCTAAGAAGTTACCACCTCTCACAGGGAGAAGCAGAGATCTTTAAGGCTGGGGTTGGAAGTGGAGAAGCAGCACGGTCATTGTCAAAGGGATTGCATACAAATGGAGTAAGCAGTTGCTTTTAAAAAATCAGCATGCATACCTCTGGAACTCACAGGGTCAGACTTCAAAGCATTAAAAACACTGAGACCAATTATTACATGGAATGATGCAGAGTTTGGGGGTAGTCCTGCTTTTTGGGACAAAGAAGGCCAGGGGCATTTCCCTGAATCTGTCCTTCCTTTCTCTCATTCTCACCAAAGACTCCAAATAGGGAGAGGAGCATTAGCAAGCAAGCCTTTTGACTGCTTCATGGACAACGGTGGCTCGTAACAGATGAGGGTCTATTTGTAAGCTCGGGCTTAATGTCTGCTTGTGAAGGTCCTGACACGCTCAAGTCAGCAATGGATGACTGTTATGTCCTTCCTCGTTGACCAAGAGCAACGCACTGGCAAGACTTCCTAGTAATTATTTTGGATATAATTTAGGCCTTAAAAACCAAAAGGAAAAAAGGGGGGAAAAAAAGAAAAAGAAAAAAAAAATCTGATATTAGTTAAGACACTCACCTATCTTGGCATTTCATCAAGTAATTCCATGCTAATGCAAGTACAAACTGAATTGTTCTGAACCACATCAAAGCAAAAAGACAGGCGTCATTTCAATGGACGTTATCATGCAACTGCGCAGTTTCCATTGGCCAATGTGCTGGGTTCAAAACCAAAAACTCTGTCTCTCTAAGTCCTGCTACTTGAGGTATGTTTTGAAGGAGAGGAAATGGAGAATCTTCAATTAATAGAACGAAGATCTCCTTCTTATAAGACAAAGATAATTATGCTTCCTGATGCCTCTGGCTTTATGGATGCAGTCTTTTAGGGTCTATAATATTCTACAAAGATCCCAAATAATTCACATTTCAGTCTCTATGAACCCAGATATAATGTGTCAAAAAAAAAAAAAAAAAACACAGAAGTCACAGGTCTGGGTCTCTAATCTCCCGTGATCAGTATTTCACCATAAGAATACTGATTATACTGTGAGATTTTAATGTGGGTTCATTCAACATCATCTTATTTTTCTGGGCCATGTAGTCTTAAAATCAGAAATAAAAGCATCAAAGGTAGCAAAATACCTAATGTCTTTTTATATGGCAGAGCCGACAGGCTTCAGTTCTACTCCAAAGGTATAGGATCTTTTTTTTTCTTTCTTTCTTTTTTTAACTAAACTTTCTAGAGTGACCAACTGCAGCATGTGAAGAAGGTGGGGGAAAAGGATATTGAGACTTGGATGGATGCATCAAGAAGTAGCAATGTTTTTTACCTGCAGAGGTGTTACAAGAAATTTCATCTGCTGCAACGAAGACGAACTGATTTCTGGAAGAGAAGATAAAATTCACAATACTGCTCGCTCAGGGGGAAATGTGCTCTCTGCCAGTTGGTTCGATGTGGACAGAGGAGGGCAGGGAAGGGAGCTGCATGGAAATGTGACGTACCTCGGACTCGAGAGCTTAGAAAGACCGTGGAATAGGCATGCGGGATGTCTTACACAGAGTCATGGGGCTGTCAGACTGTGGGGCGTGTACAAGCTGTTGCGTCAGAGTATTAATACTGTGTGTTACCAAACGTCATGCCAGGATGTGTTCTAAGGCCAGAGCATCTCAAACTGTGCTTGTGTGGATTTTTATGCTAAAAGGAGATTACAGTGAAAAAATATACATATATAGGCTACCTATTAGGAAAGGAGTACACTAGAGCTAGCTAGCATTATCACCAAATTCCAGACTTCATTATTATAGCAGACTAGCACATTATCAAAAACAGTTTTTTTTTAAAAAAAGGAAAGAAAAAGAAATGCTGTCCTTCCAGAAGAGAATGTTATGTGGTGCCAGGTCATGGGTAATAATTTCCTCACCAAACTAGGCTTGTTAGATAAAGAACGTGAAAGAACTCATCAATTGAAATAAACCCTGCCTCCCCAAATTATTTCTAATGATGCAATATTTGAAAGAAATTAAAAATGGAAAATGCTATTTTACTTTGATTTAGCAAATCCAGAAAGATGATAAAACTCTCTTAAGATGCTTCCAACTGTGACAATTATACAGTGTAAATCGTGTTCTAATTCAGAGGTAGTGTTTATTTCCCTAGAAATAAGAACATATGTGTCAGGAAGATTATAATGGTCCAGTGAGATCGACTAGGGCCTTAAATGCCTCAAAAGCATCAGCAGAAAGTATCTGGGTTCCCATTTCTTACCTTTTACTGTGCTTGTGGATTAGGAACCAAGATAAATGCAGTTCTTGTTGGATTTAATATGATTGGCTTTGTTCAATTATTTCAATGTTTAAGAAGCATCCAGTGATTGAGCATTTCTTAAAACATCTTAAGAAAGTTTTACTGTTGCATGGGGCACACCTAGAATATCAACAAAGCTACTATTTGAATATTCCCTAGAATTTAACATTCAGCTGAAAGTTCTACAACAGTAAAGCCTTAAAAAAAAAAAAAAAAAAAAAAAAAAAACCAAAACCAAAACCAAACAAACAAACAAAAAAAACCCACATGTGTCTGGAGAAGGGTATTTCTTTGACATAACAAAAGTCAAAACTAAGTTCATGCCTCACCCCTTCTAAGACAACAAAAGTTAATTCCATTGGATTTTTGCTCTTTTTTTGTTCTGACATAGCTTTTTCAACCTCATGATTATCTGAGGAGCAATGCAATTTGTGTCCTTAAAAATGAAGGAGGAATTTTAATTGAATACTTGTTTTCAGTTACCCCTCTTTGACTTAAGGGACAGTAAGACATGGGCACCTTTAACCACGGGCATGATGTTTTCAGGGTGCACTTGATGGGCACCTAGCAGGACCTCTATTTCCACAAAATTCACAAGAACACTCCCATAACCAAGCACGACACCCAGTTTATCCAAAGGGGCAGGTTCTTTGGAATAGGTGCTCACATACACAGGAGGAAGGGGGCTTAATCAGGTAGCTCTATCCCACTCATATTCCCTGATTCTAGGAGAGCTGGGAAACTCGTGTTTCTCTTCTGCCTGGTCCCTAAGAAACTGCCCAAGGTGTAGACACGAGGGGAGTCATTTGGAGGCACCCCACACAGATTCAAAATGGTGATTCAATGGAGAGTACATTAAAAATGTAACCTACAAGTATTATCAAAGAAATCAGGGCTGGGGAGTTAGCTCAGTTGGTAGAGAGCCTTCCTCACAAGCACGAAGGCCTGTGTTCAATCTCCAGCACTGCACAAAAGAAACAAAAAAAACAACTTTTTCCTTATTTTTTCTAGAATTTTATGAAATATGATGATATCCTTATAAGACTCTTCTCTTTGACACTATACACTTCAAAATTTCCTTCCTTCCTCCCTCCCACCCTTCCTTCCTATTCCTTTCTTTCTTCTTCCACTTTGGCTAACCTATGTCTCTTGATTTTTTTTTTTTTCCTCACAGTGTCTTTAGGATTCCCGAGGAAGTTTTTAAACAAAGTGAGTTATCTCTCCTTTGATAACTCACTCTCTCCAAAACAACTGGCTTAGGTGATTTCTGATTATGAAATAAAATCAATCTTAAAGCATAAAAAGTTATTAGAATGATACTTAAAGAATACATCATATTCTTTAAGTGATACTTAAAGAATACAGGGCAGTGGTGTGCACCTGTACTCCTGGCTACTCTGGAGGCTGAGGCGGGAGGACTACTTGAGCCCAGGAGTCCAGGACCAGACTGTGTCTCAGAAAAAAAAAAAAAAAAAAAAAAAAAAGCTATGGACTTTGCAAATAATACCAAAACAGTTACTAACATTTTAATGGTAGCCATCTGGATGCCTCAATGCCATACTACTTTGTTTTATTTTACAATGCCACCAACAATTCCATTACATCCCAGGAAAGTCACCAAGAAGTGCCAGAAATGTGTCTTTCTGCAGAGCTGACTGAGCCCGTGAAGTCCATCTGTGAGATTCCCCACCTCTGAACTATGCTGTCATCAACTGAGTACGGAGTGATCAGTGGGAAGGGGCTGGAGGGGCTGGTATGAGGGGCCAAGGGGAGAACCGCTCGGGAGCTACAAGAGCAGGTGTCACGTCAGCAGCTGTATCTGCTAGGCTGTCCTGCTGTTGCTATGCATGGTTCTGTTCCTTCCACTTTGACCTTGAAAACCTACAATCTATTGAGGTGGCCCATCTGTGATGGAGGGGTCCAGGAAATCATTCACCCCAACCCACCAGAAAGACATGATCCAAGCTTATCCAGATCACTGAGAAGTCAGCTGTCCCCCGACAAGTTCTGGAAAAGTCAAATGACCAGAGCAATGCAGGTGTGCTCTGGAGAGTGGGGCCAGAGTCTGCTGCTCTCTGACAACCCTAGCTTCTCTTTGCTCTCAACCCAGACCCAAGGACTTAGACATCAAATTGCCCCAGATTTCCAGCAAACTGGTCTGTTGCTTGGTCAAAAAGGATAAAGTCTGGCTGGTAGTTCTCCACTCCGGTTGCACATCATAAGCACATCTAAGAATTTCTGGTGACCAGGCTACACCTAAGACTGATTAGATGGGAGTCTCTGTAGGTGAGTCTCAGCTGCTGGTGGTTTCTAAACACTCACAGGTAACTCATGTGTAGCAGCTTTTGAGAGCTACTTGGGTAGCTGAATGGCTCTCACCTGGGCTGCTTCTTGGAGTCCCAGGGAGATGTTGAGCGTGCTCTCGAGGGGCTGTCACCTGAGGGTCTGGCTTACCTGATCTGGGGAGGGGTCTGAAGAACGCTCTGCAGGTGATCCTGCTGTGTGCGCAGTGGCACCAGTGCAGAGTGGCAGGGAGCTGAAGCCCTGAAGCCTTGCCAGTTTTGCCTAATTTTGCAGCTTCTATCTGGTTACCACGCCAACATCTAGGGCATCCCTAGGCTGCAAAAGAAGCAGCTATGGAAACTTGTCGCTGTGACCAGGGACTTTCCCAACACCTTCTGAGAGCACGGACCCTAAATCTCATTCTGGAGGGAAAGCTGGTCTCCAGCAGCTATCATGTCACATTCGCTGTATCTGATTCCTGGACTCTTCCCCTCATTTTGAGGGAACTTACTTCCTGTGGATTTACTCAATGTCATCTCTCCTCGGGCCTTTCCATATTTTCTTCTAGGCTGCCTATAATACTACCTTTACCAATTCTCTCACCCCCAAATTCCTTTCTACATTCTGTTGGTCTTTCCTACTCCAGGATTTCTCAAGTTTCCCTGAAGATAAGAATTACCTGGAATGCTTGTTAAAAATATAAATTTCTGATTTTTGACCCTGACCATCTAAATTAGAATTTTTATGAGAGTGGTCTGGTGATGTAGGCATTCAGTTGGAACCCAGGCCCGCCGACTGACGAGCTCAAGGGAACGCCGTCCTCCTTGAGTTCCAGGCAATAGGTGTGCAGAGGAAATTGTGACTCCAGTTACACCTTTTCATGGTGGAGAAGCTGGGGAAACCTTGCTGAGAAAGGTTTCCTGCAGATTCACTCCCTTTGAAGTTTCAAAGCCCACCTTCCCTAGGAAAGGCTTCATGGGAGAAGGGAGGATTACTAATTTAACAAAAAGAAGCAAATGGTAAATTACTGAATCCAGAGGCAAATGCTACACTTGCCTTGCCTCTTGGGGATGTTAACTCTAAGGGCTAGTGCCTGACATTAATGGTGCAATTGTCTCTGACAGAAGGTTGCTCAGAATCACACAAAGGTAGTAACTCATTTAATTTTCCTTACAAGCCTGGTACTGCTCCCAACTTTGGAGGTGAGGAAACTGGGACGTACCATGTAGGCAAGCTGCTACCATGGGGGTGAAACAGGAAGACAGTCATCTGGGCTCAAGATGCCACCTCTCACACCTTCTCTAAGGTTCTTCCAGGGGTACTGATGGTGGGGGACACTCCATCAGCAGGAGAGTGTCTCTTACTGTTGTTCTGCATCCTCAGCTTCTCTGAGACAAAAGCATAGAGCATTTGGATTCCTCTTCAGGTCTGATATAATTGAGGTTTCAGAGACATCATTATGAATATATTCTGCTTAGCAAGGCCTCCAGATGCAGGAGTGATCAGAGGCACTCTCTTTCTATTATATCCCCAGACTTCCTTTTATTTTAAGGTGGTTTGCATAGGCCCACCATCTAGACTTTAGATCTGACTCCGTTGGCAGGATATTTCAATCAGTCCTGGGGATTGCCACAGATCATCTTTATTTCTCACTTTTTTCTTGGGCTAAATCTCATCACTTTACAATTTTCTTTCTTCTAAAAATCACCCATGGCTGAATTCTAAGAGTCAAATTAAAATAGTCGCCGGTCTGTATTGCTGGAGGGGATCCGAGGAGGTGGCTACCAAGTGAAGAGGGAACTTCTGGCACCAACCCATGGAAACCAGACTGTAAATGGTCCCCATTAAATAATAGTGGCTTTAAGTTTTATTGTTAATCTTTGGCCCTTAATTTCATTATATCACTATTATTACACAAAACTCAGGAATGATATCATCCACAGCAAGACTCTTCTCGCAGCAAATACAATGAATATTGAATCTCTCCCTCTCTTTTTCTTTCTGTCTCTGATGTATATTTAAAAATCCTTCAAGGACATCTAGTGGAAAATCCCACAGCCTGAGAAGTCAGTCTTCCGGCCTGACAGACGGCATCCAGGATGCCTGAAGACAGTAGAAGGATGAAGTCAAGTTCATTTTACATGTTGGTTCTGCCACATCTGTGGGCTCTAAGGCTTCCTTCCCAGGCTGCCCACTTGAAAGTTTTTAAAAACAAAATACTGATGACCAGGACTGTTCCCCAAACATTTAAGCCAGAATCCAAGCGTCCCTCCCATGCTGGTGTGCCTGGAAGAGCCCTCAGGCGACTCCTATCCTCAGCCAGTGCAGAGCCCTCCGGTCTCCCTGTCTGAAAACCTCCGTGAACATCTGTGTTCTGCCTTTGCGGGACTGGGGAATTGTGTCTTTGGGGTTTAAAGTCAATTTCACTAATGTAGATTTCAACATTTTGCAACTACGATTTTGATATCTTTAATATGTCATTTAATGTTTATAATTAGTAATCACTTTATAACTATGCTCACCAAAATGCTTCCTTTTATGCATGTACAAACAAAGGTGGAAATTCACAATAATTTAGGCTATCTTGCTGTTCCTCTTAGAAAGTTGCTGGAAGGGCCATACGGAATCCAGCTCTGTACTTTCTTGGACATTAAACAGAATATGCAATAAGGCGCTCCAGCTACCACTCTCGTTGATGACTTTACTGAGCAGTTGACTCCCATTCTTCCTCCAGCCTGGATGGAGGAGAGGGGCTTGCTGCCTGCAGGCACTGAGCTGAGCCTAAGGCATGGGAAGCTGCATTCACCTCTGAGGTGCCATGAAAGATCTGCCTTGGGTTTTCCTGCCTGGAGTCAATAATCTAATTTGTATTTCAGATGTGTCACTGCGAAAGGGGGATTTACTTGCTTGGGATCAGTGATCACATCCAGGTCCTAGATTCCATTCCAGAATGGTACAAATCTCAATCAGATTCACATCTGCCCTGCCCTGTGGTTATTTTCATTAATACTTCATTTTCCCTGTTATTTTTATTTCTCCTTTAGAACCAGATCACATATACTTCAATGGGCTGTGGCAAACGGTAGAGTGAGATGCAGTATAAACAGACAGACAAGCAAACAATACACAGATTACCTAGAGAGCTCTTGAAGGACCTATCCTGATTCCATTTCTAGAGGGAAAATACATTAAGATACACTTAAAAATGTTTCATTTAGACACAGTTCCTTTTGCTAATATTGCATACATAAAAATGCCCCAATGGAAAAAGAGAGAAGGGTGGTGAACCTGTCCTTAATGGGAAAATTCTCCCATGGAGCCCTGGGTTTGGGAAATGGAGGTGCAAGCGCATCTCCATCAGCTGGAGACCCTTCGTCACTGCAGCTCCTCTGACATTTGACATCCTCCCATTTGCCCCTGTGTTTCTGTCTTAGGCTCAAGAGGAACAGGGCTAACAGCCAATCTGGGAGCCATGCCCTGGATAGCTACCAGCTATCTTCCACATCATCTCACCTTCCTGGGTCTAGCTTTACTCATTTGGAAAATGGGGATTAAAAAAATAGCATATAAAATAGCATATGTTATAGACTTCTTGTGCAAATTTAATGATTGAAAAAATTAATGTAAAATCACTGTATGAGGGGAACATTGGCATTGATATTTTGGGCTGTGCAGACTCATGAAAGGTATCAACTCTTCTGTCCCCACCCAGGGAACAGGGAAGGCAACTGGCTTTGCAGAAACCTAAGGCAGTGGTTGCCTCGGGGCTGGGTTTATGCTGGGAGCCGTCGGCATTTCCCCTAGGAAGCTGATGCCTCTCTGGCAGGTTGATTTGTCCCCTGTGCAAGAAGAGAAAGTCCAAAGAGAAAGAGGAACGTGGAGGGGAGACAATCTGAGCTCATGGGACCCCACTTCTCTTTTTGAGGATACTGGGGATTGAACTCAGGGGTACCTGACCACTGAGCCACAGCGGTTGGGGAGCCCTATTTTGTATTTTATTTGGAGACGGGGTCTCACTGACTTGCTTAGGGCCTCACTTTTGCTGAAGCTGGCTTTGACCTCACGATCCTCCCGCCTCAGCCTCCCGAGCCTCTGTGATTACAAGCATGTGCCACCACGCCCACGAGGAAACTTGTTTTGAACTCAACAACAGAACAAAAGGCCCCCATAGTTTATGATGCTGGTTATCATCATATAATGTGCTGACAGTTGTAAGTCAGGCTGTACCTGAAGGGCTCTGTCAAGGCACACGGGGAATTTTCAACCACCCAATGGGGCAATAATCACTTATCAGCCTCCCATTACAGAGAAGGCGGTTGGTTGAAGATCCAATAGTTCAGATTGCTTGCCTGTATGATCTCACGTAGTAAACAACTCTACCGAGACGTGATCCTTCCTTAAATCTACATCTGTGACCTTAGTTTGTGCCTCTGTAGCAAAGACTTTCTAGAGAGTGTGCAAGTCAGAGAGAAGTGCATTGAGCATGAAAGATCCCATTTCTATCCTGACACAGACAGGTACTGTCCTGTCCCAAAGGGCTCAGAGATTGCCTGCTCTAAAACTGACTCACACTTTAGAATGAATGCAGATTGCTCACTATTCCCACGATGCATCTAGTGCTTACAAATCATCATTCACACTCTTATCTGTCAATCAGATTGGGTTACTATTGATGACATTGGCATCCCCTCCTTTAGTTTTAATGTTCCCTTTCATCTCGTCTGATTCTAATTGGTATGATGCAGATGAGGTAACTGAGGTTCCATCATGTTAACAGAAATCGAATGAGATTTTTCTAGGTCACATTTCACATTAATGTGAGTCTGTTATGCAATCATCGACAAGATATGAGGATGGAATCACTTGCTCTACCCTTTGATTCTGGAGGTAAAGGAAATGATTAACCATGGCCATAGGCGAAAGGAAGAAAGAAGTCATACAGAATGAATTTCCAGGGAGGCTGGACCATTGACAGCTCTCCAAAACGGAGAGCAGGGAGATGGTAAGTGATCGGGGGAACCACTGGTCAAGGTCAAGGTCAAGGTCAATGGACGTCTGTTACAGGTCAGGCCAAGCATCTCAATCTGGATGATCAAGACGATGGAGGGAGAAGGGTGTTTTTCCTTGCTTATGTTTCGGCTCCTCAAAATCAATTAATCTATTGGAAAGATCACACATTGCATTGCAACAAAAATGAGCCCAGAAACAATGACAAAATTGACTGGTGCCTCTTGATGGAGACACTCTCTGGTTCTCATTCAGCAACCTCCCATCTCTCTTGAGAATGGCCCCTGCTCTAAATGCTCTGTATGTTAATTAAATATGAAATGCACTATGGTTTTGAGGAGAATCTAATTCCAGAGGAATCCATCACTGTGCTCCACACCAGGGAGAAAACCATAAGAAGTCATTTATTTCTGTCGAATGACTGTTCACATGCTTGCGCTGCACAGAAATATGGAAATAAAAGAGCGGCCACATATAAACAGAAATTGGTTCTTCTGGGCACAGAAATCAACTTGGGTTCATTTGTACTGAATCAGAACTTGCTTTGATCACCTTAAAGGGAATAGTTAGGATTTTTAGTGAAAAGTTGCAATCTAATCCCAAAAGATAATATCTATCTTATATCAAAAAACAAAACAAAACAAAAAAACCAACAACAACATGCAAATGAACAATAACAACAAGGAGAAAAGAAAATGAGGCCAAGAAGTGGAGGGTTTCATTTTTATTGCCACATCCACAAACGTTTCATGAGCCGGGAGCCTATCTCCTGGGTTTTTCCTCCTTCCACTTTACTGGGTCACTGTCTTCTCTGAAGGGCATTCTGTATTTGCATGGAAATGGCTCATCCAGAGACCTTGGAGAGCACCTTCCCACCAGAGGCTTCTGACCTACCTTGGAAAATGCCAGGTTGCTAGCCTGCCTCTAAACCTTCACAGCTCAAGGGCCCTGATGGTGCTGCCTGATATACAAGCTTTATTTGCTTTTCTGTGGCCCATCAAGTCAATGATCTGCAGCCTGGAAAGTGTGTAATTAGGCTATGACATGACCAAAGGAGTGTTACACCTTGTCTTGTCACCGGCAAAAATGTCTCCCCACGTGGCTGCACCAGCTATGGTCCATTGGGTTTGGAATTTCCCTTAATGCCTCCCCAGCTCCTTGTTGGTCCAGTCTGTGGACTGTTAGAGGACTGGTCCTTTTTATGTTTAACTGCTCCCACTACATATCCATCCAATAGTGCTTAGCGGTTGCTCAGACACCACTATAGATGAAGAGCCAATGCCAATTACTTCTTGAAACAAAAATTTGAACTTTTTCTTTTAATGTGTGCATCCGATGTCTGAAAATGAGAAGTAAGAGTCATTCAGGAACTAGACCTCTCAGGACCAGCCCTGCCATTTTTCACCACTAAGAGTTCGGCATCTGTGGCCTCAAGTGGCAAAAGTCACAGTCGTGCCACTAGGAAAGGTCGTACGTTCCCTCCTCTACACCACTTCAGAACCAGCCTGCAGGCACCAAGGGGCTTCAGTAGAGAAATGGAGGGCTGCTCAGGACCAAATGCAATTACCTTAGTGATGGTGATTTTTTTTGGAGAAGGCCCAGTTGGAACCATTTTAAAAGGAGCACTGTCATCTATATTGTCTGTTTCATTAGGGAAGTTGAATTCTCCTGGCATGTGAACCTTATAATGGGCATCTCACAATCCTGCCATCTTTCTAGTTGCCCAAGCACTGCCTGCAATAATTAGCTTTGCTTTTCCTTCTTAAGGACCCTGAACCACTGAGAAAATCACTGAATCTGATGAGAAAGGGAACTTTAGGGAGAAAAGTAAAAGAATGATTTGTAAGGATATATCTGCATGTGTACATATGCATTTTCAATCTCCAGTTCCAATATCAGGCTGGACGTAGTGTTCTAGGCACTTGGAAAAGAAAGAAAGGTATCGGGGAACTCGCTTCTACCACATTCCTATTACAAGATGACAGAGCATCTTCTATTTTATTTTTATTGCAAAACCAAGGAAGCTCATCAGGATGAGTGCAAATAACAGAAAAGAGAAAAAATAAACTAAAAATAACAACTTCAACAAAGCACAGCCAGACAAGGGGCAGAGGAAGGACTCTTGACTACTACCAGGTTTTGACTCAACAGTCTAGACTCTGACTTCAAAATAGCTCTCCCTGACCCTGAACCCTTATCTCAGCTACAAGGGGCCATGGGGTCCTCTCATTCCCCAGAAGCCTCTGTGTGCCACACGGTCGGTCCCTGCTGACCTGGAATGCTGTCCTCACCAACCAGGCATGAAGGGCTCTCTGTATTTTTCCAAGTAGATTTCTCAAAATAAGAACTCCAGCATCAGGTTGCCAATACTTATTTTGCCAAACAAGAACATTAAAAATAAAATGGGATTTAAAAAAAATCTCTCCCATTTACTATCACCCTCATTTTATAGACGGAGAGCCACTGTTAGCAGCCGGATACAGACTGCGTGTTCCCTGAAGAGGCAGCTGAGGACCCCGTCAGGTTGTGCAAGTTCTTCTCTGTCTTGGTACATAGTAAATGAGCCACCACAGCTGTCGCTGGGTCTGGGAGATCCTGCTTCAGCTAAGCATATCCACCCCTCTGGGGCTTTCTCCTGAACACACAGCAAAGTTCAGGCACCAGGGCTGCTACTGCTGCAACCTGGAACAGCATCCACCCTCATCAGACTCGGCTGGGATCAGGGGCCTGGGAGACTCTGAACACTCCTCTGCTGTCCAGTTCGCACTGCCTGCCCTCACCAGAGCAGGATCCTCACAGTCCACACATTAAACTTTCCGAGTTCTACCGTACGGCAAGAAAGGTAAAATCACCAAGTCCGTAAACTGCAATGATATGTTTTTTAAGTAAACTTTCCATGAAGGAAAGGCCCTTTGTTGGTAAATTAAAATCCCATTCAGGATGCTTATATGCTTTATATGCTGATGGCTCCCTAAGGTTTATTATATGTCATTTGATAAGGACTCCAAATAGAATGGTGTATCATTTTAAATGCAATTATTTGCCTGTCTTAACAACAGCATTTCTCTATTACTTAATCTAAGTCCAGGAAAAAAAATAAATAAATAACACTCCTAAAACAGATAGAAAGTAGCCTGCACCGATGGCAATCAGCTCAAAGCCCTCTACTTCCTCAGTTCCGCTTGGACTAAGGATTGAGTTAGTTCTGTTTACTGTTGTTAAGCTTATGATGAAGTGTTATGGAAGGCAGAGACAGTCTTTTTCTTTCTCTTTTCTCTTTTCCTCTCTGTCTCCTTCCTTCTTTCCTGCCTTCCACCCAGCCACCCACCCACCGGTGCATTGATCTATTCTCTCTCTCTTTGCACCATCCCTGCATCTAACCATCTGTTTACATATGCCATCTATCTCTGTCATTGAAATAATTTTAAAGAGGAGTAGCCCAAATCCTCCCTGACCCCAAAGATATGCCCACTTACAGCTATTGAGTTCAAGAAAGAAATACTAATCTATTTCTCTCTGAAATAGAATGTTTTATTCATGGGTTGTGAGCATCAGATTTAAATGATGTTCTAGCGTGTGCCTTACATGTCTGCCTGAACTTGAAAAGCCCTCCCTTTCTTGCATTAAGATTTACCTAGCTGCACTCATGAGTCCCCTGTGAGGCCCCCCGGCATAGGTGTGGGTGCGGGGAGCTAGGTCACTGATCCTATGGCATTTCAGGGGGTTCCTATTAGGGTGATCAATACACAATTGCTTACGGCAAGTTCATAGAGCGTGCTTGCTGACAATGAAACTTTAAGGTCTTGAAAAACAAAACCAAGCAAAGCAAAACAAAACAAAACAAAACAAAAAACCAAAAGAGGGATAAAATAAAATAAATACAATCCTGTGACTGGCAATCTCCTTCACTCAGCCTAGGGACAACATGTGTCCTGGTGCTCTGAGAGTATGTCCAAAGCTTCCTGGCATTCAGGGATTTTCAAAGGAAATGCATGTTTTAAGTGAAAGAAGAAATGGCCCCTGGTAACTCTCAGTGCAATGGTGTTGCTATGAAATTTCCGAGTGAAACACTGGAACACGGTATTGCTTTCTTCTCTGACTGGTCTGTGGCTACTTTCTGCCTGAACATGAGGGACCTTTTCATGCACTGACCATTAGGAAATGTTAGAGTGTTAGCAAGCAGGACGAGATGACTGATGTCTGTCTTTCTAGAGAGATGTTTTCCTCCAAGCTACGTGCACGTCACACGTATTTTCCTAGACATTTGTGGCACCATTCACGGCCCAGGGAACCTTCCCCACCCCTCAACCCCAGTTTGACTGCTGAAAGATGCAACAGGGCCAAGTCATCTTACACACAGAAACCAAGAGCCAATCAAGAAGGAGAAGCCTGCCCCAGGCATAATTCAAGCAAGCCATTCATGGAGCTAATGTGATGGACCTGCCGAATCCAGAACGAAACACGAACACATCAGCAACACCAAGTGGCATGCAATGACCAGATGACCATAGGCACCACCGCCATGCTTTGATTGGTTCAAGCTCAGAAAACAATCTCATTGAGACTTTGGATGGATACCTTCCCATAAATCAAAGTGAGATTCAAAGGTTGGGTGAGGTCAAGCGCTTACCAAATGTTTCCTCGATGCCAAGAAAAGATGTTCGCCTATCCCCATTAAATTTGTCAACGAGACTATAAAATCACCTAGTTCAGCTCAGTCTTTTTCGTTTGGGAAAATCTCTGCCCACACCAGATGGTCTTCGTTCTGGAGGCCAACACTCAGAGACTCTTGGGGTGCTCCGAGATACTCAGCATGTGATCATTTACCAGGAAGATGACGGGCAGGGAGTTGCCAGGGGCCCAGAGAAGACCTCTGGGCAGTCCCGAGGTTACTGGAGTTCAATGTTTTTCAAAGGTCCCTGAATCTTTAATTTGACGAGGGCTTAATTTGTGCTGATAAAAGGTAAAATTGTACCAACGGGGGACATCAAACTTCTTTCCCTTTCAAGAAGGTCTGATGAGTGAATCTCATGATTACAGGGAAAGTTTGTTGCCGTTTTTCTTTTGATCAAATTGACAACCAGTGAGCATTTCCAAAACACTCTCAATGCCTGCTGATTTTCCTTCCTGTGTCGAAGGCGTTTCTTTTCATTAAGAAGGTTATCTCTTTGTCTTCCTGTCTATCTTCCAGAGAAGAGGAGCTCAGAGTCAATGACTACTGATCTTATGCTGTGAGCGTGTAAAAATAATTTATCATCCTGTTGCCCCGAGATAAATTCTAGATACATGGCATCTTTAATACAGATTCAAAAGCTGTTCTGAAAATTTCACATTTTTCCCCCCAAACGTGAGCCTTTATAGAAGGACCTTCTTTCTCCATATCTGCTTACTAAAAATGAGAGGAAGCCCCACTGTTTTAACAGAGACACTTCATAAATCAAACCAGAAATATCATTTTAGGGATTGTTTTCTGGTAATTCATGTATTACTGGATTTACTTCCATGAATAATTCCATGTGTGACAAGGATCTCGCTCACGATAGAGTTAGGGAGGGCTGGTGATCAATTTCCACAGCAACCAAGAAGACCTAACGTGCAAATGTCTCTAATGAACAACAAGAGGCCAATTATGTGGGCGAGAACAGAGTTAGTTGGTTTCTTCAGCTGAAACGGTCCTACTGAATTGGGAATTGCAGAGTTATTAAAGATTTACCAATCCAAGAATGAGGGCACTTTTTCAGAAGTATATACTGCCAATGAGAAATCTTAATAATATTAAAATGACAGATTTTATACATATATTTGCATACACGGTATTCTAAAATGCAGAAAATTATAACTGAATTTTAGATGAATGCAAGTGGAAATGACGAGCTTCTCAAGTAGCTCTATCGAAGAATAGAATTAAACATTGTTTATTTTGTTCAAATGTCTAGATTGGTCTTGTTGAAGGAGGCGATTTTGTAATTTTGTAATTAACCTTTTTTCAACTTGGGGATGGATGCTCTTATACTGAGAAGCAAGATAAACATTCAAAGAAATAAATCCATTTAAGATTCTTATAATTATACAGCAGGCTAAAGTTACTGTGATTATAATTACATACAAAGTGGGTGTTTGAGAATTTAGCATCTAGAGATATTTTCATAAAAATAATTAAGGGTTGTAGCAGAACCACTTCCCAATTGATAACTGCGAATTCTCAGTGTTTGGAATTTAATAGCATTAAGTCTTTTCATTTGTAGAATGATCTTGAGTATTTTGAGATAGTCATCATTTTTATTAGCCTTATTGACCCTGTTTTCCTACTCCAGCATCAGAGTGTATTGAAGATAACAATTTATAGAAAACATTTTGCATCTTGGCAACTGGTTATTGGGTAAGTGGATAATTTATGTATTTACAACTATGTCTTGACAATGGTTTGGATTTCTTTGAAGGCTCCCTAAGCCTCAAGAACTTGTTATGGCTATTTATAAGAAAATAATGCCTGTGACAACCAGACAGCAGATCAAAACTCTCTCTCTCTCTCTCCAAAGAGTCGCTTGTTATGAGCTTATGCATGGGTCTTCCAAGTTCAGCTTTTAAAATTGGGGGGTTAACTTTGCCTCACTAGGTTGCAGAGGAATTCTGTGGCTACAATGAACCACCCACCCATCTTGTGAGAAATGGAATGGAACTGCCGAGAAAGCACACCACAGCAAACCAGATAGGGACTCAATCACCACAGGCCAGGTGGGGGGACAGTGGCGGCCGCCGCATCTCATTGAAGAGTCTAACACGCTGCCCGCTTACCTGTCTGACCCAGCATGCCTCAGCCACACATGCAAATTGTTATCATTATTGTTTTATTCATGAAACATATTTTTAAATTAAAGGAGTCATTACCAAAAATAAGCATCGTCTACAACCTTTGTGCATGCAGAGCATCCGAACATTCACATTTATGTCCTCAGAAAACAGAGCCAGGGAGTTGCATTCAATATGAAAACGCACACTTTGTTTTCTTAAGGCACCTCTACAAAAATAGCTACAGCTTGCTGTTCCAGGAACCAAGTCATTCGTGAGTCCTGGGGAATCAAGCCACCCACACAACCGTTCTGACTTCTGTATTTCTCAGACACACTTGGGTCCCTTCCACTGCCAGTCTTTACATGTGGTGTGCATTGCAAATAAAAGTTGACTTGTGTTTGTAGGATTGGACCCTGGGCATTGCCAGAAAGAATGAACCTCCTTAGAAAAGCCAGAGGCACTTCCCAGTCTTTCATTTTGAATTTAAAAATGCAGGGAGGGAAAGCTTCCCTGTGCATAAGGAGGGAAAGAAGGTGCTTGGAATGTAGGGAGACTGCAGGATCATTCTCTGTGCTTCTCTCCGCTAGCTGACACCATGGATTTACATAGAGGACCACGGGAAGGCTGTGCAGGGAGTGTCCGTGTGCATGTGTGTGCATGTGTGTGTGCACGTGTGTTTGTGCTTGTGCAAGGTGTATGATCACAGGAATAAAGAGATCTGGAAAACAGGCACACGGTGACAGAGTCTTCTTGCCTCCATGTCTGAGCAGAGAGGGTGGGAGTGTGGAATGCACTGGTTGAGATTGCTCACCCTCTGTGCGGCCTGTATACCTTCACCACAGGACCTAACCTCTGGGTGCTTTTCCCCCGGCCATGCATTTTCAGCAAGACTGGAAGAGGGTCTTCTGTCCCATCGACTAAGTTAATTGCCAGTAGTTGTCAAGCACAAGAAGGAAGGGCTCTTACCTGTCACTGTAGGCAGCGGCAGTGGCAGGGGTGGGCTGGGCGTAGCGGTATGCAGCGTAACCACCCTAGAACACAAGGAGAAGGTGACTTAGGGATGCAGAGGAGCCCACCTCAGGGACGCCCAGCGGTGAGACCACACCAGAACAGCGGTACACAAATCTATTGATCTAAAGTCGCAAGGTTAATGAAAGCTTAGTATCAAAGCAGAAGTACCGAACACAGGAGAGAGAGGGGTTGAAACCAGTCCCGCTGCTTGTTAAAGGTTAGCGTGTGCCCGAAGAAGAACCCAGGTCCCCTCTGAAGGCGATACCTGCATGTTAATGGCGATTGCCTGGGCAGGAGGGTGGCGGGTTATTTAAATACTCTGGGCTGAACACATTGGACTGAACTTTCCAGATTTTCAAACTTGACCATGGTTTACCTGTATTTGTTAGATATTAAATTTTATTCAATCAATCCTTTATTATTTCCTTATAAAAAATCAAGTAAACCCTCCCAAGTCTTACTTTCATAGTTATTGTAAAAATCAGATACCCCTTTGGTTGAAAGCTTACTAGTAACTGGTTGCATATGTGGTCATTTAACCATGAAGGCTACTGAAGAGGACTGTCCTTGGATTTCTAAATGTTGCATAAGTCATATAAAAATGAATCGTGAGCACATCTCTAAAATTCTGTTTTGGTCTAAAAATATCAAACTGCTATGTGGCTCCTAGGTTCAGATGGGGAATGCAGTGTGGAAATCATGATAAAGTCTTCTAATTTGTAAATAAAATCATTAAGAGAGAAAAAATCAGAAAAGAAGAAATAATTAACATTTAGTTGCATGTACCAGTAATTGCAATTGTTCAATTAAGCAAAGAGGACGAGCAAATGGGCATATTCAAAAGGAATTGTGTTCAGTGGAGCTTTGATTATCAAACTGTGAAAGGAACCGAGCTTCCTGCTCAGTGGACCACAGCGATATGTCAACCACTGTGGACCACCTTAGCACAATTAACAAACACAATCCAGTTTCCCTGAAAACACAGGGACTGCTCAGGTTCTAATTAGAATGTATAGTCCCATAATCCTGAGGGACGCGCTCTCACCCTCACCATAAAGGGGCAACTCAGAACAGAATGGCGTGTCAGAGGCCATCTAACAGTCAAGTCCCAAGGGCACTGTGATGTCCTGACATTCATCCTACTTTCAGGGAAAACTAAATAAGAGGAGAGGAGGTAGGTGAAGCGGGGAAGCTGTCTCAATATTTCCTATTTCCTTCTAGCCACAGCTGACTTGCAGAGTAGCTTGCAAAACAACTCGAAACTGCTAGTTTATCCTTAAAAAGTTCATGCTTTGGCTCAGACTGGTGAAGACACATCTGAGACATCCTGACAAATAATCACCAATAATTTGGAGCCAGTATTTTTTTAAACAACCTCCCTTATAAAAACAAAGGTCTTAGCTAGACACCACCTGGTGTTCCAAACACCATGTTCTCTAATTAGGAATGGGGAACTCATTAAATGTGTCGGGGAGTCATAAAACCAAAGCCGTTGTCATCCTAGTGCTGAGTCCGAGATGTGGAGTGATGGGCTGAGGAGACATAAGGTCACTGGATTTCTGGAGCCTTTCTTTTCATCTGCTTGTTCATCTCCTTGGATTTCTTGATGTGTACACAAAGATACAGGTGTACGAGTATGCATATTCAACTTAATGAGGGGGAAGGGTCTAGAGCTCATTGGCCAGCTGATTGTTAGGTGGCATTAGCTGCAGCTGGCTGACAACTGAGTGGAGAAAAAGTGTGTGTGTGTGTGTGTGTGTGTGTGTGTGTGTGTGTGTGATTCTCTTCTCCAGAACAATAAAAAAATTAGCATAGGTTTTTTTTTTAATCAGGTGCTATGTAAATTATGATTGCATGACTAGGCTTTTGGTGCCAGCAAAGATTGCTAGCAATGTCCTGTTGGCAAATGCCCCTGTTTGAATGTCACTTATCTCCCTAACTTCTGCAATCCTTTCAGTCAGAGGAAGTAGGTAGGAAGTTTGCTAAATGGGAATGACTGTTATAGTGCAAGTAGAAAACATAAAGAACCTCCCTAGGTTGATACCCATCACGGGGACACAACTTGCGGGTCTGTACACATGGAATCCCACAACACAGATGTGATCATCCGTGAAGATCTGGGAATGCTCTCTATTGTGTACATTTGCATATGTCTTCATTCACTTCCGTCAGTGCAGGTGAGAAGACTTTGACCTTGATCAGAGGTCTCCTCGCTGTCCAGTAGCCACATGTTAATGACAGAATTGCCCTGATCCCTGCTATTTGCCATCCTAGCCCATAGCCCTAAGTGTCCATGGACACTTGGAATGTGGGCAGTGTGACTAACTGAATATTTAATTTGCTCGATTTTATGTAATTTGAGTTTGAATGTAAATAGCCACATGCAGCGGGTGGCTGCAGTACCGGATAGTACCAGTCTAAGTGGCTCCTGAAATATGCAGTCATCGTGGTGAAAGGGTTAAGTGGCTTGATACCTCCATCCTTCTATGCTACCTTGTCTTCCTCGCCAGTTTTCTTCTGCATGAACACGTGAGGGGAACAGCACATTGTGCCTTAACTCAGTGTATGTGTGCATACACTGCAAAATGATCAAAAATACAAACTGCTTTAATTTGCCTTTTTAAAAGGTGACTCGAATCAAGAGTATTGCTCTCTATTTTGCTGCCTTCTGAGAAGAGCAGCAGCTGTTGCCTGACTCTGTGTCTCAGAGAGGAAGTCTCTCTTCTCTTCGAGGTTACCAACCCTGTTCATGCTGAATCTGGTCCTCCCAGACCTCATGACAAAATCAAGCCATTGACAAGTAGATTTTTCCTGCCACCAAACCACAGGAAAAGGGAAAGACACACACCACATTGTTCTATTCATCCTTGTAAAAAACTTGTAAAAAACATACTCATTTTTTACTTTGGGCAGCAACATGTAAACAGGACTTTATATCAAAATAAGATTTGAGTGGACACCATCACCAAAGGTAGGCCTCCAGAGAAACCCGCTCTCATAGACTGAGATGGTTGCTCTCTCAGTGAATCCTGGAGGCCCCTTGGTGTAGCCCAATGCTGAGGACCTCAGATGATGCTCTGATAAAGCATTTTCAAAACTGTGCCCGTTGAAACATTACTGGTGGTAGGAAAAGGAAAGATTCCATACCAAACAGGTTGGGGAGGTGCTGGGTTACACTAGATGAAGCAGGCTATTCCACCTGTGGAGTTTTGGAGATCCAAACTGAAGCAAATTGATGAACTACTCAAGGTAGTTTGGTGGTGGAAACCAAACTCTTCACCTTAGACTATACTTTCTGCAAAAAAGGAGGTTCTAAAGGCCAAATAATGAGTTCATTAGGAAGAGAGGTAAACCTTCATGTGTTGGAGCAGGGATGTGCTCCTGGGTAGGGTGCATGCTTCCTTCAGTACCAGGGCTCGGACAGCACCAAGGGCCTGACCACAGACGGGCTTTCTCCTCTCAAGGTGTCGCCACGGGTCTGGACTCACTTTGTGCCAAGCAGGTATATTTGTATACACACAACTCAAATTGTATTCAGTGTGCTAACATTTACAAGAACATTTGGAAAAGGGGAAACTTTTAAAAAAATACCAGTCATGATTCTTTAGTTAGTCTGTATTATACCTTCAGCTACTTGTGAAGTCTGGCAACAGAAATCCAGTTTTCTTGAAATGTGATCCCTAAAAGTTGATATCAGGGATCTTAACTTGTTTGCCTCTTCCTAGGTCCAAGTACCCCTTTTCCATATTTGTGGGTTATAAAAGTTTTGAAAAATTTAAATCGGATCAATCTTCGTGGCTAAAAAAAAAATAATCAGAACCTTACTAGTTGACTTACTACTGAATAAAAATGGGGATTGCAGGTGACAGGAAACTCATGTAATAAAGTTCCCATGAATCATCCTAGGTTTGATATTCATCTTTCATTTTATTTGACAGTTTCAGTGTTAGTAATAGGCCAAATCTGGAGACTCCGTCAGCAACAGATGTGGTGATTCTTTTTTTCTTCCTACAAATTCAGTCACTTGGGCCTTCATTTGGGGGTTGCTTCCACAGTGAGAAACAAGGTTTGAGAGCTAGGCAAGGGTGAAATAAATTCCTGATCAGTTACTACAAAACCAGGGAGGGTTGTTAAATGTTAGCTCTGCTCAGCCCGTGTTGGATATAGAAGGTTTCTGAGATAAACACTCCAGTGAACTCCAAGAAGGTACTAAAAATACGACTCAGGCAATTGGTTCAATGAGACCCTCTAATTGCTTTTTTTTTTTTTTTTTTTTTTTTTGCTAAATTTATATTAATTGAGTCCAGATAAAGCCAAGAAATGAAGAGTTGAGCTTAGACCTCCAATTTGACACGCTTGTGATCCGGCCAGGTTCATGGCGGTGGCTGGCTGACCTCAGACAGGGAAATAGCACCAGCCCAGTCATGGACCTCTCTGAAGACATGGGGGTGACCACCTCTAACCTAGAACTCACGTCAAAACTGGAAAATTCAGCTAGCCTCTCCTCCTCCTGTGTTAGAGGGTGTTTCCCCTCCCCAGAACTGTCTGGTTAGTAAGGATCTCACAGCAAACCCACAACAGAGTGATGAGTTGTTCCACCAGTTGGGATTTCATACCTGCAGTAATTTATTGCCATACACAGGCTCTTGATACACTACTCTATAAGGAAACAGAAATGCAATGTTTTCAATGCAAAAATGAAATAAATAAAAGAAGATGCATAAGTCAGACAGATTCCAGAGCAATTCATTTACAAGTTTGCTTCTCTGAGGTCACCGAGGCAGGGGAGTGACCCACTAGCTCAAAGGGGGAACCAGGCTTTGCCAAACACTCGTAGCTGCAATCTTTGTTGCGGAGACGGCCAAAGAAGGCTGAGATCAGGATCCATGTGCCTTACTTGTATTTGGGATCTAATCTGTGCTTATTTTTAACATTCTTTTTTTTTTTCTTTTGCGGTACTGGGGACCGAACCCAGGGCCCTGTGCTTGCAAGGCAATTACTCTAGCAGCTGAGCTATCTCCCCAGCCTCTGTGCTTATTTTCAAAGAAGGTAAAACGATACTTTCATGGCTTTTCAACTTGGCAAAACACAACCCAATGGTTTGAGCTCATTACTGCGAATTTGTCTCTTTATCTCATGACGGGAATTCTCCTGTATACCTTGAAGATTTAATCTTGAGACTTAATTTTTTAGGCGCTATGACACAGAAGCAACCACAACTGTATCAATAGCTTTACTTGCTAATAATAGCAACTAATAACAAAGCAAAATTGCATTTCGGGAACTCATGACTCACACCGAGGCTACCAAACCTACTTTTAGTATACTTGACTGGAAAACCTATGCATGGTGTGTTTAAAAGAGCTGCTATTCACACACAAGTCCCTCACGTATCACTTCATTGAAATCTAACGCTGACAAGGTCTCAGTAGACCCTGTATAGACTTGGAACCAATGGGGAATGTGAGTTCTTCACAAGTGATCTTTCCTGCATGTGGTTTGAATTTAAAGAGAAACTCTCTACTTCCAAAGAAGACATCAAGAGCTAGGGCATTTTGAGGGATTTAGGCACCTGCCCTATAAAGGTACGCATATATTCTTTTCTTACATCATCTGGTTTTTCCTTCAATTTTATTTAACCTCGCCATTGAAGTGCAGATCTAAGCCTGTGGAGCTCTTCCAAAGTCCTCTGTCCACCTGGGCGGATCTCACGACCTATCCAGATGTTTCCATACGGCCGTGACACTCCCGTGTCCTGCCATCCCTAAATGTCCATCCTCTTACTTCTCACCCTCCTCCCTTCCTTTCTTTGTTGTGGTTTTCAAACTTTGCAACAACTTTAATCGGCTGGTTCAGTGCTTGAGCGTTGACTCTGGAGCCAGATCATTGGGGCTTCACGCTTCAGGGTCAGGAAAGACTATGAGATGAATTATTTCATCTCTTTTCTGAAAAGAAAAAAAATTCCTCTTCTCAAAAGCGTGGAGGTGATGCACTCTCTGCTCCCTGGGTGTGTGAGAGGAGGGACACAGCGGCACTGCTGAGCACCTTGGTTCTCGCACAGAGGACGCTGTGCAAATTGATGGACTTTTGTCGCCCCATAATGACAGAGGGCAGCCAGCCTCAGGCTGACCACTCCATGACTCTTGCTGAGAGCAGGGTCTCAAGAGCAAAGACTTGCTTTTGCATTTGGAGAATTCCCACTTTCCAGCATCCCCAAAGCCAGTGAAGCTTCTCTTTCCTGACCTCAAACATCAGTGGAATGAGGCCACCTCTTTGTCTAAGATATGGGGATGACAGAGTGACATGATGCAGAGAGAATTGTGTCCAGCCATACTGTCAGCCGGAAACTCGCTCTAACAGAATTCAGGAATGGTACAAACCTGCACTGCTGTGTCACTGAGACACCTCCTCCAGGAAGCCCTCGGGCTGCACTCAGGAAACCCAAGCACCCTTATGTGACAGGAGCACAGTTCACATTGACATAGGGTACCTTCCTTCCTCTCCCTCTGCCTCCCTCCTTCCTATTGCCTGGTTCATAGCTATCCTTCCCCAGTTTCTACCAATAATTTGTCATAATTTTTTACAGCTCTCCTCCTGTCCCTCTTTGCATTTCAATCTCTTTGCTCAAAACCCACACATGCCCTTTGCCCTCTTCCCGGTGGGTGTCAACACGAATCCTGCTGACGCTCAGACAGGCAATGCTCCTTTGCCCTTCTTGACTCTTTCCTGGCCTGCAGGGACCTGCAGCATCCTCACAAGTATAGCAGAGGGCCCCTGGGCCTAGGCAACTTGAGTCCGCAACTCCGGCCTGTGGTGTGCATCTCACCCCTACTGTTATTTAATTATATCCTTTAACTTGACACACTGTTTAATTGAAATGAGTTTGTTTAAATACGCACCACTAGGCAGTAATAGTTACCTTACAGATCTGATATGCTAGTAAAATATTAGACTCCCATCTTTTCAAGCCAAAGTGTGGTGTGTGTGTTGCGTCCTCCGGTAGAAGGGCTCAGGCGAGACCCTAGCTACTCTCCCTGCTGACTCAGCCACCCCACATCATCCACCGAGGAGCTGTCCCCCGGGCCTGCGTGTCTCCAGGTGACCAGGGCAGGCTTCTCCTGAGGGCTCAGCTCCTGGGGAGGGCAGAGCCTCTCCTTTGCCCCGCTTTCTACCCTAGTGTCTGCCCGATGGCATCTCTTAACACGATGACCCCTCTGGCAAGGTCAGGTCTTCCTCCCCCCCTACTCCTCTCTTCCCCACAAGGTTAAGAGGGACAATTCGAGAGAGGAGGCTGTGGCTTGCCAGTTGCAGGGATCACAGGCGTCCTTCAAACCCTTCATGCTCTGGCAAGACTAGGAAGCTGGGGGGTTCCGACATCCTATGGCAGGATGGAAAGGCCCGTGGCGAGGGTCTCCAGCCCACTTGCCGTGGCTGCTGCCGAGCTGCTGGGCTGCGCTGTGGGGGCCGAGGGGTGACAACAGGAGGGATCTGAGCGGACCCTGGCCTGCCTTGCCCAGAGGGAGCCGAGGTGCAAACACGCCATTCCTCCCAGGAACACTAAAAGGAAACGAGAGGCCAAGAGTGGGGGTGCACGCCTGTGATCCTAGAGGCTCGGAGGCTGAGGCAGGAGGATCTCAAGTTCAAAGCCAGCCTCAGCGACTTAGCAAGGCCGTAGGCAACTTAGCAAGACCCTGTCTCAAAATCAAAAATAAAAAGGGCTGGGGATGTGGCTTGGGGGTTAAGCGCCTCTGGGTTCAATCCTCAGGATCCCCCCCCCCCAAAAAAAAGATATAAGGGGTTTAAGCCCATTGGAGATGACTAATTCTTCTAACACATAACCCAGGACCTCTCAAAGTTTGCCCTAAATCTATTTATTATCACTAATTTTTAATGAGATTGAAGGTGTAAGCCAAAACTTTCTTTAACTAAAATGGGACTTCACGTGACTTTCAGGGAATCCCTTACAGTGCCGAGCCTTTGAGCCGCGGAGCACTGGGGGCATCTCCACCTACAGAAAATGCTCCGGGCAGGCAGTAGGAAGAAAGGTTTAAGCGCATCTATTCAAGACGATCATCAGCTTCTAGCCAGGGTGCCTCTTGCTCCTTAGTTCTCAATGGCAGGAAAAGTTCACACGGTTTCTTAACCTTCAATGAGCAGAAGGCCATCTATGAGCCCTGGCCAGTGGCATAGCTCACTACCGTCCTGCACACACACCTTGGCAGTCAGATGCCAAAGTTGTCACCTCACACTAAGCGAAATGTTTAGGATGGTCTGCAAGATCCCAGCGCCTTTGGGAGACAAGCCAGAAACATGGGCTGGACAAACAGAGCTCTAAACCCACATCTCAGCAAGCTTTCCCTCATCTCGTCGCATACTCAAAACTGTCCCCTGGGAAAAAGTAAATCTTAGTGTCTTTGAAAGATGAACGGTGGGGAAATGATTTGAAAATGTTTGGGGACCTCAAGGGGTGACCTGCAAAGCAGGAGAGGAAGGGTTCTCACAGCCCAGACAGGTGGCAGTGTGAGACGGGAAGAGAGGCCACCCTCACACCAGCCTCACCCAGGTGCCTCCGGGGACTGCGCCACTCAGCCCACGCAAACCTGCTGGGTTTGTGGGAAACAAAGGTTCTGAAGGGTGCTCAAAGCTCCAAGGGATGGTTTTGTGGCTTCCCTCCCTCTCTTGGTAACCTGGCATAGATGGACACCTGACCCTCTCCTGTGCCCTCTCTGTGTCCTACCTGCCCGGATCTTCTGAGGGAGCCTCAGACCCAGCCCGTGCACACTCCTGGTCACCTGCTCTACCAGTCTGTCCTTCCTGTGGCATTCCTACAGTCCCTACATTCTGGTAGTTTCTACTCCCTGTTAAACAAGAATCTGTGGGGCAAGGAACAGGTAGGGGTTTTAAATTGGCAAAGGTGGCACAGATGAATGATTCAGCAAAGTCGTGTTTTAACATAGGAAGAAACCAGCCACAGGGAAATGGGTACTCCATAAAGGATGGATGAATTACAATGACGTGTATGTCTACAACGAGACCCAGGGACACACATTGATGGAAATAGTCTTCTTTCCAGGGGATTTTATATTTTAAATTTCTCCATCCCTCATCTACACCCCTGTTTCCCAAGTTAAAACATCAAATAATAATAAAGCCCTAAATTCAGTTATACCGACTATCGTCCCTTCATGTGCGCGATCTCCCTTAGAACACATGGAGGCAGAAGGCGTGAAGTTTGGGTTCATAAGTACCTTAGGATGAGGCCAGCTCTGCCCTGCTTGGTCCCCACCTGTCTTAGCATCTAAAATGGCATGGACCAAAATTCTGGGCAAAGAGGATGTGCCAAGGAGCAGTTTAAGTCACACAAAAAATGGAAATGGGTCGTTAATGGAGTTCATAAAGAACATGTAGTTGGCTCATTTTATTATAGGAAAATAAAACCCATGGATGATGGTAAATATAATGCATAATAGAACTCCACTAAGTCCATCCTTGATGGAGATTAATACTACGTCTCAAAACTGCACTGATCTGAAGTTCAAGAGGAATAAAATTAAATAACCAGTGTCTTTCTCATTTTCTGAGAAATGGCATCAATTTGATCAGAAATATAGTTTTATTTTTCTTTGTTATCTAGTCTATAAAACAACAAATATGATTCCACTGACTTATTTGAGGCCATTAGTAATAAAAATTATGTGATTTCAAGAATACCTCCCCAATACTGTCCACTTACTTCCAATTGTGTTTGTTCCAAGTAATTTTCACAAAACTGATGTTTGTATTCTCACATGGGAGAAAAAATACTTCTGGGGGAATTTAGGCAAGTTTAATCATGGCCCCAATAATGAGCAACATCCTATTCTCTTCCAAAGAGGAAAAGTTTGACAGAGTGGTATCGATTACCAAAGTCAGATAACTGTTTTGGGGAGATAGAATAAAAGTTAAAAGAAAATAATGAATTCATGCTCAAGTCCACGTACAGTTTCATGGGAAATTTAGATGTTTCTTGGCAAAATCATCCATGTTCAGAGAGAGAAAGAGAGACTCTTCCTAGGGCTGTTATGATAAATTAATTATATTTATAAGGAAAGCATCAAAAATAATAGCCATGAAAATACCGTTTAACCCTCTGCAGCTGGTAACTCCAACTCTTCTCCGGAATATTGTCCTGAGAACACTCAGATTATATTGAGAACACTAGAGACAATTTCTTGGGGGATGGGGTCTTTCATTGGGCACGGGAGAAGTGCCACCTTTTTGGGGGGAGGTGGGAAACTGTGTCAATTCTGAAGCTGACTGAGGAGTTAATTCCCCTCGCACAGTGAGGGAGGCTTCCCATGAGCTCAGGAGCAGAAGTCCTTCTACCTGGGAGCAGCCCCAGGGTTCTTTCCTCCAGACCTGGGAGACGAGGTCTGACCAGATCACTTGGAAGCTTTTGCAGCAAACTTGTAAAAGGAATGACTCTGGTCAGAAACAAGGACAGCATGCACGTTAATGAATACTTACATAAATGTCTGCACCATAAAATCCATCCTGGTAAACAACACTGCAGGGTGCACACACAAAGAGAAACATCCATATTAGTGCATTTCCCCATGCGGACACGCCAACCCCTGCATGGGCCAGGTTAGTCTGGTCACGAGATCCGAAACACAGGAACCCAGGAGAGTTTTCACACTGGTTAAGGAGGTTGGAGACAGCATCGGTCGATCACACCAGGACACTTAGGCTGGGGTTCAGGGTTGGTCCAGAATCGGCACATTTGGCTGGGCACCACACTTCCTTACTCTCTCGGGAGGAGGTACAGAAATGTGCAACTTGGAAATGCAAAGAGGATCGACATGTCTTGTGAGCAGCCCATACAGACATGAGCATCTTAAGAGAGCAGAGTTTGCAGTCAAGTCATAGAGCTCCCCGCAGAACACAAAGCAAAACATTCGTGTAAAAATAGGATTGCAAAGGGGAGACATACCGAGAGTAGCGCTGGGACTATGGGTCTGAGCTGCAGGGCCCTCGGGAGCCAGGCAGGCTGGACTGCTGCATTTGGTGATTCTGCCAGCCATGCTTTCATGACAAATGTAGGAGAATATCTCTAGTCATATGTGTGAGCATGTGTATGCGTGTGCAAGCATATTCTGTGCATGAGTGAATGTGTTGGTATGTACATGTGCATAGGAATGCATGTGTGAACCTGTCTCCATCATGCCCTGTGTCTAAACAAGTGTGCATCTTTATGAATGTGTGTTCATATCTGCGTATCTATGCATGTGCTCTTACACAAACGCGTGTGTTGTATGCATGTGTATATTTGTTCATTAATTAGGTTCAGATTCAGACTATGTGAAGGTCCACATTTTGACTCAACAAACCCAAACTCACAGGAGTCCTCTGATCACTGCCCATACATAGACATCATCCCAGAGAGGAGGGATTTCCAAGGGGAAGGAAGTGACCCTGCACTTCCTCAGATAAAGCAGCTCATAGCTCTGTGATCGTGGGAACCTGGCTGAAATTTCTCCTAAGTGTTACAATGGTTTGATGAGACTCACATGCACCCTGCAGACCTCAGAGATGTTGGTGAGAACCACCAGGTGTCTAGAATTAAAAAAGTGTATATTTCTAAATGTCTGTTTTTCAGAGGATGGTGGTTGTTATTAATAACTTTCTCTTATAGCCTCCCAGGAAGTTTCTAGATGATTTATGATTCTGGCAGAGGACCAGCGAGCCCTGTTGTGAGATGGCGCCAGGCTCTGACACCACAGGATTCCAGGAGAGCGGCCCCACAAGTAAGCCAAGAGCACTGAGCTGAGAGCAGGCGCCCAGGCCCCACGCACACGCGCACGCCACGCACACACACGCCAGCGACACTGGTTTGCTGGAGAACACAGCAGTGTCTTCTTAGAGCCTTTTTGAGTCGATCAGCTAAACCCCAACTGCCATTATCCTGAAAGTGTGGCAGGGATTTCACACGCTAAGGAGGTTGGTAGGAACAGCACCCGGCTGTCGTTCCTTTGATCCGGGAGGGCTGCAGTTCACGAGAGCCCTTGTCAAGCAGCGGAAACCCCTAATCCGCGATGCTGAGGCGTGCAGCATCCTGAGCTCAGCTTTGAATTCCCTTTCAACATTTCCAACATAAAAAGGCAGCGTCTGTTGGGGGTCAGGAGGCAGGGTCAGCCTCCGCCACCGGGACGTGGAACAGATCTGATGGAATAGGCAAGCAGCAAATATTTAGTGTGGGCCCCAAATCACAGAACTGGTGGTTCAGCCTCGGCAAGGTAACCAGGGTCCCAACCCTTCTCCCTGCCATGCCTCTGCGCATGCTCTTGCTGGTGCTGCAGATGCCTTTTCTCCAAGTACCCGCACCCACAAATAAGGATCATCCCTCAAGGGCCAAAGGAGACAGGAGACACATGGGTACTCAGGTCCAATGGCAGCCTCCCCAATCAACAGCACACTGCCTGGTGCAAATTACTTAAGATGTCTAAGCTTCATGTACTCATCTGCAAAATGGGAAGAGACCAGTCAGGGTCCACTTCAAGGCACGCAGGGCGCATGCGTGCAGGACTTCCTGAGCCCGAGGCTTGCAAAGTAATCAGCTGCATGCATAGCACCATAGCTCCAAATGGAACCCTCTCTGTGACCCAATTTCAGACCCTCACTTGAGCTACACATCAGTGCCACTTCAAATTGAAGGTATTGGTGCATGCACCCCACATGGCCTTAAGAAGCTACAGTCAAAGGTTCTCTCAGTGTCCCCTCTCTTCATGCCTGATCCGTTAGTTTTTGCCTACAAGATGTATAATAACTGTTCAGTGAGTTGCTACCATATTTTAAGTGGGAGCTTGGACATCTGGAGGTGGCAGAGGGTGACAGAGGATGATTTCTTTAACAATTCCAGACAGAACCACTAATGGGCCAGGAGGGAGCCTGGGGTCCCGGGGTGCCTCTACTTTGGCTGTGCACCAACCGTAGCTGCTGTCCATGGGTGGGGGGAGAAGATAAAGTTCAAAACCAAACCTTGAACCAGGAGACCAGCACAAGGGACTAGACAGGAAGCAATCCAGGTGTGAACAACATTAATGAAAAAAATACTAATTTGTATTTAAATATGAGAAACAATGCCCTTTTCTAAAGGTAGGTAGGATCTAGTCTGTCTCTGATCTTTTATGAATAATGGAGAGAAAAACCAAGCCTAGTCCCTGGGCACCCCCCCCCCCGAGGTTTATCTCCAGAGGGTTCCCTCCTTCCAGGCCCTGCCCTCTGCTGTGAGTCATAGAAAATTATTTGGGGGGCTGTGACATCCCAAATTTATGATACACTAAACCTAAGAGAAGCTGCGATCTACTTTTCTCACGTCGATAAATCTAAACAAACTGAACAGGGTGCCGTCTCTGTGCAAGGGAAAGGTTTACGGTACTCCCAGCTTGAGCTGAGTCTGCCTCACCGAGTTTAAGGGCAGCGGAGTCCACAGTCACCGCCACACACATGAACAGAACCCTGCGAGGCTCGATGCAGGAGAGAGGAAGAGGCGCCCGGCCCGTACTAGGCCCAGTGGCCAGAGCTGTCTGGCTCCTTGGAGGGCCTGGAGGAAGGGTGTCACTCTAGCCGCAGGGCCTTCACAAGCCATCAGAATGTGGGAACTTCATGGAGAGAAGTGTTCCAAAAATTCTAGCTGCTTTTATAAGCCACACGGGGAAGGGCTTGCTTTTTTTTTTTTTTTAACCAAGTTCAGCACATGCAGGGTGCAGACAGCAATGAGGGAGGGGGTGGGAGAGTCAACTTCATGACGACCCTAGATACTGGGGAGCCAGTGTGGCCATTCTTGTCGGCGGGGGGAATGAAGCCGCCCAGTGAAATGTCTTGTGTTTTTCTCCTTAGTTATGACTTGTGGTCACACACAGGCACCACGGGACAGTCCCTGGCCTCACTGCGTCCTCCTGGCACCCCCATGCCATGGACGATGCTACCATCTCCTCTTTAGACATGAAGGAGCAGAAACAAAGAGAGCTATACTGGTGTGGCTGGGATCCTGGCCCAGGGAGTCTGGCCGCACAGCCCAAACTCTTAACGACATGGCAGGCATCGGTGGTCAAACTGGAACATGCATCCGACCGAGTCCCCTGGAAGATAGACTAAAACACAGATGGCTGGGCCCCGTGCCCAACCCAGAGGTTCTGATCCAGTCCATCTGGATGGGGAGGGGCATCTAAGAATTTGCATTTCTAACAAGTAACAGGTGATGTTGATGCTGCCTGTTCAAGGGATAAGAGAATCAGTGCTGTCCGAAACCGCATCCCCAAGCGTTACTCCATGTGTGAGATGGAACGGAAGCCCAGCCTCCTAGGTCCTATTCTAAAGGAATCGCTGGGTATGGGAAAGCTTTTACAAAAGTCTCATACTATTTTCAAGAATGTGTCCAAATACATATGTGAAGCCTCATCAAACAGGTGCACTTAAAATATCAGATAGGTAGGGAAATAAGAACTGGAGTCCACGTCTGGGATGTAGCAATAGATAAACCACAACTCAGCCACCAGAGAAGAGGGGTCAGCATGCATTGAACAGGTGCCATCCTATTTTAATGCAGAGATGGTCTGTCTAGTCATGCAAAGGTAATTGTATTGCTTGTCAATCACTTTGGGGGCTGCAATATGCTTTTGCAAGAACATAATGCAAATGCACATCTCATTTTCTTAGAAAAGTAATAGCAGTGGTTAAATATTTGGATGAATGCAAGCAGGGGATGATTGTACTATAGCAAATTAGTTTACTTAAAAAAAAACAGAAAAAGGAAAGAAGGTATAGGATGCCCCAAACTATACAATCTGTTTGTGTAATATAATATACACCAACCACAAATACATTTTTGTAGGAAAGGCTATTTAAAACTTCTCTACCCTCCTGCCCCTTCCAACAGAAAAATAAATTAAATTTTTGAATGTGTTCAAATATAGCTATTTTTGAATGGCTATCAGGTGGATCCATAAACTCACTCATATTTGTTGGAATTGTGTGTTTGTACACAAACACTTTCCGAAGGAAAATGCATATTTATAATCATAGTATCCAAGGCATCTATGAAATCTACTCCCTTCCCCCACCAAAGCTTGAAGAACTACTGGTCTATAGTGTTTGTCTATGCATCCACTCAATTGAGAGAGGTTGCTGGCTAAGAATCTGAGTTTAAAAAAAAAAAAACACTAAAAATACCCCCTCACACACACACACACACACACACACACACACACACACACAATGCTACAGAGAGTTTTGGAAACTATTCTGAGGAACTTTTGTTCCAGAGGTTCATATTAAATGAAAAAGTTCTTCAGCAGCAGATAAAACAGACACTCAGAAAAATAAAATCAGAAAGTATGCCTGGTTTACAGAAAAATGTCTCCTGATCCCAGAGATGGGGCACAAGGGCTGTTTTAGGACTTAGTGTTAAAGCATTCCCAAAGGAGCTATTGGCGGGTTTCACTCTTGCCCTGACCAACTTTATGATGTTTCCCCAGGGATAATACCACCTCTTTCTTAGACCCAAACTGACCCAGAGTCTCCTCAAAATAGTGTCCAAAGTCACTTTGGAAGCTGTATGTAGAAGTATTATGATTAAATAATGAGGAAGTACAGAGTATCTTGCTTAAAGGTACCCAGAGGAGGAAGACCAAAACCCTGCAGCTAATGCTGGATGCTTAGGCTTAGAATATAAAAGAAACCCCTTGCAATGATGCCTAACACCTAACAGGTAGTTTCTCCCAAATATGAGTCATGGAAAGAGGGAATAGACATTGTGGGTTTGCTATCAAAATTGAGTTTAGGAGAAATATGGAAAACCTCATCCATTCCACTGAGACTGTACACTCTTTGAAATCTTATTCTCAGTTGCTATCAGTCATAAAAAATTCTGAGCACCTCTGTCCAAAACCATCTCTGTGGGTTGGGGATAATGGAGGTCTGTGAATAGCAGCCCACCAGCAAAGAGGTAAATCATACATAAAGTCAGAGATGTAGAATTTGCCCACGAACTCAGCACAGGCAGAAGGCACCAAGGAAAAGAAGAACATAGACCACTAACAAAAAGTCAGTCACTATATCAACGCCAGCAAAGCAGCTGCAGGCCACCAGACTTGAGCCCAATGCGGGTTGCTGAGCTGTGACCGTATGAGCGTCTTCCTGTTCCACCCTCTCTCAACCCTGGGGGGCAGGAGCTCCATTCTTCACTCTCCTACTAATGAAACTGTTCAGAGACTCAATAAGCTCCCTAGAGTCTTTGCGGGACTGGGAAAAATCCCAGGCACACTATTTTCTATATCATCACCCACTTGCATCCAGTTCAGGCTGCAACCAACAATGAGTTGGCTGGTTGGGTTTAGGGTTTTCCACCTGTTCTTAGGTCCAGGTCCAGGGCACAGTGCTTGCCCCAGGAGACATGACCAAGTATGATGTTCCCAGAGGTTTCTATTTATGCATGTAAAAGAAAACAGAATAGGGTCTCTTCACAACCCACATTCTTCACCTGCTGGGAGGAATGGGAAATGAATGAGAGAAAGGGCATCTGTTCATGTCACTTTCTTAATGAGGGATATCTCTGAGGGTCATCCAGGGTTCCAGAAAGGTAACTATGTAGGCTCCATGAGGCATTCCCAATGTCCCAGGAGAGAAAAATATAGAAACCACATGACCTAGGAAAAACTATAAAAATTTTGGCTGGAATTTTGTAACAATACAGATTCATATTGAATGCTTCATGAAGATATGTGTTCCATTGTGACAATAAGCAAGATAAATTCTTCCTTAATAAATGCAGTTTACTAGGTGAGGTCTTAGAAAAGATGGAGACCACTGCGTGTGGGACAGAATCAAGGATCAAGATCTCAAGGGTGCATTTAGGAAAGGATGTGACATAAGCGTGTCCCTTAACTCTTCTCTTTGGGCAAGCCCTGTCTGAACACCCAGGCTGGGCTAGGGACCCTTCCTTGGTGCTCATGCCTATTGCAAACGTTAGCCTGTACGTCAGCTCCTACCCCAGCTGGAAGGAGCGCCTCTGCAGGTGACCGTGATCTCTGCATCTTTCATGCACAACAAGGGCAGGAAGCATGGTCCGGGCTGAGCGTTGGATGTCGAACTGAACAGGGCTGGAGAAAGATGTCAGTCAAACCTAGAAAGCTTCCTCCAGGGGAATTGGGAGACGAAGGCTATAGGAAATCCACACTATCCCTGAGCCACCCTAATCCTGAGGGCGGCACTTTCTCTGGAGATAGTAGCAGGTTTCCCAGCTTTTGCTCCTACTGACCTCAAGGTCAGGGCCCCCTCTCCTCCAGTCAACCCCTGGTCTGTGTCTGTGTCTCTTCTTTTCCATGACTAGCTGTCCCCCATAGACTAAGCTGCAGGGACCGGGGGTAAGTACCTTTTAGGTGCTGCCAGGTACTCTGGGCAGTCTGAAAGTCAGGGAAATGCCCAGGTAGCCAGCCAAATTTCCGTTTCAGCCAGTACTTTGCTCTTACAGATTCGTGCAGACCCGGCTGCCCACCCCCACTGACACGCACACACTGATCCTTCTGCTCTTCCTCCTAGCCCCCAGTTGAGTGTTCTCTTTCTTCTAAGTATGGTTTCAGAATTCCAGCCACACCACTGTCAGCCAAGAGGCACAACTTACCATTATAGCCAAAATGGTCAGGAATAGCACTGGAATATTAAATTGCACCCCATCCAAAGTAGACACAAACACACTGTGTACCATTTGGAAATGACTGCCTCTCCCTGGCGAATGTGGCATTAATTAGTTATGCACGGTTATTCCCAGAAAAGAGCACATTCTTTGTAAGTTAGTAAATTTCGATTTTATGGCAGGTGTGTTATGTTGAGATTTTTTTTTTATAAATCGTTCATGTGAGGATAAGCCATACAATTTTACTTTATTATTATTTTTTTTCTGCCTGATACAGTCGTGAGATACTGACTGAGGGTATATATACTGAAAAGCTACAATTACTATGTACCAAGATAAGACAACGATTTTCAGACAAAATAATGTGGCATAAATGTGCAATTTTGCATTTATGGCTTATGAATCTTGTTTTCACAGTTACGTGAGCCCAGAGGATAACTTGGCTTTTTTTCCCTTCATAATTCACTGTGTGACCTTGGGAATAACAAATCTTTATTTCTGCATTTCTGGACCTATAAAATGGGCTTGATATTGTGGGGTTGCAATAAATATTAAATAATCAGTGATTGCTCATGGTTGGATATATAAGGCTCAGGACATGCAGATGTATTTTCAAGGGATGGGGAGGATTTAGGATCAGTTTTTTCTTGGTTTCTTATGATCCATTATCAATTTTTGCTCATTTCATCCACTAAGGGGCTCAGAGTAGACTCAATTCTAATGACTTCGACAAGAAATTAGAGGGATGTTGTCTTATCTCTCTACCTCTATGTTCCCTTCCCCATGATGAGTTCATCAGATTTCACTTCTTTATGTTCCCAACTTTGTTTCTTTATTTTTGAAACACTTCAAACGCTCTCTTTTGGAACGGGCGAGATATGAATAAATAATGACAACAAGAGTGTTGCCCTTTGTCATCAGTATAATAGAGAGATATCTAGGCTAATTCAGATTTCCTAAAAGATTTATAAGCATGAAAGCTTTTAAGAAAATTCATTTAACCCTTTCCACACAGTCTTAAATGTAGTCACGGGCCAGAAACCAGGCACTGGTCCGGGAAGCCTCACGGAGGGCTCCCTTGGGTGCGACTGAACTTCCCATACAGCAGTTTCTCAACTGACATTCTGAGCCCGGTAACTGCATGGAGGAGGGCTGGTCTGTGGACTATAGGATGTTTAGCAGCATCCCTGGCTCTGCCTGCCAGATGCAGCTTGAATCCCTCTCCATTCCTTTTGTAACAACCAAAATTACCTCTAGACCTTACAAATATTCCCTGGCCTCAGCTACTACCTTAGAGCCATCTCTCCTTGCCCGACCCCAGGGGTGCAGGAATTTTCTACCAGGATCCGGAGCAGAAGGGCAGAGAGGGTAGCACTACAGGATTGTCACCCAGGAAGTCAATCGCATTTTGTCAGTTTTGTTTTGTTTTCAAGCATCCGCCACCATTGCTTGGTATTCACTTGGCAATTTCAAACTCCATGCACAAAAGGACCAAAGGGGCAGCAGGGAACAAGTGGATTTGCAAAATCCCCACAGAGGAGGAAGGAGGGTTTGTGCCATTTTGGACAATATAACTAAAAGGCATATGAATTCCAATTTCATCAACGTCTTCAATTTTCGCCTTTGACTCAACACCTAATTGTCCCAGGCAAAGGTTCATAAACCTGGAGGAGCAAGATGTCTTTGGGGAGGGGAGCAGGGCCACCCCACTGATTTTTATGTATGAAAAGCCTCGTGTCCCTTTGAATTCCAGGGGCAAATGTGGTCCAACCTCCTTAATAACCAGATGTTTGCAATCATCAGAAATACATCTTTGGCTGTAACCATTTCTCTGTTCTCCAGCATTCAGTCTCAGCGAATTTACATAACAGCACGTGACACGTAGAACGCTTAAAGGCACCGACCATGACAGGACAAATTACACTCATTTTTCAATACTCTTTGCAAGGTGCTCCGCTGCAGGCGCGCGCCGGGCTGCATGCTGGGGCGGTTCTGGTGGGCAGTCAAGACCATCATGCGCTCGCAAACACTCCGTGCCTCTGGGGAGAGGGCTGGTGCAGGGAGGCCCGCGGGGGGCTGCAGCACTTACCCGCCGTAGGCAGGGATCGGGGGTGGGGGCGCCGCGGCCCGGAAGGTGTTGTACACTGTGCGGCCGCGGCCTCGCAGGTGCGCCCCTCGATAGGCGGCCGCCGCGGTGGCAGCTGGATACGGGAAGCCGGGCACTGCAAAGAGAGAAGAGCAGAGCGGAGGCCATGAGACACACCCCGCCCTTGAGGAAACTGCTCCCAGGACCCTTATCCCTGCACCACCAGACAGCCCCCGCCCCAAGGGTTTAGGAGAAAAGCAGACAACAGCGCTGAGCCCCAGAAGCATTTGGTGAGGATCTACAACACTGGTCCCTCTGCCGACGAGGATGTGGTCAACCACCAACATTTACCAAGAATTCTTAAGACCAGGAGAAAAACTCGCTACAAACTTACATTTTAAAAAGGTAGATTGCAAGGTGTATGTACCAACATCTTCTCGGTATACATTTATTTATGTATATATGAATATACATACATATGCATTATATGCAAGCATGTATTACTATTCATGTTCCTGAGTGCACAGTACATATGTACAGACACTTGTATGCATGTGGGTAAATGTGCATGTAACTGTGCGTATGAATATATGCATGCAAGTACAGCTATATCTGTGTGCATATGTATATACGTACAGGTTTTTGTAGACATATATATACACATATTTGCATATGCTAGTGGCTATTTCTGAGGCTGAATTGCAGAAGAATTTATTTCTATTCATAACTTTCCCTCATCTCATTTTCATACATTTTCCACATTTTCCTTCCTTTAGGTCCATACACGACTTGTCAAAAAATTTTAATTGAAGTATTCCTACAGACACCTATATGTGTCTTGAGTGCACAAACCACTCATCTTGTCCCAAAATAGATGGTTACCAGCATATCACAAGCCCCCTAATGTCCTATACAGCTTTTAAAAGCAAACACAACCCCCATAAGCTATAGTCAGAAATGTCTAGAAACTCAACTCTCAAGACAGGGCAGATGGGGTTTTCTTCCCTGGGGGAAATTCTCTGAGGCACTTGAGTCAGGAGGGAAGGTATTATTGACAATCCCATGAGAGTCCTGAAAGTTCCTTCTGTGGCCTCTACCTGGAGGTCCTCCCTCCCATCTCATGCAGGCAGGACCCAGGAAGCCTCCAGGACCCAGTTCTGCACCCAGCTGCTGTGGCTTCTCTGAATCTCACAGCACTCTCTCCCTATGTTGATGGAGCCGGTCCAAGCCCACTTAGCAGCCAGCAACAGGGGTGCACTCCTGGGAAAATACATTTGAGAAACAACAGCCCAGGAGAACCACAGTAGAAGATCAGAAAGGCCTCCTGAGAAGGAAGCTCTTTGACTTCGTTGACTCAACGCACTGGATTCCCTCCTACAAGCTTCTGCAGAACTCCTGGCCTCCCCTGGTGTGTTAGAACATCCATGCTGAAGCTGCTGTCTCCACACTGCCAGGAGGGGCTGTCTCCCTCCCACCATCTCCTTTGGGAGTGGAAGGTTTCCATCCCATGTCTCCCCCGAGTCTTTTCCTGGACCCAGGCAGGGCTAGTGGAAGCACAGAGGAGAAATGGATGTTAGAAGGAAAGTGGAGAGACCATATGAGAGAATCTGGAATCACTAGCTGCTACCTAGGAAGCTGACAGGTGGCCAGGTAGTGACCAGGGAATTCCAAGAATTATATCCTAACCCATGGGTAGAGTAGGTTTGCACCTACGAGGTGGCTGGCGGGGGTGGAGAGTGGTAAAATTTTCCACAGAAGCAATTCCCAATTACATGCCGCTGCTGAGCTGGAATAACACCCTTGGACTTGAAGTGGAGACCAACAGGCTCTGCTGACCCAGAATTCAGCGCCTGTTCTGGAACGGCGAACAGATTCTACCCTTGTTTTTCCCTCACAATGTTGGTAAAATGAGAATAGCAGAGGACCAAGCCAGAATTACTTCACCCTCTGTTTGTATCTGAGAAGACCATAACGGTTATTTTTAACTTTTGATTATCATGGTTAAAGACAAACCATGCCATTTTATTTAACTCTCTTGCCAGTCCCCAGCACCTGAGTTTCCTGGATTGCATTTCAACCCACATGCCTGAAGCCACAGGAGGCTACGTCTTAAATGGGAGTGTGAATCCTAACACCATCAAAACCCGGCAGCAAGGACATCGGAGACGCCGCTTCAGGACTGGGCAGGAAATGAGTGGCAGTGGCTTTGATCCCAGGTCTATCCTGCAACAGTTCAGATATTACGTTTGCAGAGGAACACCCTGGATTTTGAAATAGAGAAAACGAAGAGCCCACAATCTGTCTGACCAGCTGGCTACCTGTGTGAGGACACGGGGTGATTATGCTGACACGTTCACTGTCACCAGCCACGGGGCCACGGTAGCCAGACAGGATCCCTCTCCGCGACAAGCAGGTTTTACAATAGTTCTTGGAGGATTTAGCTGTCGAGATAGAGTACGGAGCAGAAGCTCAGCCACAGAGTGAGGGACGTGTTCCACTGAGTGGAGCCAGGGTTCCATTTTGTGCCCTCTTTGTTCCAGGGAGAAAAATGTCTTTCCTGGCAGGAGGAGGGATTTAGAGGTCCTCATAGGAGGCTCTCTGGGCTGCTCTGAGCACGGGTCATTAGCGGAATCCTTGCTCCCTTAAGGGAACCAGGACTCCAGAGCACCTAACTCCCTGCAGGAATGTGCCCTCCCTGGGAGGTTAAGTCCCCTGGGGCAAATCGGAACAAGCAGAGATGACACTTTGGGCCAGAGGCTTCCTGGAGACAGGGTGAAGCAGTCTCTGGCTCTGGTTGTCAGTCTAGAGCTGTGTAGTCCTTAGTCATCGGGATCAAAGAGCCTTTCTTCCCTCTGTCCTTCCTTTCTTCAAGTTCTTGTTCCTTTCTTCCTTCCTCCCTCCCTTTCTTTCTCCCCTCCTTTCCTTTATTTCCCTCCCTCTCTCTTCCTTTCCCCTTCCTTCCTTCTAGTTCTTACTTTTTTTTTTTTTTTCCCCCTTCTGAAGACAACTGCCCTGATCCTCCGGTGGCACATGTCAAAATCAAGTCTCCTGGATGACAGAAATGAAGGACAATGCCCCTCACTGAAAGGCAAAGGCTGTGAGGTTGGGGTCTCCACTGCTGTGTTTTGATCTGGAGATGTGGCCCGTCACCTGCAGGTATCAGTACCTCACGCTGTACCACTAACCAAGGTCTCCAGCTTCCCTGGGGGCAAGTAGAGCCCCCATCTTCACCGCCCACCATTCATAACAGGGTCCTGTGTGCAGGTGGCCTCCGCAGAACCTGCACCTACACAGGAGGTGACTGACACCTGGATCGCAGGAAAGGTCATTTCCACTTCCACACTTAGAGGTGCTGTGTTGGTCCAGGACTTGCCACCAGACACAGCATGGGATTCCGATGAAAGGAGAGACTGCTGACAAAAGTGTCCCACTGGAACCATCAGAGCCCCCAAGTCCCTGTTACCTACATGCACGTTTTCTGCCGCACAGATGCCAGCATTTGAAAATGTTCCTTGTTCTGGAGGAACCCCTCCCCCAACAAGTAGTACCTAGTAAAAGGTATTCGATCACTTGGCTCCCTCCAGAGAGTCCCAGCCAGCAACGCTCTGTGAACACGATAATTGTGTACAAGGAGCGCAGAGAATAACAATCTGTGGGACCCCAAACTCCCCAGATTTGCAGCTGTACCTTCTGTTTCCCTGCTTCCCTATTAGAGGGTTTCCCCCAGTGGCTGGTCTAGGGCAGCATGGTTCCCTTTTCATGCCATGAAGGTCAGTGGTCAATTTCAAGGACAAATAAAAAACATAACTGTCTATCAAACTTTCCTTAGGCTCCATGTGAGTGGACAGAACAGATAGTTTTCTCATTTGGCTATGGGATGTGGTGATTTGGAGATGCTGGGACATGGCTAAATGTGTATTTTAAGCAAATTATCTGGACAGATGATTCTGACCCAGGTCCAACAAGACCAAAATGGTCTCATCCTTCAGTCACATAGGAAGAAAACACTCCTAAGCTTACGTCATAGCATGACACTAATGTTTCTTTGAGTGAAAGGTATCAATCATGCCATCTGTCCACACCCATTTCAGGAGTTTGGATCGAATACATGGGCAAGATATGTCTAATGAAGAAATGCGAATTGTCAAGTGGAAACTCACAATGTCCTCTCCATTTCTGGACTGGAGCAAATTCATGTTGTAAACTGTCACCCTATCCAAACATTTACAAACGCCTCTTTGTTAATTAAAGAGCAATGTTAGAAAAAGAGGGGTATCAATCCTGGAGTCTGATTTTTTATTTTTTTTCTAGTTGAACTTCTGACTAATCAGCTGGAAAACAGACCACCAAGGAGAGTTATGGGAAATGCTCAGACTGGTCTGCGGATACAGAACAAATCCTGAGTTCCTGGCATGAGGGAGACAGAGGGTAGACCGCAGGTTCCTTCCTCAACTCCGTCTAGCCTGAATCCCAGTGGAAAACCTGCATCACGTTACTGAAAACGGGATTGTGCTCTCAATGAAAAGGAAGCAGGAGTTTTGTGGGGTGTGGGCCTCTTATCAGCACATCAGGGTTCCTGCCTGCCCCTCTCACTTTGTAGAGAGACTGACACCAGATCCTCTCTTGGGGCCTTAGGGGAGTGACCACCTCCTTCTTAGGAAGAAGTTCCATAGGACAGGACACAAAGAAATGGAACCTTTAGGGACCTGACGGGAGGCTTGCTGGGCTGTGTGCAAGGATCGAGGCAAATTCACATTTGGAAATGGGAGATGTGTGGACACATCCACCAGCCAAATGGGTCATTCACTAAGGTGTCCGCTGCCCACTGCCCTCGTCCTCTGGAAGACAAAGCCCCACCTCCAGGGAGCTCTGCATTCAATGTATTTACAGTGACTCGGTGGCTCCTCCCCCTCCGTCTCTTTTACGAACATGGTGCTTACCTTAGAAAATAAACACAAATGAGCTCATTTCACCAGCCCGGAAATCCCCAGAGAAGGAACACAAAACCAGTGGAAAATACTTGAGGGTTATAAACTGCATATTAAAGTTTTAGAGCTCTGGGAGAGACGGAAGAATAGCAGATGCAAAACCCGACAGGGGGGCAGATTCTGCATCAAAGCCATAAAAATATACAACCGCTTTAATGGGCAATTATTCTCTGCATTTGTGCTCCGGTTTGAATTTGCATGAGATTGCCAGATGCCCTGGTAAAGGTGTGCCATCAGAGCGGGTGGGGGGGCTCTCTCTTTGTCTCCTGCCTCCTCTCCATTTGCTCCCCAATGAAACCTTTCCCACCGTTTGCAGGTTTGAAGACAGAGAGAAGCACATGCTAATTTGGGGTTGAACTGTTCTGTGGGTAATTTATGGAAGGAAGCATTCAGTCACACAATCCCGGGGGTGCAGATGCACTTTCAACAGCAGGTTCAGGGTTTTGCAGGATCCCCTCGAGGAGACTCCTGTTCCGTGTGCTGGACCATAAATTAAGAGGTGGCATCATAGGCGACATACCGAGGCTAGATAAACAGCCCACCACAACTTCTGGAGCAGCAATTTCAGAGGCAAGGCATGGCGTGATAAACACTGCGATGAACAGTCAAAAAAATCTGATTATTTTTCCAAATAGCAAAAAAAAAAAAAAAAAAAAAAAAAGCCCATTTACTTCTGTTTTCAAAATGAATCTCAAAGTATGTCAAATTGGTTTATAATACAGGGTATACAGGCGACTAGGTCAGTCTCCTTAAATAGTGTGAGATAGAAAATTTGATATGATAGGGCATATTAAGTTCTAGGTCAAAACAAAAATGAAAAGGCCTTCAATTTAATTTTTAAAAAAATCTAGTAATTTCAAGGTTTGCGGGGGTGGGTGGAGGAGAAGAGGAATGTTCCATCCAATCAATCGTTTACAAAAATGCCAAAATGGCCACTTAATTTGCAGAATTTCTGCTTCCCAGAGCCACGTATCCCTGAAACAAGCATTTGGGAATCGGTTCTTGTTTCAGTACAAAATGCATGTTGATATTAAACACTGCTGTTTAGAAGTGAATAAATCTACATTTTGGACAAACAGTTCCTTCTAGGACATCCTCATTTGAAATGCATTGAATAGGAAAACAAAAATTTCTAATTAATGTACAGGGCTAATCACCATTCTCCACATGGAAGAGTAATTTTTCACTGTTCATTTGCTTGGTTTAATCTCAAAACTGACATAACAGAAACGCAATGTCCTATAAATCTCTGCTCATTTGTGTCTTTAATATTCATATTTCCTTGAACTGCAGCTGCTTGTTGCTGCAGACCCATTACAACATGCAAAAGTGTCGATAAAAACATTGTGAAAGGCGAGATGTGTTTCTTCCTTGCTGCGCGTGCCATTTATTTAGGGAGAGACAATAAATGGCTCGTGGATGGTCCCTCGGCCTGCTGCTTGGTGGGTGATTAGTGATTAATTACCTTGCGGCAAATTGACATGGCACGAGGAAATTGACACAGCCCTGATTAATTAACTTTTTATGGGCGGTAGTTACTCACAAAACACTGCGCACCATAATTGAATCTCTTTACATAACGTCATGGTACAAAAGTTTTAGTCAAATCCAAATTAGCCAGAAGTTCCTAGGCTGTTAGAGGTCTGATTGGAATGTGTCCAAGGGACTGGCAAGACCTTGAACTTGGAGAGAAATGTACCTTTTTAAAGCGGGGCAGGTGGTGCGGGGTGGAGACGGTCACTGTGCTGGCCTCCAAGGCAAGACAGGTTTCTGGATGAGTCTGGACTTCAGCTCGACAGTGAGGATAAGTGTGTAAAAGGCTAAGAAGTCTCGTTTTCTCCAGCCTCGCCTGCATGCTGGCTCTTCCAGGATTCCCTCCTTTCTCCAGTCTATACAGCTCGACCTGATTCCCCAAACCAAGCTGGGTTCTAACGACACAGACTCCTAATGCTCTTCTTCATCTTGCTCCCCCTCCCACCCCTCATCTGTTACCATCATCGTTCCCTGGGGTTGCTCCCCCCTTCACTTATCATCCTCTTCCCCCACATTTGATTGCTACTTCATCATACAGTTCCTGATGGGATGTCCTGAGGACTAACTTTGGGTCATCACTGGGTCTCCAGCACCCATGACTCGAGACAGGGTAGTCAGAGAAGTGTGTGCTGGTGATACGGTCACACTCCTCCCACAGTTAAGGAGGAAAATGGACCACAGACCTTGAACCGTCGCCGTTGCTAAGGTGCTGCCTATGAAGGTCGCATATGCTACGGAAAGCCCCAGGTGACCAATGCTTTTAGTGAAGAGGGATGCTGGACGGCAGGAAGCCCCAGGCAGTGATATCTGGAGTAACCCAAGCAAAGATATAATGACAGTTGGCACGCATCCCATCTCCGAGACTCCATTATGGGATGGAAGAGATTCAATTGCATGATAACAGCTAGCATTTATTAACACTTGCTAATTGCCATACACACAGATTAACCCAGTAACTCTTCACAGAACCATATGAACCAGGAGTACTGCTATTTTTGCTTTCCTGGAGGGATAAGGAGCAGCTCAGATGCTTGCACAATGATTTGAGCCCAGGCAGCCTGAAACTGAAACCTGTGATCTAATCTGTTACCCAACACAAAGACATCCTCAGTCAGTGGGAGCCTTCTGCCTCACTCTCAGCAGCTCCTTGGAGTCTCTCAGTTTGGCTTCCCTCCTTCACGCACAAGCTGCTACCTCATCTCCTAGGTGCATACTGCATCCAAGAAAGCCAGCCCCAATTCATCACGGATGGGGTTAATTTGCAGGGGAAGCTGTTGACAGGCCTCCCAGAGATCTCAATGTGCAACTTGTTGGGGTTGGGGGGCCATGCTGGTGAGGGGGGCTCTGCCATTTCTTCCATTAGATATTTATGTTGTGAGATTCCAAGACACCTGGACAGGCTTTGCTCCTTTTCTGCTAATTGGATGCAGGCCATAGAGGTCAGCATGGACTTATCTTTCTGATAAAGGAGTCCAAAGGCAAGCTGTTTCCCTTCCCCACTGAGATTCAGCTCCACATCTGCATGTGAACCTGGGGTGACTCACCCAGCAATGGTGACTGGGGCCACACAAGTATGGTGCTAGTGGTGACCACAGTTGTAGGCACAAGCCTAATTCCTGTGAGCAACTTAGGACTAAATTCCCTAGACAGTTTGGATTTGGAAGATTGGGATAAGAAACTACTTCAAAGTTTTGGAAAATTGGAATAACAAACTTTTGTCACATTTTGGGGCATTATACTTTCTCTGTATTTAATAATTTGTTAACATTGTTATCAAATATGTTACTCACAACTTGGCTTGAAATAAACCTTCCACGGGCATTAAAAAAAAAGGTATCAGCTAGGAAAAATATATGGAAAATTGTGTACAATGAACACACATGGGGTTTCTCTGGAGCAGAAAGATTGGTTTTCCCAAGGCAGAAAGGTTTCCTAACTTAACAAATGTACAAAAGCAACAAAATCCATCCGTACACATCACTCATGTGCAGGAATATTCTTTGTTCACTTAAGTTCTGCGCCACACAGGGTGAGGATAGTTTTAACTAACTGCCATGCTGTTCTTGCTTACCCCTGGAAGTTAGCTATTGTCTCTTCTCTCCCACGTTATAAATGGCTGGATTAAGCCAACAGACAGGTAATGAGAGACAGAACTGCTGAACATGAAGTTGCACTGTTTTACTCTGAAGAAGAGGTGTCTGAGATCTGCCTACTCACCGGTATTGACGAGCCCCCCAGGCAAGATTTTTGTAACATTTCATTCAGCAAAATGAGAATGAATCTCCATCCTGGAGTTTTTAGCTTGGCAAGACTGCAGAATGCTTTCGCAAAGGTGTTTTCTGTCGTCTGCAGGAACATTGAACACAGACAAAGCCTGCGATGCTGAAATCTATTTTAATTTGGATGAAGCAATTTGGCATAATCTATTAGTTTGACAAAATTTGTACCAATGTCAATTTAGTTTTTTTCCCCCCCCAGGCAGTCAAGGGAGAAAGAAACCAAATAATTTATATAAATAATTACTTTATCTAGTGCATGTACACAGTAAAGTTTCAATTGTTAAATCATTCATGATCTAAGAGCTGGCTGAAGCAGCGAGCTGGCTGAATTGCCTCTACAGGTAGGAAATGGTGCAGGCGAGATAAATTAGCTCCCTGTTGCTGGGCTGGATTTACCACGGTTTTGTACGGCTGCTGCAGCTCCCGAACACGAGACCCTCAGAGGGGTTGGCGGTGACACACAGGGTAGGTACAGGATACAAAGGCATTGTCCATTTCACTTGAAGCCATTGCTGTGGGGACAGCTGACCAGCTGGGATAAAGGCCATCTGCTTTTGAGCATCAGCATTTAGACTTTAAGAAAAAACTGAGGTCTGATCCTTTAATCAACACCAAAAGCAAACCCGTAGGACAGGTGCCATCTGGACCCAGTGATCACCTGCCCGGCACACACACCCTAGAACTCCCAGAGACCCTGCAGTGCACAGACTAGAGAAGGAGCACTTGGAAATGGCCCAGTTGTCCAAGCACTGGACTAATACAAACCCTCCAAACTAGGTTCTTTGGTGAACTTTCAAAAGCCTTGCAGAAGATGTCTCCTGAGAAAGAAAAAGAGTAGCCATTTGTCTGGGGCGCTGCTCTGCTTCCAGCAGCCTGGAAGATTCTTTGCACAGCAATCTCATTCCACGTCCACAGGAAGGAAAGTGTCCACAAAAATCTACGTGGCAAGGACGCTCAGCTGTGGGTTTACCTCCCGTGTGCCGTGACAACTCAAACCCACTCTGCCCGATTCCAACTCTTCAATAAATCACACCTAACTACAGAATTTTGAAAAACCAGAAAAGGGGGCCAGGATTTGTTAGCAAAAAGGGTCTTTTGGAAATGTTTCACAGACCCCGGAAGTGATTTCTAAGGGTGGAGTGGTGCATATCCATGGCCTGAGGAGCCTGTAGGGATGGTTCTCATGTTGGCCTGTTTGTTTCTCCATGAAGAGCATTTAGGTAGCAAGAACCCACAAGGGATGCAAATGAAACCCAAGGAAAGCCAGGCCTGGTGGTGCACATCTGTAATCCTCCAGCTCAGGAGGCTGAGGCAGGAGGATCACAGGTTCAAGGTGAGCCTCAGCATCTTAGTGAGGTGGTAAGTAACCCTGTCTCAAAATAAAACATAAAAAGGGATAGGGATGTGGCTCGGTGCTTAAGCACCCTTGGGTTCAATCTTGGATACCAAAATACAAACAAACCATCAAAAACAAAAGCAAAAACAAACAAAATCAAGGAGATAGATCTCAAATATGCAGCATGTTATTTGGTCCAGAAACTGCATTTTCTTTACATGACTCCCATGCTCTTCAGTAGCAATAAATAGTTTGGGGCCTGGTGGGTCATTTTTATAAAATGAAAAGATAATTTAAGAAGATGGTATTTTGGTCATTCATAGGGGAGCAAGTAAGTGCTTAAATTGCCGGGTTGAAATGAACTATGCCAAGTTCTTTTTCCAAAAATGCGGTGGGACGCAAGCTCAGATTCCCTTTGAGCATCTTCAGTCTGAGTGGGGTGACTTGTTTTGGGAGTGAAATAAGGCCCGAGGAGGAGGGGAGCAACTCCGGCTGGACACATTTCTATGCAAGAAGCCCCCAGAGCCCTCACCCCTGCCCTTGAATGATCTGAACGCCGCTGGACGTTCCTCAGCTCCTCCTCTGCAGACCTCCAAGGCTCAGCCCAGTTCCCAAAGCTGAGTTCCCAAGGAATTGCACCTGCTCTACCACATCTGCTGGCCTCCAGGGTCTCGTCTGTGGTCCCTGCAACTTCCATGTTCAGAGCTGTGAATGTAGCATAGTTCTGATTTTATTTTATTTTATTTTTTCCATTTTAAACCCACAGTTGGGTGGGGAAGCAAATGAAGTGCAGATGAGTGCTTAAAAAAATAAGCCCTCCAAATAAGCTTCTCAAATGATTGAAGGATTTCTCTGGTGCCACCGGAGGGGCCGGAGGAGGGTGGGCATTGTCGAAGAGTTAAACCTGGGAGCTGCACCAGCTAGTTGATCCTCTTAAGGAAACGTGAGCATTAAAAATACTCGCTGTCAATGCTATCACAGGGCTTGGCGTTTCCAGGGAATTGCCCCAGAACAAGTGCCTCGCTGCTTTCCAGAAACATCTCATCTCGGCCTTGTTCTCTGGCTGTGCATGCACTAGAATCCCAGGGCAACGTAGTTTATTGTTTTAATATCTGTCTGACACAAAGCAAACGCATCCTCCAGTGACTCCTTATCTGTCAAATGTATTTCTGTGAAAGAAATATCAAGACAAATAAGATGTTTGGGGGCACACCACGGGATGGTAGTTTTTGCAACTGGCAGTCTTTAGCAGAAACCAGACCCCCATCTGAAAAAGACGAAAGTCACCATTCTGCATTGAGATTCATAACCAAGGTGCCAAGAGAGCGAGACAGCAGTCGCTTGAAAAGTGGCTTCTCTTTCTTTGCAGATTCTTCCCTTTAAAGAACTGGGGTGATCAACGAGTGCCGTGTGTGTGTGTGTGTGTGTGTGTGTGTGTGTGTGTGTGCACGCGTGCGCTTCCTGAGGAACAAAGAGCCACAACGAAAGGTGCTGTGATCGGGTCTCACAGTCGCCAGCTGCTGCTGAAAGAGTTGGGGTGCTGCCGGCAGGGACTGAAAACACAGATGAACTTCTTGGGAAAACTGGCATCCAGTTGAGTAACTGAATCAGCGTGAGGGCTAGTCCAAGCTTCTTAAGAACCACTGGTGTGAGTCGGAGTTGTGCAGGACCACCAGGAGAGTCAGGCAGACAGGTGGAAGTAAAACCAGGGCTTCTCTGATGGAAAAGAATGCTTCCTGGAGGTGACCTTCTGCGGGTGGTTGCAGGATGATGGGGTGCTGCTGTGGACAGCCTTCAGTCGGTGAATCAGGCAGGTGCTGAGACCGTGGCAGCAGGCAGAGCAGGCTACATAGTAGGTGTCTAAAATCTCTCCATCTGTGGGTTCGATGAAATAAATGGGGCCTCGGGGCAAGTGAGTTTGTCCAGAGTGCCAAATGGCAGCATAGGAAGTGACATTACAGTCAGCTGCCCAGGGGGACCCTGTGGAGTATTTACGGTGGCTGAGCCTCCTGCTGGGTTCCCCTGCCCGTACCCCTATGATTGGTGCATCTGTAATTCTGAGACCTGGGCATTACACATCTATTCCACATCCCCCTGCAAGAACGCAGGTATGGGAGAGGCCAGCTCACACAGGTCTTGCTAGAGGCACATTTGTAGCACAAAGAATGGCCTCTGACACATGGAAAAAAGTTGATAAAGACTGGTGGAAAGAAGTGAGACATTTTCAATCCCTCCCCCAATCAACAGAATGATAAAATGGGTGAAGAATGGAAAGAGGTTATTTCCAAAAAAAAACAAGAAGGGGACATAGGTGTGTTGCCACCCTAATGCAGAGCTGCAGACAAAGGAGGAGGGAGGCAGGGTCTGGATCTCTGATGGTGGGGTCCAGTCTGGATGACTGGACATCTGTGGAAGGAGAGAGGGGCAGCCCAGGCAGAGGAGGGAGGATCCTGGGTAAGGTAATAGCGTCTCACCACTTTGCCCAGGGAAACTGAGGCAGGTCTTAGAGAGAAGGCCAATAGCCTTCTGGAGCAGAACCCCAAACTCAGATGCATTTCTTTGTTGTGAGATCAAAACTAACAATGGATACGCTGTACCCTGATCAAATTTATAGATTGTTCAACTTTTAAGATGCAACAGGAGGTGGGCATTTTTGTGTGTGTACCTACCTTATATTTCTTGTTTTGCAATTTGATAAAATGGCCAGAGATGTGGAGGCCACATTTGGATATGGGCTTAAAAGAAGCTCCTTTTTGTCTCCACTCCTAAGCGGCCAGTGCTGTCTCGCTGATTCAGATGAGAACGAAGAGGGTGCTCAGTGGTGGCCCGGGAGCAGAATCTGGCCCTCAGACTGTTTGTTAGGTGAAGTTTTATGGAACAGCTGCACCTACTCACTTGGGTGCTGGTGTGATCAACTCCAGCTATAGGTACAGGAGTCTCTGCTGCCGTCCGCCTTAGCAACAGAGACCACAGTGAAGTCACTATCTGGCAAATCTGCCAAGACACAGCAGACAGGGACAAGCTTCCTCTTCAAAAGCCACAGGATGGGAGAAGAAAGAACAGTGCTGGTCAAACAGAGCCGCTGGCCAGCTGCTCCAGGGCCTGGGAACCACTCCTGGCTCTACCACATCTTGGAGTCCAGGCCAGGGCTCTTTCCAGGTTCTAGGTCGGTTCTGAGGGAGGCTTGGGATTCATATAGGCTGGGTGCAAAGTTGTCTGGCTGGGCGGCTTTGGACAAGTTCCCCAATTCCTTTAACTCCAAATTTCTCATGAGCAAAGGTGCCATCATAAACACGCCACTTCATAGCATTTATGTGAGGATTACGTGAGGAAGCTCATGTGAAGGGTCTTGCATACAGCAAGTGCTCAATACCCCTTTCTCCTTCCTCTCCTCCTTCTCCTCATTATTTCAGGTCTAGAACTGTGGTAAGACCAACTGGGTATTTGCCTTGGGTGCAACTCCTAAATTGGGGGAGACCTCCAAACACTCCATAGTCAGATTAAATCCTGTTCCAGTACAATTTTCCAAAGCCATGATGAGCAGACCATTACAACTTAACTATTGCATTGAGCTATCTTAAAAAGAAGAAAAATTAATAATGCCTATCGTGTCTTCATGGAAAATTTTGATATTTTGTTCTTCATGGATCTTTTCTCATTACTTCTGGTTTTAAAAATATTGCATTAAATATTATTTATCTGAATTACTTTTGTGTGTGCACATCCTTCACATTTTATCTAAATTTGAATGCCTCATTTCTTCACCCTAATAAATAGTTCCCAGCACTATTGATTTTCATTTTAAGCAACCCCTCCAGAAAATACTAGAAAGAAAGAGCTTCCTTGGATGCAACCAGAAACTTGCAAGTGAGTGGAAAGAGCCAGAAAGAGGACAGAGTTTTTTACAGCAGTCTATTGTGACTTAGTGACCCATGCCTGTACTTTCTATGAACTGAACTCAGTCTATGACATTTTCTGTCCTGGGCAGAGAGAGGAAGCTGTGAATTAATCAAGGTCCTTACTTTAATTACAGAAACCAATGGAAGTTCTATCAATTACCTAAAAGTAGAACAGCGCAGGCTTGATTTATGTATGTTTCTGCCACTTAAATCATTATTTCATGAATTCCACACAATTACTTCCATAAAATCTGCAATCCATACATCAATTAACACCATGCCACTACCACTTGCCCTTGAGTTTCACAGGAACGAACAAATGAGACGATTTCACATTTTGATAACATTGGGTTCCCATGCTTTTGCCTATAATACCTGACTTCTTTGTGGGGTAGGATTAGGGGTGACTGCTGCAGAGGGAATTGCCTCAACCTTAGAAATTGTCAGCACAAGGTCCTAACCTTCAGGTCTGGCTGCCATGGGACTGTGGAAATACACAAGTGTTTGGAGAGCAGAGGAGACTGCACAGAAATTTCTGCTGGAAGATCCTGCTTTAGCTCCGGACAAATGAAACTTGCATCCAGAGTCCCACTAATCAACAACGGGCTGGGGTTTGGAGACGGGCCTTTGAGAGGTGATCAGATTTAGAGAGGACACAAAGGCGAGGCCCCATCATGGGATTCGTGTTTAGTGTGAGAAGACACATTAGCTAGTGCCCTATCTCTATCTGTCAAGTGAGGACAGAGAGTAGGTGGCCATCTGCAAGCTGGGAAGAGAGCCCTCACCAGGACCGGACCATGCCTCATCCTGTCTTGGACTTCCAGCCTCCATGAGCAGTGAGAAAATAAATGTCTATTGTGGAGGTGAATCAGTCTGATGTGTTGGCATGGCGGCTAAGCAGACTAAGAGAGTCCTCACCCAGACCAGCAGGGATTTTGTAATCTAAGATGAAATTTAAAATGGATAATAGATATATTGCCTTTAATTAAAAGTATCAAATAGAGTGTAAGTAAGGTCAGATGACCAAAATGAAAATGTTAACAGGATCTACGTTTGTCACAGGTTATTTTCCTGAATGAACAATTAAAGGAGAAAAACTCAGAAGAGAAAGAATTAATATGGGAAATTCCCAAGAGGTAACATCCAAATGATAATTAAATATGTGAAAGGCAATGTTCATAACTAGGAGAAAGGGGATGCTATTTTCCACCCACCTGATTTGCAAAATTGAGGGAGCAGAAGCAAGACACTGTGGGGAGCATGTTGGGTGGAGCCAATAGCCCCACACGTGGGGATGTAGAGATGGAGGGTGTATCCAAAGATGCTCAGTGCAGCCTTTACAGGGATGCAGAAATAAGGAGCTTGGGTGATTGGAGGGAGAGCGGTGGACCATCCTCCCCATCAGAAAGCAGGAGGGTACAGCAGCTGGAGGAGGAGATGGCTGTCTCCCACCCAGGTGTCAGTAGGTGAAGTGTCTGAGGTGCACATAAATCAAGGCACTAAGCCAGGCTTGGTGGCACCTACCTGTAATCCCAGTAGCTTGGGAGGCAGTCAGGAAGACCGCAAGTTCAAAGCCAGCCTCAGCAAAGCCGAGGCCCTAAGCAACTCAGTGAGACCCTGTCTCTAAATAAAATACAAAATGGGACTGGGGATGTGGCTCAGGGGTCAAGTGCCCCTGAATTCAATCCCCAGTACTTCCAGCCCTCCCCCTCAAAAAAATTAAGGTACTAACATGGCCAGCCCTCCCCGTTACAGGAGGGTAGATCCACCTTTGAATTATCATGGGGAAAAGGTGGAAAGATGCTGGAGTCCACCCAGGTCACGTTAAGGGCTCGTGTTGTGTCCCTGGACAAGGCCGGTACATTATCGCCACGCTACTACAATCATGAGTGGGTACGAATGCTTCCCTAAAGACCATGACCATGTTACTTTTTAGGTTTGAGATCCAGTCGCTGCATTGTGACAACACAAAGTTGATGACGTTTACCTCCTTCTGGGGACAGCTCCATGGCATGCAAGAAAGGATCAGGGATTCCAGCTTTCTACTCCAGCTGAGAGGTGGGCTCTTCCATTGGTGCAAACACTGATTCGCTTCCTGCCTCACCTGATCCTAATGAAGGTCACGCCCTGGTTTGAAGGGGCTGAATCTGTGCCTTACCTTCCAGGTCCTGCCTATGGCTCATCTTGATGGGGTGGATGTGCCAAGTTCACACAGAGCTGCCAACATCTGGGCCAGTGGCTCTGCCTAGGAAAGGAGCCAGCACCCACGGTCCTAGGTCATGTGATCGGTGGACAGAACACCAGCTCTGCCACTTTCCCTCGCTCTCTCTGCAAGGGGTCCTACTGTTTGCTGCTCAAATCCTACTCAAGAATCTGAAGAGTAAACATTCTGCATTCGTACGAGATGGTCTTGTCTAACCTCCTGGTGTTTTGCTCCGACTTCATTTAAGTTTGCTAGAAAGCAGACCAGCTTACACTCTTGATGAAGGTGGATTCTTGGGGCATAGTGAGCATGCGTGATGTCCCAGGACACAACCCGACCCAAGGTTTCCAAACAGCACAGAGAGTCAGGCCGGGAAGCAAAGAGGGAGCAACTGGGGTCAGATGGGAGGAGCGAGGGGTTTAGGTTGATCTGGACATGAGCTTATGAGGGAAAATTGTTCCCTTAATGCCTTCGCATGTCCTGGGTCATATTAGAAAGATTCACTTAAGAGGGGGAATTATGCAAAAGTGCTTCTCACACAGCAGATAGATGACTTCAGAAGGAATTATTTTCGTTACAGATTCCTTCAGTGGGGTTCCTTTAAAAGCCATCCCCCCTACTGAAGTTCAGAGTGTTATTTACAGATGATTAGCTCTTTGGCTAGGAAGAGGGGCAATTTAATTCTAAAACACTCAAGGCCAGTTGAAGATTGTTTTGGGGGCAGAGAGAAAACCTGAAAGCAAAATTCACAAGTAATCTTGGAAGGCAGAGGACACATAGAATCCAATTTACCAGAGTCTTTTTTTTTGGTTTGTTTTCAGGAACACAACTGTTAGGAAAAGTGCATTTTCAGGTTATGAAAGCAAAAACAAAAACAAGCACATCCTGAAAGACTGCTGAGAGGCTAGAGAACCTCTGGCCTGGGAAGATGGATGGATTCCTAGAGAAAAACAGTCTGCACCGTCACATGGCAAAAGCAAGATTTGGGACCCTCACCCTGGTCAAACCACACCTGCAGGGAGGAGAGGGATCCCATTAACCGCACGTGTGTGTGTGCGTGCATGTGTGTGTGTGTGTGTGTGTGTGTGTTCCTTTCCATGTTGTCCGATTGCCTGAGGAGCTGGGATATGGTGGGGACTAGAACATGCGTTTCAATCTGCAAGAGGAAACTCAAGTGAACCTTCAAAACACCAGCAAACAGCCTGGATCCAAATGCCATACAGGAGACAGGAAGCTCTCCAGGTGCCGCAGGGATGGAGGGTGACCCTCTGTGTGCTGCATCAGGGCACAGTCTCCTATCCCTGGGGAGAAGCCTGGGTCCCAAAAGGGGTCTCCGTTCCAAAATGCCAACAAAGTGTGGCAAGGTGCATGGTGTCGCTGGGGGGCGGGGGGTCCTCCCACTGCATGCTCATCATCATCGTGAGAAACTCCCCTGCGTATTTTTTTAACAAACAGGATAGTGGGAATAGCTCTTAATTGTTTTCCTTGAAACTGCTGTATTTGGATTTTAATGTTTTGGAAAAAAATTGCTAAGCATCAACAATGGAGGGAATAGTTTAAAATACGATTAAACAATCACATATTAGACCATTAACATTTCAGGGCTTCTTATTAAAATCTAGATAAGTGAAAATAATAAGATGAAAGGCATGGGTGACGTGCCGAGGATGTATTTAAACATAGAGGACGCAGAACATACATTGTTTGGTGTCTACAGTTGTTATAGATTTTTTACTTTAATCATGGGTAAAAAGTAGAGTCATAGATGGCTTAAATTGTCACCTCATATTTTTCATAATAAAATGGGCCCTTTAAATCAGGGATTGGCATAGCTCTTCTGCAAGGAGCCAGTTGGTACTGTTTTACACTTTGCCAGCCACCTATGTCTCTGTATCATATCTTTGTTTTTACAATCCCTTGAAATCTTTAAAAAGCATTCACTGACCCAGGTCTTATAACACAGGGCACGGGCTGGGTTTGGCAGTGGCTTGGGTTTGCCAGTACCCATGTTAGATGATTTTATTTCTTCAGTCGGTTCCTGCTAGTTCATTGCAGAGAATCTGTGAAATGCTTCCGTGCTTAATGCATAGAGCACTTTCCCCGGTTCACTTTAGAATAGCTACCTGGACCCAAGTCAGGACTCTTTGGAGTCACTGTTTTTGGTTCACTTCTGTGAAATGGAAATACAAATCTGTTGCAGGACTGTGCAAAGCCACAGTCCCCAGTGTGGTGATCATTCACCCCGTGTGGCTCACTAACATGAACTTCGAGTCAAGATTCTGGGTCTGTGAGTCCACTAGCACCGCCCTGCCCAGCACATACAGAGATTTAATTCCAGATGGTTCTATGAGACAACCACGTTAGGGGAAACACTCCAGATCTCCACCCTGCAGCTCCAATGCTCCTTCAGAAAATAACATTTATGCAGAAAAAGGAAGGGCGGGTACAGGACGCTAACAGGGCTTAGGGACACAGAGATCCAGGAAGGCGACCAAGGTTGAATAATCTCCCCAGGTTCAAACACACAATTTTACGTCCGCTGGGCCCTGTGACCATGAGAGGGCACCTCTGGGAGGCCCCCACTGCCCTGGCTGTAAAGCGGGCATTACCATACCTACCTGTGTGGGGTGGGGACATAAGTCCTAGACAGTGAGGCACCTTCACCATTGTGAATGGCCAAGGGACAGTGGTCACAAATTCGGTGACAGAGTTACCTTGCTTTTAATTAATGCCGAAACTGCTAGTGAAGATTGCACACGCTGGCCTGCCCCCCACCCCCGCCTCCTAAAGACTTGCATGAACCTGGGGCCGAGGGTGTCATGCTTTCGGCTCCCATGATGGCTCTGGGTGCCTCGGCCTCACACGCTGGGGGCTGAACCGTCTTGCTGTGGTTGAGAGCGAGGAACCCCTCCTCTCTGAGGCCCTTGGTGATCGAGGCTGGAGCTGCTGCTCTCCCCAGTCCCTCCGCCCTCTCAACCGCCTCAAGAGCCCCCAGGCCCACTCTGACACTGACCCACTAAAGACTCAGTGGGTAGCTCTGGGGACTCCCGGGACCAACGCACGTGGTGCTGTGTGAGATGCATGCCAAGCCTCAGTTATGGCTGGGACCCTGAGGGTCTTAGAGATGGCGGAGGAGAGGTGGAGTTAATCCTCTACCTCCTCTGGGGAGGTGGGATGGGCACTCCCCACCCGGACCCTCTTCCCGGGAGAGGAACCTGGCCCTTCCACACCCACACTCTGATCTGTCTTCCACCTTTACTTCTGGTCTCATCCCTCTAGCACATGATGACTGTATTTCCATATTCATAATAAAATATACTTACTTTTTTCAAAGCAAATTTACATTGCTATGCCCCTGCCCGCCCGTCAAATGGTGAGAACCCACATTTTTTTCTCTTGCTTCCTCCACAATGGAATCAAAAAGCAATCGGCACGGCCTTGCGAACAAGACCCGGGCCACGAGGTCGTCTTTCCCACAGTGAGACCATGAGACTCGGCAGCCCTGATCCAGGTGGTTGGCTGGGCTACGTTGACTTTGGGTGGTTGGCATATTTTATTTACGTATCCTATTAATCTGCAGAGCTGTGATCCAAGGCAGGCAACAGGAGGAGCTTTCCGCCCTCCCATGACCTTCCCCGGCCCAATGCCCATGGCCCTCATGGAACCCCATCTAACAAAGAATGGCTGGGACACTGGGTGTGTGGATGCGGATGCGGATGGGGATGAGCGGAGGGGTCGGGGTGCTGAGGCAGCGGGAAGCAGGGACATGCTGTGAGAGTCAACTTCTCCTCCCGGAGAGCCACAGGGGGGCGCAGGGAGGGGAGGAGACGGACAGGGCGGGGAAGGTGACGGGACTCAGGTTCGTCAGACAGAACAAAGAGCCAGGAGAGCGGGCTTACTTGCGGGAGTATATACAAGTGAACTGGGGCCACTGTACACGGAAGATCCCTCCTGGTTGGTCTGGCACAACAGCACCGTGCCTACGGGAGAGAGAGAGATGGCGTCTGGGCCGGGAACAGGCACGCTGCCCCCGAGACCCCGCGGCACAAACGAGAAAGACAGAGAGGTGAACACACAGCAGCCACACCCCAAAACGCTGGTGACCGGAAACCCCTGCTCAGCCAAAGTGGGTGGGGGAGCCCACCCCAGCCTACCCAGCACATGCCATGAGGTGTGAGCAGTAGGGTCTGGCTGACCGGGAAGCCAGCAGCAGGTCAGGAGCGAGAGCAGTATGCCATATTCCAAAGGGAACTTTGTTTTGTCAGGGAGCAACAGACAGGAAGCCTGACTCCAACTCCCCTCTGCTGTGTGATCTTAGTAAGTTGCTGTACCTCTCTGTGCCTCAGCATTAGCATCTGGAAAACGGGGGTATATATACCTACCTCCAAATGTGTGACCTTGGCAGGAGCTGCATGTATTTATCACGTGAGAAATGGTTAAGTGTAGGTGTTGATATGTTTCGGGAAAACTTTTTCTCCCCCCAAACTTGAATCTTTCTGAATCAGCTCTTGAGAAGAAGAAGTAAAGCAGGGCAGAATGACCCCGACCTCCGCCATCCCTGTGACCCAGCGGGGACGCTGGGCAACAGGACTGAGGTGTGTCTCCTCTCTGGCTTCCTTCCTGGAGCTCCGGCCTGCAAGGCCAGACACACTGCAGCGAGGGCCGGGCTCAGCCTGCTGGAAAGCCACGGGCCCCAGGCCGATCCTTGCAAAGTGGGATTTTGCAGCGGGGAAGGTTGCGTCATCCTGAGACACCTCCCTGCTCCACGCCCTGCTCTGAGCAACCACCCACTCCAAGGATGACTGGGGTCGGGAGTCCTCAGAGGATCCATTCCACTCTCCTGCTGCTGTGGAGTTCAAGCTCAAAGACCTTGAAAAGAACCGGAGGAACCTGGGAAGAGTTCTGGGCCCACTGTGGCAGGTGGAGCCCTCCCGTGGCTTCTGTCCACCCCCCCGGCTGGGCAAGGTCCACCCCACCCCAGTTCATTTAGGCAGCCCTCTGTGGGCACCACACGGGATGCACTCTCCTGACAGGAGGCTCTCCCTCAGGTGCACCCCCAGGAGCAGAGAACCAGCCCACATCCTGGGGAGTCTCCCTAGAGGTCGTTTCTACACTCCTGTCCTCTCTTCCCTGACATCAACAAAAGTGCCCTTGAAACTTCCAGCGTTTATTTGGGGTTCCATCAAATAAAGACCCCAGGAGACCACAAGCCAGATCCGATTCTCACTGATCTCTCCTCTCTCCTGCAGCGACCCAGTCAAAGAGTGGAACTCAGGAGGACCACCGGGAAGGTATCCCCAAATCCACCTCCACTTCTGTCCCCTGTACTTCTCTGACTGGTGCACACGCTTTATTTTCAGGCAAAACAAAGATTTTGCTGAAGTTCCAAACTCAGGTCACCCTTCCCCCATCGCCAAGCCTAACAAGTCCATCTGGCCTTTCACAGAAGCAGCAGAGGCAGAAGTTCTCCCTGAAGGAGTGTCCCCTGTCCTCCTCACCTTCTCTCACCTATCCTGTGCTTATGGGTGGGGAAGAGCCATGCCCCCAGTGCAGTCCCAGACACGAGGGTGAAATTCACTGCCCATCTCCTGGACGGAACTACGCTCTGCCTGCATGGGCCTTGGCCATGATGCCCTCTGCTTGAGCAGAGATGACCTCTGCTTGTCTGATGACTCTTTGTCCACTACTTCATTCCAAAATGGCACATCACGGTCTCAGAGGCTTCACGTGGTCTAATTTCTCCTCAGTAGGTATTTTCAGTTTTAGTAGGTCATTGGCATAGAAATGGGCATTAGGAGCAAAGAGCAGCCAACCTTCAGATGATGAGGGTTGGGATGTGAAGTCACCTGATGGGAGATGCCTACTGCCCACCAGGAGGGCTCTTGGCAGCCCCAGGACATGCTCTTGACCACCAGCGCTCACGTGTGACTCTGCAGAGGTCACCTGTGTGGTTCTGCCCACTGTTAGAATCTTAGAGAGGAAGCTGCCCAACCAGCATCTGCTAGGGTGGGGCACTGGCAGGTGGATTTTGGAAACTGCACCAGAGTCCTCTCCTCCGGCATATCCCTGGTGAAAAACCACTTTAAAATGAGATCTCAAGTTTCTTGGGGTACCTCGATTTCAAAAGAAAAAACATCTAATTATAACAAAAATACATCCAGAAGGACGTTTCAGTATTGTGCAATTAAAACACTCAGGTCAATTTTCAATATCCTCAATGAAATTTATAGAACTCCTCTGGGACACAACACAGATTCTGCCTAAAAAGCTAAACCCCGGCAGCATAATGAAGCTTTCCTAATTCTTCTTATGCTGTGGATCCTGAGAAATTGGTCTGAAAGAAGTTCTTTGAAAGCTCTCTTAGTAGTAAGAAAAAAGAAATTATGCAATGATTTTGACCTTTGTAAAACAAAATGCACGCACCACAAGATCTGGTTTTTATTTTACCTAAAACATCCTTCAATTTAATTTGCAAAGTCCTTATAGTGTGTTCTCTTAGTACTCTGTGACCTTTTCTTAAGGAGCTTTGAATTCAACAAAAACAAAGCCAGAAAAATAAAAAAACACTGTAAATTCCATGCATTTGAGGGCTATAGGGAAGACCAATGTTTAATTTGTTTAAAAAAGTAAGTCAAATAGTTAATAGCGACACCGCAGCAGTGTTTATAAGGCTGTTCAAAGCATTCCCAACACAGCCTCCACACAGCTTTCCCATGAGACTCTTGAACTGCATCTCTCTCTCCCCAAGCCCCATTCGGGACCATTTACCTCCAGTTACCATGAGCCAGTGCCTAGGACCAGGGTGATAGCCTATGCTTTGTAGATGTCTTTGTTTATCAAACTCCTGATTGAACAATGGCATCAGGCTCATACTATACCATTCCCCACCCATTCCTCAGCCAGGCAGACACCATTAATACTTTCCTTTCCTATTGGCCCAGAATCCTCAGAATCATTCTCAACACTGCGACCAGACAGTTACTACCACTTCGTTCGAGCTGGTAGAGAAGGTTAAAACCTCCACCCTGCTCCTGCTCTTAGGTTAAGCCATAGGAAATTCACCTTTTTATATCAAACAGAGTTGAATGTTGGTGCTTTCATAATGGTTCAACTTAAAAAAAAAAGGTTTCCTGTCTCTCTTCTACATAGTTTAAAAATGACCTCTTCTCATCACACTGCCCAGGAGTGAATTAATTACCCCCTCTTCTATGTTCTTTTCACATTCTTTTGAATCTCCCTGGTAGATCCTTCGTCACGCTGGATTACAATTTTCTACTTACATGAGGGTCTTCCCTAGAGAATCCCCTGGGGCAGAGCCAAATCTTTTAATCTTTTATCCCCAGCACCTAGAAAAATACCTACCCGTCAGAGGGATTAGTAAGTACAGCTGAATTATAAGTCATTCGAAGGGACCCTCTATCTCTATTTCCTTTGCTAAAAATAGTGCCTTTTCCAAGCAACTCTTCCTAAGGGTGCCTATTTAGAGATGGGAGTTTGCACACTTAATTTCAAATATATGCACAAGCCATTTCTAAGAATTCACTTGTTATTTCCCTCTTTCCTGGTCTTGTAAGGGCATCTCATTCAGTTAAACAGGAAACCTTGGCCGCTGGTAATCCCTAGCTGCACTGTGGGCACTGGCGTAAGTGGCAGCCGGACAGAACTCAATCTGGGAATAGCAGAGCCTACCCCCAGCCTGCCATGCTCACCCAGAGGACCGTAAACTTTAGCATCCCCAATTCTGGCAAGGTGTCCACATAAGACTCCCAAGCAGGACGTGCAATCCTGCGGCTGGGACAAAGTAAGCCAGGGGCTTTGACAGGCGCGAAACCCCTTCCGTTCACCTGGAACCTATTGGTGGCACAGGGATCATTCCTGGCCCCCTGGGCTGGCAGTAAGGCTGGAAGTGGGGTTTCCTCCTGGCAGCAAGGAGAAAGCGTCTACGCTTTGCATTCTCTGCTGACCCTGAGACCAGGAAACAGGCCTCAGCCAGCTGGGACAGGGTCTTGGCTCAGGCCTCTCTCCCTGGAAGTCCTTTCCCACCCCCTGGACAATCCCTGACTCTCTCAGCTCTGGCTTCTCGTCTTCCTAGAACTGTATCTGTTTACTTGAGTCACTTTCCCTCCTCTAGCCACTGAGACAAGGAGCTCCAAGAGGTCCTGAATCTTGCTTTCCTCATCTTGCTGTGCCCAGGGGTCCAGGAGAACCCGGCAACAGGCAGGAGCAACTGAAGAGAGAAGCAAAGGGCTTCTGACTGGTCTGCAGTTGGACTTCGAAGAAATGAAGTCAGAACGGAGGAAGGGAGGGAGGGACGGAGGGAGGGAGGGAAAAAGGGAGGGAGGGAGGGAAGAAAGGAGGGAGGGAGGGAGGGAGGCAGGGCTACTGCACCACGTCTACTTGCTGTGGGACGAGCCCAGCCCCACACGGTCATGGAGAGTGATGCACTCCACCCGCGTGACACTGTGAGTGGCTGATGCCCTTCATTACCCCGAGGTGCATCTGGAAAAAGATGCTTTTTCTCTATTGAAATGCACAAAACAAAGACACAAAGAATGACACAACCAAAGCCTCATAAAGCATCTATCAGCCAATGGAGCTGCTGGGGCACCTGTCCCCTAAGGCTCCGTGTATCCACACGGCCACCAGCCTCTACTGTGACAGCCAAGTGACATGAAAAGGGAGCTTTCTGCTGGGGCCCCACTTGGCTGCTACCACTCATGGCCTAGCACAGGAGCGGAGGCTGGAAACCCCAGGCCATTGGCTGAGTGAGTGCAAGAGGCCTCTGGCAGAGCACAGGTCCTCCGCCCCTGGAGCTCAGCAGTGGAAAGGCAGGGTGCAAGGGTCCCCACTTACTGGCAGGTGTTTATTGGTGTGGACTACATGCCAGGCACTGTGCTGGCTCTGGGGCACTTTGGAAAGGGCTATGCACTTTCCAAAAAATAAAAAAAGAAGGCATGTTTCTCCCTTTAACATTCGAACACTCAGAAACAAAGATGAACACGTGGAAAACAAAGGAATGGTCCTGAGACCAACCTGCACCTTGGTCTGCACCATTAGCTGCATTACGCACTGATAAATAAATTCAAAAAACTACTTGAGAACCATTTTTGTGGTATCTAACTATGATGACTTTGGCAAAACACGTATTCTCTATTTCTCCTCCATGTCACTCTCATAATGGAAAAAGTTTAGCAGTGACTGTCACCAATGCTAGAAATGATGTGCTGAATTCCACAAGTACAGCACCGTCATTCAACACCAGCCACAGGAAGCTTGCTCTGCAGTTGTCCCTCCCTAACGAGAAGGGTAGGGCAGTATTAGTCTTTCTTTATAGGCAGGAAAGACAAAAAACAACCAAACCCAACCCAACCCAGGCATGAATGATTTTCTTCTACCAAAGGACTACTTGTCATTCAGGCAAAGTCTAAGTGAACAGCAAGCATCTGGCTCCCAAACCATGACTCACTCCATCAATGGCTCCTTCCTTGCGTTATTATAGAGTGAATTTTTTTTTAAGCTTATTTTTCTAAAGAAATAGGATGGAGTGAGGGAAATGGTCATGATTGAAGGGAGAAGCTATGGGCTGGTGAACCATGGACTCTGCTGAAACAGAAACCTACAGACCTTTTTTTTCCCTAGCAGGGCAGTACTTTGGGAAGGGGGTGGCCATCCCCCATGGGTTTCACAATCAAGGCCACATACAGATGCTGGTCCCACCCCCATGTTTCTGAGTTTCTAAGTCTGGGCTAGAGTCTGTAAACTTGCACTTCTAACAAGATCTCTCCTTCAAGGACAGATCACAGTTTGAGAAACGCTGGAGAAAAGTCAGTTCCCCAAATCTTGAGGCCATGAGTTCTGTCCTTCACTAAGTCAGAGGTCTTGAAATCATCACGAGCATTGAAGAAACACCCGCAGAGAATGCCCAAGGGTGGCCGCTCCAGGCCCCAGCCCCAGGGCCTCGGCTGCCTTTCTAGTGGCCAGTCAGCAGATGCCACCGCTCCTGGGCAAACCCAGGCCCTGAGGTCATCTGCAAGGACGGAGAGTAGGAGAAAGGTAAAAATGGCCAGTTAGGCCTGCTCCAAGCCTGTCTGTGGACTAAAAGGCAGAATTACTGTTTGTTCTTACCATCCCGTAAGGACAGACTTGGGTCTTTGCTCTAACACTTGGATCAAGGCAAAGCACTCAGTCTTCACACCAGCTACTCTGCAGAACTCTGGAGGGGCTGCCCAAGAAGAGAGGCCCCTCTTGGCTTCCCTTCCTGAAGAAGGCTTCACTCTTCCACGCTGTGGTTCACTAAGTGGTCTGCCTGAGAAATTCATGAGCTGAAGTCCTAACTCCCAGGAGCTCAGCATGGGACTAGGTCAAGGGCAAATCTTTCCGGAGTAAAATTCAGTCAAATTAGGTCATCTGAGTGGATCCTAACACACATGACTGGCATCCTTCTAATGAAAGGGAATTGGGACAGAGACATAAGACCACATGAGGACACAGAGAGAAGAAGGCCATCTATAAGCTAAAGAAGAACCAATCCTGCCAACTTGAACTTCCAGTCTCCAGAATTTTAAGAAAATAAATTTCTGTTGCCGCAGCCTCCAAGTCTGTGGCACCTTGTTACAGCAGCACTAGTAAACTAATACACACACACCCACCTTTGAATGGACCCTTCCTTGAGGGTCAGTGAGGCACCACAGAGGGTTCCCTGGGTAGTAACACACAAGCCTCAAACTTCTGTTAGACTCAGAGGCCTGGGAGGTTGCCATGAGGCTCCTGCCAAGGGAGCCTACTGTTTCTAATTGACAAATTTACCCAAAGCCCCAGTGGGCTGTGGATGCTTTTGCACTTATGCATTTTTGAACATCAGGCTAGCATGAGCTAATCCATGTAAGGATATTTCCACAGTTAATACTTTTATACCAGCCGGAAAGATGTGCTTCTCTGAACGATTATGGCAGAGCATTCAGTACAGGGATATTTCCTTTTAGGCACAGATGTTACAAGGAAATGTTGCATGTATATTTAATTCTTATAAATCGAATCATGTTTTAATTGTTCCAGGAGATTCCCATAAGGAAAGGAGCCCTGAAGCCAATCTATCATGTAAATAATCCCACACTTCTATTTATTTTTTTAAGTCTTGATTTTCATAATACTGAAAGATAAATACATCATTCCTTGTCTTTTTTTCTCTTTGCTAAACTTATTTTGATGAAATTTCTGTCTTTATAGGAAAGTTGCAAGAGTAACAAGAATCCCTGTATGACTTCCTCTTTAATCATGTACTGTTTTAATATATGAATGACTTGCTCTTATTCACCTGCCTCCATATTTTGGGATAATAGTGGTTTTAATAGAAAATATTTAACACAATATAATAAACATAACAATAATAATTCTGAATTCTAAATTTCACTTCCTAACTGAATACTGTAGAAATCCCAGGCTCAACCCTTAACTTGGATTATTGCCTACTCTTAACAATCCTAGAAGACAGGTGTCAATATTGCAATCACTCTACAGATGAGAATAGTGGTACCCAGAGTGTTCTTTAGCACCTTTCCCAGGGTCACACAGATCTTGTGATGTGGAATGAAAATCACACCAATCAGATTCCTTAACTTGAGGTTTTATGGAATTCTTCTAAATCAGGTGTTCACACTAGAGTCCTTGGCTAAATCTGGCTTACCACCCAGTTTTGCTAAGGCTTACCACCCTGTGAGCTAAGAATAATTTTTTTACATTTTTAATAGTTTGAAAAAACATCAGTTGAGGAACAACATTTGGTGACCAGTGAAAATTATATGAAACTCAAGATTTTGCATCTGTAAAGTTTTATTGGAACATCCATATATATTCACTTACATATCATGTGTGGCTGCTTTTGTACAGTTGAGTGGAGTAATTGAAACAGACCTCAAGGCCTGAAATATTTACTTTCTGGTCCTCAGCAGAACATGTTTACTAACGTTCCTTCACTGTTTTTAACAACACTAATAGTAACCATCTCTTGGTATGCCATTAACCCTTACCTAGGATGCTGTACTAAATATGGCAGAGGATATCATTATATCAAGACAGGCCAAAAAATTAGTTTTGTTTTTATTAAAGACAACCAAAAAGTTAAAGATGCATTTAAAAAAAATATTTGCTTGACATTTATTTTGAACTTGTTCAAAACAAGAAAATAACTGGAAAAAACTGTAGGTCTAGAAACTCAGTCACAACAAAAACAATGCAGATAAATTTTATCTCCTAAGATGTTTAGACTTTAAGATTATAATGCTCATATGTAGATCAGGGGTATCCTAGGACCTTGTTTCTAAATCTTTATTATGCTTCATATCTCTGGTATCCTAGGACCCTGTTTCTAAATCTTTATTATGCGTCATATCTCTTTCTTACTTGATAATAAAGTATAGTTTCTTATCAAATGGGTCTGAGCTAGGCCCCTGGAGCCTGTATTTCTAAGTGACCAGGGAATGCAGGTGCTCCTAACAACAGTAAAATGTTAGGAACTCCATATGCAACTTCAGCTACAGCTTTACTAATAAGAGAGACCATCAGGGTGGCACTGGGTCTCAAGCAGGTAGTGCACACGCATTGTTACTGTTTCTTTTGAAAGATCCAAGAAGAAATTGAAGCTGAGAGGAAAAAAAAATGCAGAAAACTGAAATTTCTGCCAACTTTGTCTCCAAAGTGTGGAATGTCTCATAAAGCTACTTTTGGTTATCAATGGTGATACTTGGCGATTAAACATACTCTAACCTGGGAAGGGTCAATAGCCACCATCCCTATTTCAATGAGGCCACCTCTGAGAATCCTGAAGCTGTGCTCTGGGTAGAACATTCGACTCTAACAGGAACTGGATAACCTGTAACTAGAACCTCCTTCTCACATGAAGAATCTGCAATAGTGTTTTAAATCCAATCAAAGAAGGCTCCGAGCAGAATGAATCATTTGTAAATAGGCAAATCCTACTTGCAAGACTGAAATGAGCCACAAAGGGAGGACATTCAGACAGGAGGAATAGTGAACTCTTAAGGTTCTAAGAGTGTAGCTGGAACAGTGTAGACTTCAAGTACTTTGCAACTTAGTTTTGTTGTCTGGTCTCACTGACTCAGTTATTTGACCTTGGGAAAATCACAGAACATCTCTGAAACTCAGTTTTTATATCTGTAAAAGGGGGGATAAAAATATCTACTTTATCAGGTGTTATAGTAAGAATTGAATCTATTCTACGAAGGTTTGGCGAATAGTAGGTGATCAATGTATTCTCAATAATAATGGAAATAGTAATAAAATTATTGTTGAGACTCTCAAACTACCACACTTGGGGGACTTAATTTGTGTCTTAAAGAAAGGGGTGGCAATCTGAGAACCCTCACAAAGTTTCATTTGGTTACTAATATAATGCTATGCATAATGAGGTCAATAGTAAATAGTTTAAGATTGGGAATTGATTGCAAAAACTTAAATTTGGAAGTCATAAAGTGAGGAGCCATGTCTGGCTTCAGGTGAGGCTGGGGCCACCTCAGTCTGGCCCACGTTCCTGCCTGGTAGGGCCACTCTGGTGGGAAGCCAGTTCGCTCAGTGTCAGAGAGATGCTTCCTCCAATCTGCCACACGGCACCTACCTCCCTCACAGCCTGCTCCTGAAGACACGTAGCTTGCCATCTCTGCCTAGGATAAAAAAAATCTAGAAATTGTGCTTCAGTTGAAACTGGTGAGATTTGCAAGTCTCTGCGATGAACTCAGAGGCCTCTTCTCTCTCTACTTCTCATCTTCAAATCAGGAGCCTGTAAGATGCTCTGAGAGTCTAAAAAGCTGCCTAGAACTGCCTTCTATTTCCTTCTTTTTATATTTCACATACACTTCCTATACTCTATTTTGGAATGGTCTGGGGATCTGTGGAATAGAGGTAGACCCATATCCAGCTGCCTCCCTGGGCCTTCCCAGCTTAGCTTTCCAATCCGGGAAACCCTCCCCTTCTGCCTCCTGCTTCTTGATACAAGCAGAAAATAAACATGACCTTCGAATTTCTCAGTAAGTGATGACATCACACACACACACACACACACCATTCTTCACTATGGGCCAAAAGCAAACAGAATACTTCAGCTGCAGAAATTATTCTTCAAAATGACAGAGAACTAATACAGAGGCTTCTAGTCTTCTATGCTATATGTACATCAAACAGAACTAGAATCACAAATAGATTGTTATTTTTTTCAGAGAAAACATCAGTGATATTGAGGTGTTCATGTTTTAGAACGATAAAGGGCTCAATACAAGAATAAGTGTACATCGATTAACCTTTGCATCAGATTTAAATATGGAACCCATTAACTAATATAATCTCTCAAAAAAATAACAGCCATTGGCATTATTCTTTGAATAATCCTTGTTTAGTTTCCATAATGGTATACAGTTTAAGGAAAAACTCATTAGAATGTAGCATACGGCATAATTAATTCTGGCTGGTTCTTTTGGTGTAAATAGCTAATGCAGATACTGAATTCCATTTTCCACTGGCTTTATTAATTTTTCATAAACCAATATTTCGACTGTAATGGGTTGTAACAGTCCTGCAGAAGTTCTAGAAATGCATTAACTGTCATCAGCGGAGTTCATCCAAGCAGGCTTTTCCATGTGTGAACCTGTTCCCCAACACTACCTTTCCACAAGGCCATGGCGTGGCTTTGTTTTACCCTTGGAGGATGAGTACCTGCATCTAATTAGCACGCAAGGTGTTAGGCCATCTCTGGCCAATTTGTCTCTATTTACACACCATCTTAATTGGCTGGGCAAATCATGCCAGCTACACATTTTGAAAAGATCACTAAAGGTGGAAAAGGAAACATCCAGAAGCATGTGAGTTACCATCGAATGGTAACACAAGGAGAAACATCTCTAAAAATTTAATGGCCTCCTGTTTGAAATCACGGGTGGGTTTGCTTTTCCCCCTAGGAAAAGACATGGATTAAACAGGGAACGAAGCTCACAATGACTTTCACGTGGGTTAGTTGTGGAGACAATCCAGGAGATGACTGAGCAGTTGCTGTTGGGACCCCACTTCTTCTGACTCTTGGGGTCCTAATCGGCTCATTAGCTGCAGCCCTTGTGACAAGATTGTTCTCGTTTAGAGTGGGAGGTGCTAACTCGCCACCAGGGCACTTTTGCTTATTTGATTTTAGTTATGGCGATTATTATTTTCAACAGCACTTTTGACGGCTGCCTATTACCCGCAGGGTACATTCCACAGTCCAGATTCTTTATGTGGCTTTTTCAGGTCTTTAGCAACCTTTCTATAGAGGGACCCTCTGATGGGAACAGATCGATATTTCTCAGCCTTTGGAAAACACTTAACTCGGTTCAGCAATTCTCATCTGTAGGTGTCAGGCACAGATCAGGCACCTGACTTCTCCTTTTCTATCTTTTGACATGTCTCAATGGATTCTGAAGATAAAGGTTGAGGTGCCCTGGAGCTCTACCCCGCTGCTCCTTTTTCCTATAATGATCTCTCCCTACTTTCTTGCCTGGTGAACTCTTACTTATGCTTCAAGACCCAACTTGCAGCACCCCTTGGACTCGTAATGCAGAGAAAACTGTGACTGCCTGCCTTCTGTGCACACGCACAAGCACTCCGGCAAGGATCCTTGTTTTTGAAGTGCTGACTTTGCTGTTGTGCATCCCCTCTACCCTTCTGAGGCCTGGAAGGCAGGCCTGGATTGGACTCTGCTACCTCGCTGGGCCTGAGCTCAGTGCCCGGCTTTCTGCACAGTCAGGCTGGGTTTAAGGATGAGCGAATGGGAACAGGTGACTGGCGTTATCATTGGCTCTGCCCTGGTGGAGGCCACACCTCTGAGTGACGTGAGCTAAAGTTATGGGCTCATGCAGTGTGTAAGACGGTACAATTCTGGAGAAGGAGGAAGACTCTTGAGAAGGAGAAATAATAATGAAAGGAAAAGCTTCCCTGGGCTTAAATTTATGGCTTTGTGTTCATGAATCTGGACTCCCTGGGCTAGGATCAGAGAAGTAAGGCTGGGGTTTTGTATGTCCCACAAACTAAGAATGGCTTCCCATTTTTACCTGGCCAGAAAAAATGGCAAATATTTTATAATACATGATGATTACCTGAAACTTAAATCCCAGTGTCCTTCATGTTCTACTCGAATACAGGTATTCCCATCCATCCACGTGCTGCCTGTGGCTGCTTCTGCCTGAGAGCAGCAGAACTTGGTGGCCACACAGGGACACATGGGCTGCAGTGCAGAAAGTCCTGACCAGCTGGTCCCTGCTCGGAGCTAAGCAGTCCTCTGTTCCTCTCTCTTTTGTAACTAAATCTGGCCTGGACTTCTTTCCTAGCGTGGAGTAACTGGTGGCATCTCCTGCCTTACGTCCACGTCATCGTTCTTAGCACAATGGTCATCAGCATTCGGACTGAAGCTCTTCGGAGCTGTCAGTCAGTCATCATCTTTGATTTCCTGTGTGCAGGGAGGTCCACTCAGCAGGTCTGGGCCGACTTGACCCTGCACATTTCCAAAAGTCACTTCTCCTGAGAGATGTGTGCTGAGACCTTACAATGCTGGGTGTCTGCTAAGAGTCCTTCTGTACGCTGGAGGCCTCGGAACGCAGGAGGCCAGTTTGATCAGAGAGTTCAAGGTCATGATGTGATTTAGGGTGACTGCCTAGTTTTTCTTTAGGGGTCTGAGGTACAGTCTGCCTTGTGATGGACCCCATTAAACACTGGACACTAAGGCTCAGGTGAGCTTTGCTGGTTGGCACCAACCTGTGCATGCTGTCACATGTCACATCTAGGGAAAGTAGGCACGTGTGTGACTGCATGGGAGGGACAGAGGAAGCAGTGGTCTGGCTTCTCCTGACTCCACCCCCACATGCTTCCCCTTTGCTGACTTATTCTGCACCCTTTTGCAGTGACACACCATACCTGGGGGTTTAGCAGCCTTGCTTTTTCCTGTGAGGCCTTCTAGGGACTCACTGAGCCTGAGGGTGGGTTCAGGGACCCAACACCCATGAAACCAGGGTTTAAGGGTTTCCCTGCTGGAGTCAAATAATCACAACAGAATGCCCCAAAGATGGGACGACTACCTCTTTTTAGATTCTCTGACTGCCATCGATGAGGACAGGTGCTCATTCTTGCCCATGAGAGTTGTTAAGGTACCAGGTGCACGGGTTCCATCTTTTATGGTGTGCTTCTGTTAGGATAGAATTTTTCAACCTTGGCTCTATCGACATCTTGGGTCAGACAATTCTCTGTGAACCGTAGGAGGTTTTGTAGCATTCTTGGCCTCCACCCAAGAAAATGTCAGCAGTGAACCCCTCCGAAGAGGTGACAATGAAAACATGTCTCCAGAAATTGCCAAGCTCCCTTGGGGGGAAAGTCACTCCCAGTTAAGAATCATTAATGTAGACAACTGCATGAAATAAAGCATCATGGGAGGTAGCCTAGGAAAAAATAAATGGGCTTTAGAATCATGAAGACGAGGAACTGGACCTACTGACACTTCTAAGGCCAGTCATGTTGGGCAACTCAGGTTCATAGGATTTCCAATTTACCAAAGGAAGAGCATGCCATTTACCTGCAAAGATTTAATCTACATCCATGTACGACAGAAAGGTCTCCACATGGGTTGGACGTGCAGCGGGTCATACTAAATGCAAATATGTTTTTATTAGTTGTTGCTGCATTCCAAGACCTAATGCACAAAAGATATCCAGGGCACTCTCTTGCCTAGTCTTGCAGAGATAGGCACAAAGCAGGTTGGTAAAAACATGGGCTTTAAAGTTAGTTAGGAAAGAAAACAAAGCCTTTATATAATCACCAGATTTTTCCCCTAGTTCTGTGACTTAGGGAGTGGGGTGAAGTCTTCATGAAGCTTTGACTTCATCATTTCTATAATAAAGATGGCTGGAGCGCATGTTCCTGAGGCCTTGGGGAGCTGCACAGAGGTCAGCACAGCACCAGGCACCGAGTGCCCAGAGGTAGCTCACTGCCTTTTCATTGTGTGGAGCTTCTCAATATATTGATACTGGTTGCCTAAAACTATCCCTGGGAATTCATCCAGAGCCTTGTCCTCTTTCCAAGGCCTAGAGGTGGAGCTTCTTGTTCAAGGAACATCCTGCCGCCCCCGGGGCTTTGGGAGAGCAGTCCTTGACAGGCTTCCCAGGCAACAGAAAGAACATTTAGGAAAGGCTGTTTTAGCATATGAGCAAGTACTGATCCTATCTGAAGATCAAAAACACCCCACAGGCTCCATCAAAGACGAGCTGCATTCCCTCCGTGGGACCTGGGAGGACACAGCTAAAAATTAAGGCCAAATGTGGGCAGGGATGGAATAAAATCTGATAAGGCTGTTGGGGGAGGAGGGAAGAGACAAGTGAATCGCAGCCGAACGGGGAGGCGGAGGTAAACAGATGTACAAGATAAACTCTCTGAAGTGGAACATTTCCAGGCTGAAAATCCTTTGCTTGGGGACTTAAATCTGGACGCTCCTGTTCCAGTTCACTGAAGTGCAGTGCATTTGAATTTGGCAGATGTGCAAATTGTACGAAGCATCACAGAGCAAAGGTCACCGTTCATCAGGAGCAGCTTCTTATGGCCATAGCTCTGCGTCCAGTCCAGGCTGGGGCTCTGGGTGGGTGGGGAATTCTCAGGGCAAGGAACACCTGGATAGTAGCTGCTCATGGAGCACGAGGGGCGGTAGGTACCTTTCAAGCCCACTCTGTGCTCTCCCAGGCTGCTAAGGGAGCACCCCAAGGAATGGGTTTTGAACCCAGGATTCTGGGCCAAATTTCCTAGTGTCCAATCCAACCTCCAAATTAAACAAACTTGCATCCAGGACCCCAGTTAGGGAGAGTTCTGTACCAGGCCACATTTTGGGGATGCTGTTTGTATTCGAATGGCAGGAAAGGAACTGGAAAGAGGTTCATGGAAGTGTGGCGTAGGCCATGCCCTTAACTGTACTGGACTCAACTGAACGGAAGTGGGAGGACAGCCGGGAGGGAGGCCTACTTCTGCCTTCTTTTGACCCAGCCCAGAGACGAATCATGGTTCACAGCAGCCAAAAGCCCACAGAAAACCAATAGCTCTGTACGGCTAATCCAAGGTCAAATACAGCTGCCCTTCTGAGATAAGCAATCACAGAGTGCTATATCCAACCTCTCATTTCAAAACTCTACGCTGAGACCCCAGTCCACTGTCCCATCTCCTAGCCAGGTGCCAAGTCATGTGGTCCATGGCCAGGGTCTCACCGGCCTGGACGTAATCAGAGGAGGTGACTTTGGATATCACACTAAGCCCTTATATTTATATTTAGCTTTACAGCCCGTGAAGTTCTTGGACACTCATTACGGTACCTGATCCTCCCCAGGATGAGCTCATTCCAAGACCTGAACACCTTTCAAATGGGTCTTTGCAGTCAGGCATGCCCTTCTGTTGGGTCCTGTCTTTCTTTTCTCTTAAAACTAGAACCTTTTATTTGCAGGAGGTATACCTATCAGGACACCCCTCCATCCTGATAATGGTAATGATGGTGATAATAATAATAGGACTGCTCGTCATCATTGTCTAGGTTCTCCACGTGATTTGCCACGTGATTTGTCCCGCTCTCTCTACCTTGGGCTTTAATTGTATGCCACTTGCTGTCAGGATATAGCCATGCCTTAGATCTGCATTTCATTAAAAGATCCTTTCCTTTCCCTATCGATCAGTCCTCGCAGAGTAATCGAACTCAATTCCAACTTTCCTTTGCAGGCAGGGTGTGCGCCCACTATGGAAGTGAGTTATGTGTGTTCAAGTGGTGCATCTTATGAATCTTGTTAAGCTTTGCCGCCTTGTAGCCCCACTGATGGAATATTTAATCACAGAAATGAGTCGGCTGAGATGATGTAGTGTGGGGAGCATCGCAGTATGTATCTTGCTGGCAATTGAGAAACAGATAAATTTGCCATTTGTCAGGACCACGCCGACAGCTCCGTATAACCTTCTGTTATTTATTTTTATTCTGTTTTACTTATTTATGAAGATGGGAGGTGCTCTAAATCAATAGTTTTGTTGGGTGGATATCATGATAATCTGCAAAAGACATTTCTTTTTTTAAAAAGACCTCTTTATGAGATAGCAAGGACACGGGCAGGGACAGAGTAAGAATTCCCTTGGAGGCCTCTCCATCTGGGTTCCTGGAAATACTGTTTCTAATTACATCAGGTAACTGGAGGCATCTACTGGGAGTAGACATCTACAGATATTCCACTTCCGCTTCCGGCCCTCGATTGTATTGAAACTCTAAAAGGGTATGGCCAAAGTCTTCAAGACCTACCTGGGTTCTAATTGACTTATTACTCATTTGCCTTGAGACTATGCCTCAAGGGGGCTGGAGATGATTAGACTCAGGAAAACAATCAATGCCACTTAGCTTTCTAGGAAAACACCCACCTGTCTTTGGAGAAGATTTCTATGTGTTCATAGGATACGCTGATTTATGTACATCTGCTTCGGAAGCCTGGTATTGAATAAGAATTTTAAAGAGTTCACCTAGGTATGACTTGAGGAGAATTTAGGGGGAAAAAACAACTTCCAAAATGAAAGACCTTTTGTAACAGCTTTCAAAATGCTTCCCCTGGAATATGTGTGAGGGAGAGCAAATGTCATAATTTATCAAAGCAAATTAATACTGTTCAGCTAGTAATTAAAGGTCCTCATTAAGAAGTGAACTGCTTCCCCACACCCACCCTGCGTTAGCAATAAAAATGCACTCGGGCATCAAAAGGTTATATACGAAAATCAATAACTTGCCATTTTATAATTAAAAGAGAAAATAAATGTTAGGAAAAAGTCCACTAAATTAGGGAAATTACCTTTAGGAGAGATTGAAAATATTGATTTTAATTTACAAAATATGTGAACTTTTCATGGCCCATTCTGAGAGACAATTGGAGGTTGGGTTGTTAATTCTGCATAAGCTTCAGAAAATCAATAATTATGCTAAGGGAATATTATGAAATTTGTCATTAACACAACGTCTTCCATATAGAAACGACTAATCTATCTGGCTTTCTATCTTAGGCAGATACAGGGCTGGCCTACTGAATAACCAAAGCCAACCAGGGTCAAGATCTTCATTTCAGCAATCAGACACACTCAAAACTGTAAGATAAAGCCAGGCTATTTTTATAGCTGGGGAAATGTAAAATGCCCCACAAAAAGTCAGGGATCTAGAAATGGAAGATGCTGGTTATACCTGGATATGGAAATGCATGCCTCCCCTCTACACCTCTGCACACATCCATTTCACACAGGCAGCACCTAAAATGTGAGGTTTACGCTCACTGGATTCTCAGTCCTTACAGGTCTTCAAGCATTACAAAGGAATTGTGCAAGAGTGGTGGAACAGACATTTGCCCATATTTCCAAATATCATGAACTCTGCCTACCCAGAAGGAGCAACAGGGGTGAAAGAGAATACCTGGCCTTGTAGGCAATCCAGGTGTCAGCAGCATAAAGCCTAAATATCCAGGTTTCTCTAGCCAGTGCTCATTCTCCCAAGCTCCACTTCCTTTAGGATTACATTTATTAGAACATCTCAAGAGCAAAAACCTCCAGTTGTTCAGGTTCCTTAATGGTTCTCCTGACACAACCAATTAACCCACCCTGGAATAGGGTGATGGGGTTTGGAATAATCCAGAATGATTACGTGTCTTCTTTCTCGTATCTGGTTTGGACCCAGACAGGTAGCACAGTCACAGGAATGATGACTTTTACTATCCACCCCCCAAAATCATGAGCTCCTCTAACCTGATTGTAAAGAATCCTGGCTCCAGGATGGTCAACGCCTGATTTCAGAACGTGGCCTACTTCTGACCAGTCATGAATTGCAGGCCAGCAACACAGACATTTGGTACCTTAGTTTTGTCCTTTTCAAAACTGCCCTGAGGATCGAGCACATCCACTTGTGTGAAGTGCTGAGAACAGCGCCTGGAAGGTACCAAGTACTCAGCAAACAACCTCTGCCACGCACCCTTTTCCCACGGTCCCCGGCCTTCCTTCTGGGGCTGGACCCTGAGCTACTTTGAGTACTGCTCCAACGCTCTAGAAGGAAAGTATACCAACTCCCTCTTGTATGCGTGCATCTCACTGAGCTATGGCCCCATCTGAATGTCCCCTAAACACCCACAGACACACGTAGGACCTCTGGGAGAGAGCCGGGGTCTTCCTGGTTAAGAGGACCAAGCATGCCAGAAGCTACACTGCAGGGGACCCGAAACAGGCACCCTCCTCTGTCACATTTCAACACCAGCCTCTCCACAGGAAGCCCTCTTGCTTTCTTTCCTTAACAGCAGAAAACCTGCGGATGGGCACACGGACGTGGACAGACAATCTGCCACCTCCCCAGTGTGCCATTTATGCTCAGACCACGGGAGAGGTCATGTCTCTACACATGCGCAAGATGCTCTCCTGCAACACCTGCCGAATACTGCCTGTCCCCAAACAGACTGCAATGCCCCAGATCCCAGGAATTAACTGCCCCCAGGTGGACATTCTGAAAATGAAAGAGCTAATCCTCCCGTGAATTAAGAAAAGGGTCTTCCAGTCTGAGTATGCTCAGAAGTCATCAGAATCAGCTCTCAGCTACTTTGTACCCGTGCCAGAGAGGTATTGCATAAAATGTTTGTTTTTATTTATGAAACATGTTTAAGATGCTGACTATTTGCAAACACAACTACGATGGTCAATCCCTTTAATTCTAAGAAACACCTATGAGCTGGTTACTATCATTATCCCCATTTGACAGATGAAGCAACTGAGGCACAGAGAGGTTAAGTAACTTGCCAGAGTCACACTGCTGACAAGCGGGGGAGCCAGGGTCTGAGCTTGGCTGTCTGGGTGTAGTTTCCATGTTCCTCACTCTGCTGTGTGTCCTCTTGGGAACTGGGGTCCATGCTGTAACCATGGCCTGTCACCAAGTCTCTCCTCCCCCACAAGGGCCAACACAGCTTCCACTTCACAGTGGCAGACTTAGTCTAGGCTCCTGGCAAAACTCACACCAAAGAGCACCTGAAAATATGGCTGACCTGAAACCCAGAACTCTGCCCTCACATTAAGCCACCCTAGATTTACCCAATTTTAAGCTTTTATCAGATGGTGCTGGGGTAGCTCCGCCCCGATGTTCCCTTCTCACCCACTAGGGTTGAGGCTCAGAGTCAGTTGAACGGCAGAAGTCAGGCGTCCCAGGAAGCAAGAAGGCTTGGGGCATGACTCGCCATCAACGGTGGCTAAGTGAGGGACTCTAGATCAACTGGGTGTTTATTTCTCCTTTTCCAGAAGCAAGACATACTCCTTTTGCCTTTCCATGTGGCGAAACTACAGCAGGGGTTCTAAGTGTTCGGTGTAGGCTTGACAGTGAGCAAGAAGACACCAGACAGCAGGGACAGGCCAAGCTGAGCACGTCTAGACAGGGAGCCTCGGCCCCTGTTGCTCGGGGGCAGCCCTCTCCCCCAACGTGGGAGCTGAGCTTCCTCAGAGCAGGCTTTCCTATGGAGGGTGGCTGGTGCTGGGTCAGGGAAGGGGTGGGGGACAGACAGACCCTGAAGGCAAAGTAGAGAGAAGGGAAATTGCTAAGGGAAGTCGGTTAATGGAGAAAGAAAGACAGCGACATTTTTTCCAGGATTCTAAACAGGCCTTCTCTTCAATAGGCCGACTGGCTGCCAGGTTAGGGGAATAATTAAGCCGACTCTCTGCTTTGCCAGGAAAAAGTAGATGCGACCCCAAATGGAAATGTATGACTAAAAGACACATTCAGGCACGTGGAAATAAATGGGCATGGGCCGCTCTCCATGTGTGCAAGATGCAATTGAACAAAAGTCTCAATGCCTTCTTAGGGCAAAACCAAAGTGAAATGTCACAGGATCAGGGCTCAGTGCTTACCCCACAAGGTAACTCATACGGTTCACCTTTAATTTTTAAAGGGTTTTAAACACTGTTGGCTTTGCCCCAAGAAATCATTCAGAACTTGTCAGGATGAGGATTCACTGGGTGCAGATTCTTTTACAAAACCCATTCCTTAATGGCAGGCAAAGCACATTTAGAAAAGACCAAGAGGGCAGCGTGCAAAACAAACTCTTTACCTGCATAGAACTCAGGACTGTAGACGGCACCCACAACTGGATTCAATTTCCAGCCTTAAAACAAATAAAACAAAAGGGTTATTACCATCAACAACTTCCATCATCACAAAGTAACCACAATTCAAGTCGGTTGAAGGTTTTTTTGTTTTGTTTTGTTTTGCATTTTAAAAACTAAAGGATATATATTTAGAGCATGTATAAAAACATTTGCCTTTGAAAACGATACATAAAAATGGATTTATGCCCTTCTTTGATTTTCTGTCAATGCAAGTTAATGGAATAGAAACTACTAGCCAGCTCCAGGTGAACCTTTTGAAAATGATGTAATTAATTTTCTACCATATCAATAACATACTCTGACGATTATCATTCCCAATTATGACCCTGAGACTAGAGGAATTCTGGAGTGCTTTATGAATACTGAAGAAAATGGTACTTTATCCCTTGGAGATTTAGTGTGGAATATATTTTTAATGCATCCAGGAACCATAAAAATTCTTAATCAGCACATGATATCTAAGGTAACTTTCAAACACCCTGTCTATGAGATTAACAGAATCCTGTAATTTTCCAAATGCTCTGGATGGAAAGTTTCCTTTACAAAGAGTCCTGCCCTTCAGAAATTTTTCTCAAGAAAAGATCATACAAGAAAATTCACAAGTGCAGAAGCAGGTTGTAGACCAAGGGACGTTACCTAGGGAACATCTCAGAATGACCATCTTTGAGGGGTGTGCTCATTCCTATTGGAAAGTCTTCAGGAGACCATTCATTATAGGACTTTCTTTTTGGTACCAGGGATTGAATCCAGGTGTGCTTAACCACTGAGCTGCCACCCCAGCTATTTTGTTTCTTAATATATTTTATTTAAAGACAGGGTCTCACTGAGTTGCTAAGGCTGGTTTTAAACTTGCAATCCTCTTGCCCCAGTCTCCCAGGTCACTGGGATTACAGATGTGTGCCACTGTACCCAGCTCATTATAGGACTCTTGAAGAACAGAGGAGGCTGAAGTCATGTCCTGCCTCATGCCATGCCCATGAACAGAAGGTCAAATACCAAAGCTCCTGAGAAAGGGAGATGGTGACCCAACCCCTGGATGTGAAGGAAGCTATTTACAAAAACAAGAGCTCTGCAGGACTTTCCAGAAAGGAGAGGTATGACACCCTACCTGGCCTGAGTGAGGTGCCTCCCTGAAAAGCTGAGAGGTGTCCCTAAGCATCCATTCAGGAAAACAGAGGCCCCAGGATCTGGTGAGATTCAGAACTTTCTAGAACTTTCTAAGAATGTGTTGTTTCTAAGAACTTTTGGTTCTAACCTGAATGAGCTGAATGGTTTACATTCTGGGGGATGATTTCAGGATAGTGTTTTTCAAAGTAAACTTGAATCACCTGTGAGATATTAATGGGCACTCTTGGGCTCCCTTTTAGACCCATAGAAGGGAACAAGAAATTCTGAGGCCACTTTTCTCATTTTATACATGAAAACTTCTCTCTTAACACTTGTCATGTCTTGCTTTACAGAATTCACAGCATGTTTTTAATCAACGTGCAAAATGACTTCAATTTCACCCACTGAAGTTCCAACCACTTCCAAAAAGAAGTGGGGACATGGGGCTAATATCCACATTTCTTGTTATTTGGAGTCCAAGAGAAAAATAGAGCAAAGTAGTTTGAATCGAAGGGTTAGACATTTTTAATGTTCTCCCTCTTTTTAATACTCCACAGAAGTCCTGAACTCTGAAATATATCTGGAATCATGCTACATGAATAATTAATTACTTTATTATTCTCCTTCTTCTGCCCCTTGTTCTCCATCTCACACCTGCTTAGGGCCCTACATTTTATGGGCTATGGAGAAGAAGCCTTGTTCACACTCCAAGGTTTTGTCCCATTAGCACCTCTAAATACTTTTTTTGTAGGTAATCCTACAGCAAACTATTAATTTTGATGTCACTGTCAGAGATTGTAAAGTATGCCAGTGCCTTTGTTTTCTCAAAGAAGTGGATTTCTCAGAAGTGTCTAAGACTGTTCAGAAACCATGTTAAATCATGTAACTTGTATCTGCCTTTATCTTCCTTATTTGGACCAAAAAATTCATCCATCCATCCATCCATCCATCCATCCATCCATCATGTCTGTTTATCTATCTGTCTTGTCTGTCTGTCTGTCTCTCTCTCTACCTACCTATCATCTATCTATCATCTATCATCTATCTATCTATTGACTACTTATTTATCTACCTCTCAACTGTCTGCCTGCCTGCCTATCTGGCATCTATCTACCTGTCTATCCATCTGCATCTATTTTTTATCTGCCTACCTACCTATGGGTCATCTATCCGCCTGTTTACCAAGTGTACTCGTAAAAAAATTTCAGTCAATTTAAGACTAATATAAATTAAAGGCTATTCTCCCTGGCCAGGTGGTCTATGCCATCTCATGTCTGAGGCATCAATTGAGAGAGGTGATTAATAAGGTCGCCTCTGCAAGAAATCAACTTGGAATCTGTGAGCTACAAAATGTAACGACCCTGCTTGGGTGGTTGAGGGAACATCAGGGCAGATATGCCATTCCTTCCCATCCCAGATCCTTTCCCCTACACAAGCCCGCTCCCCTATCACCGCAGGAGCCACAGGGGCCTTTCTGATGGTAGGACTGAAAACTCAACTTCTTCTCACCTTAACCCTGAAGCGCCGTTCCTCCCCAAGTCAAAGGAGCTGTCCTCATTCCCCGGACGGCTCAAAACAGAACTCCTGATGAATCTCCTCCATTCCCTCCTTGTCCTCATATGAGACTTGCATTGCATTAGAGAATCCTCTGAGGGACTTAGGAAAGTCCTTTCCTTCCTCTCCACTGTCATGATCCCAGACAGGGACACTTCTACCTCTTGTCAGACACGTCCCACAGCAAAGATCACCATCTGCTCTTCCCTCATTCTTCCTCCCTCCCCAACTCTGGTCCCACTGAAGTGGCCATAATGATGTGTGAGAAATTACTTAGACGTGTCATTTGCTGCTCAGAATGCAACCGCTTCCTCCTGGACCTAAGATAAACACAAATTCCTTACCTTGGTCTAGAAGCCCACACAATCTAACCTTTGTCTATTTATTTTGTACCACTGTCCCCTTCTCTCCAAGTCACAGTGGCATTGACCTTTTCGATCTGAATAAAACCACCTAAGATCATTTTGGATTCAGGCTTTGCCTTGTGCCTGGAGAACTCTCCATAGCTCTTCACAAAGTTGTCTTGGTGCATTAGATCTTCGAATTCTTCCCAGTGTATGCCCCTTTCCCACCTTCCTTGGAATTTTTCTTTGATTCAATGACCAGTTATATTTTCTGCATAGCTGTTCAACACTACCTGGATTTATCATCTTTCTATGTTTGCTCGTTTTCTATAACCACATGTCTATAACCTCATTAAAATCAATGGTAAAAGTGGGCAGGACTGCTGTCCATCATGAATCCCCAGCACCTGAAGAGGTGTTAGGGAAATATTTGTTGCTCCATAAACATTTCCTTGGTTTCATTCTGAAGGAGCTGAAGGAACACAGAGCTTTCTCTAATGGACTCTTTTGCTTTGGGCTCAGACTGTCTCCTTCCACCCTCCAGTGACCTACTTCCTGATAGATGCTGTACATCTAATGAAGGACCTGCTAGCAATTGACTGTCTTCCAGGGAGAGGCGATGAGAATCCAGCCCTTAAAATCACCTCTGCTCAGATTTACAGACCTTGTGCAGGCTTATGTAAATGTATGCAAATCGCATGCAAATGAACCCATAGTTTCTACAACTCCTTCTAGTACCTGGAAGAGACCCTTGGGATAACCCTGCTGGAGATGATGAGCCTGCACTGTCAGGGAGACGGGGAAAATGATCCCGTTTTAAATGTCTTAGGCAGTTTGTGTACAGCCCCAGGCCTGGCAAATTCAGAGATTTTGATCAAGGACATTAAACCGAACAATGAGGCTTACAACAAAAAAGAGAACAGCTGAGAAAGCCCACCACTCGCAGCATCCCAGGGCCCCCCTACAACAAAGCAATGGAGCAGAGCCTAGTCACATTGGGTCTGCTCCAAACCAGACCCTGGAGCGGTTTAGAGGGACCCCTCTGAGGCTGGGCCTCAGGAGCTGCATCTAAATCAGCAAGCACTTCTTGCCCCAAATTTAGCTTGCCCAAGGTAACGTGTGCAAGCCTTCTTAAAAAAAAAAAAAAAATAGACCGGGACCCCTAGTTTTGGCTATGCAGTAATAGGAGTCAACAGGAGCACCAAACACACGTGCTTTCTCCAGGGCTCTGCTGGGCTGAAGAGCAAAGAAACACATTCCAGAAAGTACCCTTAAACACACTGCAGGGGTTTCAAAAACTGCATACAGGAACTTTCTAAAGGATGCAGTCGGATTATCAGGGACCTGAGAGCTGAATGGTGCAGGAGACAAAGCCCTAATGTCAAAAGGAAGGGAAGTTAATTGTTAATTGCACATTATTTACAGGAGAGTTTTGGTTTGATTCAATCTTTTTTTGTTGTTGTTGTTGGCAATGTGGATTTATGACCAACATTTAGGTTTTATCTAAAATATATGCTTTCTGGTGCTCTAGAAACACTGGTAGAGCTGGAATTTTGAGTTCAGAATCCCCCAGGTAGCTCTGTCAGAGAGGAGGGTTCTCTTTTACTGTTATCCTGCCCCATTCTGTCCTCTAGTTAGACTAAGCTTCCCAGACTCTCTCTGCTCATTCATCTGCTCAGTTCTTGTGGGTCTGAATGTGTGATCCTTACACTGGTACCCATCAGGAATTTGACTTAGTATTCACAATGAAAAAGGAATAAGGCGACTACTTAGTGTTGAGATTATATGTGTAATTAAATAAAATTGCAGTACAAATTGTAGTGAAAGAAATCAGGGTGCTTTCCACACCTAACCTTGAATTGAGTGCTTTCTCTCCCATACTGATCACAAATACCTACGCCAACATGATGTGTTCAGGTCCCATGATATGTTTAGTTCTGACTTGAGAAAACTGGTGTGGGTTGAGTTTAGACAACTTGGCTACAGCTAAGTGGCCAGTGGTGAGCACAGCTGATAGAGGAAACAGAGTCTACCTTTCTTTATCATCTTGGAGATTTGGTACACTTTTCTAAAAATCTCTAAGAAAATGAAGGAGTCATATCTAATGCCCATGCTTCCCCATTTCCAAGAAGTCCCTCCATATCTAACTCTTAACTTGATTGGCAGATCCAGTTTTTGCGACCAATGTACACAGTGAACCTAAAATGTTCCTAGCTCCTCTGTGCAGGTAGGTCTTCTTGGGTATAATAGCCTATGCCTCTTTGTAGAGCTTTCTGACAGGTAGAATTTCCAAGTCTGTTTTCCTTCTACAGCATTCTCTCATAACCATGTTTAAAAGTCCCGGGAATGGAACCTGCACACTCCATGACTGTCCTAACCATAATCCTCCACAGTAGCACCTCCCAAGTGCATATCTCCCATTGCATTTAAGGTCAAGTATCCTGCATTGTTGGAAACTCCTCAACTGTTAAAGTTTTGGCTGGATACATGATTGAAAGAATTTATGGATGTGATGCTGGCCCTAAAACCCATTTTTCTCCACTGGAAGATAACTTGAAATTCGGAGGACCAGTCATTTGTAATTTTGTTAAAGCATGATTTCCACGGTTTATGATAATGGATTATATAGCTAAGGAATGAACCTCAGGGATAGTTTTATTTTCTCACTTCAACACGACTTCATGGATTCCAATTTATCCTTCTTCACCATACCTGTACCAACTTGCTAAGAATTTTAAGAACCCTATGGTTTCCCAGTAATATCATACTGCAATTTATGGGAAATTTTATTTATAGTGATGATATTTACTTCATAATCAAAATAAAAGACATCATCAATTACTTCCCCCATCTTGTCTCAGTTTTTACATCTCACAAGTAGAATAAATAATGTCCTTTGTGCAAGTTTTCATTCGGTGCCTTTAAAATGTTTCTCAAAATGCATACACAGCATTCCAGAAGGGTTAACTATTCATGAATCGGCTTTGAATTGTGTCCAAAAGTACTAGAGGTCTGCTTTCCATAGTTTCCGATTTATAACTCTTCCTTTAAAAAAAAATGCATAAATGCAGGTATACACATGGCTTACAGAAGAGTATTTGGCTTCCTTGTTTCTCACTTGGTTCACATGAGCACCTTCGCTAGACATACACACACGGAGCTGTGACTTCATAATTCAAGAAAATGTTCAACAGTCAGGTTGATGTCACCACAGACAATAGGCAAGTTGCAGAGCTATAATTTTTACCCAAAGAGGGTTCCTGATACATAAATCAGAGGTTCACTTCACTCAGGGCTGGGAATTCAAGGTCAGTTGTTGAAATTGTCTATACCATTTAAGGGTCGATTTTGGATTGCTGAAGCCAGGAAAAGTGGTGAGCAGAAAAATAATTCTTGTGGTCTTTCAATTTAAAACCACATTATATCAAGGGTGTAACAGCTGTGGTGTATCTGTCTTCAATATAATGGTGCCCCTTTCCTAAATTCAGAACAGAGTGACTTTGTCCCATGTGCAGAAGGAAGAGGAAAAACAAAACTATCAAATGCTAACATTGTTTATGACACACAAATGCAAAGAAGAAAAGAATAAAGCATCAGTCCACAGTGAGATTCTGAATACATCCATATCCACTTTTATGGAATATTATGTAACTACCCAGAAGAGTGACTTTGGATCTGTGTGTATTGACACTGGGAGAATTCCACATTGATTTATCAAGATCCATTAGAAGCAATGCACCATTTATGTCAAAAACACGCATGCAATGCTGTGAATGCTATCCACCTATATCTATTATACAAGGTAAAGCTGAACAAGCAAAGCTGAAGACAACAACCTGTAACAGTGCTTCCTCTGAGGGGGAGAGAGGAGAACAGGCTAGCAGTAGTGAGAGTCAAAAGACACCTGGGCTCTGTCTTGAAGGTTTCCTTCTTTTAAATGATTTTTTCTTTTTTAAAATAATTCTATTTCCATATTACACGTATAATCAAAACTTTAAAAATTTCAAATACTTTTACCCTTGATTGTAATAAAATCATTATTTTTAAAAAACCTATGAGTCAAAGAAAAAAATATCTTCTTGTCTCACAATTCAATGCAACTTCAGCATTCTGTGAAATTACTTAGATGAAATCATACTATCCACATCTTTTTCTATTACCTAAGAAGTTTTATTTATTATAGGACCCTTCCTTGTCTTTAATCTGCTCATTTTAATGAATATAATATTCTACTAAGTGCATGCACTTAAATTTACTGTGTTACTTGCTTTTTAATTTCTGATACAATTAAATATGAGATTAGCATAACAAGTTTCCCATGTATACCTGAAGAGAGATTATTTTGAGAAGGATTAAAGAATCAAAATATTTGAACATTTTTAATAATGCTTCATATCCATATGAATTGGTTTTGTGAGTTTCGAGGGGGTTTCTTGGTAGCGGTAGGCACGCACTGTCCTGAAAGTGTCTGCAATACACAGCCACCTCCTTCCCTGGTGCCGAGTGGCCCTGGGCCCCCAGAGAGGAACACAAGGCCCACTCACACATTCTGCTCTCCCTCTGGAACCCATGAGACACCTCCCAGGTACAGGAGCCCAGGAGCTCCGGAGAAGACTCTGAGCCAGAACAAAATTATGCAGCCACATCTCCAGGAATGACGGAGATCAACAGGACATGAGGCTAAACTTACAGAGGAGTCAAACCTCCACTCTCCTGCAGTTTAACAGAACAACAACGGATTACCCAAATAGCTCCCCAATAATTGCTGGATCTCCATGGGAGTTACTCTAGAGAGGCGGGAGGAGGAGGGCACACACTTAACCCGAAAACTAGGTTTGCCTTTGTTGTGAAAATTATCCCATTGATTTAGGTGCTGCCTGCAGCAGGTCAGCAGGCAGCATCCAGGGGCCAGGGAAGGCAACTGCTCCTCCTGGGAACGGATTCCCTGGTTAACTCACAGCTTCAGAGCTAGAGAGATCTACTCACCATTTGTATAGGGGTTCACGGTCTTTTTATTTGTCATTACGCGAGCCGTGGCATTATTTACCTACGTACATAGAAAACTCAAATGAGTGCATATTCCAGAGCTGGCCTGCAATTCAATTAGTCGCATGCATTATGACTGTGATTACTTATTAAAAACAGAAAAACAAAACTAAAAACTAAAATGCATTTTAATTTATAAAAGGCAGTAGGTGCATAACAAAATCATACATTTTTATAATTACATTTACTTCATAACCATTTTAACTTACAAATCATTTCAATAAAGCAATGTCATCTCATTTAAAAGTTTAATAAAGAGACAGTAAAAGCAAATTAAAAGATACTGCATAATTGAAGATTTAAAAGCATGCGTGTACTCCATGGTAACACAGAAACAATAAATCGTTTTTTAAACATAAAATAAGGTTCATATGAAGGAGCATGCAGTGGAGTAGAAGAGGGAAGAGACAAGGTACAGGGAACATAAATGTCAAAAAAAGGGACAAACAGGTTTAAGCCGTGTGCAACACTTTGGGAGGGAAGGACCATCTGGAAGCAACATGTAGCATTCAACACTTGGAACAAGAGCCTTTAACATCGCAGGAATTAACAAATCATTCAAGCTTTAGAGTCACAGCTAACAAAAGGATAAAAGAGAGGGTGCATTGTGTGACACAATATGGAGTTAACAATCTGAGTAAGATGTGCACCGGTCATAACTCAATCCAGTCAGAGCCTCCCAGGCTAGCTTAGAACGTACACTCAATTACAGGCGTACCAATATCCAAAAAAATAGAGCATCAAGAAAACTTAATACAACAAGTCAAAAAACTTCACGTGGTAGATAGATATGTATAGAGATATATCAGCACTAAATACGTGAAACGGCAGATGGACTTCACCACTTACCATTCAACACCATCGCCAGCATGGTTTGTATACAGTTACCATGGTTACTGAGAGTTTGGTGAGGGGCCTAAGCGTTACCGTCGAGGGGGGGAAATGAAAGGCAAAATATGCAACATCTTACTCCAAAGACTGCAGCATTTTTAACTGGTAATTTTTTTTTCTTTTCTTTTTTAAAGTTTTAACAAATATGACCCGGGGGCTGCATTGAGGGGGATCCCAGTGGCACAAATAACAGACTCGTGGAGCCTCCGAATTTGGGTACTCGTATTTTCAAAGAACAGGGGCCAGATATTGAGCAGGAAGTCCTGTTTGGTGATTCACTTTATAATCAAAAGAATGCAAAAACTCCAACTGGCTTCTTAAAAAAAAAAAAAAAAATGAAAGGTTTAATGACAAAGCTCTCTCATTTTTTTTTTTTTTCTTTTTTAGCAAATCTTTTGAACGCTGACTGCTTTCACGATTTGGTTTAATTTGCAAACCACTGAGGATCCCTCTTCAACCCTGAAGTGGAAAGAAAAAGAAACTGTCCTGCATATTCGGTTTGGTTTGCAATGACTGTCTTCTCTTTGGAACCTACTGCACCCATTGTTTATAAAACATGGAAAATAAAATGAAAAAAAAGAAAAAAAAAAGATACTTTCAGATTAACCTTTCTTTTGTCTCACTTTTGCCATCCACCTTTCAGCAGTAATAAGATCAACACGATAAAGTAAAAGTAACAAAAAAAAAAAAATAAAGTAAGGCCAGTTTTCCTTTTTATATATAGATATTTATATATATATATAAACGATGAGAAGGGAGTAGGGTCACATACAAGACGCCAAAGATGCATCTGGAACAACGAATGAGCGTGAAGCAGACATTGATAAAAAAGATGAAAAGGAAAATATTTTGAACATGCACCTCGATTTTACGGCCCTCTACCACGGTGCCGTGTAATTTCTCCCTCGCCCTGTCCGCATCGGCACTATTTTCGAAAGTTACGAAACCAAATCCCTGCATGCAGGAGGGAGAAGGGAAAACAACATGCATATTATTATTTCAATCAACGACCACTTCGTCACGTTCTCTCGCTTTAATTTCTATTCCTCGTCCTGACTTCAGTTCTGTAACATGCAAATTAGAGAAATTATAAGAGTACTAAGATGTGCAATTATTAAGCGACCAATGTGAACAAGATTGTTTTGTCTGTCACCGGTTAGCTGTAACCCCCGAAGAATTCAAAGAACGATATCAAAAAATACCCTTCTGAACGGCACTACAGAAGAAAGGAAACGGAACGAAAAGAAAATGAGATCAAAATAAAGGTACGGTGTCTTCACAGAGAATAAAATGAGATAACGAGAAAAAAAGAAAAGGGAACCACTTTCTGGACATGCAAATTAAAAAGTAAAGTAAAATAAAACGTGTGCACAGAATTCAACAATGAATGCCAAAATCCTCTAACATTGCCTACAGAGTCATGCGGTGTGGTTTTAAAAAAACACCTCTTCCTCATGCAATCTTAGGGTTATTCGAATTTGTCAATTCTACAGCCCTCACTTCTCAAAAATAAAACTTTCAAAGCCTAAAAAAAGGAAAGACCTTTTTTTTATATATATAATAATAAACCTTAAACTCTTGGTGCTAATAAACAAAAATAATCACATGAAATGAATAGAAATAAACTTCCGTTGATTAATAATGCAAATAATTCAAGTAATGGCTTATATTCATACCTTCCCCCCCGCCCCACCAATAACATCCATGCTTTTGAACTGGACAAGTTTTCACACAACTTCATTAACTCAAAAGGACAAGGGTGTGTATGTATTTTAAGCTGGAAGACACTATGCTGGTACTCAAGTGTCATAGCGACAGGTGGCATCTTAAGAAGCTGCGTGGACAAAATGTAACTTAGAGTAACACTCTGAGCTCTTCCCCTCTCACTGATATAGGACAAATATACCCTTTGCTTCCCCACAGGTACATATTGCTTCTAATATTTCAGCCTCAAAAATCAACCCCACTAAACTTCATACTGTCAAAATCCATCTTTTGTCTCCACTCACACTGTTCCTAAGAAGAGTACAGAAAATAGGACATATTATTTTTTTAAAAAAACCCCTCAACACATTTGTACATCTTGTTCAGAAATATGTACACCAACCTTTTGAACAATTCCAGTGTAAATTTGCCCAGCTCTTTGGGTTTTCAGTGCAACGGGAGTGAAATAATGCATTCGGTTGGGATTCTATTTGAGCTGGGTAAACCTTACGTAAAGGTAAGTAAATGTTTGTTCTAACTGCTTAGGCGAGACAGTATGATATTCAGTGTTACTGATAAAATGTGCAGTAAGTACTGGTAGGTAAGTAGCTCTGATCAACTGACGTTAGCTCCTGGTCTTACAGGTATCTACTGTGACCCTCAAATCTAAGGACGTTACAGACAGGCTGCCCCGGGGCTGGCTGGAGACAAATTTCTGCCCATAAGGATGGATTCACTGAAGGTAGAAGCTGTGGATGTGTTCAAGAGAGAGTAGACTGATGGTCGTTTGTCAGGAGTTCACATTTAAAGAAAAATTAAGTTTCTTTACATTGGGAGTTTGGATAAAATAACTTTCAGCATCTTTCCCAGAGTGAGGATTTACGATGGGAAGAAGCCTGAATTATTTGATCGATGTAAGATTACACATTCCACAAAAGAAAGCTTCTGCCTAGTTTTGCATACTCTCAAACTGGGTGCTAAAAAAATACGTGCTAATTGAATAGTTAAAATAAAAACAACTCCTTAAAAGGAAAGAGACAGATTTTTTTTTCCCTCTCTCTCTCTCTATTCAACAACTCTCTCTTTTGGTCAGTGGGTCCCAAACTTAGTTGAACATCAGAAGGAATAGGAAAATATATGAGAAATTTAGATTCCTAGGCACTGCATCCTATCTACTGGATCAGAAGCCCAGAGTGGAGCCCAGAAATCTGTTGCCTAAAATGCTGCTTGCGTGACTCAGCAGTGAGATTTGCATCATCTCTCATGTCCCCGTGTGCCACCTAAAGGTTTTGGTTCCTTGTAATCAGTAGAATTTTGTAGCGCTGGTTTTGACAGAGTAATCCATGGGGTGTGCTGAGTTTATGATAGTAATGTCCAAGGTCTAGGTATCATCCTTTGTCCCTGTGGGACCAGCCACTGCTATTACCATGGTCCTGGAAGAAGAGCTAGGTGGGCTGAACTCGGGGCACCCCTGCCCTGCACTATCCTAAAGAATCTGGCTCTCGTGTTTCGCACATGAACCCTGCTGGCCTGAACTCAGCATGCTGTGTATCAAGGAGAGATGAGGTGGAACTAGAAGCATCTTTGGGATCCTAAGGAAAGCACGTACGCTACAAAGGAAAACCCCAAGTTTGTCCCCTCACCATAAGCTACTGAGATGATTTCTTGAGATTTGCCAAGGTTGGCTCAAAATACAGCTCACTCCAGAAAGAGTCCTGGAAATACCAAACAGGCTTTCCTAACCAGTTCATTGGAAATCTCCATCTCCCGCCCAGGCTGGAGTGGCATGACCTTCCCGGGTCAGAGGTCATCACAGTCTCCACCTGGGAGCTGCACTGTGACGGGAGAGAGGCCCGCAGCCCTCTCCACCAGGTATGCTCTCTCCTGAGCCCAGGCGGCTTGGAAGGCAGCTGCCATGGTTCCCTTTGACCCTCCTCTCAGTCAGAACTGCATCTCAAGGCATCAGCGACCTGCCATCTTAAAAAGCTCGCCAACATTTTTTTCTCAGTCTTGCAAAGGAGCACAAAACAAGCCTGTTCTGGACTTGGCTTGGTCGGTTGCTGCAGTGGGACTCCTTAAACATGAAGAAGGGTCACAGGGGGTGGCCAGTGCCCTTCGGCTGGGAGGCACCTTCCCAGGTCTACCATGACAGAGGCCTGGGGTGGAGAGAGGGCTTGGTGCTTCTTGCAGAGGGGGCCTCTGTGTGGCCGTTTGATAGGCGGGCATGGTCAACAGGCCAGATGACAGTGGCCCCCAGATGGACTGCCAGACCAGCATGATGGGCTTACTTTAAACTCTTTCTGTGAATCATAAAGTCTGGCCTTCCTGTATCCCAGTTACCTCGCCTTTTTGGCCTCTTTGGCACTCACATAAACACCCATTCTGTATCCAGGGAACATGTATTTATGAGGACAGAGGTGGGGTGAGGATCTGCATTCCTCTTCTGTGCTCTAGCAGCATCCTGTCTATCCCTCCTGCCTTCTCCTCCCCGGCAAATGCCCAGTTATCTTCACTCTCGGCTGGCAAGTCCCTTCTTTCGAGAAGCTTCCCCATCTTTAACAGCACTGGTCTGCCTGTCTGGATCTTAACAGCCTCTCCGTCAGCTAGGGACACAGCACATTTTCTTGCAGTGGCTCATCTTCATGATCTGTCTCTCCCTGTGCTCAGGAGAACCTCTGAGGACAGGAAACGCTTCTCTCTTGCCCATGGTGGGCTCACCTGCCATGTGCCCAATACCTGTAGATAGATAGAATCAAAGACTGAACTGCATACTTCCTAGTCTATCAGCTAAACCTGGCTGTATCCCCTGGAAAATCATTTCAGAGATAAACAAATTGATTTAAATCTTCTAAAAGCAAAACAGTGGTAGGATTGCCAACCCTAAATGCTATCCACCTCTGGTCTTTTGTCCCTGTGGCTTTCCTGCATCCTTGGTATCTGTATATATATAAATTACTTAGGCTGTACATTCCCAGAATATTCTGGAGGCTTCAGTGTGTGCATAGGCACCCCTGCACATGCACACATGTGTACAGAGCTGTCCTCACTGGCACTAAGTGGCCTGCCTCAGGGACTGCGCCACAGAGAGGGAGGGACCACAAGGGGAGAGTCCTGCCCCACAAGGGAGGGCCCACCACCTCCGGGCTGTCTTTCCCGCACTGAGTGACAGAAATAAGGTCATAACACAGCTCAGTTTTCTCAACCACTAAAATGAAAATGCTCCTCTAAAGAAGGTCCTTTCCCATGAAAGATAATGTCAAGTATGACAAATATCCCCGTGTGAGCCACTGCCCCCATTCAGCAGTTCCCTGTTAAGTTCCAGCAGCACCTAACCAGTCCGCTCTCACACCTGCGAGGCCAGTCCCTGCAGGAGCCCACCCGCCCACTGAGAGAGGGAGGCTATTTTGGATGCTTCCTAATGCAAAAGAAAAATGGAAAAAAAAAAAAAAAAAAAAAAAAAAAAGCCTAATAAAGCCAGGTTCTGGATGTGGCAAACTTAAATGGTCTTTTTCCCAAAGCCCCCAGAGACAGGCTAATCATGGGAATGACGAAGAAGCTCAAAAATAGCACTACCATTGTACTTTCAAAATAGCAAACCATATTCTTCTAATGTCCCCAAAGAGCTCTGGAAAAGAATGAAATAGCTTTCTTCAACTGGCAAAAGTTACAAAACAAAATATGAATTCAAAAAAAGAAAAAAAGCAAGTTAACAAAAGAATTTTCCACACAGCGGGGTGATAGGCAGGCCCAGGGTGAGAAGCCGGCTGGCCAACATCAGGGCATCTTCCCAGGTCCCCTTAGGCCAGGGTGAAGAGTGTTCGGCCTGGGTTCACTTGTCTCTTACTGAGCTTTGCTCTGCAGATGCGGAGGAGCCCCTCCGGGTCACAATTTTCATAGGAGATGCAGGAGGGTCAACTTTTCCCTCACCCCCACCTTGGAGACCCAACTCAACAGCCATGTGACAAGAAGGACCATAAAACGTCTGAAGTCATAGAAAAAAGACAAGGTCCTTGAATAGTGAAAACCATGGAGCAAAATGGATCGATATATATATTTTTAATTTATCTGGCAGATCACAATATCATCTTGTCCATGGCGGACAGAATGCTGGAATTTTCTTCAATTTGATCAATACTGTCCTATTCAGTTAATATTAGGTCTACTCAGGAGGAAACAGATGGTCCAAGCAATAATAAATTCAAATGCTTGCCTCATGGGGAGGAGGTGGTTCTGGAGACCCAGTAGCTACCTATCTCTGTGGCCTGAGACGCACTGGATCAAGCCAGCCCTGGGGAACCCTCCTGGATCCTGACTTGTCCCAGATGACCTGCAAAAAGAATGCTATGGGGCCCAGCTAGCATCTCTGTAACTGGGGAGCAGTTTCTCAACATCCAATTTCATAGGAGAGGGAAACTTAAAATTCCCAAGGACCTGAGGGTGTCAGCTAGCAAACAAAGCAGAGCTGTTGAAGTCTGGCTCTCTGGTCACTACAGCCAATTCCCACCCTCTTCTGATATCATTCCCTGTTTCTCCCCAGTGTCTGCAGCTGGGTCTTCGCCTTGTCTCTTCACGGGAGATTTGGATGGGGGTCTTGAATTTTCTGTGGTAGCTGTAAGAAGGGACAGTTGAGTGACAGTGGCACTGTGCTTGTCCCCTGAAGTACAGATCTAGAAGGTTTGTCACTATGCAGACTGCTGGGCCCTAGTTTCAGAGTTTCTGATTCAGTAGCTCCTGGATGGAGCCTGCGAATCTGCATTTCTGATGAATACCCAGGTGATGCTGCTGGTTTGGGACCACACTTAGCCAGTGAGAGAGAGCTTGCTAGGAAAGAGTTCTGCTCTTTCCTTCTTTCAACATCTATCTCTTTTGAAAGTGCTGGAACCTCTTCATATAAGCCTCTTGACTTTTACTAACACGTTAGCTCCAGAAAAATCTATTAAAAAATGGGTTTCCTAACAAAAGCAATCTCAAAGCAATGGTACGTGGCAACATGCTAATGAATAAAATTACATTCAAAAGGTTGGTGTATATGAGATTTTCTCCCTTACGACCCAGGAAAATAACTGCACTTTATTAATACAGAATAATCACATATTTACCTGCTCGTGAGACTATCAACTCACTTTTTAATATAAAGAACATAATTATCACTGAAAAACAAAAATGTAGCAACAGCATTATTTTTTTAAGCATGGGTAATTTTCCTCTGGAAACTTGAGATATGTATATATAGAAAACAGCAATTTTAAATTACCCCCTACACATTTTTAAACTGACCCCAATGGATTTCCCACCACTTTGGAAATGGGCGGGGGTCTCTCAAGGAATTCCCACTGACGTGTATTTTCGCAACGTGTGAATTAAAACAGTGCAGTTGTTTCCCCTCATTTAGAGCAAACACGTTATAATAAGCTAAACAATTCTAACGTGAATTAAGTTGCTTACCTTTGAGCCGCGCTCATTAAAAATTATTTCAACATCTAAGATTTTACCAAATTGCTGCAAAGAAATAAAAATATTTTATAAGCAAAGAGAGAAATGGACTAAATTGTATGATGCACCCTGGTAATTGTTCCCCACATCAGATTCTTCTTCCCACGTTTAATATCAAGGATATACATTTTATATTGTTCTACTAGTAAATAATACCTTTGAAACAAGAAAAAAAAAAACACCCACACATGGCATCTCTTGGGTGGCCTTCCCTACTGGGTGAGGTGTACCGTCAGGGTCTGGTGCAAAATATTAACCAAGAGGTTAATTCACTGTTCCTTTCTTCGTGTGCACAAGAGCTTTCCCAGGCACTGAGCAGCAGAGATTAAAAATGGTGAGTCCAGATAATGAGGCTCCCAGACTATTCCACTAGCCTCTCAGAGACACGGGCTGGTTGAGGAGGAATTTTGATAATAAAATGTCCAGCTACAGTAGACTGGTGAGGCTTGGGCTCTGAGCTCACATCAAAGCTAAGAGCAGCCAGATCACGTGAGACAAGTGAACTACAGACATAAAAGCAAGTTCACCATCCAGGTGCCCAGACTCACCAAGACATCCACCTGGTCATGACAGCCCAGGCCAGAGTGTGACCTCCCTAGGGGATATTCATATGGTTAAAGAAGTCAGCTTTAAACCACCGACACAAGGAGAAGTCCACAAGAAAGTTTCAGATCACAAAATAAATTGGACAAGCTGGGCATAATGGTGCACGCCTGTGCTCCCTGGGGAGGCTGAGGCAGGAGGATCAGAAGTTCAAAGCAACTCAGCCTCTGCAACTCAGCGAGGCCCTAACCAACTCAGTGAGACTCTGCCTCAAAGGTAAATAAATAAAATGTCAAAATAAAACAAATAAATTGAAAAACCAAATAAAATACAGACACCCTGTTCAAATTAAATTTCAGACTTTTTAGGATAAGTATGTTCCGTGCAGTATGGAGGACATACTTATACTTAATTTGTGCTATTTTCGTTAAGTTCAAATTTGACGAGTATGTTTTGTGTTCATTTTTCCTTGTTAAATCTGGACCTGCTCGTGAGAAATGTGCACCTCGTGATTCTTGATTCTAGCTCAGAAAGAGAACGTGGGCTCTGGAGCTGGAGCCACCTGACGATCCCAAGTCCTTTCCCTGATTTTGAAGTCAGTGTGCCAGTGTCCTGTGAAGTGGGGGTGCTTTCTTGGGTGCGGCCCACACTGCGTAACGCAGGTGGATGGGTGATGTCCAGTAACGTCTCACTGTGGAGCGGAAGCAAATGCCCATTCTAGTGATGAGAACAAAGACGCACAAGGACATAAAGAAATATCTCCACCCTCTTTCTTTAATTCTGTGCTTTCCTACCTTTCCATTTGCCTGTGTATTTGAGGTCTCATGGCCCCTCTGTTGCCCGAGGAGAGTCTGTATTCCATCCCTCTCCTCTGGGTGGGCACACTTGATGTGCCCCTTTGCATCAGAGGGCAGGGGGCTGGTGTGGTGAGGGCCCAGCAGCGTGGAAAGGGAACACAGAATGAGAACACAGAGAGGCAGAGACAGCTCACTGGCCACTGGGCCTCCCTAGTACAACACCAAGAGACCCAGAGAGCGAAGGTCAAGGGGATCCCTCTGACACCCCAGAAAAGACACTCGGAACACACAGGGGCTATCCCTCAGAGCACACCCGAAAAGCTGCCTTCCTTGGAAAGACAGAAAGCACACACGCAGGCCTATAGCCCGAAAGTAGCTCTGGACCTATCAATGAAAATTATTTTGACTATGGGATAAAGCAACTCAGAGCCTGTCATTCTGTGCCTAGAAACGTATCCTTCCAGGCAGCGGATCACAGTCTTTCCCTTCTTGAGCACAAAAAGTTCTTCGTCTCACAGACAAGGGAATGGACAGGGAGAAACTAAGAGAGATGGAGATGGAAGACCACACAGCCGGCAGGTATAGCAGACTCTCCTCCCGGAAGCATGCCCACACTCACCCGGTGATGTGTGGACACTCACAGATGATTTGGGTCAAAGGAATATTCTTTTTTTGTAGCAACTTCAGTGCCAGGTTTTGGTCAGAGAAAAACCAAGAAAAACAGAGGAGAAGAAAACTTTCCAGGGTGGGAAAGGAAGGACCGGCCATTGAAGGGCAAACTGATCTTAGTAAAGAACCCTCCAGCGTGTGAACAGCTGAGGACCAGAGATTCTGATCCACCTGCCTCTGAGGGTTCGGTTCTCTTTCAGGCATGAGAGCCTAGCGGCTCATAGATTTATGGAAAGAGAAGCCTGAAAAGGACCATACTGAAGCAAAGGTCACCAGGGAGCATTCTCGAAGCAGTCAACACAAATCCACTGCCTCTGATAGAAGGTTGAGCGGGGAACCAATCAAACAGCAATGTCTGCAGGCATCACTCCCTAAAGAAACAAGGACACCCTGTGTCCTGCAAAGATCTCAGAGGTCCCCTTCTTTGGCATTTGCCACCGGGTTGATGGCTCTCCAAGCCCAAGAAGCGAGTCGGAAGAAGAATGCTAATGCGGGCCCCATTTCTGAGACAGTTGTGTGCTATATTTATAGTATCAACAGTTTAATTGGGAAGTTTGGTGCTAATGATGTAAACACAGCTGGCACGTTTTCAATTTCAACAGACACGACTCCTCCCAGCCCTAACCAGCGTGCGTCTGCTCAACAATGTCTCCGATCCACACGCGGAGTCCCAATCCCTGTATCAAGACCGACACATGCTTGGGCAAATTTGCACCAAGCACTTTCAGACATTCTCAGATCAAGTACTATTCCTCTGAAAAACCGCAAATGATGGACTGGGGACACAGCACAAACCGCAGAAGCAGAAGTCAGTGTGAAGCATGCACAGAGAGCCTGAGAGTGCAAACATGGCAGTGTCCCTGAGGGCCGGCTTCAGTGCAGGAACAGGAGGTTCCTTGCAGTGCCCCCAAATGACTTCACTCCTCACGACAACATAGCGGATAGAACTGCGCCTTTCCACCGCAGGTTCAAGGAAGCCCATCCGTTACGTTCATCAAGCGTGATCATGAAAACATCTTTCACACACGTGGGCAAATCATACATCTGTTTGTTGGTGACAATAAAGAGAAACTTGAGTGGATCATTTTCTTGCCCAGAGGGTCTGCATCGTGATAAGGAAAGTAAGGCTGTGACATCAGTCAGCGCACTGTGCAAACTGGAGCTCTGCAGGTGCCGCGCAGCTGCTTCTGCAAGCAACTTTACAAGGGCACGTGCTGTATGGGTGATTCCATGTGCCCTGACCTATGTCTCTCACCTCAAATGCTTCAATTTTAAATACTGCACTACATGGAGAATTCTATTCGGGAGATATGCCCTGCAGTTAGTTTGGTGGAAATCCTCACATTCCTTTCATGGAATCAAGAACTCAGATGTAGGATCCCTAAAATGCAGATGATCCAACAGGAAGGCAGCCAGGCCTGGGACCCACAGTGCTTCCAGAGAAATGCCTGGAATCATCACCCCAACACTACGATAGGCCATGGACTCACACCCCACTGCTGTCTTGACAGAGCCCTGGCTTCAGTTTTTGAATATGGCAGCCACCTAACTTCTTGACCAAGGGAAGGTCCATCTTATAAAAAAAGAAAATGAAATCTACCATGAGCCACACATTGGAACGAGAGCATCGCAAAGAGCAGGAAATAAAGGTAAGAAGAGCATGCTGGGGCAAGGGACCCAGGATTCCAGCCCCAGTGAAGAGACTGCAGCCACAAGAAATGAAAAGTGTGCCGCCTGCAGGAGCCCTCAGGTGGCCTTAGCTGCAGACACCAGGTAGAAGTAGCGATGGTTCTAGAAGTTGTTATGACACCGCCAAATTTTAGGCAACTTGACAAAAGGAGGCTGCTTTTTGTGTCCTGTAGGTTTTTGTTTGTTTTGGTACTGACTGGGGATTGGGTACTGACCCACTTAGCCACTGGGTCACATCTTCAGCCCTTTTTATTTTTTATTTTGAGTCAGGGTCTCACTAAGTTGCTGAGTGAGGCTAGCCTTGAACTTGTCATCCTCCTGCCTCAGCCTCCCAAGTCACTGGGATGGTGGACGTGGGCCACCTTGCCCAGCTCTCATTTTTTTGTTTTGACTTTGAAATCTCCATGCCCGCATCTGACAAAGGAGAGAAGGGTGTGTGGGGGCAGGGAGGAAGATCTTTGTATTTTTCTCTAATTGTCCCCATTGTGACCCCTAACAAAGTGAGGGGACAAAGACAGGGGACAGTGCCTGAGACAAGAAGATGTCCCTTGTCCATGGGACTTGAAACTCCTGGTTGGAAGAAAATGCGATTTCTTACAGTAACCATGACCTGAAAGAGAAAATTAGTGAAATCCCCGGTTCCCTAGCGGGGGCCCACCAGGATGTCACAGATGCCTTTCAATGTGATTCACGCTGTTAAACGTATCCTATAACAAGATATGGCCTTGCCACCACCCGTTTGGCCAAGAAGAGCAGATTTTCAGTGCTTAAATTCCATTTCTTCAGAATGGTGGCTGTAAACCAGGAAGCCTCAGAGTTATTGCAAAGGGTCCAGGAATCCAGATGTGCCCAGTAATTTTTATAGCTGAGACCCACAAAAAAATAAAAATAAAAAAACCCTCACATACTTTTTAAAATGGACACAGATGCTGTATGTGATGAACAGAATTAATTTTAGTGTTAATGAATGTAGACTGCATTTTCCTAATTGAAAGATCCTAAGTGTATCTATCATCTTGTCAAATCGACATCTTGTTAGTTTCTTGAAAAGGTTGACTGAAAAAAAAAAAAAAAACAAAGAAGAAGAAGTGGCTCTGAAACCAGTAGATTTTGATGCGGTTTGATAACAGGTAGCGTGACATTTGGGCAAGCTCTTTCTCCATGACATCTGCCCTGCCCCTGAGAACAGAGAGGTTGGGATATTAAGGGAAGCAGGATCCCTTCTCTGTGATGTCTAGCTGTGAATATTCTGAATACTGATCTGACTTGGTAATGTTGCCTCCGGTAAATTTCAAGACCAGGCAGGGAAACGCATCCTGAGGGGTGGAAATGGGGTGTGCCGCAGCACGTGACACCAGAAAAGAGTGTCAGGTGGTCGTCCAGGGGCCCGAGTTCAAAGCCAACATCACGGTGGCACTTGACGAGGGAAGAGAGACGGAACAGCAAGACATCCTCCTAACCTGACATTGCAAAGAGAATATAATTCCTCTGACTGCCCATCATTCAAAACCGGTCTCACTGCTTTGCGCACACTTAACCTCGACTCTAACTTTGAATGCTCTGCACTTTTCAAAGTCATCTTTGACCTGAAAGTGCCCGAGGGTATCTCTGTTCTGCAAGAGTTAGAGGGCTTAACTCAAGGTTATTACCAAATGAGAGAGATAAAAGTGCAGAAGTTGACCTTTTCCTTCGAAATGTCAGGATTCAAGCCTGGGTATCTTAAATATTAGGATGCCTGTTCTGCTTTTGTGTCAAATGCATACTTGATAAGCATCATGTGTGTTAAAGAAATAAAAGGTGCAAGCTAACCTCCAAATCACAGAGCACTTGAGGGGGGACTCAGAGCTCCCCTGTCCATGTAGAGAATACCAACTTTGCTCAGAAGGAGGCATTCACTGGTGCATCTTCTGATTCCTTCAGTAACATTTGCATGCCTCCACAAACTCTTAGAAGGGTCTCCAAGCAGCCCACCTTTGCTCTAAGTCAAATGCTAAGAATGTAGTGCTTTTCATCGAATCCACACTTACAGCCATCGCCAAGGCATCATGGACAAATGCACCGACTACATTTGCAAAAAACAAACTACCCAAGCCCTCTCATAGTTTTGTCCTTTGATGGAGCTGAGACCAAAGAGATGGCAAACTCATCCTTTCCCAAGGTGGAGCAGACAGATACCTTCCAGAAAAAGAATCAGCATCGAGATGACCTACAAGGGAGCACAACTATCATTTATTTTCTCTGAGTCGGTGGTGGCTTCTGACTCCTTCTATCTCACCAGGGTGCCTGGACAGGCTATCCTTTGGGAATAGATCTGAGTCCTTGTCACTGATCCCACGAGACTGTATTTTGCAGGAATCAAATCAGACTTATTATATATGGAGTGGTGGTGGTTGTAGGTGTTGTTTGTTTGTGTTTTAAAACTAAGCTTTAAGCAGGAGTCATTTTACTTAGCTGTGTCTGAAACATAAATGCTTAGTGCCTGGGAAAGAGAGGGGAATAGGAATATGTCATGAGTCACCCTTCCGGAGAAGCTGATGATAGGAAACGGAACCGTGATGACTCCCAGTGTTTATTTTAGCTATGACCTGAGGTCCCAGGCCACTGAGTTTGGGATCATGGATGGGTTAGGGTCAACAGTGGGTAATCGAGAAGTTTGTTTTCAACTTGATATTCAAGTGACTTATTAGAAGACCATTTGGCAAAACACTGTGAGTATAACCAAAAAAGATAAACTGTAATCATAAAGGGATCCTGGCCTCCACATACCCACAGAGGAGACTCTAAAACGCACCCTCTCACCCCCAAGGAAATACGTCACCTTAGTATTGGGCGTAGTCAGAACTTACAGGAGGAGGGACGCTCTGAGGACTCTGGAGGAGAAAGGCAGTACTTACACCAAACATTTGCCGGAGGTCCGGATCCCGGAACCGGAAGGGGATATTGGAGACATGCAGGCGCTTGGGCTGGGACTTGTTTTCTGTGTTTTCAGAAGGCTGTGTCTGGGGCTGGCCGTCCGTCGGTGCTGCATCATCTGTCTGCTAAGGGAAAAAGAGGACAGTAGTCTCTGAGTGGACCCAAATGCTCTGTCCCAGGGTGCACCTGCCCCACCCCTTCATAGTAGAAAAATGCCAGAAAAAGAAAAAAGGAAGGAAGTGCTCAGTCATTCATTTAACAAATATTTTTTGAGCTTCCTCCGGGGCCCATCAGGGATGCAGTATTCAGCAGACAGCAAAGCAGAGAAAAATCCTTGCCCACATGGAGCATAATTTTTTGGGGAGAAAGACATAATAAAACCCATTAACACAGATAGAGTTGGAAGAAGGAGATATGGAGATTGTGGAGAAAATAAAAGAAAGAAAGGGGTCAAGGTGCTGGGGTAGGGACAACGTCATCACTCAAGGTTATTATTATTCCTTAACCAGTGGGTTCAGATTCTGAAGATATGCCTTCATAATTACTAAGCTGCACAGATAAAACACTAATGAATGCCAAAAATTTGGAAAGGCCATCCAGCATTCCACAGCACAAGGAATCAGCTGATTATTTGACTGTTTTTAAGGCTTAAACAATTTTTTTAGTTGTATGGACCTGTGCTGTCCACCATCATTGACCACATTTTAAATCTAAGTGAGTTTAAATTAAATAAAGTGCAAAATGTGTTTGCCTGCACTGGCTGCATCTGAAGTACTCATTAGCCACATGTAGCTAGTGGTGCCCTCTTGGACAATGAAGATACAGAGTTATTTCCATCTCTGCAGAGAGTTCTGCTAAGCTACACTGACACAGAAAACCTACAGTTGTGAGTGTAACTCTTTACCCCTCTCTGCCCTTGCCCACAAAATATAAGCCTGGATAACATGAGGGTACCCTGACACGGATGTATAGGCCAGAACTGGGAAGAAAGGCACAGTAATGTGGTATTACCGAGCTAGTGCCACGTCACAGACTTCATTTTAGGGTACTTTCCCTGCAATTAGCTTATGTTGCCTATAGGTGGCAGTAGGTGCCACCTACATAAGATACCCACTTCTTTGAAACTAAGATGGAGAGTCTAGGCCCAAGCCCATCAAATTTATGAGGAAAGAATCGTCCTCACCTATTTATAAGCAATTTAGAAGCATATAACTGGGACAAAACTATCAATGCAGGCAGCCAGGTGTAAAATAATAGAGACTTCGTGAAGGAGACACTCTTACAGAGTGAAATGTAAAAGGAACATCCAAATAACACGGGTATAATTAGCAACTTGCTCATCAACCCTGGTATTTAAGGGACGATTTCATTTGCATTCCCCTTCCAAGCCCACCCGGAATTGCATTTTAAAGTCGAGACCTCCTGCAGGCTAATATGCCTTTCTTCTCAACCGTCCACCTCGATGACTCCTTAAACTTCCAAGGCAACGCCACACTGAGAACAATGAGGAAGTTGTTCTGCCTGTACCATGGAGGGGCAGGAGGAAGGACGGGATGCATTCCTTAAGCAGACCATGATAAATAACGAGAGCACACACCTCCCGAGCTTTGTGCAGACTGAACCCGGCATCTGTGCCAGCTTGGCGATGCTCCTGCCGATGGCATCTACTCAGTGCATGGAAAGTGATCCTTTTCTTAGAGTGATGGTGATTTTAAAAGTGTCAAGAGGGGAGTAAAGCTCTCTCAGGAGACATGAGGGAAAGGTTCTCATTTGCTCATTCGACACACCTTTAATGAGCAACTGCTATGCGCTGACCATGTGTAAGTCAGTTCTCCAAGTCACGCAGAGTTCCCAGGTGAACAGAAGAGAGAGGCAGAAAGAGACCATTATTAACGCAGGTGGCTCAGGGCTGGGATGAGAGTGAATCGCCCAGGGCTGAGAGACCTGAGGGCAGGGACACAGCACAGCCAGAGGTCCAAAGCCTGCCGATCCTGGAGGTTCAGTTTTAAGTGGGAGATGTCTAAGGTGTAAAGGGGCTGAAGCTGCACCAAGAGAGCAAAGAGCCTGCAGAAATACAGAGATGTGGAAAGATGCCCTGGACGCGGAGGCATAGGGGGACCTTACTGTCACTAGTTAGAGGGGGCATACATGAAGGACAGGAGGTAGTGGGGGTAGGGGTTGGCTCTCTAGAGATCCTGTGTGCAGAGAGAGAGTCTGAATTTCCCAGCAGCTTGATGACCACAGCAGGGTGGCCAGCAGTGACATGAAGGGTAGTGGCTGGCCAACACAGCCAGTGAGCCCCTTCCCCACTGCGGTGACCCTCAGAGCAGCGGGGACAGCTCTGAGACCTGGATGGAGCAGGAATACGCTCCTCACTGGACCCACGAGGCTCGGTCCCACATTCACAGCACAGAGGTGGCCTTGATTGGTGGCACTGTCATTTTCCAGAGACGTGAGGGGCTTCCACACCTAGCACAGGACTCTACGTTGGCCGAAGCAGCAGCAGAGACCCCCAGCTTCCAGGCCATCTTTCCAGCCTGGGAGAAGCTGCCGTCTGAATGCAAAACCCAAACGAGCTCCTTCCCGTCCCAAGAAGGAGACTTAGATCTGGATTCGTGCACAACTGCTGGATGTTTCAGTTTAATAAACCTAATTAGGAATTACAGAGATTATGATTAAACATATTAAATGATTAATAGCATTATGCCGCTCATGTGAAAATTAAAATTAATCATCTCTAGTCAAACAGGACTTCGGAGAAATCTTTGCGTTGTTGCCTTTGATAAAAACACACAACGCTCAATTAATCATTTTGTAGTGTATGCATTTATACAAATACCCACAAATTGTTACATAGGAATACCTGTGTTAAAAATAATTCCTCGTGTGCCGGGGAGTGACACGGGCCACAGTCTGTTTTACTGTGCGTGTGCACAAACACGGCACAATGAATCCCGTCCGTAGGCATGACTCCAGTGCACCAATAAAAAAGGTGGGAAAAATAAATCTTAGTGAGAATATGTAAAATTAAATATCAAACTGCCTCAGACTTTTGAGGGTGTGAGAAAAGGGAAGAAGAGGAGTCAGGGGTCTGTAGGTTTGAGAGAGAGCAACAGAAAAAGAAATCTCTTTCAAACTGAGTGTGACTGGGTAGATACCATGCTGTCTGACCAGGAGCCAGGGGACTGAGGCTCAGACCCTGGGTGAGCGTGTCCCCATAATCTGCTGGGCTTGGGCAGGTCACAGCACTCTCTGAACCTCAGTTTACTCACAGTGGGACAAACCCTACAGCCCAGGGGTGAGGACCAAATGCAGCAGCAGGTTCCAGAGGCAGCCGTCCCCAGCCTCGAGCCTCTGGGTTCCCAGTGAAGCAAGCAATCCTCACTTACTCCCAAGCGGAACGGCACCTCTTCCTCCTCCCGCTTTCCCGGGAACTTTCGGGGAAACATGTTCAGAACAAGCCTGTGCTCTGGGTCTCAGTTACAGCTGGGATCTGGACTGTCCTCTGAAGGCCCACATGATCGGGGTGTGGTCACCAGCTTGTGGCGGTGGTGGGAGGTAGGGGAACCCGTCAGAGGTGGGGCCTCAGGCGAAGAAGTGAGGTTACGGGGGGCTTGTCCTTGAAGGGGATGTTGGGAGCCGGGTCCTTCCTCTCTCTGCTTCTCAAATGCCAGGAGGTGAACAGGCCCTGCCACCACACACTCCTGCCACCACACACCATGCTGCCATGGGCCCAGAGCAACAGGGCCAAGGGACTGTGGCCTGAACCTCTGAAGCCAGGAACCAAACTCAACCTTTCCTCCTTATAAGTTGAATATCTCAAGTATTCTGTCACAGTGACAGAGTGCTGACTAACACGGTCTCAGGTTAGTTTCTTTTATGACAAATTCAGTGGTTGAAAGCAACAGAACTTTCTTCTGTTACAACTGTGGAGGTCAGAAATCTAAAGTCAGAGAGCCAGCAGGGTCGCCTCCTTCCAGAGGCTCCAGGGGAGTCCTTGCTTGCCTCTTCTGGTTTCTGCAGGCTGCCGGCATTCCTAGGTCTGGGCTACGTGTCTCTCATCTCACTTCCACCCACACGTGGCCATCTTCCCTGTGTGTCTGACCCGACTCTGCCTCTACTTCCTCTTAAGGACACTGGTCATTGGGTTTGGAGCCTCTCCTAAATCCAGGATGACCTTGACTTGAGATCCTTCACTCAACTACATCGGTAAAGACTCTTTCTCCCAAATAGGGTCACGTGCATCCGTAGTTCACAGAGGTTAGAACATGGACATGTTTCTTAGAGGCCACCAGTCAATTCACTAAAGTCCCCTACTGAAGAAAAATCCCACAGTGCACGTGGCACTAGGGGCTGCATTTTACCACCTCTAGCAGCACAAGGTCCTCGAAAGGGTCAGCTTGAAACCACGTCCAAATGTGTCAACAGAACCACTGCAATGAGACCCTGAGCAGAGGGGGCACTTGAGTCTTCCCTCCCCCCACCCTCAGGCTGACCACGGGCCTGTCTGACCTCAGCCCTGAACTCAATGGCAGCTCTCAGCTGGGTGGCAAAGCCCTCCCTCAGCCTCCTGATGGACTGTTAACACTCCAGGTCCTGCTCAGTGTGTTCATTAAGTGATAAGTGTGCACCTGACCCCAGAGAATGACTTCGAAATCTTGGTGACGGGTTAGGCCCCCTGCATAAAGATGTGGCATTACTGCAATCATGAGGATTGTTAGCAGCATGAATAACCACGGCCTCTCCTCTGTACTTCTCAGAACATGTCCAACTCTGAGGTGCAGGAGAGCCTTGGCAACCCCCGAGTGGACGCGAGGCCCATTAGCCCCTAGAGGCGGCCTTCCAAGCATCACTTGGCAGAGGTCCTGGAATAAGCTCATCAGGACCACAATGGCAGCCTCGGCTTTGGCCCAGCGTGAAGGCCCTAATAGGAGGCGGGGTGTTTGCTGCAGAGTTTTTCTTAATAAACAAAGTCCCCAGGTATCAGCGCAGGTTATGAATGTTAAGAAAACACCACTGGCACTTCATCTCCTGGAGATCACTTAGTGCCTCCACAAAGACCTTAATAAAGAACCGCGGGGCTCCCTCTGCTGTAATCGTTCCTAATTCAATGAATAGCTCTAAGCAACCCACCGCTAATCCTAGTGAAATTGGATTTTGATATCGACCAATCCAGGGATGACTGAGAGAATACGCATAGTCGCGTAGGAATATGCGCCTTTTGGATTCTGCCCCCGTCTCCCAGAGTCCTTCCTCTGAGCTAAGCAGACCCTATAGAGTCCACCTGGGTGTCATCTCTGCTGAAGACCAGGTAAGGGGTAGAGGCCCAGGTTAGGGGTAGAGGCCCAGGTAAGAGTTACTTATGGCCTGGCGTCCAGCCTAAACCCAGCTCCATCACTTACTGGTCCAGCTACTCAAGCCCCTCTGAGTCTCAGACTCCTCAGCTGCAAGCTGGGACACAGATTTCAGCCCAGGGATGGTGGTCTCTGGTCCCCAGGGACTGGAGGCAACCCATCCTGGGGCTGGAGGAGGAAAATGTGGGAGGTGCAGACGCAGAGGTACACAGTGAAGTCATCACCAAAGTCAGAATTCAGGGAGGTATGAGAGGTGTTGAGGCCCTGAGCTGAGGAGGGAGGATCAACCACTAGAAGACAAGGACTGACTAAACTGTATTTGGTGCAAATTAAAAATACGTAGGTATTCATACCCCAGCACCAGACCAAGCTCAGGAATGCTGACTGAGAGCCATGGGAGAGTAGCTCTGTCCCACATGGTCAAGTATCAGTAATGGATGTAACTTTAGAGTTTCTAGAAGTCACACTTTTTAAACGTATAAAGAAACAGGAAATCAGTCTTCATCTATTTATGTACATATATACATGTGTGTGTGCCTGTGTCTATAAGTATGTATATCCACAGACCCTACCTATGTCTTTGACATCTTGTGTCTGTTACACTCATGGATGGGGAGCTCACTGGACACTGAATTTTCATCAGACATCCCTGATCTAAGGCTTCAAAAAAGCTGACACTGGAATACCCCAGCTTTCCCAAACACACTTCAAAGGCTCCTAATAACAGAGTCAAGGACCAGTGTTCACATTTAAGGTAGAGTGGAAGCTAATTAAAAATCCAGTGAGACACATTCAAGGGCTCCACAGGCAGTACAAGGGCCCCTTACAGACTTCTCCTGATGCTTGGAACCTGGGCACTTTACAAGACAAAAGAGTGTCAAGGATGTAGGTGGAATCAGAGTCGTGAAAAACCTGAGCACAGGACAAAGACATTTCCTGGACTACTTGTGGGCCCAATATAATCCCCAGGCATCCTTCTCAGGGTCCCCTGAGGAGGAAGAGAGGGACAGAGGCAGAGCAAAATGGTGCAGGCCCCACCCCGAGAGCTGGCTCTGCTGATGGAGGTGGGGTCCTGAGCCACAGGACAAGGGCATCAGAAAAGACAGAGAGCAGATCCTGTCACAAGTCCAGGGAAAGCAATGCCATCCTTCCCACTAAAATTCCATGTCTGAGCTGTTGACACCTAAGTTAGACTCCTGACACCCAGAACCACAAGTAATATGCTGCCTGAAACACTGGGTCTGTGGTGATTGGTTACTGCAGCAACAGAGAACCACCATGCTCCTCATGACTGAGCACAGAAATAGAATCTTTCCATCCTTCCAGAATGTTCCGGGGGACGACACTGGTTTAGAACCACAGAGTGTGGAGGCCAGGTGTAAGAGTGAAGAATACATCTGCAAGGGAGGACCAAAAGACCTGGCAAGGACACCATGGACGAGGGAAGGTTTATACTGGTTCACGGTTTCAGAGGTGTCAGTCTATGGACTGAGTACCACAGCCCTGGACCTGAGGTGAGGCAGAACATCATGGTGGAAGGCGGTGGAGGAAAGCAGCTCAGGACATGGCACCAGGAAGAGAGAGTGCCATGCTCGCCAGGAACAAAGTATAAATCCCAAAGGCATGCTCCTGTGACTCACCTCCTCCAGCCACACCCACCTACCTTCAGTTACCACCCAGGTGATCCCTCTCAGGGGATTAATCCACTGAATGGGCTAAGGCTCTCATCACCCAATCATGTCACTCTGAACCTCTTGCATTATCTGATGTGAGCTTTTGGGGGACGCCTCACATCTAAACCATCACAGTCATTAGGGAGCAAGGTGTGGACCCAGCTGAAGGGTCTCAGAGGACTAAAGAGGAAACTGCGTGAGGTCCACCATGAGCAGCGTATCTTGTTAGGAGGTTTTCGTGCCTTGTCCTGCTGAATCACCAGGATGATGGGAACACTGAGCCTCAGAGAGGTCATGTGCCCTGTCCAAAGGTGCACAGCTAGGAGATGGTAGGATGAACTTAGGAAGTGGGGTCCCACCTGGGAACACTCCCGACCCCTCCACGGCCTCCCGAGGTGCAGATAAAGATGCTCTGGCAGGTCTGCGGACGGGCTTGAAGGGCAGCAGGGAGGCGCACGCACAGGGCGAAGGCTTGCCGTGGTTCTAGCTGCTGTGCCGCAGGCCTGGGCTGAGCCAGAGGGCTGAGCTCTGAGCACCAGTCGCCAACTCCACCAGCCAACCGAGGAGCAGGCAGCCAGGCTGCCCGCACAGCCCGCCAGCCTCCTGAGCCTCTGCGGCCCTTCCTGATCACATTGTCCTTCTGTCCTCATGGAAAATGCACACCACCATAGATAATGATCCTATCAAACACTTTTTATTTCATTTTTTTGGAATACTGGAGATTGAACCCAGGAGGGCCTACCACTGAGCTACACCCCCAGACCTTGTTGGTTGTTTGATTTTGAGACAGGATCCTGCTATTTTGCCCAGGCTGGTCTTGAACTTGCAGCCTTCCTGCCTCAGCCTCCACCCGGCGTCACTGGAATTAGAGGCAAGCGCCTCCTTGCCTGGCTGGAATGCAGTTTTGAATCCCTTTACCTGGCACACAGGCACTCAGTGGATCCTTACTGCTTCACGCCAGGACACCTGATCTTCAGGCTGTCTTTTCTTTCCCTGCAAGCAGCCCCCATTGCGCCTGTACAGCATCAGAACCAGTGGCCATTTGGAACCAGTGACAGGCTTCCAAAGCAGCATGACCTCCCCACGCCGGCCTGCCGAACACGCAGCGTCCTTTCTCTTCCGCCGGCTCCTTCCACTCCACGCACCAAACTCTTCAAGCTGATAAATAAAAAGTGTACTTTTGAATAGCCAGCTGCTTCTCCCTCCTCCACCAATCAAGTTACTGCTCAGAAAGAGAAGCTCGTGAGTGTCTCCGAGGCGTGATTTGATTAAGTTGACAATATTATTTGAGCGATGGTTGAGTACCCACTGCGATGTACTTTGGACCAAATTGATTTGTGTAACGAACACTCGCTCTGTCTCTTCTCGAAGCCTGAATAGCGGTCTTGATTTAGCCAGTAATGCCGGGCGCCAAGTGAATTTACAGAGTCCACGGTCCCTCTCCCTCAATCTGCGGAGAGGAGGGATAGCAGGGCATGGGCAAGCATAATTCAATACATTGTACTATAAGCTCGGAAAATAATATCACAGAGCTCTGCAATATACCTATTTGATTTGATTTGTAAACCTGATAAAAAAGCAATCGAGGAAAGTTCTGGGGGAAAATATATATGTTCTAAGCAAAGCTGTAACCATATTGAACGTGTACAAAGAACCAAAGAATAGGAGCTAGAAAATCATGCATACCAAATCAACTTCTCACCCTGCATTAGACAATACTCCACTTTCTCCATTTAAAACGAAGCAAGGTTGCAAAAAGTTATTTTTCCATTGGGGGAAAGAAAATAATAATGATGGTAAGCCTGGGGAACGTGAATTAAAACCCACAGCTCAGGTTTTCTCACAATCCTACTTCAAAATGGGGCTTGTGCAGTCTCAGCTTCCTGCCTTTTCATTTTAGCTCTGTAGGCAAACAAATAAGTTAATCTCAGAGCCTTGGATGTAGCTAATGCCTCATTCCCAGCTCGGCAGGGCTGATTCCACAGTCAGGTGACACAGATTTAAGAACTACATCACGTTTCCCTTAACCGGAATAAAGGCAATGCTCTGCTCGAATGATGGAATTCCTCAGAAGGAAGGGCTGGAGGCTGCGAAGGGCTGAGGTCAAATTCCTCTGCCACTTTTCATTTGCTGCAAACACAGGGTGAGTAGGAAAGGGGCCAGGTATTGCACCTGTCAGTAAAGGCAATGGGCTGTCAAGGTGACAGTATCAGTGCTCGTCAGCTGCTATAACAAAAGACCATAGATGATTTGCTTAAACAACACATGTTTATTTCTCTCAGTTTGGGAGGCTGGAAGTCCAAAGTCAAGGTGCCAATCAATTCAGTCCACCATGGAGACACTCATCCTGGCTTGCAGGTGGATGTCTTCTTGCTGTGTCCTCACTGAGAACAACTCTGGTCTCCCTCTTCTTATAAGGACACTAATCCATTCTCAAAGGGCTCCACCCTCATGACTTCAGCTGAACTTGATCGCCACCCAAAGTCCCCATCTTCAAATCATAGTGGGGGCCAGGTTTCAACATCTAAATTGGAAGGCACAGGAGTGTCATCGAAGCAGAACCCACAGTCACCTGTGAATAAAGCACATTTGTTCTGCAGACAGACAAGGGTTCCACTCAGCTGGAAGTCAGTTCCTTATTGATTCAGTCAGGCAGAATGTCTTCATTGAGCACCGACTAGGCATCAGGCCCTGCCCCTCACTATGGACCTGTGGCCCATGGACCTGCAGTGGGCAGAGGGCATTTCTTGTCTCTGCTTCAACCTTTGGGCACTTTGCAGTTGGCAGGAGCTTTGGGACCCACCTCTGGGCCATTCTTCATCTTCTCCTCTTGGCCCTTGCTTCTCTTGGGACTGAGGAGGCACAGTGTCTCAGGAAGACAATGCCTCCAGCTTCCTCTCTCCTCTGCTGGGGCTCTGGTGTCCAGGGGCCTGGGTGGCTGTAGGGGAGCCTGCATAGCTTGGGTCGCTCTGTGTGGTGACCAGTCATTCCATCACCCCAGGGGATCCCCAGCTTCAAGGCTGCCCAGGGATCGATGCTCCCAGTTTTTCTTCTGGAAGAGGCTCCTCTCCTCCAGTGTTGGGAATCCTGGTCTTTCCTCCAATCCCAGGTTCTTTCAAGAACCAGAGGAACCGCAGGGAGCAGGGAGCAAGTCCCCTCATGCAGTCTGTCCCACCTTGCTGCTTCAGATGACGTGGCCACACCTCCACCTTTGTGAGTCCCCAGCCGAGTGGCAGCCAGGGTCTTCCTCTTTGGTGCATCCTGGAGATGTGCCTTCCGGTCCTCCAGCTGGGCAGCTTCCAGCTGAAAGCAGCACAGCCTCCCCTACAGACGGCAGCTCACCTTCTGCAGGAGTCACTCTCTCGTGGTCCTTGGTCCTCTCTCACCCCACTGGAACCTCCTGGGTGTCTTTAATCCCCTGTCCACATCAGGAACCAAGGCCAATTCAAACATCAATTTAAAAAGAAAAATTGTTGATACTTTGTACTGAATTCTCAATTCCGCCTAGCTCAAAGATTTTTTGTCCTCTAATGTATTATGCAAGATTTAAATTAACCAAATGGCAATCCTATACATTATGTTAATTTTCCAGGCCGAAGAAAACTGCTGAAAGCACAACTCGGTTGCAGAACATGGGCGATGAATTTGAGATAGAACCGATCTCCATGAGCAGCCCTGGATTTCCTTACTAATGACTCCTTTCTTTGTATAAATGCTTTAGTCTGAGGGTTTTGTTCTAGAACTGCCAGGGTTTTTCCAGTGTACGCTAAGATGTGTGGATATTATTCTTTGTGAATACTGATATGTTTATTCACATAAAGCCGGCTGTCGAAGAATCCTGAGACACAATGCACAGAATTTCTGCAAAGGGACACGCTTCAGGTTACTCCTGAGTTCCACTTCCTGTTTGTCAGTAGGTTCATTTCTACAGCACTGGTGGACAGGGAGGGAAAACATTCACCAGGGAAAGGAAATGCTAAAGGATCTACTCTCAAAAGAGAAATGTCCACAACTGTTTTTTAGTGTGTTCCTTAGCTGAGCGGGGACCACAGGTTTTTTCCAAAAGGGGCTTGTTGTAGTCAGTGTTTTTGCTGCTGTGACCAAAGACTTGACAAGAACAGTTTTACAGAAGGAAAAGTGTAGTTGGGGGCTCATGGTTTTGGAGGTCTCAGTCCACAGACGGCTGGCTCCACGGCTCTGAGCCCCAGGTGAGGCAGAACCTCATGGCGGAAGAGTGTGGTGGAGGGAAGCAGCTCAGGACATCACACCAGGGAGCAGGCAGAGAAACTCCACTTGCCGGATACAAAACGCAAGCCCCAAAGGCACGTCCCCAGTGCCCACCTCCTCCAGCCAGAACCCACCGGCCTTCAGTTACCACCCAGTTAATCCGTTGGGGGTTCAGTCACTGATTGGGCTCTCAAACCAAGTCATTTCTCCTCTATCCTTCCTCTTTGTCTCACACAAGAGCTTTGGGGGATACCTCACATCCACACCATAACCACAGAGCAAATGGTGTGGCTCTGTGGGCCGCGCTGCTTCTGTCCCGTGTGAACGCAGCCAGAGGTAAGATGTACTCAAATAAACCCTGATTGCTGCCGTGTTCCAATAAAACCTGACTCACGCAAAGGGACAGCAGGCCTCGTCTGGCCTGCGGGCCACTTTCCACGTTTGTTCTCAGAGGACAAATACTCCAGGTCTACGCTGCCCGACGTGGCTACCATGCAGAACTCCCGCTTGTCTGAAGGACCTTTGCCAGATGAGAGGGGTGAAGGATGAAGAAGTACCCCCTGAGCCCGTAGGGAGCCCCGGTTCTGGGGGTGAGGAGGAGGGTGAGCCCTACAACATAGACCACCGGAGGGCTAAGCTCCCTGACTCGCAGATCTGCGGGTCCACGATTCAGCCAGAGGAGGACACGGAAAACTGCACGGAGGAAAAGTCCGTCTCCTCCACAGATCCAGCCGCTGTGCCAGTGCACACACTACCTTCTGCTGTTCTGAAAGCCCGGCCCCACCAGAGAGAGGGAGACGCATCTGCCAGCCCTGGTGTGAGCTCCTGGCTCTACTGAGAAGCCAGCGAGGGTGAAGCCACAAGGTTTGTGCGGTAAACAGGATGCTCTCTGACCTTGGCCACGTCGCCGGCCCTGAGTCTCCATTTCTTTTATTTTATTTAAAAAAAGGATTGACAACACCTCCCCCCACTCTTGAGTCCAAGAGAAACAAATGAGACTTTGCTCCAGAAAATACCTTGGCCAAGTGTTGGGCACCTGCAGCCAATGATTTCTATTTTTCTGGAATATTCTACATAAAAAAAACAAGATCTGGTCATGCGGGAGGATGAGGATAAGGCAAGCAAGGCGGCCACTAGGAGATTTACCTCAGGGGGTCCTTCAACTCAGGACACTCGCATCTGAAACATTCAAGGCTCAGGGACTCGGGGGACTGGAGGACCATCCTCGCTCGGTAGGGGGATCTTAGTGACCTCCAGATCTGAGAGGTGGACAGTTGTCTGGGGTCAGAGCAGAGGAGATCCACAGGGCCACAGGTGTCTGTCTCTAGGTGTGGCCTGCTGCACACCTCTGCCTGGTCACCTGGGGAAGCCTGTTGAAAGAAAGTGCAGACGGCTGGGCTCCAGCCCAGAACTGTCCATTCCCAGCAGGGACGCAGGAGGAACCCGCTGGACTGCCCTCTGGGTGACTGGTGGGCAACAGCGTGCCTTCCTGGGCCTGACCGAGGGGCCATGGCCTGGAGCTCTTTGACCTTGGACGCGTTACTTTACCCTCCATGCCTCGGAGTCCCCAGCTTTAAGATGGGGACCGGGGACTAGTGAATTCATTCATTCCAAGAATATCAGTTTCCTGCCCTCAGTGTGACAGGCTGACAGGCAAAGCATGGGGGAATGGACGGCCCAGCACCCAGCTGCCCGGCTGCTGACCACGCGTGGCTCTGCGTGAACGCTCGGCATCGTTACTCCTGGAGATACACCTTTTTTTTTTTGGTACCAGGGATTGAACCCAGAGGTGCTCTATCCCTGAGCTCTATTCCCGGAACTTTTCAGGTTTTTTTTCTTTTTATTTTGAGACAGGGTCTCACTCAGCTGCTAAGGCCAGCCTTGAACTTGTGATCCTCCTGCCTCAGCCTCCTCCGTCACTGGGTTTTCAGACATTCGCAGGGCAGAGACCTGTTCTTCAACTATTCTCCGTATCCACCTGTGGGCACCAAGCCACTGCTTCCAGGACAGACCCCAGGCCTCGGTTGGGTCCGGTGTACCCCAGGGTAGACCCTGATTTGGGGGCTGGCTTTTTGCCAGCACACAATCCTCTCCCTAGAAAAGATCCGGGTCTTCAAGGTGGATGGGTGGGTGGTGGCAGGGCGCTCCGGGGGTCTCTCTGATGGAGGTCAAGCAGGCCCTCCTCCCAGACCCGAGGCACGCGCTGGTTCCCAGGAGGGAGAGCCGTCGGGCGTGTGTCGTAACAGGGACACAAAGCTGAGTTCCATAGGGAGGCTGTGCTCGGTGGGGAGGCCGCGCTCGGTGGGGAGGCCGAACTGAATGCTGTGGATCCTTTACATCGACCTTGAGATGGCAAGCTGCCCTCCCACTCAGTCCTGCCCGGCAGTGTCCCCAGGTCCTTCAGGAAGGCCCTCTGCACGGCTCTCATCCGCTGGCCGTGGGGGATGGGACGACTGTCCCCATCAGCAGGAGTGGGTCCTCTCCATTGAGGGGTGAAATGCAACAGAATAAAACGTGGGATATTTTAATCCAATTTTAAAAAAGAAAGCAAACAAAACGTTTCAAGAAGAGCAGCGGAGGTGTTTGTTGCGCACAACGGAGCCGGGAAGACGCATCTCGGCTACACTTTTCAGGTGCTTATGATGTTACATGGCACTTCCAGACTGATTTCAAAAGTCCTCTTAGAAAGGTGGATGGTACAGGTTCTGGAATTTGAATGTGTACCAGACACTTCGTTCTGAGACGGGGCCTCACTAAATTGCTGAGGTTGGCCTCACACTTGTGATCCTCCTGCCACAGCCTCTCAAGTTGCTGGAAATTCAGACACATATCACCAGGCTGCTCTGGAAATGCAGCTTCCAGGGCTCGGGCCTGCTGGGTGCTGACGTTTGCCAGTCAAGTAGACCGAGTGCTGTGGGCACACCCTGGTTCGAACCCACCCCTTCCAGGTCTCCTACCCTTGACTAGAAGGCGTGTGCCTGAGGTTTTGAGCTGCTTGCTCTCCCTGTCCGGTAGGGATTCTGTATCACTGTGCACTGTTGTGTACCTCTTCCTGACTGTGCTCAGTGATGAGCCACCTGTCGCTTGTGACAGGCCAGGACATGAGTACATGGGTCATGAAGATTGGCAGATGCTTCACCTCCGGCACCAGAGCCGCTCTGCCTGGGTCCTCAAGCCGGTTCTCCAACCTTCTCCAGCGCCAAAGCGTACTGCCGCCCAGCACTTGGGTTCCTAACGTGCCTTCCAGACAGTTCTGACAAAAGTGGTTCTGGGCCAGACTTTAAGAAAATACTGACAAAGGGTTAGAAAGCCAAGTCATATTCTGGTTGTTTTGCCAGTTGCTTTAAAATTCTCCCTGGTAATACGGCTGCGCCTTGTATCGACGGTGACCTCTACTGTAGAGTGAGAAAGACCGGCTCCCTGGGGACCCTGACCGCAGAGTGATGTCAGGCAGTCATCTCACCGCCATGAAAACTTAGATCCCTCATCAGTAAAACGGGGCTTTAATAGTCACTTTGCAGGCTCAAGGTTAAAAACAAAAAGTAAAATAATAATGTTATGAAAGTGGTATTGAGGCTGGGAGCAGTGGTACAATACACCTGTGATCCCAGAAACTCAGGAGGCTGAGGCAGGAGGATCGCAAGTTTGAGGCCAGCCTCATTAACTTAGCAAAAAGCCTGAGCAATGTAGTGAGACACAGTCTTAAAAAAAAACTCTATATATATACACACACACACACACACACACACATATATATATATAAAAAGGGCTGGGTATGTGGCGTAGTGCTAAAGCATCTCTGGGTTCAATCCCTGGTCCAACAATAACAACAAAAAGACTGTATCCTAACAGTCCGGCTCCTAACACTCATTCAGTAACGGGTAGGCGTTGAGGATGGCCTCAGTGACTATTTAATTGTTTTAAACAGAGGCCTTTGGGAGAAAGCCCTGAAATCATGGAAACAGTTGATGGACATGAGACTTATATTGACTGAGCTCTGCTTCACTCTTGCTCAGATTACTAAGCTGATTATCAGCTGTCTGTCCATCACGTCCCTTGTCCTCAGTCCGTGACGCTGGTGTGACACCAAGCCCGGACAGAGACAGGCGACCGCAGACAGGAGGAGGCCCTGCAGCCGGGTCCTGGGCTTCAGAGCCCCTTCCCTCTCTGAGCAGCACACGGTAAGAAATCGGGAAGCTGAGCCCCAATGGGCCCCAAGGGAGAGACACGGTTAAGGTTCCCGCGGGGTTGACGGTGACGCTCTGACGGCATTCGGGAGCGGAGTGTGACCTGGAGGGAAGCCAGTCACACGCCTGTCTCGGAGGGTGCGGCCCTCAGGAGAGAGGTCCCGGTGCAAGTCATGCCGTCCTGACTGCAGGCATCCTCCGGAGCCCTGGGCTCAACCAAAGCAGGGAGGCCGCTCCTGGCAGGCGACGTGGAGAAGGCAGCGGAAAGGGGTGCAGCGCCCACAGGCGGCCGAGGCTCAGATCTGACTGAGCGGCTGTCACTGGGCACGACTCGAGGCTTCTCTGATCCCGCCAGCGATGGAGATGATACTCACATCTCAGGCTATCGGGACGGCGCCCCGAAAGCCAGCTCATGGACAGCCGAGCACAAAGCTGCCCTTCCCTGAGCACCGGCAAGCGTGACTTCCTTCCTGCAATGTAGAACGTGACGGGCGGGTTCAGCCAGCATCCGTCAAGCAGGAAGCTCGCGCCAGGTACAACCCCAGCTTCGGGAAAGGCAGTGGGAAACGGAGGTGAAACCCTCCGCCTCTAGCGAGAACAGGAAGAGACGAGCCGTAGCTTAACACGGGAGAACGTGCAGCGGGAGCCAGGTGGGCAGCACCCTGCGAGGAGACGCCAGGCAGGAGGAGAGGATCTTGGGGGAGCTGGGTCGGACTTGAAGTTGGCAAAGAATGGGTTTTGAGAAAGTGGCTTCAGAATCAAACATGGACAAAGAGGAGTGAGGCCTGGGGAGGACTCAAGTGATAATGGTCCAGGCACAGCAACTGCTGTGCAAAGGTCCTGGGGTAGGAAAGTGACCAAGAAGGAGGCTGGTGCCAGGCTTTTGAGGGAAAGAGAGGAGAAGATGACTCAGATATAAAGAGGGAGCAGGAGCAGGTCAAGTAGTTCTTTCTAGGCTGCTGTAGAAACCTGGGCTTTTTAAAAATCATATGTGTATATGTGCATTTATTATTATTATTGCTCTTCTTCTTATTATTATTATTTGGCACCAGGGATTCAACTCAGGGAGGCTTGACTAGTGAGTCTCATCCCTGGCTCGTTTTATATTTTATTTAGAGACAGGGAGCACGTCCCTGTTTCTGGGGCGAAAACAGAGCTACAGAGATAAAAGTCCGTGTGGCTCCGGGTGCACCAGGGAACGGCCAACAGTGGAGGGGCCGAGCTCAACAACTTGATGTTCTTGGTTTGACTGTTTTCTCAGCCACATGCTGTGCAACTTGGAGTGTGAATCAACCTCTCTGTGCTCACACTGCTAATCCACAAAATGGACTCTTCCATGAGACTAAGGGAGGCGTGAACGGCTGTGAGGTTGGGACTGTGTGGAAGAGAAAAGGATGACCGACTGCTCCTGGTGACTCCAGATTTACGGAAGCTTCTTTGACTGCTGCCCTTGCTCCTTTGCTCTATCCTAGGATACAGGTCGTTAGGTTGAGACTGTCAGTTTCTCCATCAGCCTGACCAAGCCGTGCGCTCCAGAGAACAGGACCTGGTTTCTCCTGTTCTCTCCCCCGATGCCTCGCACGCACTGAGCCTGGCCTCCACCAGTGGTTTCTGAACAGAGTCGAACTCTTCAGAAAGAAGCCAGCCTAGACACAGCTGAGGCGAGACGTCTGTCCACCACCACCACCCTGGTCTCCTCCTGGCTCCGGTGCCAGCCTCCTGGGCACAGACCTTCCCTCATCAGACCCCGCTGCGGCTGCCCCAAACTGGAGCCCGCCAACCCTGTCCTGCTGGGCTTCCGGCAGCCAGACTCACTCAGCTCCACCTGCTAAGACCAGGCAGCAGCCTCTGCTGCTGGCTGGGTGTCCTGGGCACCAGCACTGGCTTTTGCCAAGTGTTCTCCTTGCTCCGTGGCACCTCCCAGCCCGGCATGTCTGACACTCATGTCTTAATATTCTGGAAGCTCTGAGGCCAGCTCTACTGTTCCTTAGAAAGTGTGGGCTTTGAAAAATTAAAGAGAGAGAGGAAGGCAGGACGGGAGGGAGTGGAGGCAGGCGGGAGAGGAGAAGAGGCAGGAAGGGAAGTACGTGCCCTTTTCCTCCTGGAATATCTGAACTTGCTTAATGAGGGGACTGAGGGATGGAGAAGCCAGAGAATTTTGAGAATGACAAATAGGTCATGCAAAAAAAAAAAAGGGCCTTGGAAGTGCTTGAGACGCAGATCACATAAGGTCGCCAGCCTCCTGCCACTTCTTTCTGCTTCCTCGGTGCATATTAAGGACTGAGCTGGAGTTCAACTCGGAGCCCCGGTAAGAGCACGGGTGTCCACAGACGTCGAGCTGGTGGTCAGTCAGGCCCCCGGTCCACCCAGGCTGCTCCACTAGGCTCCACCTGCCTCACAGAAGACTGTAAGATGCTCCAGGAAAGACCTGGAAAAGGCCACCGGAAGCCTCGTCCCTTCTGCAGCCGAGTCGCGGGCCTCTCGTGAGCAGCGAGTACCCTGAGATCCTGTCCTCACTAAACCTCCTCTACCTACGGAAGACTCACAGATTCCAAGGACTACACAAGACACCAGCCACTGCCCCGGACTCTCGCAGACACGGACACCGGCCGCGTTCCTGGGAAGGAGAGGTCAGGTCAGGTTCCACCATGGAAAAGGAAAGACGGAGACTCAGGAAAGTAAAATTGTCTGGGAAGGAGACACAAAGGTCAAGTCCAATAGTCGAATGAAGATGTTCTCTGTGTGGAAATAAAAACACTGGAGGTTTGGGAAGGATGGGATGTGGCCGACATGAAAGTCTCTTTAAAGGGTTGTAGGGGACAGAGGGACCTCCGCCCTGGACATCAGAGAGGAGAGAGGAGTGAGGGATGTGGACGCAGGGACTTTGCACATGCTGCAGGATTCCAGCCAGGGTCTGTCTCATGGTGGGGGGCAGCTCTTCCTCCTCAAGTCCTGATGGAGGTGGGTGCTCTTTATAAAACCCTGCCTTACCACCAGCCACTAGGAAGTTGGTAATAAAAATAAAAACGTCCCTGCCAACTCCTCTGGTGTAAATATCCCATGGAGGGCTCACGCAGGGTACAGTGTGACGTCACTCAAAGTCTTGGGAAGGGAGGCACACGATGGCTCTGGCCGGCCCGTCCCCTCCCATCCCACTCCTTGAAGTTGTGACGTTCTATTAGATGGCTCTTCTCAGCCTTGAAGCCCTCCTCACACGGGGAGGTCACCCCGGTTTACTTGGTATTGACTGTCTCTCTCCCAACCACAGAACCTCAGGGCAGACATCCTGCCTGACCCGGTCACCACTGTGTCCCCAGCAATCTCAGGCTGGTACCAGTGACTTCCCCTCGACATCCCCTGACGGGCCAGGCCCTGACCTGGGGCTGGGAGCCTCTCCAGGCGCGCGCTGGCCGCCGCGGTTCCTCAGGTCACTCCCCTGCTCTGGGCGCCTCCACGGGTCCAGCCTCCGACACCAGTGCCTCCGCGGGCAGAGCCTTCCCTTAGTTGTTCTGGGTGGTCACAGGAGCCCAACCCTGCTGCTCCCTCGTGGCTCCTGACAGACCTTCCGGGAGCGTCTTGGAGTCCGGGTGGCGTGGGGCAGTCACTGTGCTCACGGGGGACGATGCAACTCAGGAGGATGCCCCAAAGCTCAGTCGGTGCATCACATCCCGGAAATTTCCAAGGCTTCCGACTTCTATCAGGCCGGAATTAAACACGGGAGTCCTTTCTGAGCACTGTTTGTTAACATGAAAAGCGTCACTTAATTAGGACTAATATAAGATGCCCTGTAAGTGATAATTTAATAATTCGGCCGTTTTATTTATACAGTGCCTCCAGGCTCCTCGTTAAAAATGTAAGAGCCATCCAACGGGACAGCGTGGCTGGGCTGCCGCGCACGTTCCTAGTGCTCTCAGATCAGAAAGCCCCCTCCGGGCCTTGGACGAGCGTCTCTTCAGCCTGGGAGCCCGTGTTTGCATTGCCAGATGAACCGTCAAGGGCGGGGGGCCCCCAGAAGCACCGGGTCCCCCTGGCGTCTGGGGCTTTCCCCACCCAGCCAGGAAAGGACCGGGACTGGGCAGGAGAGGCGCACCCTGCTGCTGCAGAACTCTCTGGAAGGTTCTCCTTGCTCCTGGAATTCCACCTTGGCTGAACCTACTTCATTTCCAGAATGTTCTCTGTTACCCATGTCCCTGCAGCACTGAGCATGACCCGGCTCTGAACGGGACGCTGGCAAGGAGGACAGCGGCAGGTGCTGATTTCACTCCTCAAGCGCCTCTCGGGTTTCCCAGCTAAGGCCTTCGCAGACGTGGGCTCCTTCCCCGGGGGCCGAGGGGTCCTCCTGGTCCCTAGTCATCAGCCTCAGTGGCGGGTCTCCAGAGAGCCCTCCGCACTGTGGCACAGAGCTGCTGCCTTCCTGGAGGGCCACCGCCCAGGCTGGCAGTCCTCTGGCTGCATCATTGGGCCCTCCGGAACATAAGTTCCGTGACACTGGCTCTTCCCAAGTCTCGTTCAACATCCTTCCAAGCCCAGAGGGGTAGGTAGGACCCCAACGGCAACACTGCCACCGGTTCCTGGTTATCAGGTGACCTGCAGGCGCGGTCATGCTGCGGGGTTCCCGCTGCTGTGCCAGTCTGCAGCCAGGTGCTCCCTCAGGACAGAGGGACACAGGATAGTGCCAGGTGCAGAAGAAACCAGAGCCCCTCCCTGGTGTCCACAGGCAAAGGGAGAAACGGGGTGAAGAAGAGGACCTGGCGGGAGAACTGCAGCGGGACCCGACCTTCGCGCTGGTCCCAGCACCAGTCTGGGCTGAGCTCCAGAGGACACCGGGTTGTCCCTTTCACCCTTACGTTCCCAAGCTCAGCATCAAGTTCAAACGTCATTTAAAACCCTAATAACCAAACAGGTGCGGGAGAGAGAGGTGAACTGGACTTCCCGACCTGTTTCAGGACACTCTCCACAGTGAACAGACCTGGTTCCCGCCTTACACGGCCCGCTTCCTCTCACCACCAAGGCACCACATGCCGGCCAACCCTGCCACCGGCTCAGTGAAGTCTGCCTGGGGGGCCAGGTTCACTCCATGGCCAGAGCAGAGCCAACGGGCAGATGACAGGCATGTCGTCCATTCTGTTTTGTCTCCCACCAAGAAAGATTACTCCCTGCTTTAACACACACCTTCCCGATTGTTAATCACAGTTACAGGTTTCAACTTCACACCCACCAAGGCGGGAACAAAGGCAAAGAACTCTGACGCCCGCTTCCACCCGCCTTTCCAGCCCAAAACCAAATGGGCACGGCCTGGCCAGATCGCAAACTTCAAAACGCAAACAAAATAATCCGCACGTCTGATTTTTAAAAAGCATATGCTTCCTAATGGCCCAGCTATCGGTCACGCCTGCCCCAATGCCGAGTCTCACACTGCCAACCAGGCGGGGAGTTCACTGTTCACATATGAAAAGGATTATTTGCTTTGTTTTTTCTCCAGCAAATTATGTTGGTCTTTTAAAGTATCCCTTAGCTTACAAAAGGGATTAAGAAGCATGGTGAGAGCCACTCATCATTTTCTTTCCTTCTCTTTCTTCTTCTCGATTTTGGCATTTAACGGAAGGCCAGGTGCTCGCTTAATAAATTACGTTTGCAGAAACAACCGGCACACGCACACACTTGTGGAACTGGTGGCCACTTACAAGCAGACTCTGTAAGTCATCACGCTTCACGCTGAAAGGTGCTAATGCATCATTATGATCTAGCAGGTTGTCTGCCGAATTTTACAGCACTGCACACTACATTAACCTTTGGTACCACCAATATTTATGACCTTATAAGAAAGTATTTATCAAGCTGAAAGCCAATACGCAGCACCCGTGTTTCAGCCCGTGCTGTTTAGAAGCCATTATCCCTCTTTTCTCCAGGCATTTTAAATCACTCTGAGATAATGCTTGGTCCTGGTGCGAGTGCAGAGCGGGGCCAGCCGGGCAGCCTGGGTGGGAGTTTAAATTGGTATCATCTTTCTAGAGGGTGATATTTTAGTTTTATCTGACTATCAAAAGACTTAAAAAATGTGCATTTTTACTCTTTGACCCAGAAGTTCTACTTCCGAGAATTTATCCTACAGCAGCAATCGTGAAAGTGGGCAGAGACTGGGGCAGGAGGAAATCCATCACAGTGGTATTGGCCACAGTGAATGAAGGGGAACAACCTAAGTGTCCAACGACGAGGGATTGACTAAATAAAGCACGTCCCACCCAAACGAGGCCAGACGATGAAATACAAAGAGTCCATCGGGACCAACAAGTAAACAAATAACAATGATGACACATGAGTAGATAAATGAATAAAATCCATTTATTGACCTGGAAGATGTGCATGATACACTTAATCAGAGAGCAAACCATCAAATAGGCGCTTTATTCCATCTTTGAACTTTGATTCATTTAGAAATTTCTGCAGACATCGCAAAACCCCCAAAGGGTTAAAAAAGAATGGTGGACAATGACGTAACTGAGTCATTGTGATCACTGTCATTATCATTTGCTTATCTGGATCTCCGATAATGAACACACGTTATTTGCCTGGTTTTATCAAGCCGTGAGGGGCTGGGCTGGGTTGGTCTCTCCCTCAGCAATTCCTGACACAGGGTCAGGTGACTGCTGTTCTTGTGTCTGTGTAACTGAGCTCATAGGCAGGGAGGACGGTACTAATCGCTTCTACTTTTACAGCCCTTTCCGATCCCCAAGGCATGTGAGAGATTTCTCACATGGTCCCAAGAGCCACCAGTGGTCCTGCTCCTGCTCCCAGACGCAGAAGCCTGAGACTCAGAGGAGGTGGGCGACTTGCTGTGGTCATGCAATCACACTGGCACCAATGAGACCCCAGCGGCCACTGGTCAGCATCCTGAGTCCACGTCCCTGTTCTGGAAAGAACAGGCCGGATGAACAAGCCAGCCGCAGGTCAGCCCGGCGCTGCAGGGGGCGCTTCGTTAGGGTGATTGGCTTTATCCTGGGTTCACTGGTCAGAGGCGGGCAGAAGAGGCGGTCATGCGGGGGCGCAGCAGTTCAGGCAGCAGTAGGACCCTGAGCCCCACAAAAGAGAACCATCCTGTCCAGGGCCTATTAACATGGCCGGCAGCTTGCGGCGGCTGCAGGGAGCGGAGCGGGGGCTGGGGCCAGAGTTTTGATGTCTCCTAGATTTATCGACTAATGTGCGTCTGTCGGACAGGGAGAGGAGATCAAAGCCGCCAGAGGAGTGTAGAGGTGGAGGCCTGGCCTCAAGCAAGGGGGCTGCAAGCAACGTCCCCTCTCCGCCCCCCACCGCCTGGGTCCTGCTTCTCACTGGTGGGCTTCCTGTCTCAAAGGGAAACTGCTATTTCAGGAGAGGAAGGGCGGGGGCTCCCACCTGTCAATCTCTACAGAAACGATCTTTCCTTGAACTGTGTTCTCCCAGTCCACAGAAAGATTCAAGTTCACCTTGGCTCTCAGCAAGGCAGAGGGGCCCTAGGAAAGACAGAACTCCTGCCTTGAATGATAATCATAATAGCCTTTATTTTGCATGTCTGCTCTGAGTCAAACCCTGTCTGGTGCCATTTTAATCTCTTCCCCTGCGTGGTCCTTACCATGGCTCCACTCATTCATTCATTCATTTCATGACCACAGTTTTATTTTTTCAGTGGACTCAAGCAAAGCATCAGGTCCAAGGGAGGAGGAACAAAATAGAACATGGTCCTGATATTCCCACGTGGCCGGTGGGCCAGACTAAGTAAGCAAATCCTACAGATTATTGAAAGTAGCTGTCTCTGCATTAAACAGAGATCTCAATGTTATTGATTTCTATCACTGCCACAACATATTACTATAAACGAAGTGTTGGAAACAACAGATATGTTCTATCTCACAGCTCTGGGGCAGGAAGCCCCAAATCAAAGTGTTGGCTGAGCTCTCTGGAGGACACATCCACACTCCTTTGGAGCCTCTGTAAACTCCCTGAAATTCCTGGCATTCCTGACATGCAGTTGTAGCACAGGGTCACCTGCCTCCATTGTTACTTGACTTTCTTGCCTCTGTGTCTTTACCTGGTCTTTATGAGGACATCAGTCATAGGACTTAGAACCCACCTCAATCTCATATAACCCTATCTAATTTAAACAAACATTTTGCCAAGACTCTATCTTCAAATAAGTTCTCATTCTGAGGCTCCAAGTGGACATGAACTTGGGGGCAGGGGGACACTGGTCAGTCCAGTATGTCATATTTGGTCCATTTTATAAACCAGGTGACTCAGCTAGGAAGTACTCAGACACTGATTCTGACTCTGACACCAGCTTCCTCAGCCATAATTTCACCCGAACAGTTATTAGCAAGCACCTCTCATCTGCAAAGAACAGAGGTAAGCAATAGAACAGCCAAAGCCCGGCATTAGGGGTCAACTTTGGGTTTCTATCAGGCTTTGCAGGTCTCATTTGTCTGTTCTGTAGAATGAGGGAATGTTCTTTTGCTTTAAAAAGTCACTGAGAAGACAATTAGAAATAATGACATTAAAACACAGATACTGCCCAGCAAGTAGCAGGTACTCAATTAATTGTGGTTCTTAAGAAATTCTCAAGAAAACATCCCCAGTGAAAATGTACACAAGACTGCATTTAAGCAGTTGTTGGCATACTAGTATGGCTTAGCTATGAGGTGTCCCCCAAAAGCTCATGTGGGAGACAATGCACCAATGTTCAGAGGTGAAATGGTGAGATTAGAGGTGTGACCCAATCAGAGGATTAATCCACTAAAATGGATTAACTGGGTGGTAACTGGAAGGCAGCTGTGCTAACCACTACAACACCAATATGCCAGCCCATGTGGTAACTGTAGGCAGGCTGGGTGCAGCTGGAGGAAGGAGGTCGCTGGGGGCGCGCCTTTAGGGTTTAGATTTTGTCCCTGGTGAGTGGAGCTCTCTCTGCTTCCTGGTTTCCATGTCCTGAGTTGCCTTTCTGCCTTGATGTTCTGCCGCACCTCAGACCCAGGGCTCCGGAGTCAGCTGACCAAGGACAGAACCTCTGAAACCACGAGCCAAAATAAACTTCTCCTCCTCTGCGTTGTTCTCATCAGGGTTTTTTGGTCATGGGAATGAAAAGCCTAAGACAGCTGCCCCTCTGACACACAACTCAGCCTCTCTGACTCCATCATCTCATGGGAAAACGTCCAGGGAGCTTCATCCTGGATTCCTGAGAGCAGGGCACCTAGTGGGCAGGGCCTGGACCTACCTGGCCCTTGGCCATGGCAGCTGTCGGTATTCCAACAATCATTTCCAGGCCAGTGACGCCATCTTGTATTCTACATTCGACTCCTAACATGTCCTAGAGTTTGACGCCCCTTTGGACTACGTGAGACCATCAGTGAACCCTGGTTCTCCATCCTCCTGTGCCAGGCTGGCTTCCTAAGCCAAAGCCCCCCAGAAATTTGCAAGACTGGATTCTCACTGCCAAGCTCCAAGGCTCAGATGCAGTCATTCAGGGTTGTGCCCCATGAATGCCAGCCCTGGGCAGTGGCAAAGCACCTCTGGGTGCAGGAGCGGCAGCAGAAGGGGCTCTCCTGCGCTCCCTCTCCCAAGCAAGGGCTCCGGCCAGCATCGTTGTCTAGAACCTGTAATGTTCACTGAGACTCCACTACAGTGAGCTGGATGACCAAGTTCAGGGTCAGGACCTACAGAGCCATGCGGCTTGGATTCCCTGTGGTTGGCGTGGCCTGTCTGAAGGATGGAAGAAATTATGGGTGTGCCCATCTAGAATCTTCTCTCTCTCTTTCTCCCCCTTACTGCTCCCTTCATGTCTGCCCTTTCTTTGTTTTTTGGCCCTTCTCCCTTCCTGTACTACTTCCTCTGTGCTTGCAGCTGCTGGGGTCGTCCGGCTGGAATCTGCCCTACAGACCCAGGCAATGCAGGACAGGAGAAGGTGGGAAGCCAGGACAGACTGCAGCCTTCAGGCCAAAGTTCATGCTCCAAATCATCAGGTCCCTGTATCAGAGGACATCTATGGCCTGCCTGGAGATTCAAAAGGGAGTATTTGGTCTCTGCTGTGGTCAGTCTTCTCTGTGATTCTTTCTGCACTGGTGTCCCATGAGGTTGGGGCGGGGGGGGGGGGTGTCTCAGAGTAAGTTAGAATGTTCTGGGTCCCTGCTCTTGTTACTTTTTGCACTGTTGAAATCTGACCTGATGCTCCCTAGAGGCAGCTGATGCTCTAGATGGGTCAGAGGAGTCTCGAGAAAGCCAGCGGTCCCCACGCTTCCTCCGGCTCACGTCTCAGAGACAGAGACCCTCAGACACCAGCAAGCCAGTCTGAACCTCCAGCAGCGCACTGCCCCCGGGAACCCTGCCTCGCGGCCAGGTCGGGCACCAGTTCACTCGACACATCTCTGCAGGTACTGGCTCCACGGAAGATTTCTCAAGCCCTGGAGCCACTCCTGTTATTCCGATTCATCTCGTGACAACCAGCAAAATCATGTACCAGTTGAAGAAACCAATGTGCAGAACCAATGTGCAGAAAAAATCAACGTGCCCCAGGGACACGTGGCTAGTGAGGGGAGCGTGGTTGCTTGGACGGCAATGGCCCGCCACCTCTCTCTCCATTCAGATGGCGGGTTCCTGGGTATTCCCTAAAGGTCATCGCCAAACCTGCCAGAACCACTGGACAGACAGCCCCACCTCAATGCAGAGCACGGCACCTGGGACTTTCTAGGTGAGACAGACAGACTTTTCATAGCAAGCTGACATGCCATCCTACACCATAAATATAGCGAACATTTAATTGTGAGGAAGATGCAAACAGGGAGAAAAGAAGCAAAAAAATTGCTGAGAAAAGACATCTATTGGCACCATTTGCTACAGGACGACATGGTAGCAGGAAGTTGGAGCCTCGGATCAGTGAGCTTCCTTCTGGAACTCAGTCTGAGGGCAGAGAATCCTGCCGGCGTGGGCCTGGGACTCTGCTTAAATTTGCAGCCCACGAAGGGCAATCGCTGCCTTTGGGAGCGTCCGCGATGAGCTCCTTTCTGAGGGAAAGCGCCTGTGCGGTTTTGCTGAATGGCTTATTGCTGATCGGCCGGGAGAGCTCTTTGTGCTTGTCCTGAGCCGTGGGTTGTAGGAGTCAGAATGGATTACCTCCCTGCTCAGCAGTCGGGGGCAACAGGGGCTTCTGTGAAGTGGGGCCTCTTCCACATGGAACACCTGACCTGGGGCCAGGCAGGGCCTGACGCTCCGCTCTGCTGCCCTGAACCTCCAGCAGGCAGCGGCCAGCTCTTGGGAGGAGCTAGTCCCATCCACAGGAAGGTCCCTTGGAGCAGCCGCGGGGTTGGGACAAATTATAAGGCTTCCACGAACCTCAGTTTTTAAATCTGCAAAGTGGACACATTTGTTCGGCACAGATGCTGGGTGACCACATGGGACCTGTCAGTATCTCACAGGGACATGATCACGGGCTGCCCTATGGTTCCTTAAGGGACAGGCATACACACCCCTGGGGAGCGTGAAGAGGTCATGGCTTTGGGGAGCTGCTCACAGACATCTTCTGTGACCATACGAATAACCACAGTGACAGCAGAGGCAAAGCAACCAACACCCACTGAGCGTGCCCAGGAGCCTGGCAACGTTTATGTCTCCTGCCAGATCTCACGGGTAGTGCCCAAGAGAGCCAGCTGTGAACGGCTGCAGTCCTCAGGGGAGCCCACTGCCTTGGCCCAGCAGCCACGGAGTGCATATCATGGAGGACCCCGAGTTATCAAATGCAGTACTAACACCAGAGACCCTGGAATTCCCAACGAGGGTGTGAGCAAGCATGGGAAAGCACGGGATGGCGCAAGGGAGGAAGGGACACACCAGGCTCACGCTGCAGTAGGAAGGGCAGCTGTAGGTGGGCCAGGTAGGTCCACCAGAGCAGGAGACAGAGGTTGGAGAACCCACCACCACGGGGGCACCTGCCTCCTCACGCGCTGACCGTAAGAAGAAACCAGCAGTGGTACGGAGACAAGCGGCAGCAGCCACGAGCCTGGCGCCTTCGGTGCTCTGGGTCTTAACGAGAAGCATCTGCTTTGCCCAAGTCGTGCAGGGAGCAAGGCCTGGCTCCTGTACTTAGGGTGCTGGGCTCTGAGGGGTGCTCCTCTCTTCAGCGAGAGACCCCGCGTGGGGAAAGGGCGACCCTTTGTCTCTTCTCATCCTGCTGCAGGCTGAGTCCTCCGCCACCCGCCCTGGCTGCCTCGGGGAGAGCCAAGGCACTGGCCCTCCGTTGTGGACTCCGTCCTAGCAGGCAGGGGGCCCCTCTGAGGGTCCTCGGTGCCGCTCACTCTCTCGGCAGCATCATCCCCGAATCCCGCCTTTTCCTTCCTGGCAGCACCGCTAGGCAGAGGACTGCAGGTCATGGACGTGATGGCGGGGCTTTGGGTGGTCCCACTGGGAATTCATCGAGAAGGTCACGTCACGGAATGCAGGGAGCCCACTGAGGCCAGCAGCTCACGTACTGCCTGGCGCCTCGCAGCTGAAGAGCAGCAAGCGAGGCTCTCCCTGGCTCTTCGGATGTCCCACGGCAGGCTTTCCGTGGGCCGTCTCACTGACCCTCAAGAAGGGCCTCCTGGGAAGGGGAAGCTGTAATGGGTCGTGGGCCTCCTGGAGTGCCAAGCCCACCATCTGGCTCTCTCCTGCATAGCAGCACACTTCCTCCACCAAGGGTTCCCTGACCTAACGTCCGTCCCTCCCCTTATTCTCCTTCTCCACCTAAAGTGTGCTCGTCTCAGAAGACCACTCTGGACAGAAGATGGCTGCATGTTCTCTTCAGGTCAAAGGTGGAGACTTTTCTCTCCTTGAATCCAGGATGACCTTGTGACTTACTGTGACCAACAGACAGAGATAGAAGCCTGACAAGCATGGAGGCTGGGCTTTCAGGGACAGGCAGTATCTGCTTTCACTCCTTGAGACAGCCCTCTTGGAGTCCATCACCACGCAGTTGTGTGGGTGTTGTGCCAATGTCATCCGAGGAGCCAGGGGCCGCCATGCTGGGAGGAAGCCCAGGCCAGTCAAGCAGGGAGAGTAAGGAGAACCACCAAGGTCCAGGCATCCAGAGACTACCTGGACCTCCTGCCCAGTTCAACAACCAGCGGCCAACGCACCCCAGTGACTCAGGGTGACCTGAGACTCACCCGAGCTCCTGAAGCCCAGGATTGTGAGTGACTAACACGTGGTTACTTGGAGTCCCAGGCTGGGAGAGGTGGCCTGCTGGTCAGCCGTGTGTGGCTGAAGCCAACGTTACAATTCCCGCCTGTTCAGGTATGTCGGGTGCTTGTTTCAGCCCCCCTCTCTCCTATAAGAACGTGAGTATTCTGGTGGCAAAAATTGCCTGTTTTTGCCTATTTCTGAATCCCCAGTGGCTGCTGTCGAGTAAGCACTCAACAGATAATTGTGAAGGAGAGATCTCGCCTCAAATAAAACAATGACAACCCACAGGAAGCAACGGGGAGCACCAGGGCCGGAGCAGCTGAGCTGTGGTAGCAGAGGTGAGCACGGGGACAGCTGTGCAGCAGCGGTGGCGACTGCGCCCAGAGGGCTGATGAGAGCCCGTACCATGGCTCAAAGGCTTGGAACCAGGATCTGGTGGGCAGGAAGAAGGACAAGGGGAGGAAACCCACGCCTCTGGGGCCGCGGCAGGCGGACAGTCCTCGCTCTCACACCCTTGCTCTTGGACCCTCTGGTGTGGCCAGGCTGTGCGGCCCCCTGCTCCCCTGCCCCTTTCCTCCCCTCCTCGAGGTCTAAGCCAGAGCTGAGTGCTCAGTGGGTCCCTCTATTGATTTCCCCCTCTTCCTGGGATGGACCATGTGTGACTCATCTCTGTTTCCCAGCAGGAACCTGGCGCACAGTAGGTGTTGATAAATGTTTTCTGAACTAAATGTAATTGGGATCAATGCCCAAAAGGCAGATTCTCTCATTTCCATTGTTTAAAAAATACCATGGATTTCCCCTCATGAATTATGTATTGCAGAAATTAATTTATCCAGAACCGTTTCCAATGCATGGTTTCCAAAGACTTTAGTCTGCATCCAATGGGAAATCTGCACTGGGGGGCCTTCCCTGGTTGGCCTCTGCCACCCAGGTCAATCCCGTGCACCACCCTGGAGTGGGCTGAGGAAAGGCCCTGGCCGAGGCCGCGTCAGAAGCCAGTGATTCCTGATCTGCCCCCCATGGACCGTCAGCACAGTGCATCTCCTAGGTGCAGGTGCACCCTTAGGTCAGTCCCCTCATCCCAAGCGCAGTGGCTTCTCCATTCCTGAAGCCCTTAGGTGGTGACAGGAGAGGGGCTGAGGCTGGTGACCAGAGCAGACTACATCATCAGACTCCACCCAAATGGGCTTACCAGTGGTGTGAGCCTGCCAAGGCACTGGCCTCCGTTCCTCCTCTGCAGAGAGCCTCAGCACGTCTACACTGACAACCCCTCCCAGGATTCAAAGCCAGGGAGCCGCGCAGCCCACGTCAGCCACGAGGGCTGGAAGGGGAGCACACGGCTGTGGCAGGCTCTTCGGTTCCTCGATACTCACTCCAACCTGCTTCCCAGACCACGTTGCTGCCTGTCACCATCTCCTGCCTGAGCCCTGCCACACCCTCCCGACTGATCTCTCCACCCCCACTACCTCTCTGCTCCTGTTTTCCACATCGCAGTCGGAACGGTCCTGAGGGCGAATCTAACGAGGGCGTTCTCTTGCTCAAAGTCCTCCAGTGGCCGCCCCTTGGCTGGATGAGGTGAGAGCCCTCGGCAGGGCCCGCGAAGCTGTTGCCCCTGCTCACCGTGGGCCACCTCCTTCCTGCCCCTGGCCTAGCCACACCGACACCCTTCCATTGAAGGTGTCAAGCTCCTTTCTGTCAGCGTTGCTGTGGTTGCTGGTTAGCAACCCGCTCTCCAGAGAACAAAACCATAAAAGCACCGGCGGCCAGCAGTGCCTAGTCCATGGTGTAAATGCTGTGCCCACGGCCTTTTCAAGCTAGTGGGCATCCCTGTCATGGCGGGGACGAGCAGCGGGCCACCCCGGGCCAGCGGAGGCCTGTTCCAGCTCATCACTGTGTCTTGCTTCCACACCTGCTGGTCCTCCTGCCTGCAACAGTCCACTCTCCCACGTGTGGCCACCGTTCATGTATTCTAATTTTTAAAAAGTCACTCCTTCAAGGAAGATCCACTGACTCTCCACCCCGACTCAAGTCCCCCTGCCACTCGTTGCACCTCCCCTCCCCTTTGCTTCACTTATCTTTCCAGAAAGGTCATTACTTCAGTATGCGAGTGATGCGGGTCCGTTTTCCATCCCACATTTCACACTAGACCGGAAGTTCCTTGAGGGAGAACCTACGCATGCTTCCTTCCACCTAGATCTCCGTGCCTCCCAAAGAGCAGGAACTGCAGGGGCACTCAAAAATGAACAAAGATGCCTCAGTGCAGAGCACCCACCCCGTGCCAGGCAGCTTAACACTGGGAACAAAAGTGATGAATCAGACCGCTGTGTCTGCAAGGATTTGCAGTTTTACAGCAAGAATCAAGTTCTCAATTATTGTAAAAACGTTGGATGTGCACTTAATAGATTAATGATGCAGGTGCAACATATATTAGGAGTTCAATAAAAATTTGCAGATGTCGATGGAAAGGATCAATTTTCAAGGCACATATAACACACAAAGGAGCACCCACTCTGGCCCCGAGATGGTGTCAGGGAACTGTTTAGAAAGAACAAAGATTTGATCGACTCTCCAACAGGGCAATTACAAACACTTCAGAATTTAATTCTAGCACGGAAGGCCCCCTTCTCTCTCCAGCCTCCCTCCTGATTCTGTCTAACCCAGTTCATTTTCAACCTAAGTTGAGCATCAAAAATTGTTTGTATTTCTGAGCGGCAACATCCAGTGAGCTGTCTGGGAGCTTGGCTGGCCAACCTCGCCACCATGAATAAAAATGATGTAGCCCACCCGCCTCCATGTACGAGAAGCTAAGTGATTGTGAAGGCAGACTCCGGGCTCCAGCCACGGAAAGGGCCGGCAAGCCCAGCAGCCCTGAGCTGGCCGGGGAAAATGATGGGAATTCAATTTCAGCAGGGCTGTTTGCAAAGTAATCCAATACATTATGGTGTGTGCATTATTATTGCATTATATTGAGTAATATCACATTTAAGGAGATTTCCTAGCATCATAGCCATGCACAAGGGAATATAAAACGGTTAATAAAAGAGAAAGAAGCACAATTTCCCTTTGGTGTTAGTTATGCTGCCATGACACTGGAGTGATCATTGGAGGTCCACTTAGTCTGACTTAGGAAGAAACCCATCTGTAATTACCTCCCGTCTGCCGTGTCATTACCCAGGGCTCAGCCCCAGCGCCAGGACACGGAATCCTCAGAAAGTCTGCAGAACTCAGTTTGCAGCTGGAGAAGGAAAATCCCTGGCCTCCTGAAGCCTTGTGCACACACGGCGGTGAGTGCTGGGGTGGACTCTAGAATCAGTGTCACAGGACACCTGTTCACGGGATTTCCCTCAGCCAGGGTGTGCGTCCCCCTACCTATGGATTCTCATTTTTAACAGGAAACGTGATTCCTTGTCTTCCCTAAACCTCAGCTCTACCTCTGCTGAGACTCCAAAGGCCAATGGAACAAAAATTCTCTGCAGGTTTGCTGAAAATCATGGAAGATGCTTTCCAGACTATCAAAACTGACCTGGCGTGGCTCCCCGCACAGCCTTCGAGGCTCTGTGTGGATCAATTGTTCCAGCTACAGGAGACATCCTGGGGTTTACCATGCTCTGCATGTCCCCCCAGAGAGGGCATTGACCACCTAGTATAACCAAAGGCTGGTCCTGTTGTCCAGGCTCCTGGGTGCTGAGAGTTGCCGTGGCAAGTCAGAGAGAGCAGCGCCTTCGCCATCAGTCAGCACAGGACTTGGCCTCTGAGCCCACTACCTCCTAGAGGCACAGGGTAGAGAAACTGTACAGCCTCCCCACGTCTCTGCTCTTCAGAGTTCTGTGGGGAAGCCCAGTTTGATCAAACTGGGAAAGAACGAAAAGGTGTGATTCATGGTCAGGTGAGAAATTGGAACTATTTAAAAAGAACACTGGGGAGCTGTAGGACCCAGAGCCAGTATCAAACTCCCGACCCGTCTTACAGAAGGGGAGCTCAGCATGGTGAAGCACCAGAGGGAGAGATGGTGTCCTGGGGCACAGCCCACCCTCAGTGCCAGTTACTGTGTGCTGTGCTAGACTTTTCCATGTTTCACTCAAAGTCAGCCTATACTCTGAAACCTCTCATTTCAGAATGGAGGCAATTTTAATTTTAAGAGTCCAACAAAATAAGCCTGAGTTCTGAATAAAGCCAAGTTAACTTTGGTACAGAGTAGGGGTCAGTCAACTTTTTCTGTTGTGGGTCAGACAGTGTTTTGGGCTTGGTCAGAATCACTCAACACTATCATCATTATGCAAAAGCAGCCACAGGCAATAGAGGAACCAATGAGTGTGGCTGTGTTCCAATAAAACTTTATTGACAAAAGCACATAGCAGGCCAGAATTGGCTCATGGCCATCACTGGTCAACTCTTAGCCTGGTTACTTCTGCTGACACTGAAGACCTGGAGAGGGCTGGGGAGAAGGGAGGAGAGGAAGGACCACCTAGGGGCTTTGGGTCCTGCTGACAGTGGTTCTGGAGGAGAGAAAGTGACCAAGGCCTAAGTTGCCCTGGGTGCCTCCAACTCTCCTGTGTGACCCTCCACCAAGGCCCTCTGGTCTTCCTGGTCAAGAGCTTCAGGACTCAAAACAGAGAGTGCCCCTGCCTCCCAACTGTCCCCTCCTGGCAGCCCGGAGGATCTGTGGGGCTCATCCCCAGGCCTGTCCCACCTCCTGTCATCTCTTGCCTTTTTGTGTAGCCCCCAGATGAATGTCACCCAGAGACACCGCCTGGAACCCCAGGCAACTCCTGGAATAATTGCTCCCCGACGCCCACTTGCAAGCCAATTAGAGAGAAAAGGGGGGAACGGGCCCACCTCCTGTCACCGGAACAGAACTGCCACCACGGCTTTTCTTAGTAAAAAAAAAAAAAAAAAAAAAAAGGTAGTTAATTTTTCCCCCTAAAAAAGGCCAGGGAACAATCCATTTAAATTACAGTGTTACAATGTGAAGCAAAGATGCAGAAGTCAAATACAATTTGGGTTATAATTAGCGATTTCCTTGTAGCGAGTTTCTTTGGGAAATCCAGGCTCCTCCAGTCAGCCTGCCAAGGGTTTGAAGGCCCCGTTCGCTCCACGGGGTCACTAGGTGCCGCCGAGGGAGGGTCTGGGATAGGGATAGGAGGCATGTGTGTGTGTGTGTTTGTGTAAACTGAGGCAGTTCAGAGCCTTACACAGAATTATGGGGCAAACATTGTTCTTTAGGTCAAATAAATCGCATAAAGAGGGATTTGAAGCCTGTCAATTATGGTTTGCCATGACTGAGCCTCTGGGCCTCAGTTTCCCAGTCTGCAATTTTGAGCATGGTCACACCTATCCTTGATGGGTTAAGTGAATGAGATGTGTGACCTGGGGAGACCCCAGCCTGCAGCGGTGACAGAGTGGACTCTGGCTGTGTTTGAACCCAGCTCTGCTGTTCTCGATTATTCTTCCTGACCTCCGGTGATTTCCTTGCTCAGGTTTCCTCATCAAGGTAAAGAAGGGTTAGTTATGGTCCCTGCCAACTCTGAATGCCATCAAGACTCAACCAGAGCACAGAACGTTTAAGTTCTGTCGTGTTGGATGCTCATTACTGTTATCCAAACACCATCAATAAATGAGGGTTGCTTCCTCCTTTCTCTTTTTTCTTCTCTTTAGCTCAAGAAGTGTCTATTGTTTTTCTCCATCTGCTAAAGAGGATGCACATTTACAATTTCCCTTCTTAGAAGATCAGAGTAGTCCACTCCCTTTGAGTTGGGTGACATACAATCGCACAATTTTTGGTGGGAGAAGGGGCTGCCTTTTCACATCTCGAACGAACCTGTGGCACTTCAGCCTTCAAATTCCATCCGTCCTGATGATCTGATTTGTTTGAGCTGCATTGTCTGAAAACCTAGGATGGGTGGAGAATGAGCTTGACCATGAAGCTTTCTTCCCAAGGGCACTGAGGTTGTAGAAAAGCCAAGTCCTCTAGCCTGGGACACTCTGAATAAGAATACCATTCATATATAACTAATTAGAACAAATAAAAATCAAAAATTAAAAAAAAAAGAATACCACTCATTCCCTGGGTAGCAATGACCTCCTCTCCAGAACTCGGAAGTCAGACAGCCCAGGAAGCATCTGAGATGCCCACACTGCTGGACTCCGCTGCCTTGTGAGAGTCTGGATCCCCTTCCACAGGGCAAGAACCAGCTCTTGGGTCCATGCAGAGCCCCTGCAGGCCCCTGGCTCTGGGTGGAAGGCCTTTGTCTGACCATTTGATGGCTCCACATTCTTTGAGGATGCCCCGGTGGAAATCCAGAGCCCTAGCCAGTGTCCTTACCCAAGGGTGCCTGCGCTGGGCTGGCAGGGGCTCATGACACCACAGAGCCCACACATCCCCTGTGGCATAGCCACCCACCCCAGTCAGAGAGAAGGAGACCAAACGAGGCTCTTTTTCAGAAGTCCACCATCCCTTGTAGGAAAGAGGCCCACTGTGGCTGGCGCCTCTGGCCAGGAACGAGGAAAGTATCCTAGGGAGAAATGGAGTGTCCAGTTGCACCATCTACCCGCTCTCAAAGTGGTCTCCTCAAGCTTTGTCCGATTCAATGCAGCGATAACCTGGGCAAGTGGCTTTTGAAAAGGACAACAGAATCCAGGAGGCCAAGAGGCGGGGAAACAGGGTCACCACAGTGCAGGGGACACTTCTTTTAGGACCCCCTCCCATTCTGGTTTCTGCTGAGACGCTCGCTGGTTGACTCAGGCAGGTCACTCTCCCTCACTGGGCCTCAGAAGCCTTCTACAAGTGAAGTAGGTGCAGCAGATGGCCGCCGTGGGCTCTCACATTCTGTGAATTTCTGCACTGCCAAGTACTCTTTTTTGTAAACCTGAAATACAGTCTCCTTTGAAGGGTTCAAGTTCCTAAATTTACCTCTTGTATTAAAAAATAGCATCTGAAGACTAAATCAGGGGTTATACACTCGGTGTCTTCTGCAGCTGAGCAGTTAACAGGAGTGCAAGAGAAGGCAGAGAACAGCAGAGCACAGAGAAATCCAAATTGCTGTTGATGTCTCAGAAAAAGAAGTCAAATGTATAATAATAATGGGTCCCAAAATGGGACCGATTCACCGAGCCACATCCATGGTTCTTTTTATTTTATTTTTTTTACTTTTAGGCAGGGCCTCACTAAATTGCTGAGGCTGGCCTTGAACCTGTGATCCTCTGGCCTCAGCCTCCAGAGTCACTGGGATTGTAGGTGTGCACCACCATGCCCAGCTGATGCTACCACTTCTGCTAGACTTTCACTTGTCCTCTTACCACCTCCAAGGTACCCACCAATGGTCCATGGCAACATGCCTGCAATTTCATCATGTCAATATTAAGGGGAAAATTAATTATTTTTTGAACCTAGGTATCTGTTATAAACCAGACCCACTCAAACATGTGTGGATTACCTGCCTGGACTTCAAAGTGCTTGAGTTTTCCATCCCTAACTCGAGCGATCTTTGAGAATCCGTACAGTGGGAAGAGTGGACCAGGCAAACTCTGGTTCCTTCCCGTTCAGACACCCTCAGGTCTAGGTGGGCTATTCTCGAATCCTCTGTCCTTGTCAAAGAGACAACTTCTTTCTCCAGCCTTGAGTTCAAAAGAGCACCGAGTTCACAGACGTGCGCTCTGAACCTACGGAACGTCTGGCCGCAAATTAACGCGTGACCCCGATTCTGCCTCCAGAATGGACTTGTGCCTGCTTCCAGGTTCCTTCAAACCCAAGCAAAGCGACAGCACCGCCTCGCAGGGCAGCAGGCTCTGCCAAGACCCCGAGGTTCTTCCAGACTTTGCGCAGCCCTGAGGGAGCCTGCTGCACCGTCGGATGACCCAGCCACCCCTCTGAGGCCTGCAAATTCCACCATGCGCTCATCCTTGCTCCGAGGCTGCTGGACTCATCAGCTGAGAGACTGCCTAGGCACCCTGAGGAGCTCTGCGTGGTGACATTGCACAAAGCAACAGATGGAAGTCAAGGTGCAGCTTTGCGCGGCTCAGAGACACCCCATGGAAACACAGAAACAAACCCCCACAATACGGTGGGCTTCCCTCCCTTGCCAGAAGGAGGCGACCTGGGCTTCCACCCCAACCTGGGCCATCTTCTCCTCTAATGGCCTTACCCTGGTTGCCCACAGTGGAGACAGGACACAGGAGAGTGTGTGTCCATCGGCTGTACTCATGTAGATACAAGTGACTGAAAATCATTAAGTCTAAGAATTTATTTTAAAGTACATCTGGGAATTTGAGTCTTACTTTGACTTTTAATGCACAAAAAATTTACAATTCTTAATTTTCCTAAAAAAAAAAAAAAAAAAAAAAAAAAACATTGACTGTGGCTTCACCACCAACTCACCACCAAGGAGGCCACTCTGGCTCCTCCCCGTGGGTCCCGTCACTGTGTCACACCTATAACGGCCCAGCCAGCGGGGTCCGCGGTGTGCCTCTCACTGTGCTGAGCCCTTTGGGGAGGTGATCTCGCCAGGAACTCACGCTTGCTCTCTAAGAGTCACGTGCATGATTTAAGAAGCGCAGAGGTCCAGAGAGCTGAGGTCACGGGCCCATGGTGTCCCTCTGGGTCACACTGGCATGAGCACTCCACTCCCCTCGCCTCTCCTGGCAACATCAGGCGGGTTACGCGGTGCCATTTTTCTAACCTCTCATGAGAGCTTTCCATCCTGCCATCATCTAAAACCGCTGCCCCAATCCTCCAAAAGGACTGAGACTCAAAGTCCTTGAGGCTCAGCCTCTGCCTCTCCTCCCAGACGAATCCAGCTGGGCTCAACTGTGCCTCTGGAACACTCGGCAAACGGGGGCCTTCTAACCGTCAGAGAGCCCTGGTGGGGCTTAACCAGGCCTCCTTTACCCCGAAAGCCTTGGGCCACGGGCTCCACAGCGCCGATGGTTGGCAGAAGCACCTGCTCAGCCTCACCAGGAGCCGAGAGAAGTGCCTGAGATTAAATGGGAATCTTAGGAAAACAGAACTGGTGTTGACAAAACAGCCCAGCTACACTGTCATCCGGAAGACAATTTTGAAGCCACCGAAACATGTTATTGGAGTTTGCTCAAGGCACAGGTCTCAAACAAGATCACACTCAAGGCTGCGAGGCTGGGTCTGCTGGGGCCCTCCCTGGGGTGAGCTCTGCTTGCCATGCAGAGAGCTCCTGCCTGCAGCAGCCGTGACTCAGAGGAGCCCAGCGTGTGCACGGGCCTACCTGGGGCATCTGGCCCTCAGGAGTTTGGGTCCTGAGTGTGACATGACTAGGACTGTGCTTTAGCCTCAACTTAACTCCAATGACCTTCCCAAGGTGCCTGCCTCAGGTTCTGCATCTGTAACAGGGTTGGTAACACTTCGTGTCCCTGAGGGGGTGCATCTAAACTCCTTAATGCACAGATGGACACTCAGCAAAAAACGTTATTTTTTGAGGTTATTATTCTCTGCTTCCCATTCTGATAGATCTACTTACCCTATTTTTAGACATTCTATCCTTCGATGATTTTGCCAAACTTTGAATGCAAATACATCCAGCTAAAATCTTCCAGAAAGGAAAAGCTCTCTGGTGTGCTGTAACCTATCATCTGATGGCTGCTTAGAAGGAAAGAGGAAGGAGGTTTGGAGAAGAGGAGAAGAAGAATAAAAACAAAGAGATCCAAAGACCAGCTTGAGATCCTTCTTCCTGAAATTGAGGGGAGAGAGAGACAAAGCCAGACAAATCCAGAAGCCAGGTTATTGTTATTATTGTTTGGTACCATGGATTAAACCCAGGAGTGCTTTACCACTGAGTCACATCCTCAACGCTTTTTATTTTATTTTGAGACAGGGTCTTGCTAAGTTGCTCAGGGTCTTTGTGAGTGGCTGCGGCTGGCCTCAAACTTGCAATCCTCCTGCCTCAGTCACTGGGATTATGCATATGTCCTACCGTACCCAGTCAGAAGCCAGGCTTCTAACTGAGGTGCTTATCTAAGTTAGAGAGCAGGGTGGAGAAGCCAGGCTGGGGAGAATTTTGGCTCTCTTGCCTTGGCCTTGGGAAGTGGCCTTCTACGTGCTGACCAAGAGACGTCCTTGGACACAGTGCAGATGATGTCTGGGCTTTGATATCCGGCTGACCCGCGTGAAAAGCTCAGTCATGCCACTCCTAAACCCCCAACACCCTTGGCCTCTGTCCCCACAATGTGAAATGAGGGTGCGAACATCATTTAAAAAGACCTTGTGTGAGAACCAGAGAAACGAGGATTGAGAGAATGCCCAGCCTGGTCTGTGGTCTCTGGTTTTTTTTTTTTTGTACCAGGGATTAAACTCAGGGCACTCAACCACTGAGCCACATCCCCAGCCCTTTTTAAAACTTTATTTAGACACAGGGTCTCACTGAGTTGCTTGGGACCTTGCAAAGTGGCTAAGCCTGACTCTGAACTCAGGATCCTCCTGCCTCAGTCTCCCAGGTCCCTGGGATTCCAGGTGTGCACCACCACGCCCAGTTTGGTCTGTGGCCTTTTTGATCTCTATGAAGGACAATCCATACCTTACTCTCTTCTTCTCCCTGACACCAGATGACTCTCAAGGTATTTTCTTTTGTCAAAGAGAGGGATAACCACAGTCACACAATCAGAGCAGACACGGGCTGCTCACAGGTATACCGTGTTGGGCAAAGGTGTGGCCAACAGACCTTCCCAGGTACCATATGGGAATTCAGATTGGTGTAAGCTCTGTAGAGTAACTGACCAGTGTCTACGTTTTACCTTTTAACCACTCACACACAGAGAAACAAAGAGACAGACAGAAATATTTGTGCCTAGTTCTTCTGTGTAGTGTGACTAGGAATCATGACAAGACACATCTCCCCCCAAACCAAATTCCATCAGTGGGATACTCTGGTCTGTAAAAATGCACACAAATGTGAAATAGAATGAGTTGGATGTGATACAGAAAGAGTTCCCAGAGGTAAAGGGCGCCAAAGCGGTGCGCAGTAGATTTCAGCTGTTATTTTGAGAAGGGAAACAGAGAGAAATTAGAAGGTCTAAAGATTGAACTGGAGACAGGCCACAGGGATAGAGAGAGAGACAGACAAGCAGACACCTGCTGGCACTGGTCCAGAATGCTTCCAGGAGGGAACAAAAGGGACTAGTAACTGGCATTTGTGGAAGGGAGACCCAAGGATCAGGGTCCTGGGTGTCAGGGAATTTTAATTTTAATTTTTTATACTTTTTTCTTGTTTGACTTTTTTAAACCACAGATTTGAATTGTCTTCATAATGATCAAAATATGTCGTGGGCATGTGTGAATATGTAACAACAAATCCCACTATTATGCATAATGCACTAGTAAGACTTTTTTTTTTTTTTTTTTTTTTTTTTTTTAAGAAAAAGCTAATTAGCAAAAAGCAAACTTTTTGAGCAAGTGATTTCTCCCCATGCCTCTGCTATCAGACTGGCTTCCAATCAGAACCAATGATCTGAAGGCGTAAGGACAGGACCCCATCGCCAACAAATACATCCTGTCCTTGAAGGCACTAAGGACACGTGGAAGTCGGGGACACCCCGCTGGAAGCAGCCAGGCCTTGTTCAGCCCTTTCCCTGTCAGCAGCCCTCAGCACTGAGGGCCTGAGCTCTCAGACCCACATTCTTTCTCCCACAGGGGTTTGGAGCGAGTGGGAGACTTAAACAGGCTGCAGATGTGTTAAAAATAGAAGTCAAGTTGCTATTGGAGATACATGGAGAACTCTGCACTTGCAAATCTCTAATTATAATATGTCAAGAGTAAAATACCTTGTCAGGAGCGGAATCTCGAGGGCTACAGCATTGCCTCAGTCAGCACAGTGATCCAGGATGTGTTTGGAGGCCTACATTAAATAGAAATTCAGCAGAAAGATGTCCTGCAGGGACGTGTCTTGGCCCCCGGGGACCAGGAAGGGTGACCAGCCAAGTCTTTGCTGGTTGCACTTCATTCAGCTCTGGCTGGGTGCTCGGGGAGCTTCCTGCTTCCCTTCACAGAGGCTGTTCTTTGTGCTCAATAGTGTGCCTGTGTTAGATGTTCCCGGAACCCACCAGATGGCTGCATGCTTTCTCTTTCCCAGAATCACCCAATTTCTCCAAGAAAAGATGGATGCCATGACATCCTAAGAGTGACATTTAACACCATGGGTGTGTGTGCCAAAGGACGGTTATTCCAGGAACAGCACTATCCCATGGCATGACTTAGCTCTTCTCCCAACAATGATTCTTCTTTTCTTTCTGTGCAGTGCTGGGACGGGACGCAGGGCCTCGTGCATGCTTGGCAAGCATCTCCTCCTGAGTCACACCCCCAGGTTCTCAGCAATGTTTTATGCTAATATAGTGCCCAGGGTTGTGTCTCCAGAATTTGGAGAGTCATCATCCACCCCACTTGTAAGCAAAATTCCTTGCACAGGAATTGAAGAACTTGGAATAGAAAGTAAACCCAGGGAGGTCGAGAGGATTTGAACCTGTCAAACACAGGTTCAGATGAGGAACATACAACTCAGGGAGGCCATGGAGAGCAGAAGCATCTGACCAGAGATAAATGTTCATATGTAATCATTTCTAGCAGAAAACAAGATGGCGCCTCTCGTGAGTCCTGCACTTCCCTGGTAACAGTTAAGTCCCAGCACTGCCTGCAGAATCAGCCACCAAGCCTGCCTGCTGCAGCCTGTAATGGCTCTTTCTTTACAACCCCTTCAACAGTGTGCAACCAGTTTCTTAACTGTTAGATGACACCCAGATAGTAACCAGCCCACCCTGCACACCCATTCTCCAGACTCAAGTGCTCACCACTGTTCTAATAGAAGGGCACCTCTAGGAATTGTCAGAAGATTTCTAGCATATTTACCCAAATTCAAGAGTACTCCCTTGTTTCCAAATGCCTTCTCTCCTCTTTGTTCATAGATGACCCGGCTTTCATGGGCAAGGAAATGAAGCTAAGGAATGCCTTGTTATCTCTTGGTTTCAAAAGTTCTCTGCAGCTCAATGTTTACTTTTGCTTCTATTCTGATTCAAAATTGGAGGGCTTCCAAATATTCACAGGCACTTTATTTTTAGTGAATCCCTCCAAAAAAGAAAAACAACCCATATACACATGCACAGGTAAACAGAAAAACAAACTGTGGCATATCCAAGCAGTGGAGTAGTGCCCAGCAATGAAAAGGAGTGAGGTACTGAGGCATACAACAATACAGAGGAACTTAAAACTAACCATGCTGAGTAAAAGAAAAGAGACATGAGATCTGATTTCATTGACACAAAATTCTAGAAACTGCAACCTAAGCTATAGGGAAAGAACAGATCAGTTGATTACTTGGGAATGAGATGGAAGAGAGGGAGAGAAGGGTACAGAAAACTTTGGAGGTGATGGCTGTTTTCATTTTCTTGATTGCACTCATAGTTCCACACATATGTACATGTGTGAAGACTCATCAAATTGTACACTTTCAAAACACACAGGATTTAGTACACCAGTGATACGTTAACAAAGCTGTAGGAAGTGCTGCTTCTTCCCTGGACTATCAACTCTATCCGAACACCCTTGGTCCTATTTCTTCTGATTCTCTTGAAAACATATTGTCACTTTGTTCCGTGCATCATTAGTCCCTATTTCTCATTTCCTGTCCCCTTGGGTCTCCCTCTAGGGACTTTCTCCTTAGTGTAAATTAGCAAAACTAAAGGCAACTATTCTGCAATCTGCTTTCTCCGATTTTTCTCAGCTACTGTCTTCTTTTGCCTCAGGACTCCAAGGGAGGGGGACAGACAGGGCTCACCCACTCTAATGTGTCCCATTCTTTCCTCAACTCCTGGACCCCTGATATGCCCCCACCCCAGTGCCCTAACAAAGCTTTGCTCTCTGTCTTCAGCAATGTCTGCATCTCTGGTTTCAAGGAAGTTCATGCCCTCCAGGCTGCCATGGCTCAACACCCCCTGGTTCAGTTCCCAGTCTGAGTTCCCCATTCATGTGCCACTCAAACTCCATCACCAATGAGTTCTCCAATATTCTATCTTGTCCTTTTCATTCCCTATCCTTGACAAACCTAGCCATCGAAACCTTTCCATACACATGACCACGCCCCACCTTGTACTGACCAGCTCTGCGCATTGAGCACCCCTGTGGAACTGTTCTGCAGGCACCTGATCAGGGGCTCTGGTGCAAAATCCCTCCTGCCATGAACCTGATATGCAACTTGATGGCCCCAGAGTTGATACACCCAGCCTCACTACCACCACTCGGCAGATGCGACACTCCAGAAGGTAGGGAGTCCTCAGGGGTTACAGGGGACAAATCCAGGAGCTTCTCACTGTGCTGCTGAAGGTGACGAGAGACTGACATTGCAGAGGCAGAGGCCCAGGAAGCCAGGGAGCACAAGAAAGCAAAGTCAGACACGGTCCTGCTGGGACAGACGGCTATTTGCCAAGAGGCAAGCTGAGTCCAAAGTCAGTCTTCCTCCTGGACCTTCTGCCATATGAACCAGTACATTTCCTGCTCAGTTTTCTGTTGCTCATGATGGGAAGATTAGGAGAGGCTCCTTCACCAGGATTCTGAGGCAGATCCCTCTGCTACCATGATAATGCCCCCACACGTGCTCTAGAACCCGGCTCATGGTAAACACTAACAGAACTCGTATCCTAAGTCCTCCAGTGGGACACAACTCTCAAGGGCAGGGAGCTTATCCAAGCATTGCTTCATCTTGCTGCAGTGCCTGGGTCACTGTGGGCAACCAACAGGGCTTTTTAAATTCTATGGTGTTGAGCTCTAAATGGCAAAGAAAGGAAGGTGGGCATCCCAACTGCCCAGCTGGATTAAGATTTCCATTAAGCTAGGCATTATTAGCTCCTTCCTTTAGGTCTCCTTTTATAACTCTCTGGTTTAAACTCTATCCAGTGGCTTCCCATTGTTCCCAACATGGAATTCCAACTGGTATTGGACCCCCAACCTGGAGGATGCACAATCCACGCTGGCATTGCATGACACTCTGCATCCCATGCCTTCCTTACCCCACGCTGAACACACTGGCCTCATGGTAGTACTTTGGACCAAGTTCTCAGAACCTCTGACTTGGTGTTCCTTCTGCCTGGAGCGTTTTGTCTTCCTGCCATAATTATCTCCTTGAAGAAATGTTCCCACAGGGCTTGGCTGCAGGTAGGTCTGTTCTTTTTAACCTTCCCACAGTACCATCTTTTCCGTAAGGGCACATGACATGGTTTGTGGATCTAGAGCGACCTGGTGGTAGAGCTATTGCCCTATGCTCACTCTCTGCCTCATACTAAGTTACAGGAGAAAAAGAGCACGCCTGTTGGTTCAACCATAACACCTAATATTAGGCCTTGGCCCTAAGTGCTTAATTAATATTCATGAATGAATGAAGGAATTCATGGATCAGTATTTCACAGCAATTAGCTTAATAAATAACTGGCCTGTATTTTTAATTCAAAAACAACCTTCCCAGGCCCCACTACCATTTATTATCACAAAATAACTAATGCACAAGCAATCATCCATCACTGCCACCCCGTTGTCCACACAAGAAACACCTGCTAAACCAACAAACCCATTTAATGAACCCAACCCTCAGGTATAGCAGCCAAACACAAAAACATATTTGCTATACAGTTCCCAAGAGCCCAAGGTAGACGCAACCCAAATGTCCATCCATGTGTAACCCAAATGAGGTCCATCCACACCATGGAATATCAACACACACCAACCTTGGCAACACTACGTCAAGTGGAAGAAGCCAGACACAAAAGGCCATCCGCTGGGGACGCCAATGTCTTTGAACTATTCAGAAAAGGCAAATATATACAGAAAGGCAGCAGAGTTGGTTGTCACAGGCTGGGAGAGGGAGGACTGAGTGTGTCTGTATAATGGGTAGAGGGTTTCCCTCCAGGGAGATGAAAATATTCTAGAACTAGATGGTGGTGATGGCCCTGCTCTACTGGGAATGTCCTAAATACCATTGACTTGTGTACATTAAAATGATAAGTTGTGTATTACATGTATTTTATCACACCAAGAAAGGGGGAAGGGCAACAGAAAATTGCACAGCATGCACTACTTTGAATAGCTCTAAAACTAGCCCAAAGTGAACAAGATGCTAAGCAGCAAAGCTAGCCATAGAGGCCTTCTAGTGCAAGAAGCACATTATGCGCCCAACCCACAAACTTCCTCCAAAGGCTGGTTTCCCAGAGGCAGAGGGGAGAGGGAGGAGAGCCCTGTGCTGCTGGTGCCCTAGACTGGCGGGGTGGTGCGCCAGGTTCCATGGGAGCCTGCAGGGCAAGGCTTCCTCACCAGGTGTGGAGGAACGCTCGGTTCTTGCGGGTGGCACACAAACACACATTGTTTGATTCTAGGATGATGACTTCTGTTGACGACTGTGCTGGATGGTTAGCCTGTTAACACTAGATTTCCTTTGGTGTAATAAAGGGTTTCCTTCCTTCATCTGCTTCTATGTTTAAAATCCATTTAATGCGCCCATGGGCCATACTGACTACTCTTTTTGGGAAATCAATCATGCAACCACCAACATTAAGATATAGACAGTTCTCTGGCCACCAGATCTTCTGGTGGCCAAGATCCTCTGGTGACCAAGATCCTCTGTTGTTGCCCTTGTACAGCCTGTACCTCCACCTACCCTGGGGCCCAGCTATAGAAGTCCTGAACCTGGGCACACCGACAACATGGGTGACCCTCTGGTGCCTTCTGCTAAGTCTCCGAAGGCTGCAGTGGTGATGGGCACCAGATTTGTTCCCAGAGTGATGGAAACGTTCCAAAAGCAATTTTGGAGAAGGGTGGACGACTCCGTAAATACACTAAAAATCACCGAATGGCACACCATTTTAAAATCCAGGAAATAGACAGGAGATAGATCATCTCTCTGTAAAACCATGTAAAGCCTATTCCCTTGGGATGATATTCTGGAAAAGGCTAAGCTGTAGGAACAAAAAAGAGATGGATGCTTCCCTTTACAAATCAATGTGCTTAATGCAAAATGTGTTGATTTAAAAACAAATAATAGGAAAGACTGCGCGCGGCTGAGGCAAACTTCGGGAGCTGGTGTGGCAAGGTCGCTCGGCGCCGCTTTGCTGGCCTGAGACCCTGGCTGGGCCGGGCGCACCTCCGCGGAGGCTGGCACGGCAGCACCCACCGCCCCAGTGCGGAGCCCACTTACTGTGGCGGTGCCGGACACGGTCTGCGCGCTGGTGTCCGCGGCGCTCTGCTCCGAGTGCGACTGGGCGGGAGGGTACAGGTTTAACGTGTGCTCAGGGACGGTGGTCTGGCCCGTGTACTCTGGCGCGGGGTGGGGATGGGGGGCCGTGTATTCCGCGGGGATGCCGTTCTGGGGCGGAGCAAACTGGGCCGAAGCGTAAGGCTGGGCCATCGTGTCAGGGGCAGCCGCTGCTTCCTGATTACCCTGGAAAATCAAAAAGGTAGAGAGAGGGAGAGAGAGCATGAGTGGGCTCCGAGGAGAACCCTGACCCTCACCCGGGCCTCCTGACCGCAGCGCCCGCATCCCAGGCACTGCTCGCGCGCGCCAGGAAACCACAACCTCATCAATCCCCATTTCACAGATGCAGAAGGCGAGGCGCAGACCATAAAGCCGCTTGCCCCAGTCCTCCGACCCGAGATTTCAAGACTGTGCAGGTCTGTATGTTCCTGGATTGGATTTTTCAGGGCAGATCCTCATTTCATTCCCATTTTGGAAGTCGTGAGCATGTAGTTAGTTGTCTACAGTGACAGCGGAGCCTCGATTTGATACTTAAAGTGCCAAGAGAGATTAAATTGAACGAGTGTGTTCTTGAGAGGAGAGACAATTCATCTAAGCATTTGAATTTAATCAAAGTTTTATGTGACTTGGCTCACATCATGGGTGTGGGAAGGTCCTCTTAATGGCCCCAGTGTGTGTGTGTGTGTGTGTGTGTGTGTGTGTGTGATATTCCCAGCCCCCATGTGGAATAGCCAAGGAGAATTTAGGTCCTAATTTAGACAAAGATGTCCCCTGTGATATCCCCACATGAAGCTTTTCTGGAAAATGTTGAACTTAACTCTCCTTAGCCCTATTAATCAATCGATGCCTTTCCCCCAACCCAGGTCTTATTTTTTTATAAGCACAGAATATTATATAACAATTCGTCCTTCAGTTATAGCCTAAACATGCAGTGTGATAATTACAGTCAAGTCCAAAGAATTAAAAAAAAAAAAAAAAACAAGAAAAGCCTGAATTCAAATGTTTCCATTTCAGGAAACATCTTTCTCCCTCCGCCTCCAACCTCCAAACTCTACCACCTTTCACACACACACACACACACACACACACACACACACATACACACTCACACTCACTCATACTCACACAGAAGGCATAAGAAATGATAACCTAGAGGTCCAAATTTTCCATGGTCTCAAGAGATGTGATCACACAGTCAGAAATAAAGAAAAAATATAAAAAGCCTGGCAATTAAGCACACCAAATAGTGGCCTCTCCTACTGTCTGTGGTCAATTAGCTGTGACCTTCGCCCTCTCCCCTCCTGTAATGATGGGAGGGCACATCTCCTCAGTATCCGCCAGGAACATTCTAGAGCACATTCCCCTGAAGTAGCTTGAGCACAGCATAAATGTGATGCTGGGGGAGGGTGCTCTCAGAAGAACACACAGATTTGTTGAGAGAGGACCCTTAATTAGAATGTTAAAGATGACACTTGGAAGAGAACTGAGCTTGGGATAAGTTTAAAACCTTTTACAAGTGAGAACCTTTCCAGCAGGCTCCTTCCTCCTCCAGACTCATTTTTCCAAATGTCTGTGCCACTGGAAGCAAGAATGTGCACGTGTTCCATTCCAGCACTTTCTGTGGCATCTGTGGCCCTGGAGGGTCTGCCTGGGCTGAGGCTGGGCTTCTGGGGGCCAGTGGGACCCCATCTCTGCTTGGAAAACTGAGAGCACGCTTATTGTCATTGCTGCTCAGCCTTCACTCAGGTGCTTTAGAAACAGCCCTGTTCCCTTTGGGGAGCATTCCCACTCAGCCCTCCTGATGCCAGCCCTGTTACCAGGTAGCATAGCCATGTGACACCAGCCTGGCCAATCAGAAGGTCCTATTGCCACAGTCATGGGGATTTCAGTTCACGCCTATCTATTTAGGGAGCCCACTGTTGAGGTAAGCCTGGTTCACTCTGAATTCTGCTGCTTGTTTCTGGAAAGAAGTTTCCTTTTCATTGCGATTGGCAGCTGTGAACATACCTAAGTCGGCAGCTGCCAAGAACTGACACTTGAAGAAGACCTGCAAACAGGTGTGGCCACTCACAGGAAGTGGGACCACGGCACGGAGGGACTCAGAGGTATCAACTCAGTTCTTGCCACATCATTCAAAGTCTGGCATCTGCCTCTACCTGAGTTAGTAACACCCCTGTTTGTTTTAGTTACGTGAGTAAATGTACTATTTTCCAACAGCTTTATTGAGATATCATTAACATAAAAATTGTACATATTTAAGCTATATAACTTGTTGTTTAGATATATATATGCTGTGAAAAGATCACCACGTTCCAACCAGTTACTTAGCTGTCACCTCCACACAGTTACCATTTGCCTGTGTGTGTGTGCGTGGTGAGAAGATTTAATTTAAGTTGTATCCTCTTAGCACATTTCAAGTATAAAAAAACACAATATTTCTAACGTTCATCCCCACGCTGTGTATTAGCATGGCAGAACTTATTCATCTTGCATAACTGAAATGTTGTACCCTTTGCCTTATTTTCTCTAAGCTAGTTTTTCTGTTACAACTCAAAGAGTCTTGACTCAAAAAGAGAAAACAAAATTCCTCAGCTATTTCATAACTAGAGTCTTCTTCTTTCCCTGGGCTTTTCGAGGAACATGCCCTCATAGATGGAAATCTCATGGCCACACTACTTCTCTATGCTTGACCAAAATGTCTGCCTCTCTAGAATCTTCCAAAGGGAATTCACCATGTTAGAGTTGGCTTCGGTCCAGGAGTGTGTCATCTCCTGCCATCTCCCACCTGCTCCATCTCTGAATGGAAAGTTAGACTTGGGGAAACTCCAGGTGTGACCCCAGAGCGGGGCATAAATGATGTGTAAGCACAGATAGAGACCACGGTCACACAGAGGTCAGAGTCCCAGCTTCTCCAGAGGAAATACTTTTCACAACCCTGCACAGGAACCTCGGGAAGCGTAGAACTGGCCACGAACACCTGCACTGCAAGAGCTCCCTGCTGGGACCGGATCTCTGTGCTAGAATGAGAAAGCACCCTGTCCTCTCGAAGTCCCCATCTGCTGTGGGAGAGAACACAGTCCATCCCGCCAACACCCACAGCCCCTCTGCATGAAAGCTCCTCTTGTTCAGGTCCCAGGTCAAGGGCTCCCATCTCCAGCTAGCCTTCCTTGACACCTACGCAGCTCCAGGCTCCGCCACTGCTGTGGCCACTTCTCACACCACCCCAAGAACCACTGCTGCCTGTGTAGGTGCCTGCGAGCTCCCTGAGGACAGGAGACTGTGCCCTGTCCCCCGTGCTGTCCCCAAGCGCCAGCAGCAGGCCAGAGCTGCAGTCACATTCCCCAGACTCTGCTGAGGGAGTGTGTGCTTGAGTAAAGAACTCTGGGCCCTGAAGCTCGCTCCAGCAGCAGGAGACGGGCTGGATGAGCAGAGGGGACTTGGTGAGGGACTCGGGGGTGAATCTAGCCCGCCCCTGCTTTTGGTAAATGAAGTTTTATTGGGACACAGCCCTGCTCACTTCTTTCCATATTGTATCTGGCTACTTTTGTGCTACAATGGCAGAGTTTAATAATTGAGACCGAGACTACACAGCCCCCAAAGCCTAGACTATGTGTCTGGGCCTGGACAGAAGGAGTTTCTAATGACTGTGGCAGATGCCACTAGGTATGAGGCATTGCTAGGAACGCTTCATTGCAAACACAGGATGGAGCTGGTCCAAAGGGGGACAAGAGGGGAAGGGGGTGTACTCTACCCAAACAAAGGGCAGGCGCCGTCAGCTACCCTTGGAGAATGGTGGTGTTGAGAACGGAACAAAAGGAGCGGTCAGAATCTTTCCATCACCAGATGTCACCGTCGCCTTTCTGTAACCACACGTGCATGTGTGTTCACACGTGCATGCACACACATGCACACGCAGAGGCTGCAAACTCAGCACAAGTCGCCTTTTAAGGAGAAGCCCCTCCTGGCCCTGGGCTTCTGTGCTCCTTCAGAAAGGCAGCTTCCTGGCTGGCGGTCAGCAGACACTGAACCACACTGCCCTGCACCTCAGGCCTGGGGGATGCCAAGCACCCTGCCAGTTACTTTACACCAGTAGCTCTTGAACAGGGGCACTAGGGGACAGGAGGCAGTGACTGGAGGCATTCTTAGTTGTCACCGCCAGGGGAGGATGTGCTCTGGGTGTCTAGGGTGCGACCAAGGATGCTGCTGAACACCCTGCACTCGTTCCGGGGAGAGCCCCCCACTCAAAGGACTGTGTGTGGACCCCAGCGCTCGAGAGTGCCTAGGTCTGCATCGCCAACCCCACTGCACTTTGCAGTCAAAGACACTCCCCGCCAGACCTGGGAAACCACTGTGCAAGGTCATAGCCACAGGTCCTTTGCAGAGAAACCAGGAGTTGAGCCAAAGCCCATCTTCATCCACTGCCCAGGCAACTCTCATTTGGCAAAGGAACCACCCAGCAGGGAGGCAGGTTCTCATCTTAAATATGCAAACCCCTTCCCATCACGTACATCATGGCCCCGAGATCTGTTCTCTGTGTCCTGCTGTGGGGAGGTCAGGCCCGGGGGCTTTGGTGCTGATGCCAGCAATTCTACCTGCCAGGTAAGGGAGGCGGCCCTTGGCAAGTGGTGGGACGGCCACTTGGGAAACCTCTGCACCATGTCTCAAATCTGAGGCCCGGCTACAGAATTCTCTGAGCCTGTCTTACGACGAGTAAGTCCCATAGAGGCCAGCTGGAGCCAGGGCAAACCACCTGCTCTGCAGAAGCTTGTACCACTCTGGTCAACACAGGGCGCAGGTGCGTAGGACCACGTCGATGGCAGCAAAGAGGCCTCTGGTTAGCATCCCGGTACCTGAGGCTCTAGGTTCATCCTGTACCTGGAATTCTCAAGCAGATGTTGGGGGGACCCCCTGCAGTTACTTATTAACACCGACAGCCGTTCCAGAGAGACCCTAATTAATATTCCCAACATTTGCACTTTAGGCTAATTACAGCTAATATTTAATTAAGATCATTGTACTTCCTGTGGAATTACTTTCCACCTTCAAATGACTTCAGAGATGTCTTTGTTCCCTCCCAAGTGATGTTCCTAGATTCTCAGCTTGGCTGAAATGCACTTTCTGGAAAAATACACTCACATTAAGGGCACTTTGCCACTCCAGGTCTCGGCACAGCCTGGGCTCACAAATGGGTCCTGTTGAAAGCTAACGCCAACTCCAGTAGGTGACGGTGACCCGCGAAATGAACGGAGCCTCCCGGCTAGACATTCCCTCATTCCCAGAAGCTGCCTGCTTCCTCCCAACCCCATGCCAACCCCCCACCTTTCCCTAAATAAGTGGAACAGTGGAAGAGGCTGGGATATTTGCAGAGTCAGGGTGCACGTGGGTGTACCTGCAGAGGGTGATTCTGCCTCACCAGTGTCCCCCACATCACCCAGCAAGTGCTGGAAGAGCTTCTGCAAACCTCACATCCAATTTTGAGTGCCAGGACTTTCTTGGGTGGCTGCTAAATACACGAAAGGGGAAGGGCCAGCAGGCAGTGGGAAGAAGCCCCAGCCTCATGCTTAAAGACCCCCTATTGCTGCTGCAAAATCAAGTAGAAGTTTGAACTAAAGGATTGATGTCAGGAGCAATGCAGAAGAAAGTTCCTTGTCCCCAAACACCAAACCTATCAGTCCATTAGAGCAACTCAAAAACCAGCGTGAGGATGTGGAACCCCGTCATTACCTACGGCACCCCAATGGGTAGTGTGCATTCCCTTACTGAGAGCAAAAGGATTATTCTAATGGAACCAAGTCTGATTCCTAAAAGAAAAAAAAAGAGTCATTTCAATTTAAATATTTTACTGAAGCATGAAATAGCCAGAATATTATTGCTATTTTAAGAGGAACGCTGTAATCTGACTATTTAGCCTCGTGTATGCGCACATGCAGGGAGCCACGCCTGCTCCAGGTCCTTCCGCCCCTGCCCCTGTATCGCCTTCCCTCCCCGAGGTAGGCTGGGGAGATGGAGCTGTGTGCCTTGCTGCTCCTCAGACCTCCTCCCCCTCCCGGGTATCGCCCTGAGTGGCTTAATAAAGTAGTTTGGGAGAACTAATAAGAGAACAAAGAGTGGCAGCCAGTTGGACTTTGCAGAATATTTCGTCGCAGGATCGAATGCAAACCACATTTCAATGGAGGAATAGCCTTTACGTGGCGGAGCGCGAAATGGTCTACGCCGTTCATTGTAACTGCCTGCCTTTCCCCAGAAGGAAAGGAGCCTGTTTTTGAAGCTGCCCAGGTGGACTTGATGATAATCAGGTGTTTTCCTGTGTGTGCGCATGTGCTCCCCAGCTTTGACAGTCAAACTTCTGAAGCGCCCCGCCCTTTTTGCTTCTGGAATTTATACATCCCCAGGCTATTTCTTACCTCCCCAAATCCCTCCCGCACTCAAGCCAATTCTTATAAAGGAAGAATACACAGGAATTTTTAAAGCCTGATAAACAAGCTGATGGCACCTGCCCGCAAAGCCAGGAGAAGCAGCAGCTCCCGCCTCGGGACCCCCCTGGCGCCCCCTGATGCGGACTTGCTGGAGGAAAAGGCACACTCCTGGTGTCGCCTGCAGCCTTCAGTCTGGCTGACAGTTTGCTTTACTTCAGTTTAGTAGCCCGGTCTGATCTACTTCTCTGGCAAGAAATCGCGCATATTCAGAGAAAGCCTCTTGTGCTGAACTGAAAGGAGCTAAACGGCATCATGCCCCAGGGGCACTGGAACAAAGAAGGAAAATTCAGAATGACACCATTAACCTGCTGGTTCTGCCACCAGCCCAGCTCCACACAGAGCAGAAAGCCCCCTCCACCCACCCCACACACAGTCTTCACAGAAACTCCTTAGCCCAGGTTTGATGCACGACGCAAACTCTGAATTCCAGAGAGCACAGACTCAGCGCGGGTAAAGGCTTTGCTTCATTCGAATCACAATTTCAAGTGAAAAATTAAATGAAAAAAAAAATACCTGCTGCACCCGTCTGCATTCTGTCTCCTCCATAAACTTAGCAGCTGTTTTGGTCCCACATCACAAAGCATCTGCCCCAACCAACCCTCAATTAGGAGCGAGGGTGTGCACGCTGGGCACTGTGCGGATGATCAGGGTGTTGAAGGACGGGGAGCCGAGGCTGCCTGGCTGACCTCCCCCTCAACATCTGACTGCACCCAAAACCAACCCCAGATGGGACTCTTCTGCAAGGGAGGCCTGGCCCATCAATCACGGCTCGCTCCTCCTCTGGCTGCTGCTCTCAGTTTCAGAGTGCACCACTGAGCAGATGATTATGTACAAGAAAGGAACACACACACACCACACACACACACACAGTGCTCAACTACATTAATAGCTGTTTAAATAACATTAGAAGTGCTATTCTACGCATCGCCTGGAGCTGGGATTTTTCATTACTAAACTAAATATATGGTATGCAAAGTTATAAAATCCGCTGGGAAGCTTGCTACCATCTTAATTTTTTTAAGAGGGGACAGGAGTGTTTGGAGGTAGCAGGGCAAGAGACACAGGAGGATGAAGAAAGCTCAAAGAGAGAAAGAGATAGCCATAGGTAAATAAGAAACTCCCGAGAGGACATCAGAGAATGATTTTATAACAACACTGTCTGGTTAGTTAAAATGTGGTCCTCGTGATTATGTGGAGGAGTTTGAAGTCCAGCTCCTTTGCAGACAGGCTGTGTGAACTTAAAACGAGTCGTTGCAAGACCTTGGGCCCCAGCATTTGCTTGCATTTAATGGGCATCTTTGGCGTGTGATTGTGTGGATCAAATTAAAAATCGAATTGCAACAAACAATACACACACAGGTCCTGGCTGAAAGCAGCAAATAAACAGATTCGTTAATTCACATTGGATGAAATGGGAAGTGACATCCCCAACCATCTCTGTCGCCAGGCTTCAGAGTCAAGTGTGGCAAGAGGTGTATCACACAGTCTCACACCAATGCCCACCAAATCCCAGGGATGATAAACGCTACGACGAAAAAGAACAGGCATCGTGCTTTCTCCTTTTCTTCAACTTTAGTTTTTTCCTAGCTCATTATTATTTTCTTTTCTCCAAATGAGAAAAAATAAAACCCTCTGCAAAAAAATAAATAAAAAATCCCTACTGAAGCCACACATCAATGCCAAAAGCAGCTCCTTTATTTAAAGCTGCAAATATGTTGTTCTTCCTTTATTGTTAAAACTACAATGACGAGAGGGAAACGTCAAAACAATTTCAGTTTCGTTTGGTCATGTCTTCCTTGTCAGTGAGGGAGAGGTTCGCAGGGTCCCACCTGCCCTTCTGGTGGAAGCTGCTTATGGCAGAACTCTCTGCTAGGAAAAGAGGGATCATACTGGACCAGCGGGATGGTGGACTGCTCAGGTGGTTATGCTTATAATTAAAGCGCACAGGCGAGGAGAGGAGGAGGTCAGGGTGGAAGAGGCTCCCGGAAGAATTCCTGCTGGTCTGACCGGCAGGTACTAGTTTGAGAGCCCCTGGGGATTTTCTTTTCTTTTTTAAAAAATGCCAGCTCCCTAAAGTCAGAAAGAAAATCTGGGTCAACAGCATGTGCCCCACCCTCCGCCCCTTTTCCAATTGCAGCCTGGAGATGCTCCAAGGCTCAGACAGGGGTGAAGCCAGTGCCCCGGTTCCTTGATGGGATTTGCTGGCTCCCCCTCTGAGTCGCCCAACCTAGGGAGCCTGGCTCTCCCTTGCCAGACTGAAGCTCAGCACATGGGGACAGCAGACTTCCTCAAGAGCCAGGAACCCCTCGTCCTCACCCATAACTGCAAAGTCAAACTCCTGTCCTCCGACCTGGGAGCAAGGGTGAGACCAGGGGTGACTTCCCCAGCAAAACACTGGTGTTCTGGAGAAATATGATGAAAAGACTAAAAACCAATTGGAAAGAAAACAGCCTAAACAGAGAAGGGAGTTTCAGGTAAAAACAACCTGGGAGATCCACTGGCCCTTCATCCATGCCATGAGACACTGGGCTTCACCCCTGAGTAAATGGGACTGTACTGTTTTGGGTTTTTTTAAAATAATTTTTTAGATGTTGATAGATCTTTATTTTATTCTTTTATTTATATTTGGTGCTGAGAATCGAACCCAGTGCCTCACACATGCTAGGCAAGCGCTCTACCATTGAGCCACAACTCCAGCCCCACTGGGACTGTTCTTAAGTCAGGACTCTACCCGGGATGTACTTATACACTTCCTCTGGCAACAGCACAGAGATCCCTGGAGTGTTCTGATACACAACTCCAGGGAAAATATCCTGCATGGGATGCCTCTGGGTTGCAAAATCCATGTAGGGGTCACCACACTGATAATCTTTAAATAAACAGGGAGAAGAATAAGCACAGAACAGTAAGAGTTAGCATTGTGGAATCTCCATGTGAGTGAATTGGTTTGCAATGTAAAATAAATGAAAGAAAAGTCCCTATGCTATGTATAATCTCCTGTGTTTGCTACCCCCACCTGCTACTAAGGCTGTGACATGGGATCCAAGTCAAATATGAAGAAGGCACACTGGTGGAGCTGCTGGCATGTCACCTAACCCTTGTGTGCCCCGGTTTCCTTTTTCATAAAGTACCAACAGTGTTACATATTCTTCCAAATGAGAGTCTTATGGAGCTTTAGGGGGGAAATCTGGAGGAATGAGTTTTATCATCCAAAAATACTTAAGCATGTATGTCCCTTTGTGAGGACGAAACTCGTTCCTTCCAGTCCAGCAAAGTTCTGCCTCTGAAGAACACAAAGAGATGAGGGTGCTGGACTGGACTGTCACCTACTGTGTGTCAGACACTTCAATCCTCACAAACCCCATGAGGAAGACATTACAACCTCCCTTGAAGACGAGAAAAATGAGATGCCTAATTAGTAGAAAAATATTTTCCAACCTATGGGAACTGGTAAAGTAGCAAGTGGAGGAACCTGAATCTTAACTTAACCTGGTCTTACTGAAGAATTTCTGTTCATACTGAGATGAAGATGATGATTATGATGGTGTTGATGATGATGGTGAAGGTGGTGAAGGTGGTGAAGGCGGTGGTGAAAGTGGTAGTGGTGGTGGTGCTGATGGTGAAGATGGTGGTGAAGGTGGTGGTGAAAGTGGTGATGGTGGTGGTGATGGTGGTGGTGAAGGTGGTGAAGGTGGTGGTGAAGGTGGTGAAGGTGGTGAAGGTGGTGAAGGTGGTAGTGGTGATGGTAGTGGTGAAGGTGGTGATGGTGGTGGTGATGGTGGTGGTGAAGGTGGTAGTGGTGGTGGTGGTGATGTGAAGATGGTGGTGAAGGTGGTGATGGTGGTGAAGGTGGTGGTGAAGGTGGTAGTGGTGGTGGTGGTGGTGAAGGTGGTGATGGTGAAGATGGGGTGGTGGTGGTGGTGAAGGTGGTGGTGGTGATGGTGGTGGTGGTGGTGAAGGCGGTGGTGAAGGTGGTAGTGGTGGTGGTGGTGATGGTGAAGATGGTGGTGAAGGTGGTGATGGTGAAGGTGGTGGTGGTGGTGATGCTGGGGTGGTGATGATGGTGGTGACGGTGATGGAGATGACAATGATGGCGGTAAGAAACCATTCTTTGGGCACCCACTAAGTGGCAATCTTACCCTAGGCTTTGAAGATGCACACTTCACCAGAGCCTTGCCTCCATCACCTTAGTGAACGGGAGCTGGCGCAGTGCAGACCCAGCCTTGCTCATGCTAACAGGACTGCTCAGTGCTGCTCACCCCAATCTGCTGACTCTTCAACTCTGGATTCTTAAATTCTTGGAGATGGTTTCTGATGCCACCTCATTCTGGGAAGCACACAAACCTTAGTCTCTAACTACGCTGGTTTATGGAAAAGCACTTCTCCTACAAAGGACTCTGCAGGTGCCCTGAGGCCGTAATTCACAACAACAAACATGCAAAGAGATAACAAAGATCCACTTCACAGATTCCAGCGGAAGCAATTTGCTTCACTTCACTTCCCAGCCTTGCCAGGGAAGCTCAGAGAGGACAGAAGCCATCTTGCTGCATCTGACAAATAGCAGCCCTAGAAACACAAACCAACTAAGTGGGTGGCAGACTTGCAATGACGAGGTGTCATGTTTGCAAAATGTTCCATCCTGATTTTCCATTTGGAGGTTCAGAAGACAATGTAGAGGTTGTTTTTCTCAACTCCTCGAAAGTTGGTGACAATCAAATATTTATGGCACTATGTACAAGTCGAGAACCTAGATATGGGCACTTCTGAGGTGATATTTCCAGAGCGAAATATGCTGAGCTTTATGCTCTTAAAAACTTAGCAGCCCCTGAGGCCAGGGTAGGACCCCGAAGGTACTTAGGAAAATGGGTTTCCTATCTTCTTCATCACTGTCCCAGGGGCTCAGAGCACCCCGACTTGTCCTTTAAAAGCCTTGTCAAAGGTGGGCATGATGTACACAATTTCCTATCTGGCCTGAATTCAAGGGTAAACTCCGTGAGCACAGGAGGACCTGTCTGCTCGCTTTTCTTCCTGTTGCCTCTAGTGTCTGGACACACACACACACACACACACACACACACACACACAAGCACTCAGAATGTTTTGTGGATGGCAAGAGGGATCCCGAGCTCATTCCTTCATCCCTACTCTTGCAAAGATAGGCTCTGACTCACTTGGCACCTGGGCACAGAGGACAAGGTCAAAGCCATCCGCTATTGCTCTGCCGTGTGGAGAGACTTGTCCCCACTGCAGCAGCCCAACTTGGCCCTGTAGGATTTCTTGCAGAAAAGCACGTGGCACAAGGCCTCACCCATCTCTGCGTGACACAGGCTAGTGTGCCCTAGTATTACCTTTTATGAATACCAAGGGGTGGCCAGCCAGAGCAGCCGTGAGTGACTGAGCACCTTCTAAGTATCAGACGATGTCAGTCACTTTGTGTAGTTCATATACGCTACTGAACTTCACCTGCACAGGAGCTGTATCAAACTTGTTTTAGCTCACCCGCTTCACAGATAAGAAAGGTTTAAAGCTAAGGATCTACATCTAAACAGCAGATCCAAACACAAATTGAAGTCTTTCTCCAAATCTGAGATCCTTTCCATGATTTGTAATTGACCTCTGTGCGTGCCAAGATGTGGTCGCAAACACTATCTTCATCTTAGAGGTCACGGCTTTGGGACGTCAAAGAGGCAAAGCAAATGATCAGAGGTCACCCACGGAGGCATGATAAAATTTGTTTTTTCTATTTGTTCTTTTCAGTTACATGTGACAGTAGAATGTATTTTGACATATCACACATACATGGAGTCTAACTTCCCATTCTTGTGATTGAACATGGTCATGTGTTCATGTATGAACACAGAAAAGCGATGTCCTTTCGTTCCACTGTCCTTGCCATCCCCCTCCCCCCCACACCCCATGATCAAGCATAATAAAACTTGTACCGATCTAAATCTTACTCCAGAGTCAAAGCTTATGACTCCTGTGACTTTTAACTTTTTATTTTCAAATAATCATACATTCATAGAAAGCTTCACAACAAACATAGAGGAAGGTCTCCGTGGCCTTTATCTTCACCTCAATGTACTGTTAAGAGCAGGAAAAGGACCCCAGCTACTCATTTTTCTTTCTTTCTTTTGGTACCAGGGATTGAACCCAGGGGTGTTTAGCCACTGAGCCACATCCTCAGTCTTTTTTTTTTTTTTTTTTCCGTTTTGAGACAAGGCCTCACTAAATGGCTGAGGCTGGCTTTGAACTTGTGATCTTCCTGCCTTAGCCTCCAAAGCTACTAGGATCACAGGCATTTACCACCACCACCAGCTCCGCCTACTACTTTAAACTGCTATAAATACCATCCTGGTGACAGCAGAGGAGATGAGGTCACCATGAGGGTCTGCTACCAATGCCAACCCTTCACCACCGTCACCGGTCATCTCTAACAACCTGAGCTGCTGACCACAGTCACCACAAAGTCATGGGGACAGAAGGGCAGATGAACAAGCAGAGAGAAGAAGTATGCCACCACACCTTGGCAAAAACTCTTTTCCTGAGGGGACAAATAGAAAACGCCTTTTAAACTCTACTCCAGTGCAATTTCTTGCCCATGGAGGAAACCTTGATCCTAAACAAATGTTCACAGTCCATCTCCTCCTTCCAGCCCACGTGTGTGTGTGTGTGTGTGTGTGTGTGAGACTTTTATACTTTATTATGCCAAAAGATTTTATACATAACCTATTTAAAGAGTTAAAAGATCATAAAAGAAACTTCATTATGACATAGCTCTAATTGTGTGGTTTTTTTTTAAAAAAAGGTGTATAATGTCATTTGTAAAGTACCTTAAAATTAAATATAACCTGTGAATGTAATTTTGTTCAGGATAACTGAAATCAGTATCAGTTTGACCACTTACTTTAACTTGGGGATGTTTGAAAATAGATAGCACTTTTTATGCATTAACATAGATATCCTAAATGTGCATTTTCCCCTCTGTCTATTGATCAGCCCACTCTTTTCTAAAGAAAGGTGGGGGGATGCTCAGTCCAAACACCAGGGTAACATCAGTGTCAATCCACTTTCAAGATGAGTTGAAGTGAGCACCACTTGCTACTAAGACCACATTTAGCCTAATTCACAAAGGAAAAGGCTGGCTCTATGCCTTTAAGTAGCTTGCCTAGGGTCACCCTGCAGATGGTTAAAGTCACTGTCACCTGTTCCATCAGAGCCACGTGGGGGAGTCTCTGCCAGTTTCTAAAGTGAGGAATGGAGAGATGCCCTGCGAGAGGAGGTCACCACACACCCCAGGTAGCCTGGAGAGACAGAGCTGTGTGTGGCTCTTGTCAACTAAAGTATCCCACTAAGGATGTCACCAAGGGGCTCACGCTAGGTTTGGAAAATTAAAAAGATCAAGTCACAGTGCTGAAGAGAGGACCACAGGCCCTCTCCACCAGGATTAGATACGGATGCTGAAATACCCCATCAGAGGCGAAGTTAAGCATCCACCCAAATTAAGGTCTAGCATGGGCACTGTGTCCTCCACGCCCATAATTCAGAATCAGGTCTTCTCATGCCACATTACAAAGTCCTTCTCAGGTCCAGAGAGTTCATGTCCTTCTGCCACTCACCAGCATATCTTCTTCGACTTCAGCCCCTGCCCTAACCTGGATACCCACCATAGCTCAAATGATCACATAGTTTGAGGAGACCTGACATGGTTACGACTCGGCAAATACTTACCTCCCCTATCTTGTATGTAATGAGTTTACAAAACCAAAAATTGGAGTGTATTTTTCATTATCCAATTTCTGTGCATGGAAATCCTAGATCTCTCACAAGACCAGAAGCTCCTTCTGGGCAGGTTCCTGTATCATTTTTTACATTTCCCTCCACTGCTTCTGCATTTTGTAATCAGGTATTTGACATGATAAATATCGGTTGGCTTGCATTCACCTCTCTTGTAGAAAGGTGTCTAATCTGGTTACTGCAAGAGGCTAAGATGATAAAATATGACCTTGTCTTTCATTATGTGTTGCTTAAGTTTTAGACTCTAATAGTTGGCCAACTGGAAAAAAAGTCTGTCATAAAATGAATTATACTTGGATTTGGAAGAAATGAAATTAGGAGAGACTGCCAGAAAGCAAGGGCAGTGAACTATTCAAATAGGCAAGAACATGATATTCATGCAATTGTTTCAGCAGCGAGGTATTGAGCATCCTTTGGATGGCAGGGATGGATGTGCATGGATCGCCTGCTACACAGGGGAGCGAGATGGACACAGCCCAGGCACCCTGCCGCTGCAGCATGGCGGGAGCCCAGGGGCAGTCCAGGGGCTTAGAGTGCAATGGACGTGTGCCACCAGAGGAGAAGGATGAAGAACTAAAGGTCAATCAAGAGCAGCTTTCCTGGAGAACTGAGAACTGATGTCTATACCAAGTTGAAGGGTGAGCAGGGAAGAGCCAGGTGGGATGGCAAGATGGCAGAAAACGTGCCGGAAGGCCAGATGCAATGAGGAAGTAGGAGAAAAACTCATACCTAGAGTGTCAGACTCAACTACAAAAATGAAAACGAAAGCCACCAGGATATTTTCTGAGTCACAGGACCTGCAAACTAAGGGGCTGAGCAAGAGAAGCGTAGATGGCTGGTCTCGCAGCATACGCAGGCATGCAAGGGTGGGTGACCTAACACATGCCGGCCAGGTCGGGGTCGAGGCAGCAGTGACACATGCCAGGATGCAGCTACTCAGGGCGAAAGGGGAGCTGAGAAGTCACTCAAAGGCTCAGAACAGCAGACACAGAGGGAGGGAACAGGTGGGCCTTCAAGTAAGCAGCAGAGAGGACCGTCATCTTCTCCATCACCAGCATCAGAGTGGCTCAGCCAGGGATGGAGGTCAAGATTACCAGGAGCATTTCATGTCCTCTTCCTGAGCCTCACACACAATCTCAGAAGGAAGTCAGGATGGGTGACCTCCATGCACATTCAACAGAATTGGAAGCCAAGTCCAGGTAACTCTCTTACATCCCCAAGTTCAGGCGGTCCGTGAGAGTTATGTCTGGGATAGGCACTCCCCATACATTTCTATTGCACCAAACTTCTTCCTAAAATTCACATCCATACGACCTGACAAGTCTTGCGATATCACAAGGCTCAGATGTGTGATGCAGCTTTTATGTGGAGAGCCAGGAAAGGCAGCAGGACCTTACAGCAATGGAGACATGATGTGGCTAGACTTCTCATCAGAACAAGAGAGACCTCAAATATTATGGGCTTTGCCAATTCAACACACCCCACTAAGCATAAACACGACAGTACTGAAGACCTCACTGTTTTCTTAAGTATATGTAAGACCAAACATGTTCTGTGACCGGCTCTGCTCCAGTATGAGGGTCCCTAAGCCCACACAGCAACCAACACACTACTAGAGGCCAAGAGCCTCAAATCCTGGGTGGAGGTTTGATCAGTGCAGAAATACTCATTTTCTGTAGCTAAAGACGTGTGGTCTTTTAAGGACACCTGCCTGTTTGAACTCTGAGCTGAGGAGGCTGCACAGTTTGGAGGAGAACAGAGCTCTGTTGACTCCAGGAAGGAAAAAAAGTTTTGTACAACATCAAGGTGGACCCAAGGAATGCCATGCATTTTTGGAAATATTTTTTTTAAAATGCCTTATTAGTAGGTAAGAGCAAAGGGTTATGGCAGTGGGTGATTTTGTTCAGATGCTAACAGGGCAGAAGTTTGGCCGAATAATTGTGGGCAACTTAAGATGTTGTAGTTAATTTATCTAACAATGCTGAGGCAGCAATGGTTATGAAAACTGAGGCTGATGAAGCTAAATACATTTAATTCAAAAATAGAGACAAGAGGCTTCACTCAGACATAAAGAACAAAACTTATGCCATTTGCAGAAAAATGGATGGAAATGGAGATGATGCTAAGTAAAATAAGACAGATTCAGAAAGTCCTATGGGTCATATGTCTTCTCTATATGCACAAGCTATGGAGAAAAGAAAGGGGTGTGTGTGTGTCAGGGGAATCTCATAAAAACAGAAGGGAGATCAGTAGAGCAGAGGATGGGATCAGGGATAGGGAGGAAAGGGAGGCAGAGGGGAAATACGGGGGAATGAAATAGACCAAAGTAGCTACATGCAGGTACAGAGCTATCTCAATGGATCCCACTGATACCTGTAATCATAAAGCACCAATAAACATATTTTCAAAATTATTGAAAAGCATTCTTAAAACCTGTCCAGTGAGACTCTGCTGCTGTTTCCACAGTGTGACTTAGGCCTGCTGGCAGCACTCATTCTGTTCCCTGGCGGGTTTTCCTTACTCAATTTCAACAGGTCCCTTCTTCAGGCAGGATGGAATATTGGAACCTACTTAATGAAGCCAAAAGATTATCTTTATATTCAATTATTCTTAATTCAGGTATCCGGTTTAACTTTATTGAATGCCTATAATTATCAGTTGACTTGTTTTCTACCCAAATTCAAATGTTCAAATTCTAGCCCCCAGGATCGTTGTAGCTGAAGCTGTCATTAGTAAAGATGAGGTCATACTGGGTAGGGAGCTGGGAGGGTCCCTAATGAGATGCCACTGCATCTTCTCACAGGGAGAAGTTTCAGCACAGACGTGCACCTCAGCAGAAGGCCACCTGAGGAGCAGCAGAGGCTGGGGGCGCCTCTCCCAGTCATGGCAGGCCAGGTCCAGCAGCCACCAAGGACAGAGGCAGGGGGTGGATGCACCTCTCAAACGCCACAAAGAACCACTCTGGCCAAGACCTTGATCTCAGACTGGTGGCCGCCCAAACTGCAGACCAGTACATTTCTGTTGTTGAAACCACCCAATCCGTGGTTCTTCCTCCTGGCAGCCCTTGAGAAGTAATCCGCCTTCCACGTGGTGTTCGCTGGAGGCAGTGCAGGGGAAGTCACTCCCAGCCCGTGGGCGTCAGGCCCATCGTGGAAACGAACGGGCCAAGTCACTGAGGTAAGGGCGCTGTGACCTTGACCTTTCACCTCTCCTTTCTCCAAGAGGGGAACCACAGGGCATGTGAGAACTCCAGTGTCACCCCTTTTGCTCTCTGTGAAGCAGGGCTGCAATTCCAACTGGAGAAGCTTGGAACGTGAGTGACTGCTCAGGCCTGCGGCTTTGCCACAGTCCTGATGTCCTGAGCACCAGCCTGCATGATCACTAAGCATCTGACATGCGGGGTCTGACCTGGGGGACCTGTTGGTGTCAGGTGCAAGGAAAAGGATGACAACCACCTCCTCGACAATCTTGTTGGATCGCCTGTTGTAATGACACTGGTTTGGGTGTACAGAGTTATAGAGCAAAATTAAACATTCTTGGTGACATACTGGCCTATATTGGGTCAAACAGAATGCTGAAATTATATTTGCCTATTTCTTTTTACTTTGTTTAACGTGATTATTGGAAAAGCATTAAAAACTTACACATGGGGCTCATATGAGGGGCCCCACATTTTATTTTTTAATTTCTCCTTCCTTTTTTTTTTTCCAGGGTTGGGCTTGAACCCAAGAATTCATGCACACCAGGCAAGTACTCTACCACTGAGCCACACCCTAGTCCCCGCATTATATTTCTGTTGGACAGTGCTGGTTCCACCCACCCGTGTGGACGTCATGTAGTGTGATGGGCTGACAGATCTGGCTCCATGAGAATGTCACAGGCCAGACTCTAAGGGAACTGACTAAACAGATTCCATTTGCTCTGAGACTCCATGTTACGTAGGAAATAAGCTTCTCCCATGGGAACACCCTGCCTCTGTGCCCATCATCAGTTACTTAGTGTGACATGTTTAACAATACAGAATGATAATCCTATGTAAAGAAAAATTGCTTTCTTTTGATTCCTATTGCTCCTAAACAATGTACCACGCGAGCAGTGATTGTGTGGATGTTAATGACCAATCTTTAGTTTGTACCTAGATAAGGGTCATTTTGACCCACTTCCCCCTCTGTCGATGATCTCATGATATTAATGTGTAATTTCGAATCATAGCAACAGACACTTATGATTAATGTGATTTTTGGTATAAGAACCCTACAACCGTATGGTCGGGGCTGATCTCCCAATGGCCATTTTTTGGGGCATCGTGTGAGACAGTCAGCCGGCTGGCTTAATAAAGACTCAAATTTGGACTTCTCAGTGGTGATCGGTCTGTTCTTAAGTTGCGCCCCATAACAGTAGCCTGGAGTCGGGTCTGTGATCACCAGTGTGGGCTAATGGGCAAAGCTGGCACTGAACTCAGATCATTTGGATCCGAAGCCCTGACTCCCTCATCCCCTGGCACTGGGGTGAGCACCTCCAGATGTCCTCCTGGAGAAGCGCTGTGAAGTTTGATTACCACCCCCACCTTTGCCATTCTAAAACCCCTCGCTGTAGCCGACCCTTTCTGCACAAGTGCAGCATCAATCCCAAGACAGTTTCCCAGAAGGCTACCTCCGAACACAACATAACTTCCACTTTACCAAATCCCACAAAGCTCCCTGGGCTCTGAGAAGCTGTCTAAAGTACCTATTTGGGGACAAGAGAGGTAAAAGGCTTTTAAAAGCTTGTTTTAACTCTGTGTGAAATCAACTGACTAATATTTATACTGGGCAGCTTTCTGCAAAGATGAAATAAACTCGCTACAAATAGCCTACAGAGCTCAGACAGCCACTGTGTGTGAGGTCAGAGAAGAGCCCTTGAACACACTCTAGTATGCAGGATGCTTAAGGCATCCACAGACATCATGAGTTACATCTAGCTCTGCAAGGTTATCCTCTGGATTTGATCAGAAAGAAACAAGTTCCTCTCTAAATCTCACAGACACCTGGCAGAATGTCTTGCATCCATCCATTCATCCCATCCATCCATCCATCCATCTGCTATGTATTTCTTGACTATGTTTTAGGTGGTGAGGGTTGATTTAGGGATACTTTTGTCTATTCTGCTAGCTGCTGGTAGGCTCAAAATTAGCATTTGTTTTTACAGTAATATAACATACACTCACAGATGAGAAAACAGTCTGTGTTCAAGTGGAAATTAAAATTGGGATAAAGAGAGATGCAGGAAACCCAGAGTAGAGAAGGAAGTCTCCCAATCCAGAGGCATGAGATGACTCTTAAGAAGAATTTGAGTGAGTGAGGTAGAAATCCAAGGGAAATCCCACACAGCAGCCTGGGGGCAAGAAAAGAACACAGAGAGTGGGCTACATGAGGGGAGAATGTGTGGCACGAAGCTAGCAGGAGCAGGAAGTAAGATTGAAGGCAGATGAAGAGAGTCCAGGAAATCACAGAAAGTAGTGTGATGGAATCCCTTAAACAATGGGAAGCCAGAAGAATCCCAGCTGCGGAAATGACACGGTCAGATTTGTGTCTCAGAAAGACCCTCCTGCCACAGGGTCTGCTGGGTGGACCCTAGGGAAAGCACAGTGGGCAGGGAAGTAAAGATGGCGGCTTTCCTCCAGCAAGAGAGGGAGGAGGGCACAGGGAAGCAGTGATCATGCCCAGGAGGACTTATCTGCAGCAACAGGGACACCATTAGCTCTGATCCTAACTTTCTCAATCCTTTCTGCATGCACTGCAAAATACTCACTGATTTTTAAAATCTTATTTCAATAGGATTCTGGTAATTTTTTTTTTAACCCTAAAAGAGAATACAATTTGAAGCAACGACATGAAGTGAGGAAACTGCTTGGTGTTCTACAATTGTTTTCTTTGTTTATCTTTGGAGACAGGATCCCTGGGGCCTTTCTCTATTGCCCAGGCTACCCTGGAACTGCAGGTTGAAGCCGACCTCCTGCCTCAGTCTCCTGAGTGCCTGGGACCAGAGGCACACGCCACTGTGCCCAGCTTGTAATCTTTTCTGATGACATCACTGGAGAGGTCAAATTGTCAAAAAAGAAACACTCCGTTAAGAGTCACGCTATTAGAATATCAATGCCTTCCAACAAAACCAGGCCTACTATGCACCCCATGTGCGGATGAGCACTTGGGTAGCCACTGGGAGAGACGGGCGATGCTGCCCTTGCTGCCTGGGGCGTCTCTTACAAAGCCTGGTGCCCCACTGGCCTGCACCCCAACTCCCCCCATCCTCTCGAGGACTCTGGGTTGGATATTACTACCCCCACCTAAAAGGTGGGGAAACTGAGGCTCAGGAGAGAGTGTGCCAACAAGTGCCAGAGCAGAAATACCAGCCCAGCCTGGTGTATTCCCACCAAATCATGCTCCCTGGGAATTCTCCAGGCTGCTTTTTACTAGATTTCCCTCTGTATGGGAGCCCTCACCAGGAATTGAGTACATTTACATGAGACATTTATTTCAAAGAGATTGTGCTGGTTTTCCAAGAAATGGTTTAGGACCTTTGAAGTGACAAGGGGAAAAAAATAAAAGAAAAGAAGATAACGTGGTTCCTGGCATTCAGACTCTGGGAAGGGAAGCTCCTGCTGAGGGCTATTATGCAGGTCATCTCCAAAGCCACAGCTGGCTGTTCAAGTCCAGGCTTCCCTCTAACCAGGTGTGAGGCCCTGAGTATGTGCTGTATTGTCCTGGAGATGCCAACAGCATGGACTTCGCCGTGTCATTCCTAAAATAAGTTAAGTAATCCATAACCATTTCCCATCGCTGTGCTTAACAGGAAAGAAACATCCAACACATAACTGCCATAGTAATCACAGTATCTGTGCTGTTATTGTTGCTACTGTTACTTAAAAGACAAATGACTGAGATGATAGCATACAATGGGTAAAGGAAATTTTTCCAGAAAAAAAAAAAATCCATCAAAAGTCAGCCTGGGAGGAAAGAAGCAGGTGGAGGGAGAGAGACAAAGTTTGACTCATCACACCCACGACCTCATAAGGGGCTTGGAGAATAACATGCTGCCCCCGTGGCAGGAAGGGCTGAAGCCTTCTCTCTGAACTGTGCCGTGGGGTTGTGGAATGACAGCTGGTTCTGATGTTCACCCATGTCTTTGGCCATGCCGGTCTCATCTGTCCCCAAAAGTCAGGTGCCCTCTTCCTGCCTTCATGCATCATCTATCACTGACTCAGTCACACTCAGGGAAGAGGTGGTTCACGAGCCCATGAGAGCGTCTCAAATGAGCAAGGTGGTGGTGCTTGTGAGCTCAGTTCTTCACATGCCCAAGGGGTCAACTGGATACTCTAATTGAGGAGAAGGAAAAATCATAAGAACCTAACCTGGAAGCAAGGACTTAATGAGAACGTGATGGTAATGACATCATCTTTCCTACTCTTGCTGTAGCAAATTTTGCCACAAACCTGGCCACTTAACACAAGTTTATTTCCCTACAGCTCTGGAGGTCATAGTCCAAAATCTATTTTGTGACATGAAGTCAAAATGATCCCTGGGGCTGCTTTTGTTTGTTTGTTTCTTTGATTGGTTGTTTTTTAATTTTTCTCAGAGGTCCTGAGGGGGTTATCTGTTTTCTCAGTTTTTTTTTCAGCATCTAGTGGAATTGTCGGGAATTCCTTGCCTAGTGGTTGCTGTCTCCAGCTCCAAAGTCACCCCCCTTTGCTTCCCTGTCACCATGCTACCTTCAGCTCTCACCCTGGCACCTCTGCCTCTCTCCTATGAGGACCTGTGATCAGACTGGGCCCAACAGAGTAAGGCAAGATCATCCCTCTGTCAACACCCTCACCCTGATCAGATCTGTGATGTCCTTATGCCAGCTACAGTCAAACTCCCAAGTTCCAGTGATTAAGATGTGGATCTATCAGGGCCATGCCTGAGTCTATCATGTGATGACCATCTGGGGAGAAGGCCAGGCAATGGAACTTTCTGAGATCCTGCCAACACTCCATGTCCACACCATCAGATACAGTGACCACTAGCTTCCTGTATCATCCACCTGAAAAGTGGATGATCAGTCTGAGGATCTGAGTTCTTATTTCATTTAATTTTCAACTATGCAAAAAGTCACATGTTGTTAGTGGTATTGTAGGGACAGGGAAGGTCTATGGTTGGGGACAGTCAGGTCCCATTAGGTCACCAATAGCCTCTGCAGTCCTAGGAACTGAAACCAAAGGATGATTATAGGAAAATACCGGACCCCTCATCACACAGATTTAGGTATCATCACATCATTACATTTACTAGGGTGGGAAAGTTGATTCCAGAAACCAGGCTTCTCTCAGCACCATGGACAGAAACACAAAGACTAACTGCTTGGATTCCTCTGGGTCCACAGTTCTCTAACTGGGATGTTGGCCGTGTTCTGAATGGGAGGGGGACCCTCGGAGAACGAGTCTTGTGTTTGGACAGATTGTGGGGTGGTAAATGCAGGATGCAGGCAAAGTCACGCTCGGGAGTAGTAGGTCAACAATGGAGCCTTTCCGGTCTTTTGGCTTGGTAAGTCCAGTGCTGCAAACTGAACTGTTTCCCCGGGCAGGGAGAGCACTGTTCAGATGCTGGGAAAGTGACAGAAGCAAATTTAACAGAGTTTTCTTAGCCTGGACATTAGTGACACCAACGTTCAGGGTGACAAAGGGAAGACACATATGTAGTGGGATGGAAATTTACCGGACTTGGAAGTATAGCAGAAAAATTGTGAGTTACTGAAATTCATATTCTTTCTAATTTTCTCTGTTTGGTACTAGGGATTGAATCCAAGGGTACTACCACCGAGCTATCCCTAGTCCTGTTTATTTTTATCTTTGAGGCAGAGTCTTGCTAAGTTGCTGAAGCTGGCCTCAAACTTTCAGTCCTCTTGCCTCAGCCTCTCCAGTTGCTGGGAAAACAGGTGGGCACCACCATGCCTGGCTTCCTGGAATTCTTACAAGAAGAAACAATGATATTCTATTTGTTATTTAAAAACCAAGTGGAAATGAACATACCACAATAAGAACTGTTAGAATGTGTCACTTTGGGGGCAGAGGGGGAAGAAGGCTTTAGAGGATCACAGGCCCATATGTTACATTATTAAGAATTAAAAAGTCCAACAGTTCCATACAGCATAAAGCAAAGAACTTAGGGAAAAAATCATTTAAAACCTTGCTTTTACTTTAGCGCAAAGACCAAGAGGGTAAAATAAGTGATGTCTCAAAGGGATTCTGAGCATCAGCTGGATCTGGGCCACATCACCAGGCTGGCTGGTGTGCAGTATCTGGTCCAGCCCTCAAGAGCTGCGTCTGCTTATGATGGGGGCACGTCCTCCAGCAGACTGAGTCTAAACCTAAGGAGAGTCCCCTCCTAGGCATGGAATTGAGACCGAGAACAAGAAGACACACTGCAGGAAACAGAAGCCAAGGACACGGGGCCAAGTACAGGTGGTGGATGGGGAGATCTGGGGTGCAGGAGACCAGAGGATGGGACGTGGTGTCACCAGGCAGGCAACATGGTCGGGCAGGTGGCTTATTTAGGAAGTGGCTTCAGAAAAAACTACATGATCTGGAACTCGGCTTGATTAGAGGCTGAAACTTTGCTTTAAGGATGGAGTGGTGTGTGCATGTGCGCGGGGTTGATAAGCATGTGATCCATCTCCTCATCTCCTCAGAATCCCCACTTGATAGGTCACTAGCACAATGATGACTTTTAGATTTTCCCAATTGTGTGATGATCAAGAGGTTTGCAGTATTAATTTTTGGGCCACTTCAAAAAATAAGATACTGAAAACCAGGTCCAAGATTCCCTGGGTTCTTTGGATGATAAAGATGTCCCGCTATCAGAAAAAAGCAATCCAAGAATTAAAGAAGCAGCTGTGTGCAGGCAGGTGGGATTGGGTTACATTTCCTGTGACTCTTGTCTTTTGAGACATAGGAGAGTTCATTCACCAAGGTCGGAAACTGTCAGTCCACCCTCAACCACAGCTGGACCTAAGAACTGGGATAGACTATTCTTCCAAACTGTTTTTGAACTTGTTTACTCACACTAATTTGAGAGCTGATAATGTCATTGTTCTACTTATTTTAATTCTTGCCCATTGATTGATAATGATGTGGCGATCGCTGGCAGGTCATCTATTCCACGTCACTCACACTCTCCCATTAAGGAGGCAACCTGGTCAGCTAAGAGAGTCTGAATTACACACGCTGAAGCCAGCCTCGGGGACCTATCCACTCCGGGGAGCAACTGTGGGATCCAACGCGGACTGGAAACGTCCTCTCGCCAGAGATGGAGGCCGGCAGAGCACAGAGCCAGCAGAAGGAGGGCTCCAAACCAGAAACAGCACAGCAATTACCAGGGAGGCCCAAGCTTTTGGTGAGACAAAGTGTCATTCTTCTCTCGGGAATGAGAAAAGCATCTGCCTTGAAGGAGGAGAAAAAGTCCAATCAGACGTTTCTGCCAATTTATTTTGGCTCAGAAGACTGACATGAGCTTTGCAGCCTCCTGCATTCAGAAGCCGGCCCTGCGGCCACATGGCAAAGATGCTCACTCAACACGAAGAGGAAGGACACAGAGAAATGCCGGGAGCCACAGACCTACTTTTGCATCTTATAAAAGAAACATTTAGGAGAGAGAGAGCAAGCTCCTCCATCACTTCTCTTGGAACTCTGACCTGGGATGGTTTGTTTCTATTTTTAAAACAACAGTATTGCTTCAGGGTAAGGTGGAAGCACAGTGGTGCACTATATTGTGGGTAGTTAGATAATATGCAGAGTTCCTTCTCCAAGTCTCAGTGTTTTCGTCTCTAAAATGGGAACGGTGAAAGTAGTTGGTAGGAAGGGTAGATCTGAAGAATAAATGGAACTATGTACCTATTGTGCTTAGTGTTAGGACCTGACATGTCTTAAGAGATTAATAGATGTCCATCATTTTGGGAATAATTACTATATAACCATCAAAAGATACCTCAGGGGGTTGCTGGCCTTAAGTAGATCCTTAGTAAAAGAGGTAGCTTCTAAAGTACTCAAACATTACTATTGCTGAATGAAAAGGAAAAAATTTCAGCCAGAGGCTGGCTAATATTACTTTGCAGGGCAGGTCCAGGAGAGACCAAAGAACAAACAGCAAGACAGAGGCCGAGAGAAGCAGATGCACTGAGATCTGGACGAAGCGGACGAAGACGGACACAGACGTAGAAGGACAGACACACTGAGATCTGCAGAAGGTTTTATAAAGATAGGCAGACAGACAGGTGCTCGCATACCCATACAGATAGATCCATGGAGAGGCAGGCAGGTAGACGGGCGGGTGGGTAGACAGATAAATTTTAATATACATAACTACATACGGATATATTTGGAGCTACGTCTACCCATCCACCTACCTGCTGCAGGAGAGAGAGGAAGAGGAGAGATGAAGGAACCGCACCGCTGTCAGAGCAGCAGGGGCTTAAGCGCCGCGCTGGGAGCCAGAGCCCCTCTGCCGGCCAGGCCTGGCGCGGCGCAGATGAAGATGTCCGGGGGACCAGCTCATCAGTCAAACTCACGCGGGGACACGGGAGCGAGGCAAGAGGATTAGCACTCAGCCTGTGCAGGTCTCTTCCCTCTAACAGCTCCGTTTTAATTAAACCTCACCTCCAGTGCCTGCTTCCAGAGAGTGCCCCTCCATGCACGAGGTTGGCTCCTTGTAATCTAGGCTCAGAGTTAATTAGAAAAGAGGCCCAGGAAAAAAAAAATGTCCGAGGGGGGTGGGAATCCCCAAATAGAAATTATGGGATGTTGGTGATAAAGATTTGCTTTTCCCTGGAATTGAGATTGACTGTTAAATGGCCTTCATTAGCCCAGCCTTCTCCCCGCCAGGACCTCGCCAATAAAGTTATCTCAAAGCGGTTCCCGGAGTGGCGAATGAGAAGGCCCTGGATGAGCTGGTGGGGACTGCTCAGGAGAGAGCCTGTGTGTCTGCGTGGACAGCTCGAGGCAGCCAGGTGCGTGACGGCGTTGGCCTATGAGGTGTTTGACCTGGTGGCATGTCTTCGCCCACACGTGGATGGACGTGGGACGCCCTTGTCTACTGTTCCTCTCCGTGCACAGGAAGGGAAGCGAGGGGTGACAAGTGAGAATCTGGGAACGCTGAGAGAATTTCCCACCTGAGGGGACGTTCAGCCACTAACGGCCTTCCTCCACTACCCTCGCTCCTTCCTCTGTTTCGTGCCAGGCCAGCTTCTCGTGCCGGGCACATCACAAGATGAATTCCTCGACCACATGGGCAGCGCCTCTTGCTGCAGGAGACTGACACATAAATACACACGCAAAATACAGTGACCTGTGACTGTGACAAGGCCATGAAGCCAGAGAGCAGAGGGGGCTGCTGCGTGACCCAGAGCAGGCAGGAAGGAGCTGCTCTGCGGGGGTCTTAGGAAAATAACTTCAGGCCTAGGAAACCGCGAGGCCCAATGCCTTGAAGTGGGACTGTGTTTGTAAAGACGGCAGAACAGCAAGGGGACAGGGAGAGGGGACAGCTGAGCTCAGGGGTGGCCCTGGGCCTCAGGGTTGGAACTGTGCTTCTCCTCCCTTAGAAATGAGCCTGGGTCTCAGTTCAGTGGCTTGTTCCTTAGCTCTGCTCTGTAATCTGAGGCGAAGCCACTGAAAACATAATGGCTGCCTTGCGTCAGGGCTGGCCGCCTTTCAGGGGGTCCTCCGACGTGAACTGGACCTGCGTGCCACCTTCGTTTTCCTCTAGTCCCACTCTTGAGGAGAAATGCTATTGTTATGCCCAAATTACAGATGAGAAGTGAAGCAAATGGCCTAAGGCAAGATTGATCAGCCCCACCTGAGAGCCGCCCAAGAGAGAGGCACCTGCGGGACCCTCAGAGAGTACCACACGGGTCCCCCATGGAGCAGGGACCTGCAATCGGTTTTTTCTATAGAGAGCCAGTCGAGGAGAGCCTTGGGCTTCCGGGACAGGCATTTCTGTTGCTGTGACTCAGTGTGCCCTCCAGGGCAAGACTCCCATTCCTGAGCAGTATGCCAACGAGAGGGTGTGGCTAGGTGTCAATGCGCTTCACCTTAAACACAGGTGGAGGGCCAGATGTGTCCCGCGGGCTGACACAAGTCTCAGTGTCAGAATCGAGAGATCCGGGGAGCCACAGGTAATGGCCAAGGGGTTCTGTGTTCAGATATGGGAGAGTTGGGGGAACATTACTTAGGTATGAGTATCATGTGAATATGTTATTCAAAGCGTAGACGTGGGTTGGATAAATGATCACCTGGACCAGTCTCCTATGAAAAGCCTCTTCTTGTACTCCCAAGGAGGTGGCCCTTACCTGGGGTGGGGTGGGGGTCTCTCATTTGAGGGTCCAGAGCTGCTTCACCCCAGGACAAAGACCACATCCTCACAGATCCTTTTCCTCCTTCCCTGTCAGGTTTTAAAACTAAGAAAAGTTCCTGTGGGAGGTGATAGCATCCAGTTGGATTCCAGGAAAAACCTATTAAGCACATTAATCCATTTGTAATTCAACAAGAAGAAAATGGAAGTACCAGACAGAAGCAGAAGCCAACGCGGCGTCTTCCAGAAGTGGGCAAGCAGCAGCAAGACCCACCGTCAAGAAACACCGAGGGGCCTGGGACCACGGCGAGGCTGAGCATGCACACCAGAGGGTACAGCTGTGAGCCGTGGGCACGTGTGGGTAACCCAGCCGCTGCAGTTGTAGGTCAAAATCACACGGAGCTGGGTGGGCATGCACGTCCTATGCTTGCCAGCGGCAGGGGAAACACTGACCTACGGGAGGAACTCCGACTTCCCTTCATGTGCCTAGAGCGAGTCCTCTGTTGTTGAAAAAGGATTAACAGGGGGGGACTTCAGCCCTCACACAAATTTTGATAGGCAAAATATAAAAAGGCAACTCCTCTGTAGAAATCCACAGGCTACCTTCCTGTGAGTCGGACTCAGAGCTTGAGAGAAATCTCTTCTTTAGAATATCCTCATTCATCTGAGAGCCCAAAGGTGGCCATTAAGTCGGAAGAGGCAGGGGCCAGAGGGTCTCAAAGCTAGATAGATGTGGCAGGGGCACCTGGGAGCTATTAAAAATATGCCCGATGCGGCACTGCTGGAGAAACGGCCGAGCGGCGAAGCCACCTTGCGGAAGACAGCAGCGGTTGACCACGTGAGGCCAGACCTGCTGTGCCACCCGGCGATTCCAGCGTGAAGGATGTACCCCTGAAACACAAAAGCACGTCCACCTACAGACGTGCGCTCGCATGCCCCAGCATTCATAATGACCCGAACTGAAAACAAACGTCCATTAACTGATGCAGGGACGAACAGGCTGTGGGAAGCTCCGCCGTGGAACGCAACTTGGCAATGAAAAGAACAAAATGTCAGCACATGCTACTTGGCGGGTGAACCTCAACACAGGGCGCCAAGAGAAGGCACTACACCCTGCAGAGCCCGGCTCCACCCGAACAACAGACCGAGGGCAGATGGTGGGTGCCCAGGCGTGGGGGTGGGCAGAATCATCTGGAAACACGCAGGAGGCGTGGAGCGGGTGAAGGAGCTGTGCTGGAAGTTTTAGATCGTCCACAACGACCCATCGGAAAGCGGTACACTTCAGAGATGCCTTTTATTGGACGTAAACAGCAACAATTTAAAAGTATCTAACGTGGAGTCTTCACTACAAACCATTTAGAGTGCAATTTCTCAGGATGGAAAGCATTTTAATTATCCCCATGCCTGGTCCTTTAGCCTGGATACACACCCACGGGGCTCTAGTGACCTGTTTTCCCCATCTTTAAAATGTCCGTATTTCCCACCCTGTGGGACAATAAACAAATACTCCCATATCAGTCCTCTCAGCAAGACCTCGGCCCACTCCTCAGCCCCGGAGTGGGCAAGGCAGTGGGGGCTGGACGTCAATGCCTAGAACCCTCTATCACATCCCAAGGGCTCGATAGGTGCCAGCCTCTACACTCAGTCCTTCTCCAATCCACTGTCATCAAAGGACACGCGCTGCTGGCCTCCTGTTGCAGATGAGGGAAGTGGAGCCACCAGGACATAAGTGACTTCCCACGTGGGCGTGTTTGGTGCGGGGAGGCTGGGACCTCAGGCGAGCCAGATCCCAAAGCCAGGGCTCTTAGTCGCTAACCTAAGTATGGCCCTGTTTTACTCCATCTCTCCCGAAGGGACCCAAGACAGGAGGACGAGCCCACTCCCACAGAATACGCAGGTGATGGATCGAGTCTGTGTGCTGCTTCTGGCATCAGAACACAGCCCTGTCAGTGGGAGGGACTCAGTTCCGTTAACTTGGGACAGAAGCCATGCAGGAGGTGCCTTTCAGTACCCGGGTGGCTCCCTTCCCCTCCTGCCCTGTTCCCAGCTAAGCAACTGGGTTCCCAAGCTGGGGAGACCAAATATGGAAGCAAGCAAGGTGTCAGATCTCATATCCAAGAGAAGGCCTTCTGTAACCAAGATAAAGTCTACAAGTAGATCATTCAGGCCAAAGTTGTCTGTCTCTCTGTCTCTCTGTTTCTCTCTCTCTCTCTGTTGTTCTGGCAGCAGCCAAGCCCATCTCATGTACGTGGTGCTCAGGATTTGGGGACAGAACATCCCAGGCTTGGGGGAGAACTCATCTGCTCACACGTGGTTAGGCAGGCACCCACCTGCACACCCAAGAGCATCAGCAAACACACCAGGAAGGAGCCTTCGCAGCACTCGGGGATCTAAGGCCAAGCAGCGGAGCCTCTGGCTGGCAGGAGAGGCCACTAAGGCATCTTCTAGTAAAACATTGGGAATTCATGCCCCCAGGACTGGATGTCATCTTCCATGACTGCCTCCCCTACAGGACCTGGGGACAGCAATGCCAGCAGCTGAGTCTGCATTGTAAAAAGGAAGAAGAAAAGTTGGAGGGAACCTCTAGGAGAGGCTGGTGAGGTACAAGGCTCCTGCTGGCCTTGCAGTCAGGATCACCACAGGCAGAGAAGATGGGATGAACCTCCTGCAGCCTCGCAGACTCCTCTGCAGGGTGGAGCTGTGAACCCTGCGGAGCGTGCTTCCTGTCAACCAGGGCAATAGTAGCCGCCATGGCCGAGCCCTGAGTACACAAGGTGCTGGCCTCTGCCGAGCATTCTGCCTCTATCAGACTGCAGGAACCTCCCTGCGATGCTGTGGGGCAGATGCTAGAGAATCTCCTGCCGTTACCCTCGTCCAGGAAGGCCTGTCGCCAGGTCTTGCTGTGTAGACACCAACCATGGAAGCTACAGGTATTGGTTTGCGTAACCCTCAAAGCAGTACTGTAAGTTTCACATGAGGAATATCAAGTAATTTTTCAATAAAAGGGATGGTTGATGGGCTGTGCAGGATTTGTGTAAGGAATTCAGCAGTCCTTCATCTTTTCAGGGCAGGTAGACTTCCAGAGCAGCCCGGCAGCAGCAAGCAAGATCAAATTAAAGAGAGGACAGATTCTTGCTAACTCAACCAAAGACAGTAACTTGCATGACAGAGCCATCTCAGTATCCCACCTAGGGAAAGTTTATATTATTTTTTTTAAATGCTGGATAATTTAGCAGCAATTTATATTTCATATCAAGGCAATATACGCATACATCCTACAGAAATATCCACAGGTGGACACATTACCTAGATAACATTGATTGACATTCCCCTGAAGATGGGGCTAGGTCTTCCTAATTGAACACTTTAGCCCTTGCAATTCGGAGTCTCTGCTCTGTTCCTTTAGAGGTGCAGTTTCTAATCCGGCTTTGCATGGGGCATTCTCCCAGTTTTAAGAAGGTGCAAAACCAAGGCAGCTTCTCCAGACCTCCTAAACAACAAGGGGCAGAGCTAGATCTCAAGTCTAAGATCTTTTCTCCCCCAGAGCCGGGTTCCTGGGCCACATCCCTCTGATGCCATGAAAGAGACAAGCGAGGCCAGCCCGAAAGATGCAGAGAAGATGGAGCCTCCCCGTCTCCTCCGGCTACTTCCTTCCCAGCTCCCAGATCCCTCCAGAGACATGCAGCCCCACGGCCCCGAAGGACAACTTTTATCCAAGAGGCTGCTCTAATTCCTGGCGGCTTTCTGCTTCCTCGGTAAGTGCCAAGGCCCAGCAGATCCTTAATTACAACTCCTCGCAAATGGTCTCCACATCCCTCGCAGGCACGCCTGTGCCCTGGGAGGGAAGAGGATTTCTCAGCAGCAGAGAGTGGCCCGCGCTTCCGCTCCACGCTCGGCTCTCAGCTCTGGACCTGCTCATGCGGCACCAAGGCCTTCGGGCAGGAGGGAATCCGCGACTGGAAATGAGTCTGTGTTTGAAACGAGGAGGGTGATGGGGACAGGGTTGGCAGCTTCCGATGCACAAATAGCACAGGAGAGAAGAAACCCAGCAAATTAGAACAAAGAATAATATTCCTATCACATTCCTTTTTCCCAGCGTGCAACTGCCTTCACTTGGCTACGTGTGGAAATGGAATAAATATTTGGAGAACACTGTATGTAGCAGGTGCTCTCTCTTAATCCTTGACAGAGCGCAAGCTTAGTATTACCAGCCCCAGTTTACAGACAGGAAAACTGAAGCCAACAGAAAACACTGAAGGACTGGGTTTCAGGCCTGGCCCGCTGCACACACCTGGCTCCAGTCTCCGTCACGATGAAGGAATGGCCACATTGGAAACTCAGACAACTAGAACTTGGAGGATTTGGCTTTTCCAAGATGCAGCTGGAACACACAGTCAGACGGAAGAGATTCCATCTTTTTCCAAAAACATGCTGACGAAGGGCTGAAAGAGCCTGTTCAAGCCAAAGCAGGTGTTCTCTGAGCAGACTCCTGGTCACCGGGGAAGGACATCAGGATGCAGGGGGCACCCTGCTGCCCAGGCTCCAGCACCTACATTCTCCGTGGGACTGTTACAGCCCTGGCTCACACAAACGGTGCAGAAAACTCCAGGTTCACACTGTAAACGTCTGGCACGAACGTGAATTATGGGAATAGTATTCACATAGAGCTCTGTTGAAAACACAGCCTCCGGGGAGAAGAACAGGGAGCTGTAGCCACCATAACCGGAAGTAACCAGGAGGCAGTCACTCACACAGGCTGGACCTGCGTCCCCTCACCTGGCCACTGGAGTCAGATGCATAGAGTTGGTTTTGTCCCTCTCAGACCAGGCCCCCTGCCTGCGGTCATCCAGGTAGTACAGGGCTCTGGTGTTCCTACCCAGAGACACTGAGTCAAAGGTTGCTTAGAGCCCGTGGGGCAGGGTGGACAGGAAGGGGTGAGCACCATGGGGTCACGTGCCTGGTTCAGCCTGAGCCTCTGTGCAGTACTTTACCTCCCTGTCTAGGGGGACAGGTAAACCCTTCCCTCCACAAAGGCTGGAGGTTTAAAGGAGACAGCATGTGTGAAGAGGCTCGCACAGTCCTGGCACCTCACGGGGACCACGTTATCACGGAGCTTATCAAAATCCCCAGATGTCTTTGGCATTTCCATGGGATCCATTTATTTTCCAAGTAGGACACAAATCCAGACAGCAATAACTGCAGGCAGTCGTTGGTTCCTATCAGCTAAGAGGAACTCAAAGTGATTCGACTGCCTATATCCAGAGGTTTGGTTTTGTGGCAGTGTGTGAAAAAGTTGGAGGGAGGAAAAAAAAAGGCTTTTGGAATCGCTTGACTCATGTATGGTTTTAATCAATCCAGCTTGCATGGGGGAGCTTCTCAATGTGGGTGCCCCAGTGCCCCAAACCGGGGGGATCTCAGGATGGCAAGGAGCTCCGGACAGCCTGCAGACTTCCCTCCCCGTTCTCTGCAAGCCGGCCCCATTGCCAAAGCGGGGACACCTTCTCTACTTGACAGTTCTCATGACTGTCCCAATTTCTCTTTCCCATTCTCCACCCTCTTAAAAATCCCCTCCCTTTGGGTGTGTTTTCTCCTTGAGCCACTTGAAGTGGATTCCACACCTCTTCCTGTTGCCACCTCCCAAATAAGTCACCCAACGTGTGACTCTGTCCCCTTTTGGTCCTCCAACCGACTTAACTGGTTCTGTTAGAATATGAAAAGCACAGCGTACCAGGTAGAAGAATCTTCTAAACATCTTGGGTAAAGTGAGGAGGTTTCAACTAACTTTCACAGTCTCGTTCTGATAAATTCCTATTATTTTTTTAAAAATGTGAGATTCAGCTGAAGCCCTTCCTCATTGAGTTGCATGGGCTCATCCATTTGAAATGCACTTATTTGATTTGGAGTTAATTTTCTCCATGGCTTTCAAACAGCGGAGGGAGAGGGAGGAGTTCAAATTATACACTTATAAATCAAAGTCAAAGTCTCAATTATGTGTGGGAGTCCAAAGGTGCCGGCCATGTTCAGACAGGGCAGCTCACGATAAGCAGCGGCAACAGGAAGCTCAGACGTTGCTGTAAGACTCTACGCCAATCCTTGCAAGCCCTCTAACCTCACCTCTGCATTTCCCAAAGATTTTTCTCTGAGCTCTGGGTCCATTCTTCACCTCCTTCCCTCCCGGCGGGGTGGTTAGGGGAAGGAAAGGAAAGGTCACATTTTTCAGCAGACGGATGCCGCTGCCTCCAATTCCACCTTGAAGTCTGAGGCTGGTCTCCAGGGCCCGAAGAATTAAAACCAACGCAGTGAACTTGACTTGCATGTAGTTACTGCCATCTTAATAAGGTGAGAGCAGCTTGGGGATCCCGGGAACATGTAACTCAGGCCTTGCCATATGGAGCCAGCCTGGAATCTGTCAAGTTCACTTAGCACATTTTCTCTTTGGGGAGCCAGTCAGGCAATCACGTTCAGGGGCAGGAGGGAGAGGCGAGGCATGTGGGCAGGAAAGGGCTGCTGAAATATTGAAGCTAATGCTGCTGAGAGGCCAGACGCAGAACCGCCCTCCCCCAACCCCAGTGAACTCTCTCTTCATGGGCTCAAGTTGGAGCCAGGGAGTGGCACTCATGGCAGCCTGCTGGGGAAGGAAGTCGCCAGAGCGACTGGATGTCACTTCAGGAAGCAGTAATGCACACGTTTCTCATTGTGGGTGGACAGACTCCCTTTTCACCCCTGTCTCATTTCTGCCCTGAACCCACACTAGGGACAGACCTCCCAATTGTATCACTACCAAGAACAGCACTGTTACGGGGTTGGTTTTGTGATCACCACGTGCAATACACCTGAAGAGCAAAAAGTCGTGTGGAGAAGGCAGAGAACTGAGGGAAGAAGAAGAAAGGAACCAGCTGTTAAGAAGCCTGATGGCCACTGTTCCAATGTGACAGCCAGCAGCAGAGACTTCTCTGCAAGGAGCCGAGAGCCTGGGAGTCCACGCCAATGCCATTCTGCCGTGATGGATGGGGTGGGGGGATGAGGGCATCTCTGCAGAGCTTTGGGAAAAAGCCAGAATTGAAAATGTAATCTCCATTTCATACTTTTCGCTGATATTCAGCATAAAAGCAGTGCTAGCCCGTGGCTGGCCAAATTCAATGCAATTTATATGCAGCCTCATACATCTTTGCAGGGATTTTGTGGGGGAAACCACATCCTGCTCACATCCCCTTGCCTCTGTGCTACAGATGTGTGGGGGGACAGAGCAATGTTTCAGAGGGGTCTTTCTGGGGAAATGAAGTGAGGGATTTAATTTTGTAGAGTTTATAGAATGTGCCCCAAAGGTGACATTTCTGGGGACAACTAGGTATCCTTATCCCTTGGGGATGAAGAAGACTTCATTTGCAGAATGTTGCTCATTTAGCCCCTATTCCTGCAGAGGAATCGATGACAAAACCCACTCAAATTTGCTTCTTGCATCTTGTGAGTCCTGGGGTCCTAGGAGAGTCAAACCGTCCCACAGTTACGATGTTTAATATGGGAAAAGCAGCCAAGAATTATTAAGAGCTCTACATTTATCAGGCATTTTCAGTATGTTCCACACACCAAGGTCTGAATTAAAAAATGAGTCTGGAATTTGATTAAGATCACAGCTTGTAATGGTAGGAGTGAGGAGCCACACTTGAACGTTCCGACTCCGGGGCCTCTCTTTTGTATTACCATACTGCAGCTACCTCTGCCGCACCAAGTGCTCCACCCCGTTCTTAGAATACACCTAGCACTCAATAAATGCTAGCTCATAACTGCGCCATCCATTGCTCGCCTGTGCTGACATGAACATCTCAAGTGCTCTGGGGGCTGCTGTGATGCCTTAGAGTAATCTGACTTCCATTTTCAAATGGGGAAACTGAGACCCAAAGAGAACTGAATAGCTTATTCATAATTGCTCAGGTGAAGCAGCGAAGCTGGAATCACAACCAAGCGCTCTGACTCCATAAACACTATTTTCTCACATCTATACCCAAATGCCCTCCGATCTACAATCCAACAACCCAGCACTGAAATCTAGCCAGCTTTCCTCTAAGTTTCTGAGTCAACAAAAAATGGCAGCAAGGAGCAGAGGCCCCTCCTGAGTCTCCATGTGGAGCACAACCTCTAGAGAGAAGCCCAGGCATTAGGGAGACACCATCTTTCTCTTCTGAGCTGTTAGGAACTCGCGGAGGACTTCCCCATTTCATGAACAACCTCTCCCTGCTGCAAACAGCTGGAGCTCATGGAGATGCCTGTGGTGAAATCCTGGGAGTTGCCAGAATTACAGGGGACCTGGTGGCTGCTCTGCATGGCTTAGAACACCAGATGTTCCATGGAGATGGAATGACCACGTGCCAGGAAGCAGGCAAATGACCTCAGGCACAAGGACATGACCAGCAATGGCTGCCACAGACCATGAGATCCCTCATGCCCAGATCTCCTCTAATCTCCAAGCTTTGTCAGACATACCGGGCGTCCACAACCACACTCTGCCCATTTTACAGAAGTCAGAATCAAGGACCAAAGTCACACAGGGCAGGGGGATGGAGCCACTGTGGCTGGGGAGCCAGGCTCCTTCACGCTGGAGGACACTGTCCAGTCTCATTAAATTTGTCTAAGGGGAAAGCCTACCCTTAATTAAGCATTTGAGCATGAATAGTTAAGCTTCCCAGCCAAGCTTGAGGGCACTAGGGAATCCAAAGAGGGTCAAAAAGGCCATTCATTCTCCAGCATAGCAACTGGAGAGACAGGGAGTCTGCTCTGAAAGAAAAAATATTGATTTCTAATTGACATCCCAGTGGCTTGCTAGTTAATAGACGCTTCACAAGGTGCATCATCCCAGCGTTATAGTTGGACCTGGAATGTCCCCAAAGGTTCATGTGCTGAAGGCTTGGACCCCAGCCAGTGGTACAAATGGGACATGGTGGAAACTGGGAGGTGGGACCTAGTTGCAGGAAGTAGATCATTGGAGGACTGTCCTTGAAGAGGGTATCTTCTGTTCTCTCTTTTTTGCTTCCTGTCTGTCTCTTTTTCCTTGCCACTGTGAGGTGAGCAGTTTGGCTCCAACATGGGCTCTCTGCTATGATGCTCAGCCTTACCTCAGACCCAAAGGGATGGTATCAAGTAGCCATGAAAATGAAACCTCTGAAACCATGAGCCAAAACAAATCCTTCTTCCTTTAAGTTGATCGTCTCAGTTATTTTGTCATAAAAAAACTGACCAACACAGGGTTTTAGAAAGAGTTCGACAGCTGGATGATGCTTAGGCACTTAGCACACCCCCTAGAATCACCATCACTTCACCCCTGAAGAATCATCTAGGGAAAAAGAGACAGGATGAACACGCACATGCTCACAGAAGGGAAGAGGGCGAGGGGGAGCAGCATCCTGATGAACAGAAGAAACTACTCCTGGATTGAACAGCGACCTCCCTCCCTCTCTCCCACTCGCCCTTTTAGCCAAATCAAGCACAAAAACAGAGTCAGATATTTAAGTCAATCAAAACATGGGGAAGAGCCAAGTGTGGTGGCGCACACCTGTAACCACAGGAACTCAAGAGGCTGAGGTAGGAGGATCACAACTGAGGCCAGCCTAAGCAACTTAGCAAGGGCCTGTCTCAAAATAAAAAATACAAAGGGCTGGGGGTGTGGCTCAGTAGTTAAACACCCTTGGTTCAATGCCTGGTCCTACTACTACTACTACTACTAAAATAATACCAACAACAACAACTGGGGAAGAGCAAAAAAGCAAATCGCCTGTATTGGCATTACTGTGTTCTAGGTCCTTTCTTAAAATATCTCCTTTATATTTTGGCATCAGCCTTTGAATAGAGACACTCTTCTTCCCACGGAAGACAAAGAATGTGGGACCAACAAAGATTAGGAAAGCAGCATGGATGGAGTTAAAAACTTTTCTGAAATCACACGGCTAAAGAAAGTCATGGGCAAAGGCAGACATCTTCTTTAGACCTCTAAGCCTGGGGTATTAGCATCACACTTGTTCAGAATAAAGCAATGCCTACTTCAGAGACGTGCCACCGTTTTCCTGGATTCAACCTAACGTTCTAATGTTTTATCTAATAAACTCTGTGAAACAGGTATTCCTCTCTGTGCGTTTTACTTTTAATGAACCCGTTGTGCGCTGACCGGCACTTGGTTTCAATGTAATGTGACCGCATGGTACTATTTTTGTGAATCTGCTTATGCATTATCGGACTCTCTCTTGACTAATGCTCAACCATGGTAACAGCAGAGCCTCTGGGGAGAAGGGCTGAACTTCTGGGAAGAGGAAAGGAAGGGGAAAGAAGCAATTATAAACATGTTATACGCTTTGTGATTTTTTTTTTTTATGGTAAATATCAGGTGGGACGTATGGAAGGAGAAGACGACAAGCAGACCAGCCATGTTGTGTTAAACATACGCTCAACCATTCCTACCCACTTTTCTACTACGACCTCATCTGCGCGCTAAGGAAGATGCAGCTTCGGATTCTCTTCTGTCAGTGTCTTCAGCCTGCTGAGTGGAGCTGACATTTGACCCGGGAAAGCAGGAAATGGCATGGAATTAGGGCATGCCAAACCAGTGACATTTCTTCCCAGCATTAGTGACAGCCAAGCTGCAGGTCAGACCCTGGAGCTCCCAGACAGCAGGATCACACGTCACTCTTAAGGGAAGGAGACTGAAGGTCGCGACCTCTCCTGTCTCTCCCGCTTTAAATACATCCATTGAGGGCCAGGAAATGGACAGAACTTCAAGTCCTATTTGAGTTCCACAGCACTGGATTCTCCCCCGATCTGATCTCCTATGCACAGCTCATGAGCAAAGGAGCCATCTTTACCTGGTTTCAGAATTCATTACAAATTAGGAAATACCCGAACTCATTCCTTGAAATGTTCTAGTGAGGTTTAGAAGAGACCAGACCATAGCCTGCGACCCCATGTCTCTTAACCACGGTGGCTCATCCAGAGCAACAGGACAGAGAACCATAAAGAGATCAATGATGGAACATACGCTGGTTCAAATTTTTGGGAGGGGCATCTGGCAATATCTACCAAAATATAAAAGTGAATGTATTTCCTTTTTTTAATTTTTTTTTTTTTTTTTACAGTTTAGGGATCTTTTATTTAGAAAGATAATAAGTTACAAATTCAAAATCAGGTAACAAATTGACTATTTCCTTAGAATGGGAAACTGCAAAATTTAAAAAGCTCCAAAACATATAAAAATCAGAATACCCAGAAAAGGTAACAGAGCATTTTTTTGAAGAACTGATCACTTCAAACATTTCTTTATTTTTTCGCATTTTTTGCTACATGTTTGATCACTTTTTATGCCAATAATATATAATATTTTCCAGTTAGACAAGAAAAAGATAATTAGTAGTAGAGGGAAATAGACATTATTACCTCATGTATATATATGACTGCATGACCTATATGATCCTACAATACGTATAATCAGAAAAATGAGAGATTACACTCCATTTGTGTATGACCTATCAAAATGTACAAATGCATTCTACTGACATGCACAACTAATTAGAACAAAATAAAAAAAATGAAGAAAATATAAACTACAAGTATTTTTTTAAAGGACCATATTTGAAAAACACCCCATAGAAGTTTTCTCTATGTAACAAGAATTTATAAAGGTAACCATGATTTAAAAAAAAATCATTATTTAAAGAATCAAAATTTATTTTAATGTGTTTTTAGTTAAATATTTATGCTTAATTTTATGTATTTAGAGAAGAATTAACCATGCTAGAGGCAAGAAGAAATTATCTTCTTTTTTTTTTGGTCTAACTGGAAAGTGAATGTATCTCTCATAATTAAGCCCAACACTTCTCTTGAAAATAATTGACCTCATGGATAAACTCACCCGGTGCTCTAAGAGACCACGGGTCCATCAGCCATAGCCCAAGTCTAAATGTCCTCCTCATGGACAAGGTGTTCAACGATGCTCTCTATGGGTGGGTGAATAGGCACCCATTTAAAAAGGATGGCAAGCCAGGTGTGGTGGTGCACCCCTCTGATCCCAGTGACTCTGGAGGCTGAGGCAGGAGGATCTCAAGTTCTGAGTCAGCCTCAGCAAACTCAGTGAGACCCTGGTTCCAAATAAAAAATTAAAAAGGCTGAAGCATAGCTCAGTGGTAAAGGGTCCACATATCTCTGGGTTCAGCCAATCCCCAGTATCCACCCCCCAAAAAAAAATCACACAGATAATACCAATTATGGAGAATTCCCTGAAGAAGGATTATAAATACGCAAGCTCTAGACACCATAGCTATCTTGGTCCAAGAGATGGGTTGGAATGACATTTTTATTTTCATTCTATTCCTTTGTTTTGTGATGAATTACCTGTACTTATTTTTATATTTAAAAGTTCATAGGAATCCACCTTGTCAAGGAGGATTGGGGAGGAAATTGTCACTGATTTATTTTATGAAAACATTGAGCAAAAATTATTTTAAGTAAAAACATATGTACATCAAAACCTACTCCCTCACTCCACCATGGGCTCCGCACTGGTCCTGGCTAGGCCAACTCCATGTGTTCCCTCTGCCCTGGACTCTTATTTATAATCATATGCTTGCCCACTGGGACCACAGCAGGAACCAAATTCTGCTTCTGATGAATTTGCTTCGGCTCATCCCCCAGGTATCCCCACCTTTCCATCCACCCAAGCATCCATCCATCCATCCATCCATCCACCCATCCATCCATCCATCCATCCACCCATCCACCCATCTATCCATCCAACCATCCATCCATCCATCCTACCAGTCCCTACGTGAAATATTGAGCCAGGCCCTCTTCCACCTCATGGGGAGATAATGGCAGGCAACTCACTGACAAGGCACCAGCCCTAAAGGGGCTGGGAGTTTGGGGTGCAAGGCAGAGCAGGAGAGAAGCTCTTATGCTCTGAGGGGTAAGTAGGTGCCATGCTGAGGTGACCCCAGGGAGCACCTGGCTTATACAGCTGGGTCAGGAAAGGCTGTGTGAGCAGCAGTACTCACAATGACCAAAGGGTGGAGACACCCACAGATGAGCAGATAAACAACACACACACACAGAGGAATATTACTCAGTCTTGAAAGGGAAGGAGAGTTTGATCCATGCTACCATCTGAATGAACCCTTAGAATGTTGTGGTAAGTGAAATAAGTGACACAAAACTACAGACAAATAAAAATGACTCATGAGTCCTTGCTCATGAGGTGCACAGAGTATCCAAGTCCAGAGACACAAGGAAAGGGCCAGTGGCTGCCACGGGCTGGGGCAGGGTATGTGTACTGGGTATGAGTTTCAGTTGTGCCCAGGGAGACGCACGGGGGAGGATGAGGATGGCACAGCCGTGGGGCTGACTAGACTGAATGCCACCAGACGGTGCCCTGAGAGCGTGGTGGACGTGGCCAGTTTTAGCATTCTGTGTAGGTCCATTAGTGGTGACCGATGTTCCGTCCTAAGTAGCATATTAACTACAGGGGACACCGGGTGTGCATACGGGGGTGTCAACACTATAGCCACAGCGGTTTTTTCTGTAAATCTAAAACTGTTTCAAAATAAAGTGTTTATCAGGAAAAAAAAAAGAGGTTTCATGGAGGGAGATCCGCATCAGCTGAGGCGGATGGATGAGCTGAGGTTGCTGGGGGTGATAACGGTGAGCTGGTTCCAGGCTAGGGAAGCCCCAGGCAGAGGCCGCAGGTGAGACAGACTCAGCTAGCGGGTCCATGGTTCCAAGGCCCCGACGCCACCGCCGAAAGCATTTGCTCATGACGCTCTGAGGAGCGGAAGTGAGGAGCCAATCTCTTCAATTCTGCTCCAGCACTGGCCGCAGGTGACAACCGCTTATCTTTGTGGGGCTTGAAAACATCCCGTGTGTGCAGACATCACCCAGCACGTCTCTGAGCAAGTCCCAGGGGTGGCCAAAGGGCTTCCGCTGGGACCCACGTCGCGCACCCGGAGGACAGCTCTCATGTCCCCAAAGGTCCCCGTGTATCCTGTTAACAACTTGATAGAGAAACTGGAGGAAAGAAATCCCGATGTGTTATTTGCAAGTTGTCACGTTAAAAAAAAAAAAGAAGAAGAAGAAAAAAACAAAAGAAACACCATCCAAGTGACTCGAAAGCAGCCGTATGAACGTAGCAGCGTGAATTTATCTCCCTAACAGCCTGACACAGTGTCAACAATCTAATCGGGACACACGCAGGGGACAAGAATTTATTGTTTTAATTATAATCTAAAGCGCAGTCTTGCTTCTCGATAAGATGCCAGACATGCCCTCTTCGGGCGCTGCTCGTAAAGGTCGGTGGGCGTGGGGAGGGGGCTCGCTCATTGTCTCTCTCGCCTTACGGCTCTTTTGATCCTGTGCACCAAGCAATTTTGCTGTGGAGATTTAATCCCAGGGTTTTCATACACAGCTTGTTACCTTCCTGCCAGCTCAACCAAGTTCTGTGGTGCTCACTTATTTGCAAGCAGCTAAGCTGATTCTGTTCTCAGAAGCTCAGCGGCTAACAAGCCAGAATTAGGCCTTTTCCTCCTGCTCCGCGCGCTGTGAGTGTTCTGGAATCAGCGAAGGTTTTCCCTCTTAGCAATAACCTGTTATCCGAGATGTACAAATTACGGACACAGCAACTCAAGTTCAATGCCCGCCATTCTTGGGCTGAATCAGAGCAGGCTCGGTGTCGTGGCTAGAGGTTGAGCGCTCTGGAAACAAAAGAAGTTTCTCCAGAGGCTGAAGTCAGTCAGGACAGCAGTGGCTTCCAAAGAGACCAAGAGGGAGATGGAAGGACACCATGCGTGCATCCTGCAAAGACAGGGAGCGCTCTTGCCACTGAACAGAGGCTCATCTCCGCTTTGCTGTGGGTGCCCAATCTTGTTTAAACCTTGAGCAGTCTAGCAAGGTCACTCTTATTATCAGACTGAATTTTCGCAGTCGAATGATCTTGCCCAAGGTCCCACAGCTACCAAATGACAGAGCAGGGATTTGAACCAACATTGATTTGATTCTGGACTCCGCAATCTCACCCATTACATTCTACTGCCTTCTCTGACATCCAAGGGCTTGAATGTCTTCTCTGAGCATTTGGGGTTTTTCAACCATTGTGGCTGTTACATCCGCCACCCTCTCTGTTCCACTCACATGTCTTTTAAGAAAGCTCTAGAAGGCAGACACATAACATCGCCAGGGGCAGGGGCTGACCACAGAGATGGTCAAATCCAGAGGCTGGCTGTCTGAGGCCCCTGTAACAGCTGTGCCCGGCAGCTGTTTCCTACTCTGAGGAAGCCTTGTGGATCACAGGGGAATGGCTGGGAAGTTCTCCTTGTTGCACTACCTAAGTCGGAGTTCTTATTCTAGCGCTCAGGACTTGAAGAAGGCCGACCCCTCTCTGGGAGATGCTCTGCCCACGGTCTCTGGTAGGCACTGTGTCCCTTGTCCCTTGCAGCACAGGTTAAAACCATGGACACACGTAGCAGCACTGCTCACTCCGCGTGCTCACGCCACAGGGTCGAGGGCCGCGTCTGCTTTGTCCACTGCCTGCTTCCCAAGCTCCTCACACTGTCCCCGGAGTGTGGTGGCTGCTTCGCAAACCTGTGTCCACTAGGTGTGCCTCTTCTGCAGTCGGGGGACCTCAGTTGCCCCGCCCTACATTGGTGGGCACAATTTCTGGCCATTGTACCATTGGGGGTCCAGCTGGTTCCCTGGGGCTCCTGGCAGCATGATGTCCCCAACTTCACGCTGGGTGTATTATCAGCCCGGTTAGGAACAAGAACACAGTTGCCCCGACAGACACCTCTGCCCACGCAGTATGGGCTGACTGACCCCGTCATTTAGCCATGTGCCTGGGGCCATTGCTGTCCCCTCTGCACAGAGGGACACTCTGGGATCTGGGAGGTGACACGCCTCCCTGAGTGCGGGGCTGGGAATCGAGTCCATGACCCGTCACCACCCTTCCAGGCCTGTCTTTGGGAAGGGCTGGAGGTGAAGCAAACCCCACAGAAGCTTCCCAGCCACCCCGTGACCTGGGGTGACGTCCTCAAATCAAGCCTCTCTCTTCTTATTCATAAAATGGAAACATGAGTACGTGCCTCATGAGGATTGTGGCATGAATTCAATGAGATAATGCAGTTAGACAGGTCAGCCCAGGGCAAAGTAAGCGCTCACTTAATGCAACCTTTGCTGTCATTGCGAGGTAGTTCTGGGCTGTGAGAAGAGATGGTGTCCTCTCCAGGTGTGACCCAGGGTGGAGCGGTTAGGACTCTTGTTCTATAAATCCTACTTTCATTGGATGCAGATCACAACTGTGGCAGCTCTTTGGCAACTGAACCCAACTGCCATCCCAGACAGGGTTCACGTGGAGGAAAACCAGGCATCTCCGCCCCTCTGCCAGCCCCAGAGCCACCTGAGCCTGGAGAAGGTCTAAGCAGGCTTGCTCCCACCTCCGCCCAGGATCAGAAGCCAGAGCAGAGACACTTCCTATTTAAAACGGAAACCGTGAAAGATGTCCGCTCCCCGGGATCCGCACTGTCATTGTGTCCAGTAACAAAACTTCCTGGGTGAGCCCCAGAAGATGCTTCTGCTGGGCAAGAGGGTGTTCCTGACAGGTGACGATTGACACTTGTCACGCTGCATCGGCTACTCCAGAGTTCCACATACACAAGACCCGCCCAACCTGCCTGCTGCCAGTGCCCACCCCCAGGGTCTGCACCAGTGACGGCTTGGCCAGCCTCATGAGGGACCCAGGGATCTGCACTGCACAAGAGCCTCCTGTTTAGAAATGAGGTGCCCCCCAGAGCTCACGGGTGGACAACATGAGAACACTCACAGGTGAAAAGATAACCAGACACGTAACCTCATAAGCAGATTCACCCCCTGATAGGGGATAACTGGGTGGTAACTGTAGACATGTAGTGTGTGGCTGAAGGGGACAGGTCCCTGGGGGTGTGTCCTTGGGGTTTGTATTTTGTCCCTGGAGATCAGAGCCCTCTCTGCTTCCTGGCTGCCGTGTCCTGAGCTGCTTTCTTCTGCCATGTCCTTCCGCCATGATGTTCTGCCTTGGCTGGGACCCAGAGCTATGGAGTCAGCCGACCATGGACTGAGCCTCTGACACAAGGAGCTGCAATGAACTTTTCCTCCTCTACACTGTTCTGAGAATCCAGCTTATCAGTTGGTTTCACAGAGGCAGGGGGACCGGCCCTGGGGGCAGTCTAGTATCAGCACCACCATGATTGTCTTACTTCCTTATTTTGAGCTGGCTCAACCATCCTGACGTGTGTCCCGTGAAGTTGGGGACAGATTAGGTGCTAAGCTAGACCTTCTTAGAGGAGCGTAGGGATGGGGTGGTTCCTAAGTCCTTCCCTACGCACCTGTGGAGTTAACTGCCCAATCCCAGGCAAGACGTGAGACACAAAGGGAAGCAAGACAAGCCAGGCCCAGACCTCACGGAGGACAGAACCAGACCAGAAGGCAGGTGAAGCAATCAATGATCATGAGACGGAAGGAGGCTGTACTTCAATCAGGGTGGGCAGAGAAGGATTCCCCAGCGTGGGACGCATCAGTTGGGGGAGAGCGGGAAAGACCAAGGTGGGTCTCTGTGAAGAGTCCAAAAGGGGGAGCCCGGCTGGAAGGTCTGGGGCAGGCAAGAGCCCAGGGTCCTCCAGAGACTGAAAGGACCGGGCGGGAAGAGGGGGGCAGGCCTCACCACAGATCCACGTCACCTAAAGTAGCAGAAGGAGAGGAGACAGGTGCACCTTGGGGAACTCCTCAACATGAGGATGAAGTTCAGCCCACAGCGATTCCTGGAACCACTTTGGTTTCCACGCTAGCAGGTTGTACCTCCCGCAAGGGGCGAGACCGCCGAAGGATGGGGCATCCTGGCACCATGACTTTCCAAACCCTCTGCAAGGGTGGTTAGAAGTGGCCACCACTGCCCAGCAACCCACATCCGGTGGGAACTTGGACGCAGCTGCTCGCTGTGCTCCTGTGATCTGCCTGTGGAAAGCAGGGTGGGAACGTGACCATCTCCCCGTGAGTCCAGATGTGCCCAGTGATGGTGCAGAGGCCCCCTGCCATTGCGGACACTGCACGATGGACACATCAGCAGGTCACTGAGAACGACATGGCCCTGGCAGCAGGGCACAGAGCCAGCCGTAGAGTCCCACTGCAAGGAACTCGTAGCCCAGTGCAGAGGAAGGAGGCTGCCCTGGAGGGGGTGGGGAGGAGCAGAGGCCCTGGTCCCGCAACCTGTGACTGTGTCACCTTACGGGACAGAAGGGACCGCTGTGGTCTGAACGCTTCTCTCTAAATTCACATGTTGACATCTTAACTCCCAAGGGATGGCAGGGGCAGGCTGGGCCTAGGGCCATGAGGGTGGCGCCCTCTGACTGGGCCTAGCGTCCCTATAAAGGCCCCGCAGAGGGCCAGCCGGTCCCTGAAACCCCGTAAGGGCAGAGTGAGGAAGCACAGCCCGTGGCCAGAAAGTGGGCCTTCAAGGACTCTGAGCGTTCCACTGAGAAAAGAGCCTCTGCCCTCGGAGCCTCGAGGGCGGGTATCCTCCAGCCTCAGCAGACGGAGGCAGGAACTGGGCCAACGAGACCGGGCCGCGGACCTTGAGATGGGGTCACCTCGCTGGTGCAGTCTAGTCCCGAGAGCCTGGAAAGCAAGGCCCTTTCCCCAGCTGGCCCCAGCGAGGTGTGCAGAGCGGGCGCTCGCGGAGGCTCAAGGCTGCGGGCAGTGGGCAGCGGGCACACGGAGGGCAGCAGAAGTGCCTCTGCCTCCGGCCAGGCCCAGCCAGGGGCGGAGGACCTCGGTCAGACCCAACAGCACAACCTCCGGTCCTGCTCCAAGTCCCCAGAGAGGACACGGCCCCGCTGCCTTCTTCACTTCAGCCTCGGGGGCTCTAGACAGAGGCCCAGCAGAGCCGGGCCGAACCTGGACGTCCAGCAGACAGAACTGAGGGGTACTGAGCAGGTGCAGTTTTCCCAGTGACCCGTTTCGGTGGCCACGAGGACTCAGCGCACAGGCGCATTAACACAGAGAAGCACGCACGTGACCACCGGGGGTGGGGCAGCCCTCAGTGACCCCAGATTACGTGGTGGCCTCGTCCATCTCAGGCCAGACACCAAGAGGAGACTCCACAGTGCTACTGTGCCCTGGGCTCGGTGGCCAGTGCTTCGGCTGGTACGTGGAGAGAATGACCACAGTCCTGCCTTAACGCTCAGCGACACCCGGCCATCACGGAGAATCACTGCGAGAAGAACAAACGGGGGGTGGGCCATGCTGGGGGGCGGGTTCCTGAGGCCGTGGTCCTGGGAGGACCCCGGAAGCTGGGCATGCCGCGTTCCTGGAGACGGAAGACGGGGTGGAGGTCCAAGGCCGACACCCAGCAGGACCCGGGGAAACTCTGACCACCGGGGCTGTAGGCTCCTCGCCTACAGGATGTGGGACCTCGCCCTGCAGGATGCCTGACCCTCCAGCCAAGGGGCTGCCGGGCTCCAGTGAGAAGCCACCCCAAAATGCAGGAGAAACAACATGGAGACCAGGGTGGAGGCTGAGCGTGCCCCATGGAGACCAGGGTGGAGGCTGAGTGTGCCCCAAGGAGATCAGGGTGGAGGCTGAGCGTGTCCCAAGGAGATCAGGGTGGAGGCTGAGCGTGTCCCATGGAGATCAGGGTGGAGGCTCAGCGTGTCCCATGGAGATCAGGGTGGAGGCTCAGCGTGTCCCATGGAGATCAGGGTGGAGACTGAGCGTGCCCCAGGGAGATCAGGGTGGAGGCTGAGCGTGTCCCAGGGAGATCAGGGTGGAGGCTGAGCGTGCCCCAGGGAGATCAGGGTGGAGGCTGAGCGTGTCCTAAGTCCCAGTGGGCAGCAGGCCACATTAGAGACCGCCCGGGCTCCAAGTCCAGGCCGGGCCTCTGTCCGCTCTCACCAGCCACATGCGATGCCACGTTCTGGCCATCAGAAGCTAGTCATGTTGGTCATCACCAGCTAACAGGACAACAGGAGATTTTCTGGTCATAGAAATCCAAATATTTCATTTGCTTCCCCAGGTCGGTCCCTGTCAAGGGCGCTGTGCATCTTCTGGGGCCTGGAGCTAGATCTTGACTGCTCTGATCAAAGGTTTTAAGATGCGATTCTTACACCAGCAGCATCGGTATCACCTGGGAACTTGCAGACCCAGCACATCAGGTAGGTGGGGTGGAGCCCAGAAGTCGGTGCTCTGTCAAGCATCAATGTGACTCTGAAGCACATTTGATCTTGAGAATCACTGTGCCAACTTGATCTTGGGGAATCTCATTTCTTTGGCTAAGTAATGAAGACAAATAATAGGTCTATCCCAGGAGATGTCAGAAGCCCCTGAGAGAGGTGAGGGGGCTGCTAGGGAACTTTTCCTAAGAAAGCAAATCCAACAAGAAAGTGTACTGTTCTTTGTCTGGGTTGCTATCTCTATGTGATATCTGGAGCAATGGCAGCTATCTTAGGACCAGGAGGCATGCCAGCTCACAAGGATTAAAAAAAAAAAAAATGAAGTAGAAATATAGGAAAGCCCCAAAACCTTAATGATATTTTGGAATTGCTGAGCCTTCTGAATAAGCCAACCCTACAACTCCCTTACCACCTGAAATTTTTGTTAAGCAGGTCATACCTATCCATTTTGTTTAAGCTACTACCTTTAGTTCAGCTCGCAATTCCTTGTGGCCAAAGTTATCCATAAATAATAAACCATGTATGCATGATTTCTGCCTTCAGTGAATTGCCAATAGAATATACGTCATTCAATGATGGAATGAAAAAAATAATGATCAGCACACATACAGCATGGGCTGTAAGATTTTAAAAGAAGATGAACTAGAATAAAAGTCCCCAAACCAAGCACATTGTGTTTTCCAAACCGAAATGCATCTGGGAAAGAAATTTTGGTGCTATTTCCAGGTGCAAGCAATAATTTGGAATGCCAAAATGTTGCAATTTCTAGAACATTTCCATGATTTACAGACACAACACAGAAGAATATTTGAAACTAGAACCGCGTTTCTGAATCCAAGCGGCACGGCTGCCAGATCGATAACTTTTCCAATTAACTACCGAAATTTTAAATCGTCCAACGCGCTAGATGCAACGCTTTAAGCTGGCAGCAGGAAATAGGCAATGATTTGTGGCTTGTCTTTTTATATCTTCTTCCACCCCAACGGGTTTTTGGAAATTCCTGCTTTGACTCTAATTTTCAATTTGCTAAAGAAGGAAGAAAAAATTATAACCTTTTTTTTTTTTTTTTAATTTTTGGGGCACAAAATGGCAAATGCAAGGTAATTGACCATATCAAGCAGAACGAGAGAATTTCTGGACTTTGTCCAGAAGGTTGGTTTCAAAGCGTAGTTATGGTGTCCACCCCAAACTCAAGTTCTAGGGAGCAGACACTCAAAGCCAAGGCCAAGTCCACCCTTTCCTCCACCCAACCTTCTCTCCATCCACTCATCCACTACTTTAATCACTCAACAAAAATGAAACAAATGCCGACTCCTGACCGGCTCCCCAGGGACACTGGAAGGAAAGGAGCAGACAAAACACCTCTCGGGCAGAGCCTGGCTACTGGTGAGGAGAAGTGGCATCCTCACCTGGAGGCCCAGGGTGCAGGCAGGCGGGGCAGGTGTGATCCCTCTGACCAAGGCTCCCTCTGAAGACATTCCGAGGGCCCAGCCAGGGGCTACCCGGAGTGAGGAGTTTGGGACGCTGCCCAGTCCAGGTGGAGATGCAGTGTCGGAAAAGACCTGAGGAGGACCTCCCTCCTGAGCCCCAGGAATAACGGAGGAGGCGGCACAAAGGGGCCCGGAGGTCACAGAGGGAGGCCAGAGCGGACCAGGTCTGCCCTCTTCACCACACGGGGGAGAAAAGCAATGGTGAAATGAAACCGTGAAGCAGAGCAGAGGGGGAGGGCCCTGGGGCACAGAGGGGCCCTGCTGCCCCAACCAGGACCGCGACCACTGGAGGTCGACCCTCTGAAAGCATGAGGACGCAGCAGACGCTAACGACACGGGTCCTGTCTCCGTAGAGTTCATGATTGTGGCAGAAGAGATGTGTGGCTGCTCCGGGAAGGGACGACAGACAGCTCCTCAGAGCCCGGCAGAGTCCCGCTCTCGTTGGGAGAGCTCTTCAGGGAGCAGATCCCAGGCAGGTGATGCCTGCCCTGAGGGAACCGGACAGTGGAGCCCAACAGCCCCTTGGGTGCAACTGGGGAACCTGATGTGCAAGAATAGCATGTACCAATGTCCTGGGGCTGAAGGGAAAGGAAAGAGGAGGCACTGGGGATTGAATGAAGCAAATTATATTCTAAAAACTTATGGTCACCTCAGAAAGAACCTGCTCTCGTGTACTATGACTCACTAACGGAAGCACTTAGAAATGTCCCACAGCGGAAAGACCGCATGACTGGAGGGGCTGAGAAGGTTGGGGCTGCAGCCGCAAGGCCCGCGCGAGGCAGCGTGCTGCTTATCTTCACCCCTGAGAGCTCACTTCTGATCACCCCGTCTGCTGGCGGGGGGCTGCGTGGGTGTGAGGAGGGTCGCGGGGGCTGTGGGCAAGAGAGAGGGCTTTGTTTTCAGATGGCTCTGGGGGCACCACAAGGGGCCGTGCCAGGCTGAAGTTTGAGGGCAACAAAGACAAATTCCTCAATCCAACGGCAGCATCGGACCCGTGCAAATGGGAACGCTTCCCAGAGAAAGTTCACCACAAAAACGGGCTGAAGAGGAAGAGACGGAGGTCCAGGGAGCGGGCGTGTCCCCAGGGTCATGGCCTGAGGAGCCCGAGCCCCTCTCCACGTAGCCAAACACGAGGTGAGAAGACACCCAGGGCACAGGCCTGTTTGCACCGGCACAAAAGTAAGATCGAGGAACAAATCTAATTTTAAAATCGTCGCTCTGGGAGGCTCAGGGCCCAGGACACAGACCCGACGTCGGCGCTGGCTTCGCGATGACCCTTCGGTCTGCTGCTCGGGTGCCTGGAACCACTGCAAGGGTGAGTCGCCCAAGGGGGACCTTCCCCAGCCTGACCCAGCCCTGTCCTGGGGCTCGGGCCTTGAGCAGGAGCCAGGGGGCTGGTGTCGGCCCCTCCTGCACCTCCCGGGCCCCCAGCAGAGCACAGTGACAGGGAGTGGCCCCAGGGCCACCGGCCGTCCAGCGGTACAGAGGCAGGAGGGGACACATGAAGTGCTCTCCCCACCCGGACACCCCTTCGTCCCCAGATCTTGCCATCAACTTGGAAATGACTTCTCAGAGCAGATTACACAGAGAGACTGTTCTGCCACGTGGGGTGAAGCACAGAGGGACCGGGACGGGGCGAACGGTGCAGAGAGACAGAGGCATGTCAGCTCGAGTGACGGTTTCTCAGTTGAGAATATAGTGTGCACTTTGGAACTAATTCAGGCCTATAAAACAAGGGCTCTGTCAACAGCCCTTCTTGGGGACACACATTAGAAGGCCATCGCTGTTCCAGGAGGGCCAACCCACACCAGGGACTGGAGCGGCTCCCTCCCTCTTCCTCACAGGAGGCCTTATTGATGTGCACTAGAGGGAAGGGACCCTAAGGTACGGAGCGCTCATGGGGACACACTTTATGGTTGATTGACAGTCACAACTGGCTACACAATCCCCAGGCTTGCTGCAGAGGGGAAGGCGGAACCCCTGTTGAAATACAACTAAGAATTCCAGCTCGAGCGTTTGACCATCGCGGGGCCCTTCAAGGCCTGGGTTCCCTGAAAGAAGGGATTCAGCTCTACATTTCCAAAACGTGGACGTTAACAGAGTTCACCTAGTGGGGTGGGAACAAGGGAGTTCAGGACCCCACAGTAACCTCGGTGTCGGTGGCGACACTGATTTCTCATATCATCCCAACAAATGTCCATAAATATTTAATATTTCATTATAAACTCTGGGTCGGTCAATTTCTCACAGAGAAACCGGGCTGGATAGGAAGACACCCATGTGTGTAACGTGTGTGTACACACACACACACACGCACACACCCAAGAACATGGAGGCATGAAGCTGCAGAAAAGTGGGGTATCTGAATATGAAGAGGGTGAAGCATATCCTGGTGCTACAAAGAAGAATGATCTTCTCAACTTGAACCTGAAGGCTTGGTGTGTGCAGGGGTTCAGAATACAGAATTTCCAACCAAAATCTAACCATTCCAAAGAGCACTCCATCGTAGCTCTAGTCAGAATCCAAGATGGCGCCTCTCCTGACATACAGAGGCTGGATGAACGCATGAACCTTAAGGGCTTTGTTAAGGAAAAAGGGATTGGCCTTGGGAGAGGACTATGAGGAGCACTCTCCAATGCAGTGATTCCTGATGGGCTGCCCTGGGCCCTCCTTGTCCTGAACTCCTCAGGACCCAGGAGGAGGAGAGAAAGCAGAGCGACAACTGCATGTGTCATGGTAGAAAGGTGCAGGTCCAAGAACGGCTGGCTTGAGGGGAGTCAGAACTCATCCCTCTGGTCAGGTCCAGCTCAGGCTCCATCCCGAGGCTGGCTATTGCACGGGAGACCGTGGCCGCCATTTTGCCATTTTGATTTCTTGGCCTAGCCCACGTCCGCCATGCTTCTCTGCTACCTTCCCTCCATTCACGGGGCGCAGGGGCTCATCCAAAGGCAGTTTCCATCCACGCTTTCCCCAAATGTGGGACTGCTGTGTTTTATATTCCCCATTGATCCCATTCACAGCAGCCCAAGAAGGACATGTGCAGGGAATGCAGGCTGAGGGGAGGGGTGACGCGTGACTTTGACCTGACAGCAGAGGACACTGTCTTTCTGTGGATCAGAAGCAGTTTTAGGAGAGTCCAGCAGGGCCCTGGCCCAGGACATCCACACTCACAGGCTTTTCCAGGCCCCGCCTCTGGGTCCCAGGGTCTCTCCCGGTCCCTGACTGTGGCCTTCTCAGTCCCAAAGGCAGCCCTCCCTCTACCCTGGCACCCGTCTTCCAGGCCTCTGTCCACTCCACTCCAGGACCGACGCCCCTGGGCTACAGGCACGCAGACTCAGTCCTCTCTGGTCTCGTGAGAGTGGGTGACAACTGGTCAGCACATCTTCCAGCTCCTGGACTGTGAATCTCTCAGGGGCAAGGGCAGGGCTGTGCGCCACACACACTCAGGGCCTTGAACAGCTGGACATAACGTGGATGCTCATAACGCGTCTCTGAAGCCACAGCAGTGACTGCCCCACAAAGTGGCTTTGTCTCCCTGGACTCCTAGCTGCCTGCAAGAGGAACGCGGGAGCTCCTGGGGCCCTACAGCCATGCTGCGTGAAGCCTTTTGTGGGCTCCCCCTGTTAGGAGCAAGCCATAGCTCCTGATCACAGCGTGCAGGACCCCATATGGCTGCCCCTTCCTACTTGTCCCATCTTGACTTGGGCCACCCTCATCTCACTGGCCCCACAATGGGGACAATGACCTCTCCATCCCTTATACTCACCAATGCCCTTCCTACCACAGGCCCTTTGCACACACCATTACACCGGATGGAATGCCATTCTGATCGCACTTTGCTCGATCTCTTTTTACCCTTTGGTCTCAGCTCCAGCACCACTCCCCCAGGGAACTTTCCCCAGTCAACTGAACCACGACACAAAGCATACATCCAGTGGTCAATTTACACTTACATTTGTGTGTGTGTGTGATTATTTCATTTCGATCTTTTTCTCCCACTAGACTAAGATTCGCCAAGCCTAAAACCGTACATCTATTTACTCACATTGAGATCCTCAGCACCACACAGGTACTTGGTATATTTCCCAAGTAAATAAAGATATTGATCCGTTTTCCTTTCCTGGGGAAGAGCCCCAGGTTTGGAGATTTGACAACACGTTTTGCATGTGTGTTTTCTTTGACAATATGGTAACCACACTTTTTATGACAATAAAAGCCCTCCGTGCCTGCCAGTGTAGCCTCACAGACCCTGACCAGCCTCTCCCCACAGATGGGAGTTCACCCAGTCCCCGGTGTTAGTCTAAGACCTTAATGGAGTTCAGATCACCACCACACTAACGTGGGCCAACTCATTCTCCAGTGATGTATTTTTTGTAGACATTGTCAAGCTACATTGTTCCTCTGAATCGAATATTACTGAAGCCTTTCCCCAGGCCAGCTGGAAGGCCTGACATTTCGTCCAATTGTTATTTGTATACATATTTCCAGCCGCCACCTGCCTGTAACTTGGCACCATCATAAAGTAGCGCTGTACCTGTTTCGTCAGACTCTGATGGCTTCCTGTAACTGCGCTGCTTCTCACTCCTGGGTTCCGACTGCTCTGCGGCCCCTCTGGAATCACGTTGCTTTGGTAATAGAAGGACGCTCTTTCTCTGTGGTACTACTGGCCTCTCTCTCTTCCTCTCTCTACCACCCTCCCCACCCGCCCCATACCCAGATGGTCCGATGGTTGCTGGCACATGGAACCATCTCGGCACAGCTTCTGCTGCTTAACCGAGCCCCCACGAACCCCGCTGAGTTAGATTAGATCAGGGAATTGGGAGGTGAGCAGGAGGGCTGGCCAGAGGTCTCAGCTGAACGCCATGCATATGTGATCCTGCCTCTGAGTGACGGAAATAAGTGTTTCTTCCCCAGAATGGTGCCGAGCGCTTCCTCCTCAGGAGAAGACGGGCAAGTTCACCAACAACTCAGTTAAAGGCAGGGAGGTTCCGCTGCAAAGCGCTGGGTCTTCCGGGCTAAGAAGGGATCTGCAGCTCACCTGGACGAAGCGGGGAATGAGGGAAGGGCCAGGCTCCCCTCCAGGGTTCCTATGGTAACGCACTATGCTGCCTGTGTAACCCGAGGGCTGGCATCATGGTCCCCAGCACAAGGTGCACGAAAGATTCCGCCCGCCCAAGTTCCCCGTTGCCTCAAGCAGGCAGGATGAGCGGCCAGGGCTTCCTCAATTTCCTGGACCACCTCGGCCAAAAGAAACGAGCATTTGTATTTAATGCAAGGAAGAAGCAAGCTTGTAAGACACTAGCCGAATTTGCTCAGAAGCAGTTCACAGAACCCAAAGCCTTCCTAGAATCCTGGACACGGGATGTCTTCCAGCCAGAGCGTGCCCTGCCCCAGGGTTCTCTTCCTCTCCCCAGGAAGAGAGTCCACTGCCCCTGGGTTCACCACTCAGGAGCCAAGACCTTGTCTGATCAGAGCAGCGACTGAGGGGGGCAGGAGCTCCCCAGCTCCCGGGAGAGGCCTCTTCCCAGGCTGGCCTCGGAACGACCCCTCCACTCTCTGGACACCGGCTCTGGAGCCCTCTCACTCTCCAGCTCTCCAAGCTGATGTCCACCTCCAGTAGCTTCCTCCACGGGGACCAGACCCCTGGTTCCTACTGTCGGTGAGCCACGTGCAGGACACGCTGCCCCAGCCTGAAGTCCACGCCCGGCTCACGGAAGGTGAGGAACAGATACCACCGCCCTTCTCCCCCGTGAGATCCAGGAGAAGCGAGGCAGGGAGGGCTCCGGGATGAGCGCAGGGCCCAGGCATGCCAGCTTCTCCCCGCTCACCTCAGACGTGCACCTGGTCCCTCCGCGGCCAGACTTCTGCTGCAGGGCTCATTCCCACAGGCAAGGGCCACACTTCAGACTGGGTGTCTGGCCTTCCCCTTTCCTCCCTTCCCTCCCTCCTTCCCTCCCTCTCCCCTCCTCCCTGCCCTCCCTCTTTCTCCCCCATCACTTGGGGACCAAGTTCCCTCAGCAATCTCCAAACACGATCACCTCAGCTGTCCACCTCCTCTTCCATCTCTCAGCCCCCAGTGGTGAGCACGGTGACAGAGTCTGAAGTCTGCACCCAAAAGAACCCGTGCAGGGTTCTCATCTCCAAGGCGCCCCCTGCGCTGTCTCTCCACGGCAGAGTTGCACAAAGCTTCTGGCTCTCTGTCCGGTACACTCAGGCCTGGGTCCCATCCGAACCACAGCAGGCCTCTCTCCACAGCAGAGTCAGTGTCCTGCTGGCTACATGGGAAACATCTTCCTTCCCGTCTTCCTGCTTCCTTTTTCCCCAAATGAAAGTATCCACTTGACAAGTATCACCGTGTCCTAGGCACACAGACCTGAGGGCGAGGGTGAGGGGAAGAGGCGACGCTGAACCAGAACCCAGGAGTTCACAGACACAGCAAAACCAGGTAACGTGCTAGATCCAGATGCAGGGGCCACTGCGCCTTGGGAAGGGGCACTGTAGTGAGCTCTGGATGGGAAACAGGAAGGACCGCTGCTGCCAGGTCGAGGCAAAGAGCACTCCAGGTGCAGGGAACAGGGACAGTACAGAGATGCTCAGGCAGCGTCAGTCAGGGATGGATCCAGGGACGGAAGGAAACCACCCCCCATGCAGGGTGTCCAGGAGGAAGGAGAGTCCCCCAGGCAGGTGGACCCAGGGATGGAAGGCGAGCCCCATGAACTGCTGATCCTCTGACCTTCATTAAGAGTGAAGTAGATGTCTGATTCCAGAAATATGGAATTTCCCCCCAAGTCTAGAACTGTGTGACTTCCCATCAGTCAGCTCTTTGTGAGCTCCGAGCAGGCTACGAGATAAAATGGCCAGTTCTCTAGTACGACCGCTAAATCTCAGGATTACTTGCATTTTTCGAATCTGCCCAGCTCCACCTCCTCCAGGCGCTGCCTTCCTGAATGTTCCTGACTCAGAGCATTCTCCGTACGGGTATGCGAACCCTGCGAGATGGCAGCCGGGAGTCCCTCCCACTTCAGACACCTGTCTGTCTTCTGACTAGTGTTTCCAGGTCCTGCCCTGAAGGCTCTTTCCACACGACCCGATTTCAGCCTTTCCAGCCGAGCCCCGGAAATGTCCTGCCAGACACCCAGGCCCCAGGTCCTCTTCTCCAGTCCAGCAAGTACCACAGAGGTGGGCGTTAGAACGTGCGAGAAGGCTCCAGCCCTGGAGATTTCAGCTGGTCTCAGGCCGTCTGCCCCTCTTTCCTGCCCTCCTGCCACGCCCCTTCTGTACTGGTATCCTGGGTTGAAGAGTGTTCCTGCGACACCTCCCGTCTTCTAGAACCTCACAAGGTGAACTTATTTGAAAACAGGAACTTTGTTAGACTTGGCTAAGATGAAGTCACGCTGGATTAGGACGGGCTTTCCTCTAAGGACTAGTGTCCTTGAGGGGAGATCACGGGAAGACACTGGCACACACCAACGGAAGAAGGCCGAGTAAAATGGAGGCAGGGACTCAAGTAATGCAGTAATACGGCCATGAGGAGCTTGGAGAGAGGAGGAGAATGGGCCTGGCTCCCACCCAGCTCTGGGCTTCTCACTTCCGGAGCTGAGGGGGATGGATTTCTGCCCTTCTGAGCCACTCTGTAGCAACTTGTCATGGAAGACTTCCGAAGCAAATGCATTTGGTGACTCCATCTCTTAACCCTCAAATAAATGCCACATCTTAAGAATGGCCCTTGGTAATCCTGAGAGCAGCAGCTTCCAAACTTCCATGTGCTTCAGAATCCTGGGAGGGGGCAGCTCTTAAGAAAGAGAATCCCTGCCTGGCAGCCCAGAGAGTGTGCCACAATGGTCCTGGGCAGGGGCACCTCCTGTCTCCACCAGCTGCCACTGAGCCCCCTTTCCAAGTGAAGCAGATACGGCTAGTCCCTGAACATGCATCCATGCCTGTGCTATGAACCAGGTCAGTTCAAGGGCGTTCACTCCTGCTGCCCCTGCAGAGCTCTGTGACCTTGAACCAGCGTATTTAAGCTCTCACTAGACTTGACTCTCTTTCAATACTTAATGATTTAAGAAAGGAGGATGATGGTGAGATTAGTCCAACTGAGGCAGAGGGTCAGAGAGAGGAAGAGCTGAGGAGCCCAGGTGGAGTCTGAAGTTGACGGCCACTTCATAGAACTGGCACCATCGGTGCAAAGTCTCACCCAGACGAAGCAGGTCAAGGGAAGGGGCGCCTGGGCTCCAGAGACTGTCGCTCACGGCAACAGGTGTCACTGGCAATGCCCAACGATGCATAGTAATTTTGGATCTTTTTGGTTAAAGAAGCCTTCCAAACTCTATCTCACACTTCATAAAATCGAGATCTACCCCTGAGAGAAAGGAAAAGGTGTGTTAGGTTGGCAAGGGTGGATCTTGCTTACTAGGATAAGAGTTCTAGAGTGGCTGGGGTTTTCCTTGCAGTGTTGGGCCACTGGGCGCCTCTGGGATTTCAGGTGTAACACATGGCATGGCTGTGCGCTCCAGGAGACTCTGTGGGCCACCTGGGGCAGTCTGGAGAAAGGCTGGTTTGGGAGACTGACAGGCACCTGCCTGCTGGAGGCTTAGGTTATGCTTGAATTCAATACACGACAATCTCCCCTTCCTGACCTCCCTTCTTCTGACTTCATGAAATACAGCCAAGTTACACACAAATGTGGGTGCTTAACCCACACCAAGGGCAGAACTTGCTGAACACATGTGTTGAGTTATATTTGAAAAACATGGCCTCATTGTTCTATTCCTCTTTGAGCTTCTGAAATTAGGGTCACACCATTTTCTACCCAAGGGTAGCTTGGATGAAGTGAGACTCAAGGTCACAAACTCAGGTGACGAGCAATTCAACAACAAGGAGAAGACAAAAGACCTCCTTCCTCTAAATTCACAGGGCTCTAGGGAGAATATATAGCCAGGCAAACATTCCCAGTTTCCAGAAGCGCTGGTTCCTGAAAGCCCTATTAACGGCCATGCTGTCTCCTTCTTGAGTGTTAATTAGTCATTTCACACCGCATCTCTGACAAGGAGTTAAGTTCTAGTTAATCCAGATTTCAGAGAAGATGGAAAACCAAAGGAAGAACGTGACCTTAGCAAGACCATACACCACAAACTGTTGGTCAGGCTGAGGTCAGAACCAGCAAACGCCCAACCACCAGAAGGGGCTTATTTAGGCAAGAAAAGGGAAGACCAGAGGAGAAAACTGAGATTTTACAGTCAAGTTAACATGCAAACTATTCCCTGCCCAACTGAGAGTATTCACATATCCCACAACCGTAACCCACTTCTGTGTATGAGGACCGACATGAACACTTGACAGGCATTTGTTGTACACTGGGCACCTGCAGGCCTCCCATCTTTGGGTAGCATCAAAAGTCACTGCATGGCAAAGTCAGGGAAGAGAACAGCGGGGCAGGCAAACCTCCGTGCAGGGTACATCTCCAAAAGGCCAGAGGGAAGCCCTCTGGTCCCCTGTGAGGCTCCATCTGGGGAGTTTCCTGGGGTGAGGATCTCTCACATTCTGAATCAGCTGGCTACAATCACTTGATTTATGGACCTGTCACTACTATTCGATGCTGTATCAATTGCATTTTTGAGAAGTTCATTTGATGAGCCTCTTCAACTCTCAAAAGCTTCTCCTAATTATGCAGACCCAGGGCAAATATTGTGATTCCTACTTTCATTTCTTCTAATGGAGCTGGTGGCATGGGGATACTGAAGACCCAGGGGCCTTTAGATTAGTGACAGAGGAGAAGTGGGGTTTCTGCTGCTAACGGGCGCACTATCCATACTGAAGGGCACAGCATTCCTCTTTTCTCCTATTATTAATTTTCCTCCTACTGTTCATTATCCTATTAATTCTGGCACTAATATTAATACTTCATTTTCTTTAATCCTGACCAGCCTGGACACATTTGAATGCTTTACAAGGAACCACCCATTCCATGCCCAGCACCTTCCTCAACACCAGCACCAGCATCCCTAGCGGTGAGACAAGCTTTCTCCAGGAGCAAAGAACTCTGCTCTTTCTTCTCCCTCAAAGGAAAACTTCAGAACTTCCCAGTCATCTCATCCATCAGGTGGAGTGTTCTTCAGATGACACGCCATGATTATGGATTTGCTGAGACCCAGAATTCGCTGCAAATTTTGATGCACAGTAACTATCTACATTCCCCGGATCCTTTAAGTACGGGCTTCAGAGAAGAAGCCCGCCCAGCCCCATGAGAACACAGTCAGAGGAATCTTTGCAGAACATCTTCCTACTTTAGAGGGGCTGCTTTTGCTTTGTTTCCCCCATAGCTTTAAGTCGCTGATTCTGGACTCTGCTCCCTAAGCTACCCCTGGGGTCCCTTCTTGGAGCCCTGTCTCCAGACTCCACCATCTAAGATCAGATCAGCTCCTACAATGGTGAGTCTGCCCTGATCCTAGATTCTGCACCACCCAGACCACACCCACATCCTGGAATGCCCTTCAGAAGAAAGGTTAGAATACACACAGGCTGCACATGGAAGCTCCTGGAGAATGTCCCTGGTCCTGACACTGAGGACATGCATAACTGTCACCTGCTCTGCAGCCCCAGCAGATGAGGGCTGTCCTGGTGGGACTCATCAGGAGTGGTGTGCACGTATGGCCTTGCTGAGCGCCAAGCAACCCGAACACACCTAACCTAGAGTAACCACAGAAAACTCCCACTGCTCCCTGCTAAGCAAACTGGAAGTTTCTCCAGAAGACAAATAAGTACAACTTTTGTTTCCACCCAGAGAAAGGAATGCCTCCGGCGACCAAGGAATATGAAAATGTCCGTCTTTGGAATCCAAAATTCCCACCCTTCTGGGTCGCCAACTGCTTGAAGGTCTTCAGCGTGTCCACCTCTCTGTATTTTGGTGTCCTCATTGATAAGATAAGGACAACGGAGCTCTTCTCTGGGGTTTTTAGTTTTTGAGAGATTCAAATAAGTGAACACATGTGAAATGTTTTCAAGTTTGTGGCACAGAAATATACGCTGGAATCTTTCGATACATGCAGAAATAGAATGTTCCATCTTGCTACATTTAAACTTAATAAGAGGGCTTAGGAAAATAAGTTTCCAAGAGACACAGAAATATCTGATAAGGATACATGTTACACAAACCAGGTGGTTGGGTTTCATGCTGGCAAAAATTCAAGGACCTTAGCTTGCGAGTCAGATGCGACACAGAAACCTTACGAGCAGAAAGGGAGGGAGAAGGAAAAGCCGGGCAGGGAGCTGGAAGCCAGAACTTATTAAATCAATTACATGATTAATGTGAAAGAGAGTGTGTGAGATAGAAAAGGGGACAGTCGTTCACTCCGCTGATCAAGCATTTTCCGTAACCTTCTAAGCCACCAGGAAAATTGCCTCTTGGTAGATGAATCAAATTGGAGAAATATATTTGTTGGCAGCTCTTTTATACTTTAAAAAGTGGGCGTCTATGAAATCTCCTGAGCCACTCAATCCCAGAATTGACAGATGTTAAAAACAAGGGAAGCCTCTCCATGTGAATCAAGGATGACATTGTATCCTTGGTCAGTTTGTTTCCCTACCACCGAAGGGCGAGGACCGTGTCTTTGATATGAATGGGGCTGCCCAGAGTAAAAGGGACATTAATTAAAGTGTAGGATGGAGTTTCCCTCCCAGTGCACCGTGGGGACAGGAGCCAATCCCCAGCTCGCCTGGAGTTCCACAAAAGATCATTAGTCAGGAACAGGCAATGACGCCAGGCATCTGCTTGATGGAGTTTGGGGATGAATTCCCCTCAGAGGCCACAGGCCAGGTCCTGAATCAGAAGAAAAAAAAAAAGATCGCCCAGCCACCCCGACCAAATTAGCTGATCTGATGGGTGAGGGAGGCCAGGGTTTCTATTAGCAACCAGGTCTTTCCTGCTCTGGTTGACGAGGTGGACAACCGTCCACCCTTGTAAAAGATTCATGACCCAACTTTGCACTCTCTGCTGCTTGCTTTCTCATAAAACCAGTGCAAATCCTATCAAAAATTTAGCAGAATCCCTGCCTCATCTGTTTAGGCCTGAAGCTAGTTGCAGGGACAACTCATTAGGGACAGGCTCATTAAAACCAGCCCTTGGGCAAAAGCAGTTTGCGGGGCGCTCATTTTCATTCACTCTCACCTCCCTGCCCAACCTCCCGGAGCCCTCAGACACGGGGCTTCTAAGGGTTCTGTACAGTGTGCAGGTCTGTTCGCAGAGTTGCAGGGCCCGGGGTTCCTCAAATGCTGCTCTTTACATCTGCCAAACACCATCTCTGTCTTCTCTTTAGTGAGTGTCAGGAGGGCTGAGCTGGGGGAGGGAGGAGCGGCGGGAGGCGGGGAAGGAGTCCTGAAGGCTGACCAGCTTCACAGCTGGGGACGGCTGGGGATAACACCTGGCTTTGGGGCGGTCACAGGAACCCTAAGGACCCGAGCCCGAGCTCTGGCAGAACAGGGGCCAAAAGGTAAACTCTTCCGGGTCCTATTCATGCGTCATGCTCAGCTCAGCACTCGGACCCCTGGGCACCTGCAGCCTGAGCAACAGCCTGCCTAATGGATTCATTACCAGATGTTTTCTGCTATGTGCCAGGGATGCCAGTCTCTACATGAACTGGAGGAAAAGCTCATTGTGCTGAGGGGAAAAAAAAAAAAAACGCAAAAAACAAACAAACACACAAAAAACCTCTTGGAATCTCTAGGTACCTTGGTAAAGAACAGGCCGCTGTGAGACAGATGCAAAAGCACCCGATTGCCAGTGGCGCTGAGCAAGTTTGGTTTTGGAGGGGCTGGTTTATTTTGCTGGAGGGTCCTGCAAGCCCACTTGCCAGTGGCAGCCAGGAGACAGCTAAGGTCAAGGTCGACATGAGGAACAGGGTCTGCCTTACACCTGGACTGGGGAGCTCGGGCCCCAACGAAGGCCACGGATGTAACAGCTCCGGCCAGAGGGGGAAAAGGCTGCCAAGTCACCCAGGGTGCCAGTCTGATTGTTCCCAAGAAGCTAGAAATTTAGATTTTAAGTGAAATCTTTATATTATTAAATGTTACCAGTTAATAAGCAAAAGGATGCAGAACTACTGTGGGGGAGAAACAAACAAGCAAAAAAAAAAAAAAAAAAAAAAGAAGGTTTCAGGTTTATAACATCTGATGTGAAACAAGGACTAAGTTAGGAGGAACTCTGTGACCTGTCTTAGTTTTGTCACCCACTCGGCCCCTCGTACATCTACGAACTCCTCGGGTCCTTCTCTGCTCTTCCATAAAGTAAGGGCTGAGGAAACGATCTCTCAGAGAAAAACTGTGACTCCAGTCCCTTAAAAATAAACTCTGTTAGGAAGAGCTTGTAGTTTCCACGAGCATTTAGCCATCTCAAATGGAACTACTATGCTAATGGGCCCACTATTTCCAAAGGCCCTGATGCTGCTTCTCCTTAAAACATAGATTATTCACCTAATGGAACTTCCAGAGGTGGGAGCACCAAGTCACCTGCAGTCAGCATCAATTCCCTGAGTTGGGCTTCATTTAAAAAAGAAAAGATGTTGGTTTCCAACCAACCTCAGTGAGCAGTTGCCCCAACCCATGGGCTGCACAGGTCACTTTGGCCCTCCTGTAAGAGGCTTCCACTGGGCATGGCCACACTGGACCCTGGGGACTCGAGAGGAGGGGATGGAGTTGAGAAGACCAAGCCCTGAGCTTCATTTCTCTTCCTTCCTTCCTCCCACTTCCAGTTCCAAACAAACAAGCTCTAGTTATCAGTATTACCAAGGATGTTTTTTCGCCTGCGACTTCCAGGAAAATGTGTGATGCTAAAAATAAATGAATGAATGAATGAGTTAAATAACCCTCTGAATCAGAAACATGGAACTCACAACAGGTTCTCTCAATCTTAATTTTGTAGAGGTCTGAGGATTCACTGAGCCAACTGAGACCCCTTCTACCTATCCCTTTGACTCTCGGCACCTCCATGAGTCTGACCCACTATTGTCCAGGGTTGGAGACGTAGGAGGGGAGATGAGCTTGGAGAGATTCCTTCCCTAAAATGACGGTCCTCATTTTCTGCTTCTGTTCCCCTACCTCAACAGCTCAATAGCAATCTTGCTTTCTCATGGTATTAGTTTACCATGCCCACCTGTCCCTACCCACGTGCCACAGTCAGAGCAGAGCAAACCCTCTGCTGTTTATCTGGGGACACCACCAGGCCACAGCAGCAAGATCTGCCTAACTGCAAATGGCTTGGTTATTTTGTGGGTAAGGAGCACAGGGGCGTTTGCCACCCTCCTATTCCAAAATAATAGTTTCCTATTAGTTTCTCACACATGACCACTTCTCCCTCCCATCTGTATTACTGTCACCTCTTCCACAACCACCCCAATTTGACAAGTGAGAAACCCGTAAATTTGCAGGTGGATGCTCAGGAAAGAGTGTGCACGAGGAAAAGACACGTCCATTAGCGATGTAGATACAGTCACAGATGAGACGGCACAGGCATGAAGAGTGCTTTAAAACTGTTATTTAATCCAGCTAAAATTCATCTTTGGGAAAAACTGAGCAGCGCTGGGACTCAAGACGTGCTGCATTTGAAACACGGATTACATGTTCTCCTAGTTGCCTTATTTTTAGTGGAGATATTTGCAAATCTCATTTGTGCCGACTTTCAAGTCATGGGCATGACATGGACAGGGTGTGTAATTGTGGGTTAAAAATCCTACCCAGACTAGAAGAATATCAATGATTTGTTCTCCTTTTAGAGCGAATAGTTGCCACTTCCTCCATTCAAAAGGAAAGGGGAGGCTGGGGTTTTGTCTGCCTTTCATAGAATCCTTCAGCCTGCACAGCCTCACGACGTTCTATGAAGGAAACCCTGGGGTCCTTCAACTGGATGCCCGAGTTCAAGGCCTCAACTGTGAGGCCAGGGGGTTGTACAAAGACATACACGAAGGAGAGTGGGCCAGAAGGACAAGGACATCCATTCCCTGGTGCCCGGCATGGGCTTCTCTGTGCACCCAGGGTGCACACATGCCCACACGCCTTGCGCTGGGGACAAAACGAAGTGCGGTGGCTTCCGCTGAACTCCGCCCCACCACCGTGCGACCTGCCCTCATTAAAAATTCTCTACAAACAGGTGCTTCTCACTGGGCTGACTTCTGAAATGGCTTTCTTTTTATTCCCAGGGACACATCAAGAGCTGAGGGGGGGTTCATGCAGTATAGATCAGTCGGCCATTGACAGCGCATCAGACTTTGACAAGCTGCTTGGCTCGTTGAAAGTCTGGGTTGGGCTTGGGCCCGTCAAGGCTACGCTATTGAATTATTGACAGGCGCTCACCGTGGTGCAAGGGGAGAGAGAACCATAGCCTCAGCTCAATAAAGATGAAATGGAAACCCTCTCTGAAGCCGACTTTAGCACGTTAAAGGAGTTTTAATGGGCTGGTTTAAAATTCAGTAAGAGAATGCATTAGGCTGATTATATTTTCAATGGCTAAATGCAGGCACGCACACAAGTTTGGGATTCTGAAGGGTTTACAAATGAGTGGGGAGGCTGTCAGGATGAATTATCCCCTTCCAAGGGAGAGCAGGAGTCCAGGGACGCGCCAGCCTCCTCTCCGACTCGGGCCTTCTCCAGCCTTCTCCTCCATTCCCTTCTGCTCCCAACCCGGCACAGAGCTAAACTGCTCGTCTGAATGTACTCAAAGGAAGTTTCACTGTCATTCTGTCCACTTTGGTCTCACAACCCAAGCCACGGGCTAAAATCCATAGTAGCACTTTCTACATCTTCGCCATCCCATCCATAACGGCCACCTCCATTCCTGGTAAGAGAAGAGCGATTTTTGCCTCAGTACCGCATTAGAGGACACAGGGACTCTCCTAGCCAAAGTCCTCTGGTTAGCAAATTAATATTAACAATTCTGATTTTTCTTATATAATCTTTTCTTCTTTAAATTTCCACCTGCCAAGATTTACTTGTATTTTAATAGCTGATGTCAGACAAGCAGCGTGCAGCAAGTCCCATCTCAGAACTATAATTTTAAATACAATGAGACGCGCATCAACTGTCGCATTGACATGCAGGGAATTATTCCACGTGGACTTTTAAAGTGCATCCTAAAAGCTTCAAAGACCCAGCACATTTTAAAAGAATTTAAATTGATGATCCTAGTGTTTTGTTTTTTTTTTTAAGCAATTTGTCTAATGTGACCCTATATTCTTTTTTTCTCTCTCTCTGACATCACTTCCAATGGGCTGCCTCCTGTCAAGTTGCAGCAAGGGCCGACCAGCACATCTAAATCTGGGTTCATTTGCCTTCTGCAAGATTATCTTTGCCAGGTCGAGCAGTATAAGTAAATCAAAGATGCTTCTCAGGGCTGCAGGAGTAGACTAATCTCCAGACAAATATTTAGAAGGCAGCTTTGCCTACTCTGGCCTTAATCGTTTCCAACTGATTTGACTTATTCTAATTACAGCCTTTATGTTATAAAAGCCATTTTTATGTTGCCGGGGAGCAGTTTCATTGCAAATACATGAAATTTTGCTGAGTTTCCGTTCCCATGTTGATTATGGAAATGGTACTCTGCAGCTTGGCTCTAATTAGAAAAACACACTGCGTGGAACGTCAACAATTTTTAACATTAATAACGTGCCGACAGCATCCCTTTGTCTCTCCTAACATCTTTTCCCAGTCTGACACCAGAGAGCCTGGGATTCACTGGGCCAAGGATCAGGACTCACTTTCCCGCAGGGTTTGATGGGCAAGACCTTCCCCCACCCCAAGGTGGAAGCTGCCCCTTTGGAGAAGAAGGATGCTAATTTAATGTAACAGGAAGGGGAGGGGACAGAGCTCCCCACTCTAGCACAGCCCAGGGAGGGGCACTGTTGCACACTGACGAACCGGGAACTGCAACGTAAGGCAGCGTAAACAGGTCCTGCTGCAAGTCTGAGGGCACCGGGTCTAGCTGCTCGGGGGTTCTTTCTGATGCTTGAGATGGCACGATGCATTGAGAAGATGCCAGCCAGGACACTGAGCACTTTTCTAGATATCTCAGTGAGACCAGAGATCAGCCCCATGTGCCCCTCCAGTGCTTGATAGAGAAGAAAGTCCCTGAGCCTCGCCAGGGCTCAGTTTCTTCATCTCTGAAATGGGACTGCTCACGGCTGCCTTGCTGGGCTGTTGAACTAGGGATCCCAGCACAGTGCCACTGAGGGGTCTTGAGAATGTGCGTTCAGCCAGCGGTCAGGGAGCCTGAGATGACGGACACTCTAACTTTCAAACACACTTGACCTTCGAACAGGCAATTGTATTTCCTGTGAAATACATGACATGAAGCCCAACACATCCATTCATACGCCTTGGTTCCAGTTTGTCTACCCCCTACCACCATCTATCTTTGTAAATAAAGTTTTATTGGCACAAACTCACACTCCTCCATTTAAGTGTGTTTGCAGCTGCAGTCACACTCAAACAGGAGAGTTGGCAGAGACCAGATGGCACAAAGTCTAGAATAATTATGATCCGGTGCCTCACAAAACCCCTTTGCACCTTGGCCTGAGATGAGGAATCCTGCATGGAGGTGCTGTTTCCCAGCCCCGGAAGCCCCCCTCCACATCAGTCAGAGTCACAAAAGCCCACGCCTCTGGACAGAGGGGCCTAATTTCTGGCTGTCAAGATGAACTAAGTTACAGATTAGCCGTTGCTCAGAACATTATTTATGCAGAGGGATTTTTTTTTCCCCCAGAATCCCAAAGTCCACCTTTGTCCCAGGATTCTATTCCTCCCTGGGAGTCACAGCCCCCTTTTAAAGCAAGAACCCAAATCTAGAGGTGTGTGCCCGCCACTGTGAGCTGTGTTTCTGCTGCGGAAAGGCCCCAGATCAGCCCCAAGCACTGGTCCCAGGCCAGCCACTGATCTGGCCGTGGCCTCCAGGACCAATGCACTGTGGACCTCCTGTCAGGGTCTGGGGACTTATTTGACCCTCAACTGAAATGACAATCCCTCCACAGTGGGAAAGTACAGGAAGAGCCGGTGGAGGGACAAGGGGGCTCGGCACCACCAGCTGCCACTGGTGGGAGACAGAGGCATCCATGTGTGTGGCCTCCATGAAAGTCACCTCTGTGTCAACTAGAAAGGGGCCCTGAAGAGAAAGTGGGAACTGGGTGGTGGGACAGGGTCTCCTACACAGAGCAAATCACTTAGTAACTGGGTGCACTGAACAGGAAGGCAGACTTCCTGCCTCAAACCCAGCTCTGCTGCTTGCTCATGTTCCTTGGCATGTTTCTATGTCTGGTTCTTATCCAGTCACATCACACACATCACTGAAGGCTCATGATGACCCAGCCCTGTTGTCACCTCCTTCTTACAAGTAAGGGTGCTTCCAAGGTTCAAATGTGGACCCTGGTCACAGAACTCCAGGTCCATAGTCCTACTCCACACCACACTGCCAGCTGGTAATGAGATACAGAGTGGTTGGGCACCATTTTTAATTCACAGGGGACGTTGTTTTGAGACATTGTCTATTGCAAGATGTTTGCCTTTGGGGATGAATAAACAACAACAGAAAGGCAACACCTCCCCAAGCTGGAATTGTCTATAGGCAAAAACATGAAGCTGGAATAGTTACAGTGACTGAATAGATTTTATTCAAAAATATTCAAGTGACTACATTAACAATGGGCTCATTTGGCTGGATTATAGCATTAGGGGAAGGAACACAGAATCCATTCGTGCAGTCAAGTTCTGCTGAGCACCGACCCTTTGTAAAGACTCATGTTAAGCACTCAGCAACACTAGGGTAACAAATGGCTCCTGGCACAGAGAAGGCCAGGTGTGTGTATTGGGGCAAAGTAAGAAAACAGTGGAACAAGTTCCACAGGGCAGAGTTCTGCGTGTGTTGTGTGTGCCAGTAAATTCTCTGACTTCTAGAGAGAGTCTAACCATAGTACATGGCAATAATGATTAACTGGATCAATGGAAGAAAAAAGAAAGAAAAGCCAGGGTCTAGGGAACACAGAAGTGTCTGACCAACATGCAATGGTCCTTTTTCCAACATCCAGGGGAAAGATACACTGTCCCCCTGGCTCTGAGTCCACAGTGGTTACATGGCAGTTCGGGTGAGGTCCTCTCTTCCTATCTGTATCCATTTAGTGACTACTTCCTGCTCACCTGCTACCCAGTGAGCCATACTAGGCTCTGAGGGCACAAGCAGGACAAAACAGGGGCCTCCTGGAGCTTATTAGAGTGCAGAGACAGAAAAGTTCAATGCTCCTAAAATCTTTGCCAACCATTGCATGTGCTACAGAAGCAGAGGTGCTGGAGGCGAAAAGGAAAGGGGCAGCCTGGGCTGCTGAGATGGGCTGTCCAGAAAGCCTTCCTGGAGGACTGTGCTCACATTAACCGTGGGTGGGGGAGGGGGAAAGGGAGGGAAAGGCAGCCACTTGTGCAAAGCCCTGGGGATTCCAGAAAAAAGCCAGGCCTGCCGGGGGTGGGTGAGCAGAGCCGGAGCAGCCAGAGGGGATGGGGCGTTGCCTTTGCCAGTGGAAGATCTCCCCTCCGCTGGCTCCAGTCCCCAGGATATCACTCATCAAGTTAGCACCAGGAGATGCCGGGAGGAGTGTCCCCAGGCTTCCCTTCCCTACAGTTCTGAGTGATGCACAGCCACCACCCTCTTCCTTGGGTCATGCCAGCACACCACCAGTGCGGGTGCCTCACAAAGAGGAAAAACAAATAGCCCTCTGAGGGACCCAAAGTCTGCAGCCTGCCAGGGTGTGCTGTGCACTTCCTCACCCCCAAGAGGGCGGTGGGGGAATTGCTCTTACTATTACCACTGCTGCTACGGCCATCGTTATTGTTTTTCCCATTATAAAGATGGGTAAGACTGAGTCTTAGAGGAAGCCAGTTGCTTTCAAGGTAAAAAAAACAAACCAAGCCCTCATATGTGGTCATTGACCTTCAAACGTAGGCTATCCCATTTGAACATCTGGTCTTTAACATTAGACGTTGATTCTTATAAGCTAGATTTGCTTCAAACAAGACTTTGCCCCTTTAAGAAAAAGACTACTCTGCAATTACTACGTGCCAGGCACAATCCTGGGTGTTGGACAGACACAATGACAGGAAGGACCCCTGACAGTGAGGAGGGACAATAATACCATTGCTGCAAGATGCACGCATCATGCAAATGCCCACAAAAAACTGCAGTGATTCAAATTGGAGGGAATGGCAAGTGCGCTGGTTCTCCCAGAAGACACGGCATTGGCACAACCACTTAAAACGTGGGCGAAAACTCTCCAGCGGAGGAAAGGGAGGGAGAAAAGTTCCCAGACTATAAGCAGACCTTGGTTGTAGGGGCTCCTTTTAAGTCCAAGAACATAACGAAAGATCCTAGAACTCAAGTTACAGATGGGGACCCTCTCCTAAAGATACTGGGGAGCCACGCATGGTTGCTAAGCCAGGAGGTGGAGGGTACATTTCACATTTAGCCAACCCCACGCCTCTCAGACGTCACTAGGGGTTCTCAAAGTAAGGTTCTCAGACCAGCAGCACCAGCATCTCTTGGGAATTTGCTAGAATGTAAATCCTGGGGTCCCATCCCAGACGCAGTGAATCCAAAACTGGCCTCCACTGGCTTCACTTCACTCTGCCTTCTAACCAGAGACCTGGTCCTGCTGCTGTTCCCAGATCCTTCAGGGAGACAGGAAAAATAGGCAGCATGCGGTTTTCCAGGTGTCACCCCGCAAGACCGAGTTGGCCATCCAGCAGCGCGCACGCCCAACCTTGTCAGGAGAGACCCTCTCGGTGCATTTATTGGATCTGAAGGGCTAGAGCCTTCTCCCATTCCTTTCTGGCCTTCCAGTTGTGCAGGAAGTCAGATAACCACTGCCGCCCAGACACTCACGCCGCTGCTTGAAAACTATCATTAGCTAAGAGCTGGGCAAAGGCATCCAGAGGCGGTGAGCTAATGGGCAAACAGGCCACTCCACTCCCTAGCCTGGGCCGCGGGTGCCCCGGAGCTGGGTGTTAAGTGGGGACTGGCAACTCCCCTCTAATGACCTCCTGTTAGCAGCAACTATAGGCAAATTGCTAGCGAGGATTAAGTGGGGAGACAATGGCAGGATCACTGTCAAGCAGAAAAAAGACTCAATTTGTAAAGAAATCATGACTCCATAATCACTTCTTTAAGAGCTCCATCGGCTGTGTTTGCCTTGGGAAGGTGTGGACCCAGCCTAGGCCAGGGTGCCCCAGACCCGCACAGCTTTTCTTTGGGCATATTAAAAACCATTACTCCCCTAAAAGAGATAAGCCTTGCTATTAATAGGGCTTTGCCTCAATGGGTCTCTCCTGACATCCCAGGCCCAGATGTCGCCATGAACAAATAAAAAAGAATGTGCAGAAACAATTGATCTGAGCTCATGAACACAGCAAGTTTATGTAAACACAGAGAATCCAAGAGGAGGCTCTGTGGGGAAAAAAGATACATTTCCTTTATCTCTGTTTGCATAATATCCATGTGAAATAGAAACAAATTAACAAGGTGGTATTTTAAGAACTTTTACACAACAGTGAGTGTGTGTATGGGGGGTGGGGTTGCTGGAAAGAAGGCTCTCTTGCCCCAGTTCAAGAGAGGATTTTTTTTGAAAAGGAGGAAGGATCTTCTGCAAACGTTTGGAGCTTTTGACCAACTAGGTGAACTGCTATTTTCAAAGCTCATTCTCAGGGCTTAACAACTTCATCGTTTTCAGATATTTATCTGATAAAGTTTGGAAACAGAATGGAAGAGAGGAATCCATGCCCTTTCTGAAGATAGATTCCAAAACTTCGGGACAAAACAGAGGGACAGAAATAAGCTGATATTTAAAGTTGGAACATGACTCATTCAGATATAAATGTAATTTTAAGTCCTTCAAAGAAGGACTCTTCTCCTTTGAAATTTCTCAAATATAAGCAGGTTTTGAAAAAGTTTCCTATTACAGGATTTGCTTGCAGAGAGAAGAAGGAAGGGAGAGGAAGAAATGAAGAAGAGGAGAAAGAAGGCAGGATTCTGTAAAAGCCACTTCAACTACTTATCACCTACGAAGTCTAAGTTTTTCCCATGGAAGGCTTATAAAAAGTCATTGTGAAAAATTAGAATTCAAACCCCACTTCTCTCATTAAATTTGCACGTTCTAAATGAAGCATCACACGATGTTAAAATTCTAGCCTGCCGTACCAAAATACACTTTAAAACACGATTTTACTTTCCTTCTCTAGATGTCCAAATGAGATTATTTCTGAAGAGTATATTGTTTTCCCTGAAAATATATTTTTAAAAAATAGCACTAGCTGTAGGCAGTGCACTAATTTTTTTAAACTCTTTTTATTTCAAAACAATAATCATTATATGTAGCGTCAGTATCGCCTCTACCTAAAATCGCATTCTTCTTTGTGCCCAAACTTCAAAGTATCTTGTTAGTTATAGAACATAATGTTTTCTGTGTTTCTATCCAATTTTACCCCACGAGTGGTCAAAATCACATTTGTTATTCCCAGAGGGAGACCCAGAACCTGAAGAAAAATTAACCTGAGACTCCAGATGAAAGTCTGGTGGCTCCCTTTGGCTCTGGTCACCTGTTTTTATTTGTAGGATAATGCTACGGCCCAAGCCACATCCATTTCACGTGCACCTTCATTTCTTTATTACGGCAGGTGCTAAGTAGCAGATGAGCTTAACAATGTGGTCAGCATGTGCTTTGTGGGTAGGTGTCATAGAAAGATAGATCGTATTTGATAAAAGAAATTTGAGTATAAATTACATACATAAAAATGATGGCTGCTCTATTTGTGCATATTTTCCCCAAATTAAAAAAAAATAGCAAACAACTATTATTATAGCAGTCCCTATATCATGGTATAATTCTTTCCCCTCAAAATTCACTACTTAAGAATCTCCAAATGCTTTAAACACACACACAGAGACTCAGAATAAACCAAAGGGAATAATCAGCTTGCAAGATATTTTTTTTCCTGCATTGTGCTTAAGTTGCATAAATAAAGAGAACAATTACTGTCAGATTCCTTTAGTTCTTCATCCCATTAGTTTCTTGGGACTTCAAGATAATCTTTAAAAAAAATAAGGGGGGACTGCTTGGGATTAAAAGAAAAGGTTTCCTTCAGCAAAATGGACATGCGGTAGAGACAGCTTGGGTAAACAAGGTCCATCCTTCCCCCACCCTTCTGCTATCTAATTATGCTGATTTCCAGGAGGGGGGAGCTTTGAAGTGGCAGGACGGTGTCCTCCAGGACAGATGCGGAGAGACCCAGGGAAGGATGGTGCAGCCTGGAACTGAGGGAAAGGAAGCCGCTCTGCCCGTTCCTGTTCCTTTTATAGCAGCCAGACACATGAGCAGGTCAGCAAATCAAACCCAGAGTCCCCCAAATCACATGCACCAGAGAAACCGCACGAGCCGCAACTGCCAACGTCCGCCTGTGCCCACGTTTGGCGAGACACACTCCTTCCCAAGAGCCTGAAGGCATGCCTGGCAAATCAGGGGTACAGACGGAGACGGAAGTTTTGAAGCAAAGTGTCCCCAACTCCCCAGGTACTCCAGAAGCCCCCAAGTCTCCCCTGCACTTCATTCCACAGAGCCACCGTCAGATAACGCTCTGGCACCCCGAGTTCCTTTAGTCCCAAAGCCATGCAATTACCTGCCATTCTTCCCTTGTTTTTCTCTTTCCGTTTTGCAACGTGCACTGAGTCCAAAACCGGGAAGAGGAGACGTGATCAGTGGACTGCAGCAGCTGGGGTGGGCGAGGGCCAGTTCTTCAGTGAACTGGTCTTGGTTTGGGGGTCACTCCTAACAGAAGGCCAAGGCTGGTCTCAAGATAAAACAGGGCTCACACTCCCCAAGAGCCAGCTACTCCCCTTCTCTGTCCCCATCGCCCCTCTCTCTCCTGCTTCCAGAGACGGAATCCCCCGTGGGAAGAGAGGAACTCACCCCAGGTGTGAAGCCAGAGGCACAAGGTTGGGTGGCCAGGCGTCAGTGTGAGGTGCTAGTGGTTAGCTCCATGGGCAAAGGGGTGGGCCCGGGAGGGAAAAGGAGGGATGGAGGGGCTTGGCAAGAGGCAAAGAGAAAAGAGACAGAAGAAAAAGCATCAGGAAGACGTGCGGGGCGGTGGGGGGGATAACAAACAAAACAAAACAAATGCAGGCAAAGGGGTGGGAAATTAATAATCCAACAAGCAGGTTCCCTTGGTGTTATTAATCACACTGCCTCGCCCAGGCTGCAGAGGCGCGGGGCTGCACATGGAAGGGGAGGGGTTTGGACACCATTGGTTGCCTCTGCTCAGTCCTCCACATCCCAGCCAATCCTCCCCGTGCCTTGAGGTACAGAGAGATCAGGGCTGCAGTTACAAACCCTGAAAGAAGAGAAATCGGGCTGGGTGGCTAAGGCACTGCTCCGTCCAGTTAATGCACTATAAACTTTATTTGAGCTGACTCCTCATTTGATCCCCCTGTGACGGGGTCAGGGAGTGCAAGCAATTCCACCCCAAATCATGCCATAATCGAATTGCTGCCTATTTCCCGAACCTATAATGAAAAAGGCAACCGAAATAATGCAGGTAATGTTGGCGGCCTCCCTTGCCTGTCGGACATCATTACCTCCGCCGCCTGCCGCCATTTCCCCTCTCGAACAATGAATATATTTCACAGCCCACTTGCTCTCCCGTGTGGGTGGCACGGTGTAGACACCTACTCGATAGGAAAGGAAATCTAAAACAATAAGCCTGCTCTAGAGCACCGTGCTCAGCAGCCCGCTGGTGGGAGAGGCAGGCTGAGCAGGGTGCTTCCTACCCGTGTGCACACGCATGCACACAGACTCATGCATGTGAAGACACACACGTGGAAACACGGTGTGGTCCGAGCACAGGCGCAGCTGACACCAATTCAATTTCTCTTTGTCTCTTTAAGTCCCGGCTCCCATCACCTGCAGCATTAATAACTGGGAGTGGAACTCCTTTATCACTCAGATGCTCAGGCAGTTTGATCCTATTTTCTCCCTCTGAATAAAATGAGACAGATGTGGCTTTAGGGACAGGGGATGAGATAAAATAACATGCCTACACACCCTACCTGGAAATGTCTTTTAAGTGCCTGCTTCCCCTTCACAAAAGCTTTCAAAAAACCAACACCCTCTCTTTACATGCCCTTAAAAAAAAAAAAAAAGAATTCGGCATCCCATGATATTCTGCTTCTCGGAAAAGTGCTGACGGCGGCAGGATGCAGTGGCACAGAAACTCGGAGCCACAAAGGCACAACGTGGAGTTTCATCTGTGTGGCTGCCCTTTGGGGGAGGCCACCTCCTGGCCAGTGGGGACACGGCATGGGACACTCAGGGGGCTGCCGACGTGGAAGCCGTGACCGATTTTGCACCCGGGGGCTCCCAGCCCTATCTTTCATTTCTCCTGCTTGCAGGTTCACTCAGAGCAATCACTGGAACTGTCAGACATCAGGTCCTGCCTTAGAAAACTTGGTTGCACCTGGCAACCTCACTACCGCTGGATCCTTTACCACCAAACCCTGGGACTGTGGCTAAGCCCTGGAAATAGTACGTGTACTCAAGGATGCACAAGAGTGGACAATCTTATCTATGCAAGCGTCTATTAAGCAGGGGCAGGGGACAGTACAAATACATCGAGTTTGAGAGTCACAAATAGGAGACATTTCAAGTCAGAAATAACAAGAGTCCAACAGAAGTATTTTCTAAAGCATCATTTACGATACAGATCTCCCCCCCGCCCGTTTCTTCTCATTTCATTTTTGTTCTATTTTTTTTTAAACATAGGAACTATACTCTACATTTTTTTTTTTATTACACATAACTTTCCAGGTCAATAAACTCATCTTCCCCGTCTTGGCCCTAACTTTGACAAGGAAAGCCAGCCACAGAAACCTCACAGCCACAAGAACAGGCAATAATCAGGAGACCTGGCCAGGGGAAGGCCTGAGTCTTCCCTTCAGAGTGTGATAGGCTTGTGGAAGGCAGGACCCCATTTTTTACAGAGATACAGAGATCCTGGAGTACATGCTGACGCACGTGGACAAAGTATAATTCTTGAAAACACTCGGCACTATGGGTTATAGAGAACAGATCTTATAAGAAAAAAAATCAATATAAAGAAAAAATGTTCCAGATGTAATTGAAGTCATACATTTGTACACGACTTCTGCTATATGCCCAATTACTGCTATTTATCAAAGAGTAGACAACATGGAAACTGGCAGCATGAAAAACAAATTTTACTAAGTCAGAGGGAAAAAAAAATCATCAGAAAGAAAAGAAAAAAAAAAGATACAAATAATAAATAATTCAATATTCTCGAGGAAAGCTCTGGCGGAAAAGGCCTGGTTGATTCAAACATCAGACATGGGTCCTGACAAGAGACGTATCGATTCAGACCATTCTATCATCATTATTCCAGCCGGAGCCCGTCACAAAAGCTGCTCTCTTTGCTCCTGTTTTTATTGCCGTAACTACCAACCTCCTTCTTATACCTCGATCTCTTTGAACCGGTATTCATTACAGCTTAAATCTTAAGCCTAAGCATAAAATGATAAACAGATTCCGTGTCTCGCGTCTGGAGAAGGCAAGGGCTTAGCTTCCTTAAAATCTAATAGGACGAGAGGCTACTTACAATCTGCTGAGGATTCCCGCACTCTGTGGAAGAGGTCATGTGCCCATCTGGGTAATTACCAAGGCAGAATATTTAGATTAGAGGGAGAGCATCTATCCAAAGCAGACATTCCCCACACCTAACAAAGAGTTGTCAAATGCCGAGCAGGGAAGAGGGACCACAAATGTACCCTCAATTTGTTACTTTAAAGGTGATGAAAAGAAACACTGACGACATGTATCTGAAACAGTTTCATCCTTTTCTGCCCAGACTGGGTACCAACACTATACTTGCTCTTCCAACCAAGACAATAGAAAGTGGTGGTGGTGTGTGTGGGGGGGGGGGGGGGATAAGAAAAAGGAAGAGAGGAAAGAAAGGGGGAAGGAAAGAAGGGAAAGGAAGATTCTTTCAGGTCAACCCAGATCACTAAAATACAGTGGTATAATTAGTGCAGAAAAACATGCCTCCATTAGGCATCTGGAAAAAGCAGAACTATTTCTTCAGTGTTGGACGTGTTAATTACAAGCAGATAGGAGGTGCCGTGGAAAATTAACAGTCTCACAAAGGCTGGAGAGTTAGACAGACAAAGCAGGGCTGCTGGAGGGTCGGGAGAGCAGGTCAGTTCTGAGGAAAGATAAAAGAACTGTCCTGTCCGTGACGGGCGAGGGGAAAGGGCAGGGCCCCTGTTATCACCAGTTAATGAGGCAGGAGGTCCGCGCCTGCACACGCCGCAGCATTCACCACGGAAATCAGATGCACTGTCCCCAGGTGCAGGAGAGCCAAAGCCACGGTGGGCCTGAAGAGGCTCAATCCTCGCCCCCCGGAGGCGATGGACGCCCTGAGCCAAGGAGCGAGCTGGGGTCTGCCCGCTACTCAGCAACCAGTGTGGGGGGCTTCTGGAACTCCCATGAGAGGATGGGAAGGGGCTCTGGAGATTGAACAGCCCCTGCCTCTTTGCTGCCCAGCTAGGATATGAGGCCTGGAGGGAAAGATCAGGCAGCTGCATCAGGAAGGAGGGACAAGATGGTGACCAGGTAGAGATGGTGACATTTCTCTCCGTGGTTCCGGAGAGGGTCTCTAGAAGTTCAGAGGCTTCTAGAGAGAAGAGAAGGAGGAAAGGGGAGAAGGAGGAAAGGGGAGAGAAGTGAGAAGGAGCAGGGAGAGAGAGAGAAAGAGAGGGAGGGAGAGGGGGAGAGGGAGAGAGGGAGAGAGAGAGAGAGAGAGGAAGAAAGAGAGAATGAGGACATTAAATCTGGGCTCTAGAGACCGGATGATTTCAACACCACCTCTTTCTGGGCTTACAAGAAGATAACCCCCCCCCCCCCAATTCTAAGTTCAGTCAAAGGCTGGCCGGGTCCTTCACACCCAAGGACTGACCACATAGAGACCACAATGTCCATGACATCACATAGGGAAGATGGGGGAGGGTGGGCACAGTCGCATGATACTGTATCTCTGGCTCGAGGCCTAACTCAGACCCCAAAGGAGAATGGTCATCTCGCTTGCTGGGAGGGCCTCCATACAGTGTGGCATGGGTAGGAGCCAGGGTCGTCTGCCATAGGAGATGTCAGGAGCTACCCCACCTGTGAACATTGGGGAGAAGCCCCCCGCCCAAGCACACACAGGGTATGGTCCTGTCTGGTATTTATGGGAAGACCTGATTTACTCCAGGCAAACCTCTTCTTCTGTTAAAACCCTTTAACTATCATGAGGCATGGAGGCCTCTGTATCCCAGGGTCCTACGTCTGTAGAGTCAACCACCTGCTGATGGAAAATATTTGGAAATAGTGGCTCCTATTCTAAGCACGGGCAGACTTTTTTCTTATCATTTTTCCCTAAACAATATAGGATAGCAATATTTACATAGCATTTGCATAGTATGAGGTGTTATTAGTAATCCAGGAGTGATTTCAAGTGAGTCGGAGGCCGTGTACTGATTATATGCTCATGCTACAGCATTTCACACAGGAGACTTGAGCATCCCTGGATTATTATTTGTCGGAGTTCCTGGAACCAACTTCCCTAGACCTCGAGGGACAACAGCACTGAGTGGCCCCTGAAGCCTGGCTTCAGGTTCAGAGTGGGAAAGGGACCAAGTTGACCTGGAGGGAGCAGCAGGGTTAGGGATGGAGGAGCGAGGATGGGCAGAGAGCACATAGGACATCTTGGCCTCCAGTGGCCAAATGAGACCAGGAGAATTTCCATACAGTGACATCTGGAGCCTGCCTGGGGTGAGGGTGTGGGGCCTGCAGGCTGCGTGCGGGTGTGCCTGGTGTGTCTAACCTCGACCTCCTCGGCCCCCCACAGCTGCTGCACAGGGGAGAAGGGATTGACGGGGTCACCAAACTGGAGAAGCAAGAGGGCGTCCAGGTCTGTCCAGGGCTGATCTATAACATGCACGGGGGCAGAGAGGTGCGGAGTGCACCATCTTCACATAGTCCCAGACAAAATTTTCAAAATGAAAAATATTGCAGAGGACAGACCTGTGGGGGCCTGGGGGTGGGGTCGCTGCAACCATGAAGCCTGGGATCCTGCAGACAGTAGGTCCAGTGTGTCCAGCGGTGGCTGCCGCAGGAAGCACCCCAGAGGAGTACACACGTGCGCATACACACACACACACAACCACCAGAGTGCATGGAAAACCGGTGAAATCAGAACAAGGCAGATGAACAGCATCAATGTCAAGGTCCTATTGATGATGTGGGACCACAGTTACGCAGTGTCCCCAATGGGGGCAAAGCAGTAAAGGGAAAGTGGGACCATCTCTTTGCATTATTTCCTACAACTGGATCTAAACAGACAATGACCTCGAACACTAGAAAAGGTCTATAGAAAATTCAAGTTTTGGAGTCCTGCGCTGGACTCCTAGGGGTACAACCTGCCAGTCATGAGTCCTCAGACAAGCGACTTTCCTAGGCCCCAATGTTCTGCTATAGAACCTGGAGAGAAATGCTGCCTCCCCCAAAGGGTTGTTTGGGGGATTAAATGAGATCATATGTGCTATGCGCTTATCACAGTCCCCAGCACTTAGCAGGACTTTGATGCATACACTATTATCATCATCAGCCTCATTGTCATTATCACCTAGTGTCCAAGTAAACGTGGATAAATGGGAGTATGCAAAAGGCTGTTACCTTTTATTCAAGAATTTTCATGGAGATTAAAAGTATGTCTATTATCATAAGGATCTTCTGAATTTCGATGAATGGATGCTTCAAAGAACTCGTTCTTTCCCAAGTGCATGACTGATAAAGACCAGAAGGTCATCCTGCACAAGCAGGGACCATGTAGTTCCACCCCTCCCCAACCACCTCTGTTTATAATACACTCATCGGGTCCACGGAGCCCCCTCCCCACCCCAGGACGGACCCAGGTTCCTGTACCTCCCTCCTTCTTCCTTAGCAGTCAGCAGAGGCTAGGGGTGACTTCCGGGCACTCAGTCACATCAACTAAGCACTACTGGGAGGAACAACAGGGAATAAAAGTCTCTCTTCTGATCAAATTAGTTGGACATGGATCAATAGGAAGCTTTGGCGTGTCCGTAAGCTCAGAGTCTGTAGATTCCGGGCATAGAGTCACCTGAGAGACAGAGAGAGGGAGAGTGAGGGGAGAAATAATACCTGCTTCCTTGGCACAGAGATTTCCTCTTATTGAATCTGTCACTTCCCATTTTGGTTAACAAACTGCAGAATGGAGCTCATCGTTGGGCAAATATTGCAGCTCCCTGGAATAGGAAGTGCCAGCAATTGTTTCAGACTGGGACCACAGTGAGAGAGAGAGAGAGAGAGAGGGAGAGAAGAAGACTGGCGACTCTGCCTGATAGGGGTGGGCAGCTCTGCAGAGCTGAGGTTTGGGGAGAAGAGGGGGATGGGCTGGAGTTTCACTTCATTTCTTCCCCTCCTAAACACTACTGGACCAAGTGTTGTAGCAAGACTACTGGATCCAAAGTTGTCACAGAGAATGCATAAGAAAGAGCTATTTCTTCCCCAGAAACATAGATTTAAGCAACATTTTACATAGCATTTGTGTTGTAAATTTGAGGTTGAATAATTTTGGAAGGTAGAGTCTGGATTTGCTTTCCTTCAACGCACTATTATTTTCTTCTATTTTTTTTCACCTAGAAACATAAAGTGGTCATTATTAGTGGGCGAGACACTGAGTGCTTTTATCTGCTGGGATTCACCCAGTGCTTCTTGGTGGGGCGTGGTGTTTTTAAGAGAGCGAATACAAAATACTAGCTTGGGCTGCCCTGCCTTTTTGACAATGGTAAGTGTCCTGCATGCTTTAGTATGTCACCCAAAATCACAGAGGTAGAAAACAGAGCTGGGGCTCCAAGAGTTTCTTCCACCATGCCTCCTGACTGCCCACCAATGGGCAAATGGGTAGTTATGTCTCTAACTTTTGAGAGAGTAGTCATTCTGAGGATGACTCAGGGCACTGGTTCACAGCTACCTTCTGTATCTACATTCTGAACCAGAGCTCCAATCGGTTACCAGAAAATACGTATTCCTCCCGGACCTCAATGCTAGCCAGTGGCACCTGGCATTGCCCATCAGATTCATCTGAGAAGACTTTGAAAGCCCAGCCCCTACTCCCATGGGATTTGAATGTATAAGCAGGCTGCTAAACCGCCAGGTGTGGCAACATTATGAAGTGAATAACAGTAATGAAAGAATTGGTTCTTTAAGTACGGATGGCTTTTGGAAATGAATGAAGTTGGCATCTTCATCCTCCCACGGCTGCAGGATGTAGTGACAGTGTTGGTCATTTACTGATGATGGGACCATGTAACCTTTTCAAGTCTCTTATTTACAGTATGGGGGTGAAACACCCCCCTGCAGTGTTACCATGGGGATTAAAAACAACTTTTAGAAAATACTGAGCTCAGGATGTACTCGAGTCTCAACCAGGTCTACCATATTGGTTGGGAAATTAAAGTTTTCCATGAAAATAGAACAACACTAAAGATGACCACAATAAAACTGTGTTAATTTGTGTGGTTCACATTAGAGAAGGCCAAATTTGATTCAAGGATTCCTTTACGTTGTTTTTGCCTTTATTTCCTGAATATCATCTTCCCAGGAAGACCTGGTTCACAGGTCTGATGACCGATTTCCATGTTCTTACCCTGCTTCTTACTTCTTTATATCACTTCCTGTGGCCTGGTCATTTGTGATACCTGTGCTTCTGTGTGTGGTGCATTCTGCTGGTGAGCTCCAGGGGGGAGAGGACCCTAACCACAGTCACCTGGAATCCCACCTGGCACACAGACACCCAAGATACACACCTTCTGATAACCAATGAGGAGTGAATGGGCAGGTTGGCTGTTGACCACTTGACTGGGTTATCACTTATGTCTGGTTATCAGTTTGTCAAGCATGCAAACTCTCGAGGCACCCCCGACTTGATGAGTCAGAGTCTCTGGAGGCAATGTTTGGAGTTTTGATTTCCTCCTACCCTGCAGGTTATCCTGATGGTCAGTCACCAGCATTTAAGGACCAAGCTTCTCAAGTTAGTACAGTAATGATTTTTGTATTGCTGCCACGCTCCGTCTCCGTGCACATGGTACAGGAATCCCAATTAAACTCACAGAGGCTGAAGAGGTGAACATGAACAGCCCCAATGCACATGTCCATGGACTTCAGGAGTCATGCCTGAGGTCACTTAGCTACTAAATAATGGAGCTGACCCTGGGACCCAGATTCTACACAGCTGCAAAGAAAATGCCCTTTGGTTAAACTGTGCTCTTCTCACACCAAATAGTAGCTATTTCCTATCTGAATCCTAGCCATTTCTGAATCCAGTACCCACCGAGGAAGACATCATGGAGATTCAGTGTGGATTGTAGGCATTGGTGTGTCAGAAGAGTAACAGCAGAACTACAGGGGTAGGACCGAGCCTGGAGCTCATGGCGGAGGAGCACGAGGGAGCCCCACAGCTAGAGGGAGGAAACCTCAGGGCTTCCAAAGCCTGGTCCTCAAGCCAGAAACACTGCAAACACCCTGGGCATTGTGAGAAATGCAGGGTTTCAGTGCCTGTTCCCAGACCCACAGAGGCAGGAGCTCTGTGAGGGAGGGTCATCTCAGAGTTCTAGCTACGCTGAGTCAGGTGAGATCTGTTAATGCTCAGTGCAGAGCCATCGAGGTGGGCTGTCTGTTAACCATCCTCAGAGTTCCAGTTGAATGGCAAAAAGCCAACATTAGGTGTGATCTCTGGGAACCGTTCGTACTCCTAATAACCAGAGAAGCACAAAAAGAACAACCACAAGAGGCAAACGAACAAAAACTCACGTTACTCAAGTTCCATGCAAGTGCAACGCATGGACGTTGGTCTACACTGCTGTCCAACCAAGAGAGGAGGAGGGGCCACAAAAGAGACCGTGGCCCGGTCTCTTGGGTTTTCACCTGCACAAGTTATTTCAGAGTCCTCATTACTGCCATAGACCTCATCAGCATCTCCAGTAGAGAGACACCTTTGGTTCAATGAGCCAATGACTACATATCCCATGTGTAGAGCACCCGGCTGGACCACAGCAATCACCCACCACTGACGAGCTGTTTTGTTCCCAATCAGGTTGAACCATGTGAAAGTGACATTTATGTAGGTTAACAGTTGCCAAATGCCAGTCATTCCACATGCTTCTATCCATTACCACTACCATCTTCCTCCCCCTCCTCATCAAAGGTAGCCATGGAGACGCAGATTAAGCTCTAACTGGGGCCACCGTGGAAGGGGAGCCACCCAGCTGTGCCCTGGTCCTCCCTTGGGTCTCACTGTGAAAGACACTGGCTCAGGCAAGGGGCAGAGCCTCCCTCTGCCCTGACCCTCCGCCCACTGAAGGCCTGGTCCTGACTCCACTTCTCCACACTTGATTTTCTGCACTGCCAGACTGTGCCATATCAAAGCAAAGGGACTAAAGAGATTTCACAGCTCCTGACCTTCAGCAAGGAATGCCCAGGAGCGAAGAATGAATGAAACATGATGAAGTTTCATGAATTTTTCTAGAAAATCTAACTTTCAATGAAATCAGGGAGGGAGGGGGGTCGAGGGAACAGCCAGTGTTAGAAGACCCGACCCGTGGTGATTGGATTACATTCCATGGCCCGCGACTCCTTATTAAGACCATCCAAACGAATGTAATATGCGCCACGCACACATACATATTCAGTGCACACGCACAGGCTGCTTAGGAGAGTGGGAAATAATCGAAACAAGAAACAATTGGCAATAGCTTTTCAGCAAAATTGTGTTCAGAAGGAGCTCTGTGTTGTTTTCTCTGCTTTCTGCATTCCCTGACAATGGAGCAGGAGAAAGAAACGCCATTCTATAACCACTAAAAATAAATACTTGTGTTATATTCTGTTGCCTCCGCAATGAATAAAACAGGCACGCGGGTTTATAATATCAATTCACAGGGCTCTTTCTGCTCCAGTGAACTGTTACTGAACGGTTCAGAACAAAGCTACAGGCGGATCGGACGAAGCCCCTCTAACAGGGCTGACATTAGGCTCAGCCTGATAAGACCACATCAGAGAGACTCATTCTCCAGACCCTCTGATCACGGCAGCCCGAGACGGAGAGGTCCTCCAGCTCCCGGAACCTGATCACAGGCCCGCTCTGCTGATCTGGCTTAGAGCGACAAGGCAGCTCAGGGTTATCGGGCTAAGCTGAGGAGTGCTAGCCAATCTCGTGTTCACAGTGCATTGAGACATGAAGAGAAGCCCAGCCCAGGAGCGGGGCAGGGGGGAGCTGCGGGAGGGGCACCGAAGGAAAAGGAGAAAAGTTTGTCTGAGACTCAGCATGCGAGGATGCTCACGTGAGGATCCTGGGCACTAGCACGACTATCCTCAGGAACGTGGGTTCTCAGCTGGGGACTGTGATGATCCTCAGGGACACTGCAGTGGTCACAGTGGAGAGGGCTGACTGCAGCATGGACAGGGTAGAGCCCAGGGATCCTGCTAAACATCCCACCATGCACAGAATAACCACCAACAAAGAGCTACACCAACCCAAAGGTCGATGGTGGAGAAATCTGCTGGAGGAGTCGGCCCCTCCAGACAGAGATGACACCTGATTAAATTAGATCATCAAGTTAGTTATCAGCAACAGCAATCACAATACTCCCTGGATCGATGGGCAGTGTAGAGAGGTACAAGTGGCAGGAATCAGTTACTTCTCAGCAGATCAAACACGTTGTTATAATTTGAGGATATTTGTGGGCTATTTTTAGAACCACGCTGTTTACTCCCATTCATCTCAACACAGTGACAGTTCCGAATGGTTTACTGTGCTCTCAGAAGACAGTGTAACTTTTTTTTTTTTTAATTTCAAAATGAATACAGTCACTGTATTAAAATCTCTGCTTTTACTGTCATCCGCAAGTCACCACAGTGAAGCACAATTTATCTCACTAAACATAGCTGGGGGAAAAAATCTAAACCGTTTGAGGACCTGCCTCAGTTAGTTTCAGATTGTTCTAATTTGCTGCAAGGTCATTAACAGGAGGATGCTACAGATACTGTAAATCAAAAATGGTGTATTTGCTGACACCCAAGGCAGCCAGAGAGCATGAGTTCTGGTTAATCAAATTTTCTGTGACGTCACTAGGGGAGGTTTGCAGCCTACTGTGGTCTAGAGCCAGGGCTACCCATGGTTTTTCTGTGAAGGACCACAGAGCCAACAGTTCAGGCATTGTGAGCCACGCACTCTTGCAATTATTCAACTCTGCCATTGCAGCACAAAAGCAGTCATCAAGGATGGGCAAATGAACATGCATGGATGTGTTCCAATAATGCTCTGTTTAGGGAAACAGTCTGCCAGCCAGATTTGGCCTGGGACTGGAGTTTGCCCAACCCCGGTAAAATAGAAAAACCTGTTAGGACGCTAGAGTTTAACTGAAGAGACAGAGTCTCCAAGGATGTGCCAGCACCTGGAAGACCTGCAAGACCTGCAGACTCCAGGCTTTTGTTATGCATGTTGATTTGTAGGAAACAAAGGTGAGTCTTTGTTTTTTCTTTCTTCTGTGATACCCGGTATTGAACCCAGGGCACTCTGCCACTGAAATACACCCCCAGCCCTTTAAAAAAATTTTTTTTTTTTTTTTTTTTTTGAGACAGGGTTTAAGTTGAACAGGCTGGACTTGAGACTGGGAACCTCCTGCCTCAGACTCCCTAGTCCTTGGGATTAAGCATGCACACCATGCCCTGCTCTAAGGTAAGTCTAAAGAATTATTAATATAAGGAGTATATTATCAGATTTTGATTGATATAAGAAGCAGTCTTTCTCTTGTGTTTTCACTGAACTCTGCTCTTGCATTTCTTAGAAGAACCAGTACATGGAATACAAACTGAGCCCTCACCATACCATAGATCAGGCACCAGCATAGGCTGAGGACATGAAGATTAATTCAATGGGTAGGAACCCTTTCTGCCCCAGATAGCTTATATGAGTGTCATGTTCTTTTCTGTGCAGTCTTTCTGTGCACCATGCATGCTCACCTGTGTGTGCAAACACACACACACACACACACACACACACACACACAGCTCCCTCTTAAAAATAAAGTTCAATGTTTTTCCATCCCAGTATCACTAGCAATGGCAGCAACAAAGTTGTCATGGCAGGCAGAAGATTGCATTTCTCCCAAAGATGCCCACAGCTTTGTTCCCACTTTTCCTGGCCAAATAGATTTTACAGATGTAAAACAATTCAGGATCTTGAGGTGGGCAGATGATGCTGGATTATGTGGATGGGTCCAGATAATTCATCATAAGCGTCCTTCAAAGATCAGAGGAGAGATTCCAAAACATTACACTGCTGGCTTTGAAGGTGGAGGAAGGGGCCACCAGCCAAGGAACGCAGGTGGCCTTGTGAGCTGGAAAAGACCAGGTAAATGCCCCCCTGGACCTTCTAGGAGGAGTCAGGCCTGCTGACACCTTGAGTTTAGCCCAGAGAGACCAATTTCATAGTTTTTGGCCTCTAGAAATTTAAGAGTAAATTTGTGTTGTTTCTAAGCCACCAAATTTATGGCAATTTGTTATAGCAGCTGTAGGAGGCTGATACTGTAGGTGTCAAATGATGATTTCCCACATGGCTAAAGGGTGACTTTGGAACACAGGAAGTTTGGGGGGCAGGAAAATTCTGGATTCTGGGGAGTTTTAATTTTACTTTTCTTCTAAGTGCTTTAGGTCATTTTTTAAATTGATGGTTCACTTAGAAGCACAATTCAGAAGTGGGATCTCTTTTGGGAGTGCACATGGACCCTCAGGGGCCCAGGGTGAGATAGTGAAGGAATTGGATCTGCTTTCAAAATTGGACTCCCACACTTAGCAGCCAGGTAACCCTGAGAGAGAAAAGCAATTTCTCCAGGACTCAGTTTCCTCTTTTGTAGTGGTACAATAATCCACCCTCGGCAGTATTTCCGTGAGGGTTAAAAAGGACATGAGAAATATTTGGCACGCAGTAGGCCCACAGCATCTAGCAGCTCTTTTTCACTCTCCCATGGGGCTTTGCTTTGCCAGGGCATAATGTTTAAGTGTCATGACATAGATGAGCTGTTCTGGAACAATCACAGTTGGAAAGAGATTTTTCAATTTGTTTTGGAGAACGCAATCAGCTTGCCAATAAAGCTTTCATCTCTAGAACGGAGTTTCTCATCTTTTAGTGCTATTAACATTTGGAGCCAGATAATTCTTGGGTGTGGGATCTGCCTGTGTGTATTGCAGGGTAATCAGCTGCAGCCTAGCTCTACCTATGACAAGTCAGTGGCATCCCTCCCCAATGTCCCACTCCTGACCACCCTCAATGTCTCCAGTTACTGTCAAATAAGCCCCCAGGCCACCATCATACCTAACTAAGGATCAGGGACCTAGGACTGTGAGCTCATTGTTGCAAATACAGAAGAATAAGAAAGGGCACAGGATCAGGGCATGGGACACCCTGCCTTTGGTGAACAGGCAGAACCCCAGCAGCAGGAGTTCCTTGTGCCACCCAGGCTGTCTGTCACTCCCTGGTACAACTGAAACCTGGCACAGAGATGTCTAGGACCAGGCTTGGAGACCTGGAGCAACACAGCCAGTGTGAGAATGTGTGGGCAGGCCCAAGCTGGCAACAGAATGTGTTGATCTAAAATGTGCAGCGAGAGGCAGGCACGGAAGCTTGTTTAACCGTGCAAGGGTGAGGGCGGCTGGAGTCAGCACAAGTCACCTAATTGCTGCCTTTGGAGAAGCCTGAGTTCCAGAGCAGCTGCAAACACACTTTGCCCGGCGATCGGCTCTGCTCAATGTTCTCTGGCAACACCTGGTGGAACAGGGAAAAAACTGCACAGCGCCTTGGCTGGAGCAGCTGCATCTGCTAATCTCCTCGCAGCCGCAGGAGAGGGTCTGCAGCAGGAGTGCCTTCCGAGGCCCCGCCTCCGGGCTGGCACCAACCCTGGGCCCTGCTAATTCTGCTCTTTCCTGTCTCTACTTTCCCAAGCAGAAAACAAACGCTGCTGTATCGTCAAGAGTTTTCTTGCTAGGATGAGAAAATAAATTGCAACTGCGGTCTCCTGGAGTTTTCTCTGGGATGTGCCGAGAAAGCTCCTGACGATCACCCAGCAATTTAGCAAGCATGCTCTCTTCAGCTTTAAAAACACACCCTTCCGGGTTATAACTGCATCCAAAATGGTATCCTCTGTGGTTCAGTGGGGATCTTTACAACTGTCGAGAGGATCGTTTCTACTCAAGGGAACAGAGATGAGAAAGGGGTACCCGAACCCCAAAGTCCACTCACAGGGAAACACTGCATTAGCCCAGGATCTCCATGCTGGCTGCCACCCCCTCATGCAACCCGTCACATCCCCAAAGAGCTTGCATTCGTTTTTTTGCATGGGTGAGAAGGAAATGCCCAGCTTATCAAGTATTCTACATGATAGACACATGGCAGGAGGCAGAGAATTAAAAAGAACAGTCAGCATTTGGGGAGAATGCTCTCTTAGAATTCACAGGCTCACTGCACACAATTCCAAGGCAAAAGGAAGCAGACCTGGGTGGGAGACAGGCACTTTCTCAGACTTAGGTTCTGGTCACTGGAATAAAGCGCCTACCCCCAGTGGTCACGCATGCCAACTGCTTCACACAGTGCCTGAAACCCAGTAAGTGCTTGGAAAATGTTAGTGGGGGCCACTATCCCTCAGCTCTAAGAAGCTATCACTGCATTTCAAAAGTTTGGGATCTGCCCCAGTAGGCCAGGGACTTGGAAGGTGACATCAAATAAATTTTCATCTTTTTGTGTTTCCCTTGTCTGTCAAAATGGAGCAAATGTGATTAATGATTATTTATCTCAAAATATCATTATTGGTTGGGGTAAATAAAAGATCTGGTACAACATCAACATAAGACATTATTATGTGTTGGATGTTCACATTCATATAAAACATACACGACCAATGTTATTAATTGGGCACCCGTGTGAATTATTTGGAGATGTCTCAAAATCTGTGCTGACTGAGAAGGACTCTCTGGAATTGAGTTGACCTGGTCAGGCGGAAGCGGAGGGAAGACTCAAGCCAGACACCCGCATGGTCAATAGAAGCATGAAAGGTGCCCCACATTACTAGTCACCAGAGAAATGTAAATCAAAACCACAACATTGGATAGCTATTACCAAAAAGACCAAAGATGACAGGTGGTAGCCAGGATGCAGAGAAAAAGGAACCCTTGTACGCTGCTGGTGGAAATGCAAATTGGCACAGCCAGACAGAAACCAGTTCATTTCACAATTAAAAAGAGAACTAGAGTATGATCTAGAAATTCTGCTTCTGGGTTTTCATCCAAAGGCAATGAAACGTGGATCTCAAGGAGATGTCTGTATCGCTATGTTCATCTCAGCATCATTCACTATAGGACAGGGAAACAACCCAAGTGTCCATTGGCAGATGAAGAAACAAAGGGACAGACTTTTTTAAAAAGCATAATATTATTCAACCAAGAGAAGGAAATTCTGTCATTTGGAACAACACAGATGAACCTGGAAGACATTATAGGAGAAGGAATAAGGCAGAGGCGGACAGAGCAATGCAGTAGGATCTCACTGATGTGTGGGATCTACCATAGGCAGGTTTTGGAGAAACAGAAGGTAGAATGGAGGTCACCAGGGGCAGAAGTATGGAGAAATGAGCCTTGGTTCAAGGGAAAAAGTTTCAGCACAAGAAGAATGAATTCCAGAGATCGAACGTCCAGCACCGTGTACATGCCGAACAATATGTATGATGAACCTGAAATTTGCTAGGAGATCTCAACTCTTCTTATCAAACACACACACACACACACACACACACACATGCATATAGATATGGGAGGTGATAGATAAGTTATATTGAACATGGTGATCATTTCACAATGTGTACCTACATCAAAACACCAAGTTGTGCATTTTAAATATACACAGCTCCTATTTGTCAATTATATTTCAATAAAACTTGGGGAGGGTGGTTGGATAGTCCAAGGAGAATCAAGTCCCATTTTATGTCTGGGTTGTATCATTAATATGTAGTTCCTGGCTCATCATTTCCTTAAAGATCAGATTTTCGAATTTTACAAACTATTTCCTGAACTGCCTTCAAATCCCTCAGCTTCTATGGACCATGGTTTGTACTCAGTATCATCAAATAAAAGACTTTTTCTTTTTTCTACAGTGGAAAAGGTTGATGCTGAGATTCAAAGTTGTAATGTCCTATCCAAAGGTGCTCTCCAGGAGCCGGGGGTTTCCTTCCATCAGTTACATTCCACAAACCATTTACCATATTATGTGCCAGTGGCTGTCCAATTAGGCTCATCTGAAATACTGTAATTAACAGAGGGGATTCTCACATACTTAGCACTGGAAGCTACTCATATTATAATTATGCATAAGGATTTGGAAGCCCAGGAAAAACATCTTTTCACCTCACAAGTTCAAGTACTTTAAAGTGCCCGGCTCTGGCCATGACCCCCAAAGAGCAACAAGGGTCTGTTTTCTCCTATCCCTTGGAAGAAATCCTCAAGTGCAGGAGGATAGGATATCACTTTTTAACTTTTATTTAAGACCACTTTTCAAAGGTGATATCCATGTGTACCAAGAGACAATGGCTTAATCTGAAACTATTAAAGATTGATAACTGGACTCTGGAACATGCTCACTATTTTTCACTTCAAAGGGAAATTATTAACGACTACTTTTCGGGCACTTAACAAAGTCCAGAACTGAATAAGTTAGTGGATCCTCCCTTACAGGTTAGCCTTCAGATGGTGAATTTTTAAACATATTTTCAAAGAGTTGCTCATCACCACTAGAGTTCTGAAATAAAGCACATATATTTTTCAATTTGGAAAAAAAATGGATCCTATGTTTTAATTAAACCTTTACTTTAGGATTAGTCTGACCATGTGGAAAATGTCACTCTGCGTCTTTAAAATGTATTTATAAAATGAAAATGCAGTACACAAAGGGCTTTGTTAAAGGGAAGGATAATGGCCAGCATGGTGGTGCACACCTGTAATCCCAGCCAGTTCAAAGCTAGCCTCAGCAACTCAGTGAGACCCTGTCTCTAAATAAAATACACAAAAAAGGGCTCGGGATGTGGCTCAGTGGTTAAGTGCCCCTGGGTTCAACCCCAGGCACAAAATAAATAGATAAATAAACAGAAGGATGAAGAACCCACTGAGGCAGGCTTGAGGAATTATTGACACTGGATTCCTTCTCTTTGGGACTTAACATCCTGGAGATCCAAGAGTTACCCAAATATGATATTTTTCAAGAGAGATTTTCACAGGACAATTGAGTTTCCTTTATGCAATTTAGAACGTCTCTGGGCTTGCATGCAGGGTTGTAGCAGGTGAAGGAAGCTGGACAAACTGAATCTCCAGGTGCACCTACCTGTCTGTAGAACCCATAGCATTTCCAGACACCTTTTATCATTACCTCCCTGTCTTCCCTAATTCTGGAGGCAAGCAACAAGGATACTCTCCCCACACTATGCTGACAATGAGGGTCAGGTCCAAAAGGTGGAAAAATATATTTGCCAATTGCCAGTATCCAACAGGGAAATACCAGGAAAATACAAATGTTTCCCTGCCCAGCTATTTGGATTCTAAACTACTTTTCTCTTTCAACCTATGTACATTTCTGTCTATCCATCTGTGTGGCTATTGATCTATTTATCAATTGGTCCACCTGTCTATAGTTTTGCCAAAACACCTGCCATTCTTTTAAGCTGGGGTTGAAAATTTGTTGCAGAGAAGTCCGGAATAAGTACTAATGACTTAAGAAAGTTACCTCCTTGAGGAGAGCCACACCATTTGGAGGCTGTTTGAAATTCAGAAGTTTTTCCTTTTTACTTTATTTTTGCATATTCATGTATAGTTTGACTTGTTTCAGAGAGAATGGGTTTATACTAACTACTCTTTGATTAAAAATAAATGCACCGAAGATGAAATTTAAAGGAAAAAAAAACATGATCAGGCAGCTTAAGTCTTTTTGATTTTCGAGCACCATTCCCTGTTCCCTCTATTCAGGCGAATCCTCCTGGGATGTCTTGGGGCTGCGTTTTGGAGAAGCCCTCTCAGATCAGCTGGATCTAACCGATGTCATACTTTACATCTTTGTGTTCCGGGTTTCACCTGTGGTTCCCAGGTTGGACATGCTAGAGATGAAATGCCATTGTGGTATGAGACACTTAGGTTTGCTGCTTCAACAACAAAGATCACCAGCGGCACCACCTTCTGCAAGACCCCCTGAATATCACTTGGTGGCATGTGCACCAATGGCAGCTTGGTCACTGGCTCCCCATGACACCACACCATGCGGCTGGAAACCAAAAGTGATTTCTAATGGACAGGATTATTGCAGGAATGAGGCTCATCCCCTGCACCTACTGGAGGGTGTTCCGCCCCGAGCTTTGGGGGGCGTCATCCAAGTGGAAAACTTCAACATGCCTGCAGGGCAGGCAGACTCACCTGCAGCAAGAGGCTGGAGAGAGTACCTGCAACCCCCTCACCCCTGCAGGCGGGGGTGAGGTGGGGCTGGGGGTGATCCGAAATGTGCTCCGGAGCAGCCAGGAAAGGGACGTGTTCAAAAGAGAAAGCTGTGGGTCGAGAGCACATCCACTAACAGATTTTTAACCATTAAAAAAGCAAATTGGGCTGAAATGGGAGGGAGCTTTACTTTTGAGGCCCTCTGTCTCCAAGGCTAGTCCAGATATGTCTGCTAGACTCTCCACTGAGACTGCAGTTACCTGGAGGGTGGTTCAGTGGGAGGAGGGGGGCAGAATTACATAATGCAGGTCCTGGCCCTTCCCCCATCCCTCCAGAATCTCTAGAGATGCAGCTTGGGGAAGGTGGAATTTGAACAATCCCAGGAGATTCTTACACATGACAAAATGTGAGAGCTTCAAGCATCAAGATTCAAAGTACAACTCCAGAATTAGAAAAATCTGGATTAAGATACCCACTGAGCCACTTTCCTGGTTGAACGACTAAGAAAAATGACCTTCCCCTCCTGAGGCTCCATTTTCTCATCAATCAATAGGACAGGAGCATATTACCTACCTCAGAGGATTGTTGAGGTTAGGGGAAAGAAAGATAATTTTTATCATCAATTAACACTCAGCCTGGCACAGAGTAAGTGCACAGAAAAAAAAAATATATACAAACCCTGTTATTATTACAAAAACGTCCAGTGGTCCCCATTAAATTGTACCACTCCTCCGACCAAGGTTGCTTGACCATACAATGGCAGTGGGTTGAATTCTATCCCCACAAAAGATTATGTTCAAATCTTAACCCTTAATACCTATGCATGTGACCTTACACGGGGAGATGTGATTAAGTTAAGGGTCTTCGCCCTGGATTTGAGTGGACCCTAAATTTATGGACAAATCCTTTCAAGACACAGAGGAGGGGAGACGCTGAGGAAAACACCACGGAAAGATGGAAGCAGAAATGTGACTGATACCTGTTTAGAGCAAGAAACACTGAGGACTGCCAGAAGCCACTGGGGGCTGCCAGAAGAGGGGAGAGAGGCAGGGAGCACTTTTCCTTCTGTCTCTGCAAAGAGCCAGCCCTACTGACGTCTCAGTTTCAGACACTGGAATTAGGACAGAACACGTTTTTGTTGACTAAAGTCACCACGTCTATGATCTCATGGCTCGTCTTGGTGACATAAGGAACCCGAGAGAGCCTTTCAATGCTACTTGAAAAGAGTTGTGTTTTGAAAGGGTCATCTCAGAGTCATCGTCTCCAAGGAGCCAGACCCAATGGGGGAAACACCGGATCCCTGGCCACATGGGGCCAGAGCTGGGACGTGGGTTTGGGCTATACAGAGTCACTGACTGCAGGGGTCTCCTGGCCATGGCTGACCACATCGGCGCATTTCAAACCCCATGTTTCCTCTCCCAGAGAGCTCCCTAGGCCTGCAGAGATGTGAAGGGGGCATGTGTCAGAGACAGGGCCAAAGAGAAGCCACTCAGGTGACTGTGGGTCTGGTACGATCTGTTCTCTTCTCTGGATGCTCCAGATAATTCACCCACTGTTCCCAATTCTCAAATTAATGTAATCATAGTGATAGTAAAAATAACCATCACCTATTCAGTCTTTAACACAAAAAAACACTACCTAAATCCTCACCTGCACATCTTTTCCAAAATTTCTATAACACTGAGATAATTCTCTGGACCCATCTTACAGATGAAGACCCTAAGGTCCAGCAAGTTGAAGGATCTTGTTAATGTCACGGAGAGGGGATGAAAACCATGCAGGGCTCAGCCCCATGCACCCTCTGCTTCCACAGGTTGTCAATCAATGCCAGTTAAGGTTGAGCAGGAGCTCCTGACTGCCCCCTGAGGCTCAGATGCGGGACAAGCCCTGCTCCTCAGGAATCCTGGGGGAGCTTTGTTCCCTGTCAATACACTCCTGGATAGCGCCAGGAACAGAGCTGGCGGGGAGGCTAAATTACAAGATAGTTGCTCTGAGAACGTGGATTAATCCACTGCAAATCACAGAAGGAGAAGCTTGGGTGCTGGGGCAGTTTAGAAAATAAAGCTTCCATTGTTCATTGAGCTGAGAAATTTGAGAGCCAAGTGGGACCTTAAAATCGGGTAGTTTCATCATGTTATTTTACAGAAGAGAAAACCAAGGCTCTAAGAGACAGTGTGCCAGGTGTACTCAGGGTTAGACTTGAACCCAGAACTCCCGATGCCTGCCTTCATACTGTATAAACCCATTACATAAAATGGGGGTGAATGTACACGCCCCCGTGCCAGGTGGCAGGAGCCTTCCCACGTAAATGTAGCTATACTTAGGACTTGCCAGCACGGAGTTCATCTGCAGAGTCTCGGTGCTGCAAAAACTATTGCCTTCAGTCTCCTTCCATTCACCCCCACTCGCTCCTCGGTTCCAACTTCAAAGTTCGTAAAAGACCCCTACCACTAGCAGGTTCCATTCGCTTGCACGTAAAGACTCAAAACGCCCTCTACGTGACAGTCAGGAGGAATTACTCAACCTGATGCCGGTGCTCCTGCAAACCAGTGTCGACAGGTTGATGTCCTGTAGTCTGCAGAGAGTAGTCCTCAAAAGTCACTTGCACAATGAATGACAGGATAAATACCTTGTCATTTGGATCACATCTGAAATACATGCTGGATTGAGACGCAATGCACTCGATTCTCTTATTAGCGTCTTGGAGACCAGGCATGACATTCAGCACCAGAGACAGACTAGAGGGCCCCATTTTTGTGGAGAAGTTTACAATTCAGTACATTTTTTCAACTAAATAAGTAAATAACATCAATTCTCATTTATTTACAGCTTTATAAAACAAATCATTTCTTTTGTTTGCCTGTTTTTGCAGAACTGGAGATACAACCCAGGCCTCGAGCATGCTGGGCAAGTGCTCCACCCCTGAGCCCGTGTCCCCAGCCCTAGAAGAGACTGGTGTTTATTGTTCATGCTTTCTCAAGGCCTCAGGCTTTCCCAAGCTCATGTGACCCTGGATTGTTTCCTACACTCTGTAGGTCCACCCTCGCCTTCCTGCTATGGTTGGAGAAATGCCATCCTCACCTCTGTAGGAAGAACCAAGGAAGGGGACAAGCGGAGCTGGCGCTAGCAGTCTATGCCGAAAACTCAGCATGCCTGATCTCTGCAGAGTCCTAAGCTGCTCCTGGAGCCTGGGTCCTGCCATCCACCTAGGAACCAGGACATGCAGGAAAGTGCAGAAATAGCCAGGAGAACCTCTAGGGCAAGAGTCCTTGAAGTGATACCCTAAATCATTCAGAAGAAAAAGAAAAGCACATCCCTGACTGACCTCACTCGATTCCGTTCTGCCTGTCACGGAGGTACGCTTGCCGAGGATCCTCAGCCAAGGGTCTGGGGGTCACCTGGCACAGAGATGGCTGAGCCTGCCGCCTCGCTCCTGAGAAGACCCCGGGAAAGACTGGGCACTACTCTTCCTCCTGCCCTGGTATCTATAAGAGCAGCCCTGGTGCCCCTCCCCTGCTCTTCCAAGCTGGGGAAAGGGGGCACCCGTGGGATCCAGAACCAACCACTCACGACAACTCGGGCGCCCTAGCAGGAACCCCCTCTCCACCAGGGAAAAGCTCCCCTCCCTGCAGGGCCCCGCTGATGGATGTTCCTGCACATAATTATCTTAATTTAGGTGTGTATTTTGCGACAATATTTTGGATAACCCTGGCACTTACTCTTCTCTATTACAAACATTTATGTAACCATGCCAGCCGATTAATCTGAAGGATGCGGCAAAGAGACGGGAAAATTTCACCCACAGGAAACAAAAACCCAGTCTTTGAGGATAAATATGTACTCCAAAATTCATAACTTATTGTAGATTGCTATTGATATTTCAGAAATGTATTTGTCCCTTGGACATATTCATACAGTGTTTGCAAGTCTATAGACACATCTATTTAATAACTGAACCACATAATTCTTCCATGCTGCATATACATGAGAACCGGCAAACACCCCTCAGTCCCTACAACAAAGGTAAGAAGCCTTTGTCTCGCCTTTCTTTCTGCTTTAAGCATCCCCCTTAATGAGCTCTGCTTCTTTGTAACTCAAGAGATTTAGTATTCTGTCCAACAAAACAATTTATTGCCCAAAATGTTCCTACTGCAGATAAAATCGTAGCTTCCCCAATACTTCTGGCTCCACAGTTAATACCCTAATGTTTCATTTACAGCTGAACAAAGCGGCTTATCTCCACTAAAAGGGGAATTAGTAGTAAGAAATAATTTCAATCATCTGCTGAGTTTCTAAGCAAAGTGATGGTCTCCACACTCTTGCTTCTATCTGATGACAGGTGTGTTGGGGGCTCCCAGAAAATAGAGCAGTCCTGTCTCCTAAGCTTTGTGATTTGAACAATGCAGCTACATAGATCAGGCAAGAGTTAGGTCTTGGCTGTCAGGGGGAAAAAATCTACACTCAGAAATATGCTGCAGTCAGCGGTTCTTAGCTACAGATTGGGTACTAACTCAAGGGAGAAAAAATTGGTTTGAATCAACAAATGGCTCCACCCCCAGCCCCCAGTCTGCAGCAAACTTATTATACACCTACAAACACACAGCCACAGTCTATTCCACTTCCTTGGCACGTACACACACCCACACGGTGCCGTGATGGCTATATATCCTCACACGCGTGCACGCAGCCTTATTTATGTGTGTGCAGACGTGAAGGCTGCCGGGGATGGCGGGTGGGGGGTGGGGAAGGAGCGGTGGCAGGAGAGTCTTGAAAGACAGGGAAGCAGAGGCATCCTGGAGGAGTCTGCAGCGGGGAGCAGAGCAGGCGCATCCGGAGACAAGAGGGACTGGCCTTCCAGAGAATCACAAGGGGAAATTGAATTCCCTATGGCTCGTGATGCAGCCTTGGCGTGAGAAAACCCAAACTGCCAGCAAGCAAACCCAAGAGGGGGACAGTTGAAAGACTGGACTGGCCCCCACGTGGGGGACGGTAGAGAAGCCCCAGTGCTGGTTTCCTAAGGGATAGGCAAGTGCGGATGGAATGAGATCGGAGCCCCAGGGTAATTGCATCTGAGCATCTGAAGGCAAGTGGTTTTCCTCCCATGCCAACTCTTCACGCAGGATGAAGTCTCCTGAATAGCATCCTGTAGCCCTTATGGCCACCAGGGTCTGTAATGGAGAAGCTCGGGCAGAAGACCAAAGAGATGCAGCGAATTCTACTGAACTAGAGCTAATCAGAAAATGAAAATAGGGATCATTTTGTAGAAAGCAATCTCCCCAGATTCAGATCGCTTTCTCTCTCTCTCTCTCTTTTTTTTTTTCCTATGATTCTTTCAACCTGATGTCTCAGTCATCTTCCAGGGCTTGATGAACCACTTCCCAGCTGCTACTGTGTGTTGGTTGAGATCCGCTCACACTGGAATTCTCTGAAGGGTTAAACTTGGCAGATGGGATTCACCGTAACCAGTCTTGGGAAGGCAGGGTGGGTCCAGAGAGTTAGGGAGTTTCCCTCTTTCCTCGGGGTGGCGAGAGACAGACGGATGGAAGGGTTGGGGCTACGCCTCTGGGTGAACTCATCTATGGCACGCAGCAGAGCTCCCCAGAGGAGAAGCCTGGGCTGGGTTCCCCCCAGAACACACCTTTTCCTGTCAGTCTCCCCTGCCCTACTGAATCACTTCCGCCCTCCCAGGTCTTTGCTGAGAGCATCCCTCTAATTAGCCACTTGCATACAATTGTCCATCTTAAGCATTAGCCTCAGGAAACAGATGAGAGAGAAATTGTATATAAACATACATGAAATAAGCACTCATACAAACACACTTGAGTTCAACAGTTGGGTTTTGGCTTCAGTGAAGATGTCAATGAAAACTGGCTAGCCAACATCTGGAGATGACCAGGAAGCAGGCCCACGCTGTGAGCAGACTCCACCTTCTGAATCCTGGATTCCGAATGTAGGTTGGAGGTGTGGTCCTCCCGGGAGCTGCGGGTCCTCCGCTCCCTCCACCAGGCACTTCCTGTAAGATCTCAGAGCTCCTGACTAGGTGCGAGAAGCTCATCTCAGGAAAACAAACAAAAAAGCAAGACACCAAAGAGGGAGGCTCTGCAGGGAGAGACCCCTGTGTGGACTTTGAAGCCCACGTGCTCAGCCAGCACCAGGGGCGGACAGAACTACTCCTGAAGATCTCGTTTCTCGACATGATCAAATTCCTTGGGCTTATGAGAGCAGGTCCAAGTGCCCCCCATGACTAGCTGGCTTACCTTACAGAAACTTAGGAGAAAAGGCCTTTCAAGCTATTCCAGAAGGACTCAGGGGGCCCTTCCACATCCTCAAGAGGTCGGCAGCCACCCAGGAGTCCTTTCCTCCTTGACTTCAACTCCCTCCCAGCCAAGCCATCACCATCAAGGTGGCTTGTCTGTCACAATCTTGAAACCTGACAGTCACCATAGACTGTCAACGGTGTCTGTCCTTCACTGTCCCACTGGACCACCCTTTGCACAGTACCTGCTACCATCTGAACAAGTCCCGATGACCAAGATGGATCCAATGTGGTACTCAAGGACCTGTCCTTCCCAAGTGGGGGAAGCAGCCATTGCCAAGTGCAAGCGTGCATTTCATTATGATTTCATGAAATGCTCGGAAGAAAATCAAAAGGTGCCATTGAAGGGAATCTCAAGGGGAACGGGTGCAGCTGGCAGGACCCAGGAAAGGTTTCCAGGAAAAGGGACAGGCAGGCAGGGGCCCAGTCAAGACTATGCGAGGGCGGGGGTGGCGGCTCGGTGGTCAAGCGCTTGCCTGGCAGGTTCGAGGCCTTGGATTCCAGCCTCAGCACTACATGAAAATAAATAAATAAATACGGTATTGTTCCCATCTACAACTCAAAAAAAGTATTTTAAAAGACTGAAGGTGAAGAGAAGAGACAGGATAAACATCTTTTGAAAAATATATTTCAGTTGTCAATGGACCTTTATTTTATTTATTTCTATGTGGAGCTAAGAATCAAAGTCAGTGCCTCACACATGCTAAGCAAGCGCTCTACCACTGAGCCCCAACCCCAGCCCCAGGATCAACATTTCTGATGGAGGAAAAGTGTAAGCAGAAGTTAAAAGGAGGAAGGAGCTGGGCCACCCTTCAATGCTGGAGACAATGGCAGCGTGGCTGGAATATCGGGAAGAAGCTGAGCAAGGTATAAAAGGAGGCCGACAAGGCAGGGGAGGGACGTGCAGAGAGCTTGTATTCTAAGACACCACGGAATCCTCGAGAGGTCTAAGTTGCCCTGGAGGGTGGTAATGCAAGGGGCTGATGCAAGTTCACACCCCTGTCCCTTGGATGGGGACCTGGGCCTACCTGGAAGAATAGGTGTCCCACAGGGTGGTCTTATGACCCATCTGCTCACCCCTCACTCGCTCACCCAGTAGGTCACCATCAGAAGCCTGCTGTGTGTGAGGCAGGGATATTCTGGGGTGCGTAGGAGGAAAACCACACGTGGTCCCCATCGACACAGGGCTGATGTCACACATTAGACTTTCAGAAGTCACAGAGCTGAAGACATGACACAGGCTACAAACAGGTGTGGAACACCACAGCAGCCAAGTGAGACCGTACCAGGGAGGTCCAAGGTTTCCTTCAGGAAGGGACGGGGTGCGAGTGTTCACCAGGCCAAGAAGGAAGACAAGGAAGTCCAGCTGGAGAGAGAGCCACGGCAGGGCAGGACACCTGGTTCCACGCCTGGCATCCTCGGGCTCCTGGGACACCACACTTCTTCCCCTCTCAAGGGCCCCTCTTTTATAAACCCGTGCACATGATCTGACAGGCACATCGACAGGGGCATCAGCACGTCCTCTTCTAAAGAGGGACTGGTCTAGCAAACCTGTGCCCAGGAGGGACAATGCCTGGGTAGCACCAGGGAGGGACAGTCATGTGCAGGGACAGTGCCCAGCATGCCGCCCTCACCCAACCTCACAGAGTCGCAGTTCCAACAGTCAACTGAGGCTAGGCGGCGTGATCCTAAAAACAAGCTGCAGAAGACACCGCCAAGCAAGACCAGCCAAGGACCCACAGAGGAGAGAAAAGGGGCGTGGGCATCCATAAAACCCAAGACCCCCAGGGAGGTTCCTGTTCCCAACCACGCGACTGAGGCAGGCCGTAAAATACATCCTTCTCCCTGGAATTTTTTATTCTGTGTTTGCAATTTTCTGACACTCCCGACTCTCCATCTCCCCAGGGCATACAAATCACAGCAAACAACCCGATTGTTGGAATCTGTCTTCCCTTAAGCACACACATATTCTTATAAATGGAAAGAAAATGGTCTCCTTGCGCGCTATCGAGAAAAACAAATCTCTAAATGCACTGTCAGTCCTTTTAACCACTAATTCGTCTTTAAAGAGACAGCATATTGATTCTTTTCATCAAAAGTTGCCAAATTTGTAAATTCGCAATCCAGTGGACAATCGAAAACCAATTTTTTTGTCGTGTGAGAATGGAAAATGTGGCCCCTCACACTTGCATAATCTTTGTGATGTACAAAGATATTTTAGATTTATCTTCTCAGTCAATCTTTGCAGTTTGGTAACTGCAAAGGGTATTTTTTTTTTTGGCAGAGGAGAGAAGCAAGACTGAAAATTTAGGGGATGTGGAACAGGCCCCAGCAGGTGGTTTGATTTCAAGTCACGTCTCATGGTTGGGAGACAAGTCAGAGTGCCACACTGATTGGGTCAAGTCCTGGTCCCGGGAATATTTTACCTTTAGAGTTATGGCGTAACTGCCTAACTTTCTGAGCTTGCATTTTCTTAGTGGAAAGTGATTTTGGAATTGTGGATCTAACAGTGTTACATCAAGATTTCATGCATTTAAAACTTTAGCCCAAGCTGGGTATGCTGGTACACACCTGTAATCCCAGCAGTTTGGGAGGCTGAGGTAGGAGGATCTCGCATTGAAAGTCAGCCTCAGCAACTGAGTAAGGCCCTAAGCAGTTCAGCCAGACCCTGTTTCTAAATAAAATACTAAAAAGAACTGGAGATACATCTCAGCAGTTAAGTGCCCCTGAGTTCAATCCCTGGTACCCCCCAAAAATAAATAAAGATTTAGCACACTAAAGCACAATATCAGGAACATCCTCCTTGAGGTATTATAACCATTGGTGCTACTTACTGGTGCCACTTGAGCTGTGTTGGAACACCAGGGCTTGGTCCAACCTCTGCTGGGCACATGGAGAACCCTGTACAGATCAACCTGGGCCTCTCCCTCTAGAGCCCTGTGAATCTGGATGGCAATTCTGCCCATCGTAATTTTTCAGCAATGTTTGCCTCACTGAAGGATTTGGCTAAGGCAAGCCATTGTCCAAGGATCTCCTGGAGTTGTTCCCAGGTGAAGAACAGTATCTTGGGCCCTGGAGTCCAGAACGAAGACCAAGAACCAAGCTTAATTAGATCAACTTTCAATGGATCCAAGAATCAAGAATGGAGCTGCTCCGCACACTGGCTGCCACCCCTCCATTCGCTCAGACTTTCCAAAGAATTTGCATTCTGGCCTAAAAGCTTTTCTAGAATTTTGAGCCCTTACTCTGTACCAAGCTTTACAAATGGATTATCCCACTTGTCCCTCCCCAGGTCCACAGGTGAGGATGATCATCTTTCCTTCACAGTAGAGGGGATGTAAGCTGGGGAGGGGACAGGTAATGCAAGTGACCCCAGGTGGAAGATACACAGAATACACAAACCCCAAATGGGTGGTCGCTTCACATCCTTCTCTGCAGCTGTGAATGAGGTGCCCAGCAGTAATGAAGTTTTTCCCATGTTTGTCAGTTTAAAAGTGCCTTGCTCTCTGTTTTCTCCGTGACACTTGCTTCAAAATCTAAATGGAGTCTGACTGCCTGGAGAGAGGCGGGCCTTCACTAAGCGTGCTCCCTAACACACCACGGATTCCTCCTTCAGCACTGCACCTTGCCCAAGGGTCCCCCAGGAAACTTGGGGTTCCCCTCTTCCAGCTCCATCCTCCTGGGTCCATTGGCTGCCCTTTTGGAATTTGAAACCTGTCACCCTCCCAACAGGAAAAACGCTGGTTCTGTTTACTCCTTCCTGATAGAAGGCTGTGAACATGATTTTTTTCGCAAAGAGGGTATTATGTTTTGTTGACTTGTGATGCTCTTTTTGTCCAATGACAGCAAAACAACAAGAAACCTCTTAAGCTCTGGATATTGTCACCTTTGCAACAATGGCATAAGATGGAGGAGAAAATAAAAACTCAAGAGCACAAAAACAGAGGTCATGGAATTAGCACATTCACTAGCCAAGGAATCCCAGGAACCTGTGAGCCCCCACATGTCATCGGCTCTACTCAGCATCCAGCCACTGGGTTTTGATCTCTGCGGGGTTGTACGGAGTCCTGCAGCGCATGTGTAGCAGGTACCATGGTGGCCTAGGCCTACCAAGGGCGCCATTTATAATGGCACCCTGTGCAAAAACCCCCTAATGATGGGCTTCTTCCCAAACACAGAGCTGTTTTCAGCATGTTCCACCATTCTTCTCAAGAGCCCCTCTTAAGTTGTGTATTTAGTTTACTCTTTGAGAGCAATATGCCACTCTCTTCTTGCCTGGAAATGCATAATTTTTTTTAAAAGAAATGAGGTCCAGGGAGATCCACTCCTGACAGCTATAGTAGATCCATGTGTCCAGGAGTCAGGGATATTTGGACGGATATCATGTTAGGACGGCAGAGGGATTGCAACATCAGCTGTGGAATCAGATTCCAGCTCCTCTCTGTCTGAGCCTTGGGAAATGAGGCAAATACACAGGCGGCAGTTTCCTCACCTGTGAAATGGGGATGGTGGTAAACCCTGTCTCAGGGGACTGTTACTAATCTTTACACTAATCTAGCAAGATGGCATTGGGTGTGTTGCACAATGTGTGAGGTACGGCAAACCTTCCAGAAACAACTTGTTTCTCCTTCCTTGTTCTGTTCTCCACATTCTCTTGGGACTATGCCCCTCGGGTTCTTTTCCATATCGTCATCATTCTTCATCATTGGTAACTGACTTTTGGAAAGGTGACTTGAGAGGCCAGCACTACTCTGGCTGCCTTCAATTTGGAATCATCTACCTGTCCTTGAGGTATCTTATGAAGACCATGTGTGGGCACCCCAACCCTGCCAGTAATCCTATGAGAAATGGCCTATTACTCAGCCACAATTTGACAGAAATCAGAAATCCAATGTGTGGGAGAGACCAAGTTTATTGAATGGTAATATATGCCTCTCCACTCCAAATATGACTGGTCCATGGGTGACCAGTGGGGTGCCGGAGTCCACTACACCAGGAGAGCTCCTGTAGAGTGTGCCAGAGTCCTGGGCAGGACAGGTGGTAGCCGCAGAGTGTCACCTGGTGGAGATCTTGCAGGACAGGTTGTGGGTGATGGATGTGTTTTTAATGAATAGATTGTTCAGTGATTAATCCACTAATCCATTCACAGTAAATAGATTGAGTAAATATATTTTGAGCAAATGTTATGTCAGGTGCCACTCTTGGTACTCTTTTGGGGACCCAAAAAGGCATGAGATGGGAACTTTAGTTTAAAACCCAAGGGATAATGATTGGGGAACCTGATAAAGTGACAATTTCCCAGGTCCAGGACCTAATTATTCTGACTCCATTGATCTGGGATAACACAAGAGTTACATTGTAACAAGCAGTCTCCACATATTTGGGGTGATCTGGAAACTACACTTTGAGTAATTTTGCTTTAGGGAACCAAGAAGAGATGGAGTCTGGCTCCCTCTAAGATACAAGAGAGCTGGGCCCTGTCCTACTTAAATGAAGGTCATCAGCAAGAGGGGCAGTGGGGTAAGAGGGGGCCTGAGCTTGGGGACCTTATAGAATGTGCCTCTCTATTAGCTCACTTTGTGATCTTATATAAGTCCCATGTTCTTCTGAGGTTTGATTTCTTACTCTGAAAACTGACAGATATGGTCTCTATAGTCTCTCTTAGCAAGAACACTGGGGGATTTGACGGACAGATCCCTGGTTAATTGTGTGACGCTCTGCAGAGATATCCAAGACATCTCCTCAAGCCTTGTTTGAGATGATGCAAGAAATTAAAAGCTCTAAATCAACACAAATGTCTTGCCATACCATAATACCCAGCAGCACAAACCCATCTCCCCGTTGTGCCCCTTTAGAAATGAAAACCAGATGCAGGTTTTGAAAGCAAGTTTTGCCGCCCAACCGAGATCACCACCACACATCTCTTCCACCTCAGACTTCCACCGCCGCCTTTCAGATCTCTCCTGCAACATCTGAAAGGTGACCCCAGCTCCTTGCACTGCCCTCAACTTGCAGATTCCGCACGGTTGTCCATGGAACCACCAACACAGGCCTCCACCTCTGCTCCAGAGTCAGTTGCATTCGCTTCCTCTCACCCCAGGTGGCCTTCGCAGCTCTGCCTGCTGTTCTCCTGCAGGGTGACTTTCATTCTGCCACCTTCCATGTCAGGACCACCCCTATCTAAACCACCAGGGCCCCTGCCCACACTCCCAGCAGCCTCCTAACTGCTCCCTAGCTCCCTCTTCTGGACATTGCTGGCTGGTGCGCCACACAGCTGTCACCTGGGAAATACTCTGCGCGTCAGCCCATTCAAAATCACAAATTCTTACCTGGGTTTGTACAAAGCCCAGTACAACCTGCCCTCTACCCATGTCTCAGAACTCTCTTGCACCTTTCTCCGGTTTTCTGGAAACCTCTTCACCCCTCAAACACTGCCCTCCTGGGGCACCAGCTTGAAATGTCCTTCCTGCCCATCTTGGCTGGATTTGTCATTCGACACTCAGCTGAAGTTTGACCTCTTCACAGGGGCCTCCTTGAGCACCCACCACAAGCTATTTCAATGATCTGCCTCGCACCCACCATTCACCACTCTCTTACTTATTCCCAGTTATCCATTGCCTGCTTCCCCTCAGCTACAATGCAATCCCCATTCCATGCAGACAACCGAATCCCCAGTGACTGAGCAGCATCAGCATTCGATAAATATTTGTTCAGTGACTGAGAAAGTCTCCCTCCCCATGCTCAAGTCTCTGCTTGTGATGATGCTTCCTGAGTCTAGGCTGTAAGCACACGACAGTCTTCTTCCTTGTTTTTCCTCTCTGCTGATTCCAAATGTGTCATGGTGTGAAAAGCTACTCACTCCAGGCCCTCTCTCCCATCTCATTTATTTTCCCACAGGAAAGGTAAAGCTCAGGGGGGTGAGGTAAGGCTCAGGAAGTAGCACAAATTCATCCAGTTGACCCATGCCACCCCACCCGGTGACATTCAGCGATCTATTGTTAGTTCCAAGTATACTTGTAGAAGCCCAAATAATGCAAGATCTATGTTTCTGCAATGGTAGAAATATGCTTTTTCATGAGGCAAAATTTCCTGTCTTTGATCAGGAATACCCAAAGGACTGACCCCTTTTCCCTGATGTGTATGTCTGCTTTTCACACCAATGTGTCACTTACCTGAAATACTACAGTGTATTTTGTAAGCTGTCACTTGGATATGAACATCCCTTGAATAAGAGCTTAATCTATGGAATGGAAACTCAGTGCAATGCTAGATGAATACTATTATTCTTAAATTTCTTTATCATAGTCTCGTCCTCAAATATGAAATAGCATGGAGAACAGGAAATTGAGAATAATGAGACCGAGGTGTCAGGGAAAGCATTCACTGCTGCTCACTGCAAACTCAAAGGGTGAATTACAAGTTCATGAATTCCACCGATGGCACCTGGGTCCCAGCTAGCATCAAACCTGGGTAATTCTAGGGTTATTCTGGTGCCGAGGGTCCAGGACCCCGACTGCTTAACATGGTGATGCTTACCTATTTGCAATGGGCCTTCTTTCCTTCTTCCCCTGTATGATCCCATTCTGTCCCAGGAGAGAAGTTATCCTATTCTATAAAATGCCTGCTGGTTCTGCAGTTTTTAAATAAGAATTTTCAGTTCTTGAATGAAGTACAGAACAAGAACCTAAACCAAGAGTACCTCCTAGAATCAGAAAGAAAGTGACCTAACCACAGCTATCCTGGGACCAATTTGAATGTTGCCTTTTTCTTTCCTTTAGATGCCACAGAAAATTCTCTATTTCTTAGACATCCCTGGCCTTTCTTTCCAGATGTCAAGTCTAATGAACAGCTCATTGGTGAGATGTCCCTTCCTTTCTCTTCAACATGGAGCCCTTTACAGGGAGATGTCTAAGGACAAATATCTAAACCAAACTTACTTGATTTAGGCAGCTTATTGCTCCTTGGCTTAATTGCATTACAGGTCTCTAAGTAGGGAGCAATTTACTCTGAAGTGGTACTTAGGCATTATTCCTCTTGGCTTCTCTAGGAAGCACTCGGGCTAGATTTCTATCTAATGCACGCTGGCTTTGGCACATAAGTACAAATAGCAGGATGCGTATTAACATTTTAATTATGTGGCCATCCTCTCTTGGAAAATGAATCCAGGATGGACACAGACTTTCAATCCTTTTAACTATGAAAAACACTTTCCTGCCATCCTGTGCATTCATCGGTCTGTTAAAATGTGTGTCTACACCGGCATACAGTAAGAAAATGGAATTAATTTGGTGACTTTATGCTGTTTCCTCTGCTGTATTATCTTCGTAATGCTGTCAGTATTTAATAAGTGCTAACACGAAGCCAAGCACTTCCATTTAATTAAAGTCATATATCATTTTTAATAATTAGTCATAATTAAGGTGAATGATCAGCTAAGAAAGATTTGAAAAATATACATCCCAGATAAAACTAAAAATCACATTTTTAAAAGTCCAAAGTAAACTCTTGAGGGCTGTGCACAGCTTTAAGTATGATATAATTTATGGAACAAAATAAATCTAGAGTGTTAAAATATTTAGTGGAACTGAGAATAATGAGTGGAGATAGAATTAGTTTAATTAGTTTACTGAAATGGAGACTTCATAGTGGCTAAGTGTGATATATTGGCTTTTGTCATTTGAAATAAAAAAGAGGTAATTAGTCCCCACTCAAATATACTGTTTTCTCAGAATAGGTTGGATTTTATTTTAGGCGCTAATCCAGAACTAACTTGCAATTGATTTATAAATGCTGGGAGAACAGATCATCCTCTAGACAACTCAAGATTCCAAGCACTTGAAAGTGATGACTGGGGGGGATTTTGCACCCCTAGGGGACATTTAGCAGTGCCTGTAGGCACTCCAGGGTGTCAGAATGGCAGGGAGAGACCAACTGGCCTCTGCGGGGGAGAGGCCAGAGATGCTGGCAACACCTGCAGAAACAGAGGCCAGCCTGACACCAGGCAGTCCTGTGGCCCAAGCATCAATGCTGCCGAGAGTGGGAGATCCTGCTGTAAAACCGCAAACCCCTCTCCAAACGTCCACGCCAGTCACCGGAGGGCAAGAGTGTGTCCCCTGTGTGTAATCTGCAGGTCCCAAGCAAGCCCTGTTAAATTTGCATTTTTCTTACTAAATAGAACAGGAATTTTAAAATAAATAAATAACTCCCCATAACTTATGATAGTGAAAAAGAAGAGAGATTGATACAAAAAAAAAAAAAAATCCCCTATTCATGGTATATTCACACAAGAGAATACTGTGAAGCTGTCAGAAAACAAACGAACAGCAGTGTCAGTTTGATGGAATGGATTATGCTTTTTATCTATCATTTTGTGGCTAAGACAGAAGTTATGAAACAATGTATAGTATGATTCCATTTTTGTAGTTTGTGCGTTTTACAAGTATATCATTGAAAAATCAGGAATTTCAGAGCGGAAGAGTAGGAATAGTGTTCATGTGTATAGAGATTTTTATTTCAGATACGGATTGTTTTCTAACTGCTTACTGCACATTTCCCACCAGTTAGATGTAGTATTCGTCACTATTTGCATAATGACATTATTCTAGGAGTCACAAAGGGAAGGGAAAGCAGGGGAAGTAATGATCTGCCCTTGTACTTGACCTTCAGAGCCGGGATCACAGCCCCAGGTTGGGAGCCCTGAGCCAAAAGTGCCAGGTAAGGTGCTGAATGTGGGGTTGGGTCAGGCAGCCAGAATCATCTGTGTCCATTCACCCCACAGTGAAGTCAGGAAACAGGGCTTGTGTGACACAGGACATCTCAAACACACCATGCAGTTAACAGAGAAAAATACCAAGAAAGCATTTCAAGCCAGAACAATCATCCAGAGAGATGCATTTCCACTGGGAAGTCTGGCAACTAGAAGGCTCCCATTCAAAACACCGTTCTTTCTCTCCAGATCCCCTTTGCACTTGGAAAGCCTGGGAATCTTGCAGCCCTAACACCTTGGAGAGGGTATCCGGCAAGAGAGAAGAGACTCCTGCTCCCGTGAAATCAGAATTTATTGTTGCAGATTTTAAGTTTGATGATTACTTTTCCCCTAGAGAATGAATTTGCAGCTGTGGTACATAGTAACTGAACATTCAGATGAAAATCAAAACCATCCTGTGGAACGTCTAGGGACCCGACCTAGTAAGGACAAGGCATTTAGCTGGCCAGTGCTGCCAGCTGCAGCCGCTGTGTCTGAACAGAAATCCAGCCTGGGTTTGTGCAATACTTTTTACTTTTCATTTTTAAAAAATACACATGTCTATCAACAGGGGAACTAGCTACACAAATGGTAGTACATAGAAATATGATTCCTAGCCAGGTGCTACCAAGATTGAGGTAGATAATTTATAGGTACTGACATTGAAAGGTTTACACTGTATTTTTAAGTGGCAGCAGAAAGCCAGGGATTATTGAGTGTTTATGTTCTAAATGTGTGTATTCTGAATGCAAACAGATGATATCTGGGAAGAAATGTACTGACAATCATTATTAATAACAGGAGGACAGAGAGCAGAAGAGGGGAAAGAGAGGGACTTATTTTTTCTGTGCTGAACTCTATGTAGTGAATATGTTCACGTTTTTAATTTAGAGCATGGGCTACTTACAAAAAACAATGATACAGGTCAGGCACATTAAAAGGCATACAGGAAAACACAAATGTATTTGCGTCAACATCATGAAGCTTAAGTAATAAGATGCTTTAGGGTGGCCGCACCCCTGTCCGAAGCCCTCCTTAAATGTGTCTCCCCCTCTCACCTCTGCAGCCATGGCTATTCTGAATTTTGACATTTTTCCATGAATGAATGTCTCACCTGTGGCTCAACAACACTGAGCACTGAAACTACTGCACGGTTTTAAGTTCCGAGTCAACGATCTTGGCTGCCACACCTCGCGCCCCCGCGGTCCCTCGGGCCGAACAGCCTTTGTGTCTTGTTTCGGAGGATGCCCCCTTCCTGCTGCCCTGTGGAACTCTGCAGTACACTCGTGGTTTCTTCTCCTCTCCAATTTCTGAGTCTTTCAACTTGGTCAGGTACTACTGACCAAATAGTAATTTATTATTTTAAAACAACCTAGGCGTGAAGCAGGTTTTGGACAGGCAGAGGCGAGTCCGACCTGCCACGGAAGCGCTGTAGCTTTATGGCGAAGCAGGACAGCTAAGCCTCATTCCAAGTCATCTCTTTTTCTCTTCCCAGCAGCTTTTTCAACTCCAAGGGGAAAGGAGAGCTCACTACTGCTCCCACTGTTAACAACGACAGCAATGCCGACCGCTGTCCCATGCTGGGGCTGGGCCAGGAGCACGCTCAGCATGGTCCTGCTTCGCTGTGAACTCTGGTAAGACCCCCATCCCACAGAGGGGCGCTGGGTTGGAGCGGTGCGGCCTCATGCACAGTGCACCAGGTTCCAAATGGTGGGGTGGCTTTTTTCTGGGTCTGTTGCTCTCTGCTGTGTCCCCTTGTGGGATAAAGCTCACCTACAGAAGTCCTTCCCTCCTGCCACTCAACAGCCCACCAGCCCACTGTTTGGGAAGGTCCTTCATGCTCTGCATGAAGACTGGCCAGGAACGAGGCTGATTAGCAGCTTGCTCAACACATGTCTGTGTACTGCTGGACCCATCGGCCATCAGGAAGGCCAGCCAAGGGTTCACCAGGGAAGAGCAGCCACGGTGAGAAGAAACGCCTGACAAATGAAGGGCAGGAGCAGGCCGTAAAGTTGAACTTGAACAAAGCCATCTTCATGGAAAGAAGGCAGACGATGAGACCAATGTGTCTCCTGCCACCAGGCCACAGATTAAAGGCATCCCTAGTCTGGAATTGCCACTGTCTACCTGGTCCAGGTGAAAGTCACCGCAAGACAGAAATGGCATAAAGGATCTAGCCAGGTCAGAAGGTGGATAGGTGGCAATTCTGGATTACAGCTTTAGAGGCCTGGCACCTGCTATTCTTTTCTGGCTGCTCCCTCCTCGCGCTCGCCTCACTGGTTCCTGTGTGACATTCCCCGCTCAGCTGAAAGTCCACTCCATGGATGTCCTCTGCTTCTCCACTCTCCAGGAGTGTTTCTCCTGACCTGAGAGCTCCTCACGGCCATGGTTCTCTTCCCTGCACCTGATACTCCTGGACCCCTTCCTGATCCATTATTTACCTTCCACTTCTCCCCCAAATTCAACTTCCAAGATAGCAGGGACCTGGATATCTTGTTCTATCCATGGCCCTGATGCCTGAAATAATAGTCTTTAGATGTTATAGAGGGTCCATATATACATACACACATATACAATGAATTATAAGTCACATGCATACATGCATAAATTGCCTTCCAGACATTTAAGTGCTATAAAGTTCAACTGATGAAGAATCACATGGTAGATGATTCTAACCAAGGTTTTCTTTCTCTGCTACAAATGCAGATTCCAGAGCGAAGGGGTTCACATCACCCTTAGGCTGTTGCTACAGTATTTTCCCCCAAATGACCAATTTGCAAGCGAAGCTGCTGCCTTGCAGGTATCTTCAGGGTTCTTCTGAAACTCTTCTGTGTGTTGCATACGATGACAGGCACAGAAGGTAAACAGGTGGTTCCTGTGAATGAGAGATCTGGTGGTTCCCTTGAATGCAGGTGACCACTCAGGCAACAATGGCTCCTGGTGTCTCAATGTCATTTGTCCCAGGTGCCCTTGGAGGTGACTGTACATGCAGGACAGTTCCTGCTGTTGAGCCTTTCACCAGTGGAAGAGAATAAGCTGAAGAATAATATTACCCAGCATTTGATTTTTATTATGAAGAATTTTATTTTAACTTGTATAAAAGGTAAATCCCTGAATAACAAATTACCTTCAAGTGAGATGTCATAAAAAAAAGAACTCAAAATTTCTCAAACTTTATAGATGTATATCCTCTGTCACTTCTGCAGAAACCTTCACAAGGACCTATGGAAATCCCAAGATGCTTAGGGATATGCAGGAATCCTGTGTGCACCTATTTCAAGGATGAAGCCCATGGTTCACATAACCCATGTTCAGGTGCTGGGTATCTCCCTGTGCCCAGGCCTGACCAGTGAGCCCACCTCCAGTGGGGAAGGCTGATGTCTCAAGAGGAACCACTGTGACTTTCAGAGACTCTGGATTCCACTCCTCTCTACTGCAAGACACACTGACCAAGGCAAACTCAGTCTCTTTGCTGATGTTTTAACTTTCCTGTTATTTAAGAGTCTAAAACCTGGATTAATTATACTTGTACTTTAGGAAAAAAAAATAATTCCTTTGCTGCATGAACCATGAAAACAAAATGCACTGATGATCTTTAAATGACCCAGAAACCAAGATAATTATAGTTGTAATTAATTACATAACATGACGTCTCCTGGTAGTTGGCTAGAGGTCTAACCCAGAAAACTCCGAGGTTGGAAAATTTGAATTTAGAGACTTATCGCAGACACAGAGCTGGGTAAGCACTCACCGATTCCTAATCTTTCTCTCAGCATGTTTGACCTCAGGCAAAAATCACTTAACCTGCTCTTATCTCCCATGCCGATCTGTGAAATGGGGATGGGAGTCCTGGACCAACTCAAAGGGGGTGCAGCGCCGAGCCCTCTGTTAATGATTTGAAGTGAAATGATTTCACATAGCAAACATTCCAGGAATTTTAATAAAGCTGGTTGCTAATAGAATGCATTAAGAGCCAGGAAGTGCCAACGCGAGACCCAGTTTATCAGAAATCGTCTAAAACAGCTTTCATCTTCCCATCAACACATATACTTACATATCCCAGACCCACGTTCCCAACATGCAAGGATCCCTCGCTTACTGAGTATTTGCATTACCTCATCCTGTTTTAGAAAAGAACCTTAGACATCTGCACTCCATCTTTGGCAATGCACTTATTTATAATAATGAAAAATAAAACCCAAACCTCCTGATATCTGCCCCAGGACCCATTCTCTGGCTCATGAGATGGGGGGATGGCCAGCTAATGGCTTGGGCTCTTAGTTCTACCTACTAAATTCTTATGCTTCACTTTGTGTTTAAGTCAAGTCACATGCAAAATTCTTTTTTTTGCAAAGTATCTTGGATCACAGAACATTTACCTAAAGTAGCACCAAATGGTCATAAAAGTGTTGCTCATATCATCATTACCAAGAGGATGAAATAGGATTAACTAAGGTATAAAAATACAAGCTAAGGAATAAGAGAGACGCCAAGACAGATCATTACTTGTTGCTGTATTTATTTACTCAGGCACAGTGCTCTCAGGACAAGCTTTACCAGACCAACAAGGAGCACCAATTTTGAACTTGGAATGAGTTTGGGTTTCTGTAGAAGCTAGGCAACTTTCTACCTCTTAAAAGGAACTCAGGGATCCAGAAATGTATGCAAACAGCTGAGCACACCCAAATAAAACATCTGACCCTTACAGAACACTCTTCCAGGGAGACCAATGCCGATCTCACCTTTATAGGTAAGAGATCTGAAGGTCACAGATCTAACCTTCTACTCTTCCCAGCAAAATGAGGTCCCTGCATAATTCTCCAAAATTCCCTTTTAATTTAATCTAAGCCAACATTGCTGTTATTGCCAGAACTAATTGCCAGTCTAACATACAAGGTTCATCATATTTGAGACTGACAAGATAGGACAGTAGAAGTTTTGGAAAGAGGCAGTGTGGACTTGAATGTTGACACTGTCATTGGGTAGTTAGTGATTTGGCTACAGAAGCAATTTTACTTTTTTGAGATTCAGAGTCTTTATCTTAGGGATAATGATATTAATCTCCCAAGGTCATTGAAGAAATCAAAAAGGATAATGCATGCAAAATGGCTAGCATGAATCAGAAACATGGTAGGAACCAAAAATGTTCTTTCTCCTTCTTAAATGCTCACAAACACATTTACTGCAACAAGGCCACACAGTATAACTCTACAATATCTCCTCCACCAATGCAGATGTTTGTAGAGAGTGATTTCAATCACTCCAGACCTCATTTAGATTCGTAAAGATTAGGGTCTTCAAATGCAACTTTTGGCAAGAGAGGGGACAGACTCGGAATGGAATGAAAAGCACACCATTATTGGCTTTCAAAATGCCCAATTGTTTGGAGATCAGATGGATAAAACTTCACAGCAATAGCTGCTTAGGTCCCCAGAATGTACTGGTGCAAACAAAGTCATTAAAAAAATCACTAGGAGCACAAGTACATGATAGGGTATGTGCTGGTGAAAAAAGAGGAAAAGTTTAGGTATTTCTAGAAGAGTCACATTTTAAAAAATTTTTGTGTTTTAAAGTTTGGACATGACGATCACCCCTTCACTCTAGCCATGCAAACTGATCTTCCTGTCGGGTTCCTGTGATGATTATAGTGTGGAGGAGGGGGTCAGGGTCTGGAAGATCCTGGGACATTACTTGAATAAAAAGCATGAATATACATATTGGCTTACGGCTAGAGTCTGCAGGAGACCGTTATGCCATATCTCACAACCCAAGACCTCATGCATTATTCAAGTCCACAGAATAATCCGGCATGACTAGGAATAAGCCACACGTCGACTAGAGGGGAACATGGCATGGGGCACACAGGAATACTTGCTGGGCTCTTATCTCCATTGTGCCCAGCTCTGTGCCAAACTCAGAGGAAGCACATGCCCCTTCTACTGGGAAAGGAAAAACACAAAAGGGTCAGAGAAAGAAGGGAAACTGGATTCCATGGCATGTAAGACATTTAATCCCGTACTGAAACCCAGCTCTGTCTGTCCTGCATCAGGTCTCCACACCCTTCCTCTGTTTCCCATCACAGTGCTCACAGTGAGGTCCTGGTGAGTGGCCCTTCCCTCTGTGCCAGCAGAGCTACAGGAACGTTTGTGCCATTGCTGGGTCTGTCTGCCTCTCCATGTGTGTCTCGGAAAGATACTTTATCTTTCAAGTTTTATGGCTCATATCTGTGACTAAAATATCATTTATGACAATTCCCATCTGCTAAGCTTCAAAAGTGATATAATTTCATTGCAAAGGGCTGCTACCGGGGCCTAAGTTATAAGCCGAGACTGAGTAGAATCAAAATGTACCTAAACTCTGTCTCACAGAAAGCTGGGCATCTTTAAAATGTACCCACTTTCTCAAGATAAGCTGTCCCATGAATGTGTCAAGGCCCTAAAGTGTGGGTCCTTATGGTCTCCCCCAGATCAGAGCAAAGAGCTGGGCACCTGCAGCCCAGCCTAGGGGGACCCTGCTTCTCATTCTGAGCAAGAAACAGAAAGCCTGATTCCTCCGTCATCGCTGACAGTTATAGACTGGCTGTGCACCTTATTAAGGATGAAGGTTTGCCCGGGCACTCTCTTTTGGCCATCTCCTGTTCACAGTCTAGCATTTATCACAAAGGGCCTGGAGATTAACACCATCCATCTGCCGGGAGAGAATGCACATCACTTAGAAGTCTCAGAACCTGGAATGCAGAAGGACGCAGACTAGCCTTCCATCTTTCAGCCAGGAGCATCCTGTCTCTTAGCGCTACCTGCAGCCCTCTGCTTTAGGACCATCTTGATTTTATTAGAACATTTATTGCAGATTTTCATTTCTAATTTCAAATGCAAAGTATGTTCTCTGTAGTAAATTACAAAATATACAAAAGTCCAAATAAAAAGCCACCTAGACACAGGCAACTCTTACATTTTTTAGTATATTTTCCTTTTCTCTGCATCCTCCCTCTTTCCCTCCCCCACTCCATTTTTCTCTCTCTCAATTCCTTTCCCTCCCTCCTTGTTCCTTCTTCTTTTCCCATAAAGTTGTTCCTTATGGTGATACAATAGATCTCTGTAAACTCCAAAGAGCCATCGTATTAATGCTAATTTGTGAGGGAAAAATGGAAACAGACTTCCTGTTATGCAAGCTGCCCCTTTACTACTCAGTGCCCACAGCAGACATTGCTAATCAGTTCTGAAACTCCTCCTTCTGAGTCAGACAAGGTCCTCCTCTAAGCAGTCACTACTAATCAATCAGGTTGGCACAGGTGTGAATTCTCTGTGTATGTGGCCCTGCCCTCAAGGCATGTACACTCTAATTTGGGCAGCAAAAGATGAAGAAGAAAAAGAGGCTTAAGGAGAAATCCAAGTTCCACCACAGTACATGGGAGGTACCTGACCCAGACAAGGGAGCTGACTGATTCTCCCGAGAGAGTGAGCACAGCTCCTTTTGAGTCTGCTGGTGCCTAACCAACCCCTCTGTTCCAGGACCTGGGGCATGAAGGGGAAACACGTGCTCACATGAACTTCCACCCTGCCACTCCATTGTCCATGCCTAGACTGCGACTCATACAAGGTTGGAAATGCAGGCAATAATAAGCCTTTTGCACAAAGGGTGCTCAACATGTACAAATTTTCTTTAAAATACCTTAAAATAGGATATCTGTCTTCATGGTAAGAAAGTGATATAAACTTTTGTGAGGGAAAAATGGAAAACAGACTTCCTGTTAGCCAAGCTGCTCCCCCACCATTCAGTGCCCATAGCAGACATCGCTAATCAATTTTGAACAACTCCTTCCTGAGTCAGACCTGGGCCTTCTCCAAACAGACACCACTCATCAGTCAGGTTAGTAATTTTTGAATCATATCATTCAAAAGTTAGGTTATGAGACACCAGCATTTTGGGCTAGCAACACATCAGTAGGAAATTAGCATGTTTGTAAAAATTAAATGAGGTTCATATATCTGGTATTTTTAAATATATTTCTATCTATACAGGGAGCTCAGTGTTTATATATAGTATTAATGTTTATAAGGAGAAAAAATTAAGGAACTGACTGAATAAGGCTTGTTTTAACCACGCGGTGCAGTGAGACTCCATGTGCATTACCGAGCAAAACAAATCCTAGGAAAAGTGAAACGGAACATGGAATCTCGTGTGTGTGTGCATGAAATGACACTTGAACACACATGTGCACCCTGTACATGTCCCTACGTACACACCTTGGGTCCTCAAATCTCCTACGGTGGCCACTGCTAGTGATGAGCTTTAGTTAGAAGACAGATTTGGAGGTGGGCTTACATTTCCTTCTTGCTGGTGTTGGTGCCATCTGATTAGCAACTGTGGGTACGCATCGTTTTAATTTGAACAACAACAACAAAAAAAGTTCACTGGTTAGTCCGGGTGGTGTGACTGTGGCACATCTGCTGCTTCTCCATCCTTCATGGGCAATGCGTGTTCTGTTGGAGAAGTACATCATGAACTTCAAGTGCTGGAGCAAGACCTGGGCGGGAGGAAGGCAGGAGGGGCCGAACCAGGCGGACCTTGACATATAGGAAAACGGCAAGAGGCTTCTAGAACCCCGAATAGCACCGAGGGTTTTTGAAGGAGAGAACAAATTGACAGGCGAGTCGAAACAGAGGGTTCTCCTTAAAATACCTGTCCTGCTGAAGTGGAGGCTTCCCTTTCTGGGGTTTGCTTCTGGGGACCCCACACTAATGGGCTCCCCTCGCCACTGCTCAGCCACCAGTCTCCCCACTTCTTTCCGACCTCAAGCATTTTATGCACAAATGTCAGCATTCTTTGCAATTCATCCTGCCTACCACAGACTGATTGTGGACAACAGCCTTGCAATTAGCCAAAATGCCTTTCAAATATGCATGAACGCTCAGAAAACACTCGCAGTCCAAAACCTCAGGTACCTCAACAGAAAAATTGGCCACTCTTTGCTCAGTCCCTTGCAAATTCAATGTGAACCTGCAAGATAATCAGATCAGAGCTGATGGCACCCATGCCTAGGGTCTGCTAATGAGAAAATGGTAGCCTGGAAAGCCTGTTCTGCACCCTGCAAAGCAGCATATCCGAAAATAGCATGCAAGCCCTTAGAGAAGGCTGGGGCTTAACAGTCGATAAAGCAGATGACTTCCAGAAGTCCAGGGGTTCCCGGCAGACAGAAAGGGAAGACTCAGGATCAGGAGCTGGAGTCGCACACAAAACAATTTTTACCTCCAAATACGGACATCTGGTTGCAGCGTCACCACAACCACATGCTCAGCACCAGTGGACACCATGATCGCCTGTTAGTATGTCAACTTAATGTAGAAGAAAGAAGGAGACTTACAGCACTGTCTCTCTGCAGCCCTCCCGACACCTGGGGGACATACTGTGTTGGTCACCAATGGGGAGGCGGTGCAACTGGCATCTAGGGGGCGGAGGCTGGGGAAGGCTCACGGTCCTTCCCTGCACAAGGCAGTCCCTCAACAACAAATCATTTCCAGGTTACGGTCAATAGTACAAGGTTGGAAATGTCAGTAATGCTGAGCTTGAGACATGGGGACGTGGAGTAATTAAAAAGTATGGATTCTGGGATGAGGAAACCCAAGGAGAGGTCACAGCTCTGAACCTAACAGCGCCGTGTCTGGGAGTGAGGCTCTGCGCCTTCCCGAGGCTCCCTTCCCACCTCTGTCAAGAGGGGATTACACTTTCCACTCTGTAGGGTGGCTGGAGAATTTGGGAGACGGCAGGGGAAAGCACCTGCCATCTAATGCATGGGAGCTGTTATGGTAATTGCCATTATTACCGTTATTTACTCCTTTTCCAACCACTACACGGGGACAGAACAAACTTGTTATGCTCCTGCTAATCAGGCACCATGGCAAATGTCCCCTCAGTCCTCCCAGGAATAAACTAGTCTCACTTCAAACAATTGTTACAGTTAGAATCCAATTGACTCCAGACAAAAGTATTGAGATAATCAGCATATTAAAGCCAACACTATAACCATATGTTAATTATGTAAATGATTCATTTTAATCAGCTGGAACCATGTAACGAGTAACTAGGAATGCAAATGCAGGGCGTTATTAAAAACCTCATTATTATTCATCTTGGTTCCATGCGTGAACGTATCCATCCAAACAGATGAATTAATAGCGAGCGGAGAGATGAAGGTGCTGCAGGGAGAATCTGCGGGACACCATCTGTCCGCCTGTGCCTCCCGCCTGGGTCTCCGAGCCGCAGAGAAGCCGGAGGAGGCGTGCAAGGGGGCTTCCTCCCAGGGCCTGGCCAAACCCTGGCTGCTGCGGGGACACCACAGCTTTCTGTGTTTGGGTGTTTGCTTTTCACCGTGGGGCTGCGGGGCGTGAGATGGCGTGGATGCCATCTGCTCTTCAGCTCGCCGTGGGTTTGGACGAAGGGGCTCCCCTACTCGGGGGTGAGCGGTGGAAGCCTCAGACCTCCAATCTCATTACTCCTCCGTCTTCATGGTGACGTCTGTCCCACCTTGCGGTCTTCCTCAGCAGCAGCAGAACGGGGTAGTAGTACCTTGATTTTATTACTGGCCAGGTACGGTGAGGTTGCTAATGCTGAGAGTTTCCTATGAGTACCACTCCATGTTAAGTTCTCCAATTCCATCTTCTCCATATCTGAGTCTAAAGGTAAAGAAGCTTCCAGACCATAAGTCACATGGCTAGTCATTGGCAGAGACGGCTGCCAAAAGTGAGAGCTTCGGAAGCAAACAGTACCATGACCTGCTGTCACCTCACTGGCCAAGTGGACCCTGCCAGGAGAACGTCATCCTTTGGGAGGGAGGGAGCATAGCATTTCTGAAATTTCTGTGGCTTGTGCAATGGGAGGGCACCAAGCATCTGGGCTCTGCATGGCTTCTACATAGGCTCCTTCCATCTTCCCCCAAATCTCCATAAAGTAGTTCATATCCCCATTTGATAAAGATGACAAAACTCAGCCAGAAGTGGCCCAACAAGACCATCAGAGGTGGAACTAGAATTCAGATCCAACCACACAGCTCACAAGCCCTGCTGCTGGAATCCCATGGAAGAAGTTGTGAAATGTCTGCGTGGATACCACCTCGAGGGAACCACAGGCAGAGCGCTTGAACAACTTGACTGATGTGGAGTCCAGATTTGAACCCCGGACTGTCTGACCCTCCCTGATTTCCCTACTGCTCTGAGAGTGAGGTCCTTGTTGGGCCTCCCAAATCACCTCTCCCTCTGTCCTGGGGCTGTCCCCTACCAGTGCTGTCCAACAGGACCAACTGTCAGGAAGGGAAACACTATATCTGCATCGTCCAATATGGTGACCAGCAGCCACATGAGACTGCTGAGCATTCAAAACACATCTGGTGCACCCAGGAAACGAAATCCTTTATTTTACTTAATTTCCATTGATTTAAATAGTTACACGTGGCTCACGGCTGCCATACTGGACAGTCCAGCTGTAGGTTTCCACAAAGGCTGTGCCATCATTTCTGGCTCACACGTTAGGACCTGCCTGCCAGAGGTGAGGACTCAGGCGCTTCTGTAAAACAGGCTGATGGTGGCTGCACAGGCAGAGCCTCTCCTGGCTTTTCCTCCTCAGTCCAGGTCCTTTACATTAGAAGAAATTTTCTCCACTCTTCTCCCGCAGTTGAGATCGGGTGCAGATCCCAGGTCTCTCAGACGCACTTCCTTTGTTGAACTAATGCAGCTCTCTCTTCTCACCATCAATTCCCTGAATGGTGCTAGGACATCTGCTCTATATTTTTAAAAACTGAATTAAAACTAATGGTGTCTTGACACCTTCACAAAACCTTTTCAAGTTTATAAAGACTCTTGATCGATGATGCTAGTTTCCTGGCAATGCTTAAGCTTTGCGAAAACAGGTCTTCTTAAGATAAATAGCAAAAGAACATGATGGAATATCAAGCACAAGTTTGGGAAAAACTTAAGGTTATTCTTTTTCTCTTTACAGGAGAGACCATAATCTGAGGACCTTGGGCTAATGATGAGTTTAGTTGTGTGTGTGTGTGTGTGTGTGTGTGTGTGTGTGTAAATTCATGATGAATATCCTCATAAAAATCTGGACTTCTATTTCTTTTGAAATATCAGGAACTCTGGCAGCCCAGAGTCCATACCGTGGCATGGGGCAAAAGCCTGCAGATGAGCAGAAGACACCCCCCCAACAGCCTGTGCGAGGCTAAAGGTAAAGAAGCTTCCAGACCATAAGTCACATGGCTAGTTCTTTTACAGTTCCCATTGTGGTCACTGGTGCCATTATATGGAAGATGCAAGCTTCCAAGTCGGAGGCTAGAGAAGGGAATCTAATCAGCTTGCAACAGTCTCTAACTCTGTGACCCAGAGTTACAATATGATGCAGGTGGGCACATAGCACTTCTGCCTCTAACGAGCTCACGTGTGCATTTTCATAGCAAGCGACTGAGGGCAAATCAAACATTTGAATAGGGTTTGTAAGAGAACCCAGCCAAAGGAGGGAGACCAGAGGAAGACTCTCCAAAAAGAAAGATTCACAGCCGCCTCTGTGCAGCTCCGCTGTGACAAGACTTCAGCACCAAGATGCACTGACTCCAAACTGAACAGCAGCAGCTCCTTATCTCAAAACAGCAGATCCCAAAGGAGTACTTTGTGATTTCTGGCCTCATCACTAGAAGCCATGAAATGGGGGCTGAGGGCCTCAGTCACACCCCAGGGGGTAGCTGCCAGCAACCCAACCCAGAGCATCTCTGTACACTCGGTGAGTGCGCTCACAGGCAGGATTTCATGACCCACCAATGCCGTACTGTCTAAGACCAGTGGGCGTGGGGAGAGGCGACCAGCCAGGAAGCCCACTGGCAATTCCTTCCACACCAGCCTTTACAGACACCTCCACCTGACAGAAGTACAATCGATCATTCCATTTTGTTTCTAAAAGAGTAAACATGCTCAAAATTAAATGATTTTGGGGGGTAAGAAGTAAGGACATCCAGAAAACTCTGTGTGGCTTTGTTCTCGCTACTCTGATTCTTTCATGTTTCCCTTCCTGGTGTCTCCTAATGTACTTTCACTAGAATCCCATTTTTGATCTTTAATCCCTTTATGTGTTTTTCTGTGCTTACTCTCGAATGCCTTTGTAGCTGCCATAATTGGGTCTCTGGCACCATTTTAATAGGGCTTAGCACAATGCAGGCTTGACAAATTTCATCTAAGTGGAAAAAAAGAGAGAGAACTATCAATATCATCGGAGAAACTGACCGGGTTTCAAATGCACCGCATAAACATATCAAACAGGACACAAGCCGACTGAGGCAGCCTCTGTGGCCAGGGTGGGTGGGAGGACAGAGCCCTGGAAGGCTGCTACAGAGCCTGTCTGTCCTGGAGGGCTTATAAATTCTCAAGGCTGGAGGCAGAAGACTGGGCCAGATGATTTTTCAAGGCCCAATGGAGTTCTGTATTCTCATCATAAATGTCAGGGTCCAGCTTCCCTGAAAACATACAGACTCCCTCTTCCTGTCCAGGTGCCTGGGCTTCATGATATTCAGCCAAGGTGCTCAACAACCTGGCACTGTCTAAGTGACATTCTCCGACATGGCTCTGCTGGAAACAACGTCAGATTTACAAATGTCCTGGCAATAAGAGAGCATGCGATGGAAGCAGACACCATCACGGGAGGCCGCCTGGCTCAACAGAACCCCAGTTTCCCTGGAGAAGGCCCCAATGTACTTGTGCAGGGACTTGGGGGCCTCAGACCCAGCCCTGCACCCAGGCCACAGCTGATTGGCTCTGTGGTGAGCACCTGACCTGGGCTAGGCCAATAAAAACCCTCCCCAGAACTTCCTGAGAGGAACCAGGGGAAAGACTTGCCCCTCCTCTGATCTCAAAGCCCAGAGTCCCAGCTGCTCTTGGAAGCCTATGGAAACTGGCATAAAGAAAGGACACACAGAAGGAGAGTCTTAGGGTCCTAATATTCTCCGTGAGTCCAAGCAACCCTGGCTGCAATCATGTGAGGTCTGCATGGATGCTCCAGAGAAGTCCACCTGGCAGTTCTGACTTCCTTGTGCCCCACTCTCCCACTGGGTTCTCAGTCTGCATGCTGGTTGTCTCAGGTGCTGTGAGTCCTGGCCGTGGAAGTTGGTTTGTGTATTGCAGCATGTTCAGCAGCAACCCTGGCCCCTACCCATTGGCCGCCAGTAGTGACTACCCCTGTCAGTTGTAACAATCAAAAATGTCTCCACCCCTTGGTAAATGTTGCCCAAGAAAAGTTGCTCCCAGTTGAGGGTTTTCATGCAGCGATTCAGCATTAACGATGATTAGCTTCTCTTGCCCTGTTTATCTACAACTATGGTTGAGACTGAACTAGGCTCTCTGTCTTGGATATACACTAAGTTCTTTCTTGCTACAAAATATCTGGCAAGGTGCTTCATGTATTTATCACCCTGTGGAGTGTATCATTTGGTCCTGTGGCTTCTGGTAACATTTATGTCTCACAAAGATGTTTATGATAGAAAAGAGGAGACACTGATCTGGCAACCATTATCCACTGTGAGACTGCACAGGTATTGCGTGGGAAGGATGGACAGAAAGATACATAGACAGATAGGTAGATAGATACAGAGCTGCCCTTACAAGAGTCACTCTGGTCCCTGAACCTCTGCTGTAATACGTGAGCAATCAGAATATGTAGAATTTAATAAGCTCATTCAGGAATTTCCACTGCCCCTACCTAAGAGCATCTCAGTATCTTTTACAGATATTGTCTCCTTCTCCCTTATGAGCAGAAAAACAAGTATAGCGCCCCCTGTTAGAGCTTGAAAAGTTTCTGCAAGTTCTTCCAATAGATTCTCAGAGCAAGAGCATGGTCAGCAAGCACTCCCTGCCCTGGGGCTCTACCTTTTAACCAGAGACACAGTCATAGGGGAACTTCTGGAGGACGGTTTAGACAGAAACTGGAGTGCTTTTTCCAGAACCAGGAGAACCAGCCTATGGCAGCTCACTCCTGTCCTGGTACCTCCCCTGAATCCCTGCCCCTTTCCTCAGCCTTCCTGACACTGCAAAAGCTACTCAGTGACTTCCTCATAAATGCACCCTGGTGCCAAAGACAGCCAAAGTGAATTCCTAGCACATGAACCCAGGAAGCCAAGCTGGTGTTACTAAGACTAAGACTGGCCAACTAAAGTGCAAAAAAAAAAAAAAGAAAAGAAAAGCTGGCTTCTCAAGATCTATGAATTAGCACCATGATGTAGTCAATTTTTTTTCTATTAAAAAGGTCAAATTCAATCACCTACATTTAATTCCAAGGCCCTTTCTCCATACTAATTGCAAGATAAACAGAGCTCTCCTACTCAAAAGGGCTCATTCTTTCCCGGCAGCCAAGTGCACAGAGGACGGGGAGGCGCTGGCACCTCTGACCCCAGACCCTGGCGGAACGGGCACCTCACACACACACGCTGTGGGAGACTCCACGGCCCCACCGTCACCAACAGGCAGCCAGAGACGGTCCTAGCCTTCAGGATGTTGCAGAAGAGAGGTGGGCTTCACTGGGACTTGGGGGTCCCAAAGCTGCCCAGCTGCTGGCTTTGCCCTCACACCTACAGAGATGATCTTGCGCTGGCTTCCTGTTCAAAAATATTTCCCCTCAAATGTCCTCTTTTCCTCGCCAGGAGCCACCAGGAAAGCCAGATGCCTCCTCCTACTCATTGCTGAAGTGTCAACAATGAAACCCAGAACCGACATGTGCCAGCCTGTCCCTCCCTCCAACCCACCCCCTGCACACAGATAATAAAAGCAAGAAGGACACCGAGGGACTCGGGGTGCTGATCTGGACACCTGAAACCAAAACCCAGCTACTCACACTTCTGTGGAAGCTTCACTAAATACTTCACGGAATGTACTTAGCCTTAAGCAAAATGGTTTCGTCCTCCAAGGAAACAACGTAAAGGGTACCAGCAAGAGGGATCAGATGGCTTTAAATCTCAGGCCGTGTGAGGCTCCATGAACTCATGGTGACCCTTCTCCACCTGCTCAGCTTGCTGTCTTAAAAGCCACACACCCATCCCATGCCACTCACTTCGCCCAGCCAAGCAACCTAAAACATCCCGGACTTTATTTTTTTACCAGCTCCAGAGGTGACCTCTGATCAACAATTTAAGCACAGTTCTACGTGCCTCTGTCCGTCATTTCACTCACTGCTTGTGGTAATGGGATGGAATGACCTGGCTGAGTTTCACCTCTGTGAACCAGGGAGGTTCTCGAGTCTAACACCGGTTACTTTGGAGATGGATTTCTCAACCGCACGATCTATTCATTTGAAAGTTTGCCTCCAGGAGCGTAGCAGACCTGGAGTCCAGGCCCCACGAAATAAGTATCCAGACTGACCACAATCTGCTCTGGGGTTCTGTCTCTGCCAGAGTCTCCAATAATAAAAATAGCCACAGCAGCAACTGGCAGCAAAACCACCTCCATCGACATATCCTCGGATCTCAACTGTGTCGGCCTCAGGCTGGATGGTTTACAGGGCATTTGCTTAAGCCTCAGGAAACACTCCATGTGGGTCCTCGCCATTTTTCTGTACATTAGAAAACTGAGGTTCAGAGAAGCCACGGGGCTGGGCCAAGGTTATACAGCAAAGCTGACTTAAAAGAATTAATTCCAGTTGCATCTAACACCCACGTGCAGCCTGTTAACTTACATGTTATAATGCACACATGCGCACTAACACACACACGCACACAAATGGTCTTCCAATTTAGCCTGGCCCTGGTTTCTACTATTTTCACAAGCATGTCTCAAGTTTCTTCGTATTCTCACACTGCCTCAGGCCAGACCTGGGCATGATCAAATTCGGGGCTCCTTGGCTCTGGCTCCCACCTCCGTTGGGTGTGTGGAGGAGGGTCCCGGGTGCCGGGGCGCTGTGGGCGGCCTTCTGAGCACAAACAGGCTGGCGCGGCTGTGGAGGAAGTGCTCTCCTCTCACCAGCTGCCCCACAGGCTCACCTGCTCTGACCTGGACTGCCTCCATCTCGGGAGGAGGAGAGGGCGGAGGGGGGCCGAGCCTCAGGGACACACGGGAAGCCATTCTCTCATGCTCTGGGGAAGGGCCATTGCCTCCTTCTTTGATGTGCGATGCTTTTAATCTTCCCCGAGAGTCAACATCTGCTTAACGCAGAGCTCTCCACGCAGGATCCCCTTGGTGCTGCCTAGCAGCTCCGTGGCTCTCGCAGACAGCCTGGCAAGACAGACGGCTAGCAAATGCGCGATGACACCAACGGGCTTTGGAGCCCAAACCTGCAGGAACTGAAGCAGCCTCAAGGCACACTTTTGTGTGCAGGTGAGGCCAGAAGGCTCCCAGCAGAGGCGGGAGGCCGGCCTTCCCGGTCCTGGGCCTGCGCACTTCCTCCCAGTGCTCTGGACAGCCCAGCAGGTGGACGGTTTGCAGATGTCCTCCTAGCCACCGTTCCGTTGATTAGTTTTAAGTCGTTCTTTCTCACGGAGCCTCGCAGAGGCTGGGGTCTGGGTGGCCTCTGCCGTGAACCAGGAGAAATCCGTGCCCAGTGGATGTGACTGTCCACAGACATAAGCCAAGGGGTTGTAAATACATCCTCAAAGACTTCAAGGTGACTGGGGTGGATCTCCGGCAGGCAAGGCTGGGATGTGGACTCCTAGTTAGTGGCACCCAGAGAAGAGCCACGGCTAACACAGGAGGAAGAAAGGAGGCTGGAGCGTCGTCGGGGTTCACAGGGAACCTGCACAGACTTCCTGGATGGAGGAGCGGATTCTGCCTCGTGGGAGGGAGCTCTGGGGCCTGGCAGAGCCTGCAGAGGGATCTCCCAGCTCCCCTTTCCTACATATTGGCCACGCTGGGTCTTGGGGCTACCATTCGTCTTCCTGGGGCTTCTGATAGCAGGGAGGTCAGCGCTAGGATGATGGCGTGAGGTTGCCCACGAATCAGAAAGGGCTGCCTCCGGCCATACGCACTCACGTAGACCTCTCACCCCACTGCCTCTGGTCTTGGTGAGGACACTACTGTTAGTGGGCCATGTTTTGACACATTGGGACTCTCTTCTAACAAGTCCTCGACTCCCTCGGTAACGCCATCAACCTCAGCAATCCTGGCTCACAAAATGGGCTGGTATTTCTGGGTTCATCAGCTGTCACATGCCAATGCTGCTGCCCCTTGCAGAGTGGCATCCAGGACACAGACTGCATGTGGGGTGTTAAATAATAGGGCAGTACAGTGAGAGTTCCCTCCGTCCTTTTGTTCCTCGGATAGCATCTGCATTCTGTATGGAGGGAGCGAGACAGATGCTCCAAGCACAGAAAGATGACGTGACCTACAACAATAAAGATCTTCCAGAGCGGTTGCACCTGAGGGTCAACACGACCCCCAGGACGAGGAGGTGCAATGCAGATCAGGGGCTGGACAGAGGAGCCCCCCCCAGGCGACACTTCCAAAGTCAGGTGGCACTGCCCATCACACTACTGCCCCTGTCCTGGGCACCCTATGGATCCAATTCCATGGGACGCAACAGCAAGTACTTACTTATTTAATGAAGGTTGACTTTTTTTACCCTAGGAACAAACACACACATACCCTCTCAGGACAGTTTGTGTCTCTCCAATGTGACGACAACAGATAGATAATTTATTTTCTGGAGTGAGTTATGAAAGTTAATCAATAAGGAGTGGAAGTCTTGTAAATTATCTATTGAAGATCAGCCTATTAAGTGGCATCTATGGGGCGATGGCCCCATGATAGGCATTTTATACAGGCCAGCTCATTTTGTTCTCACAACACTCCCATGAAGTCAGGACTAGGAAGCAAGGCGAGGACCAGAGAGGTTCTCAGCCCTGCTGAAGCTCACACAGCATGCACATGGAGGGCTGGGGCTGGGGAACACCTGTGCATTTAATGAGCACACGTGTCCTGCACTGCCTCAGCTGACCATGCTGGAGCCGGCAGGTCCCATGCAAAGCCAGGTGGAAGGAAGGCAGGGGCAGCAAAGTCCAGCCCTAGACATCCCATTCAGAATCATAGTGAATCCAGTTTTCTTTCAAATAGGAAAAAACAAAAAACAAAAAACAGACATTTTGCTTGGGGGAGCAGAACTTGTAAGCATTAGGGATAAAGGAGTCAGAAGTCCAGGGAGCCTCTGTCTCAGGCTCCGTCCTCCCAAGGCTCGGCTGTCACCTGGACACACTTATGTCATCTCACACAAAACCTCCCCTCTCACTTTCTGGGTGCTGTCACGTTGTGACATCGCTGGGCCGCCTCCCACCCCATCTGTCCACTTCCTGTGCAGTAGGACTTAAGAGAAGCCTGACTTTTCCTTGGGAAAACATAGATGATAATTAGGGATTTGTCATTATTTATTAAATAATTTGTCAATTACTTGCTCTGGTGCCGCTGCCACCTGCCCCTTTGAATGGCGGGGCTGTCCCCCTCCCTCCTCATGGCTTACGTGTGGACGAGGCCGACTTGGCTACGCATCCTTCCGAAGGTTTACCAACCCTCCCAGGACAGTTTGTGCCTCTCCAATGTGATGACAACAGATACATAATTTATTTTCTGGAGTGAGTTATGAAAGTTAATCAATAAGGAGTGGAAGTCTTGTAAATTATCTATGGAAGATCAGCCTATTAAATGTTCTTCGGCGAGGCCACTGGAGTCGAGGTCTCGGGCTGTGCTGTGGATCAGCCCACAAGCAAGACAATGTGCCTCTCCGGCAGATGGAGGCAGGCCTCACTATGAAGACCGAGACTGCGAAGGTACAAGTGGATACATCCTGCTACCACCGCAAAGCCCCCTGCCATGACTGCCAGGAAAGAAAAAAAATTAAAGGAGAGACAGCTGTAGGCTGAGAAGATCTCGCTCCATGAACAGAGCAGACTGCTTAGCAGAGGTGAGAAAATAGAGGGAAAGGTTGTTCTGGAAGGTTCTTTCAAATCTCTCTCAAAATAAAGTGGTCAAAGCAAAATGCGGCTAGGTCATGGGCAGCATCTTTGAGAGTCAGTTTTCTAAGGCCGCCCGGCCAGGACAGGAACATCATCAGAGGCCCCAACATCAGAGCTGCAGGAGCTCAGGGCAGGGACAGAAAATAGCCCAGAAACAAGGGACCAGGTTGGAGGAGAGTCTTGAGACCTGGGCAAATGCACAAGGCTGAGTGGACAGGGAAGAGCCAGGAAGGTGTGTATGGAAGCCCAGGGAGGCAGCGGACTTCATTCCCTCCAGCAGGGAACATCTGGAGCTCTGTGGACTCAGGGGGCATGGCCAAAGAGAAGGAGAAACACCAAAAGGTTCTGTTTGGGGGACCATCTGCCCACTACCACTCTGTTCAGTCAGTACTACGGATCCACTGAAATCTTTTCAAAAATTATGAGTCTCCTTACCCCCAGGACTGGAATCAGCCAGGAGATGTTTTCTTTCCTTCTGGCTACACCACTTGGGGTGTTTCCCAGCGTGTCCGTCTATAGAAACCAAAGTGCTCATGTGCTTAGGTGTCATCCCAAGGCCGCCTTCCCCATCTCTGATCTTGGCACCATTTGGACCAAACCTCATCTCTTGAATGTAAAATATTCCAAACTGGTGCCCGGATTCCTGAGTCAGAACATTTTCTACAGATATGAAAAGGTCCTATGCGGCGGGACCCCAGGAGTCACGGAGAGGACAGAACCTAGAGAGTCCCGGCCTTGGCGCTCTCGCGCTCTCCACTGCACTGACCTCGCTGCACATGGGCTCTTGCCCTGCTCTGATCAGAAGCTGTGAGCCAGGCAGGCCCGGGCAGAGGCCACCGCCGTCAGCCCACTGAGCCCGACTCTGTCTGAACCCCGTCCTCCACCGCGCAGACTGTGCATGAGGACAGCCCTGTTAGCTCTTTGTTAATGGATCTGGATTATTTAAAAAGCAAAGCAACCATGAACTCCAGAACTTCAACTGCTGAGAACTCAGAAGAGTTCTCAGAACAAGCCGATGGGGCTGCTTCTCTGGTCAACTCCTCCAGCACCCCCACGGCACACCTGCAGAAAACCCCATGCCCTGCCTGCCCCTGATGTCCCTCCTCCCACCCTCCTTTAGCAGGAAAATCCCCCTCGGCCTCCTTTGGCTGCTGTCCGCCATTGCTGCCCCTCTGTGGGATGCTTCTGCTCCCATTCCGTCCTTCTCCTCAGCACCACCACTCAGGAAGGCCTTCTCTGACCAGCCTCTCTGCCATCTGGCTCAGCCTCTTGCTTCCTGCCTCTGTAAGGGCTCTGAGCCTGCATGCCAGCTTGCACTTGCCCATGAGGACACAAGTCCCAGAGGAAGAGGGGCTTTGACACACGGGCCAGTGCTGAGCCTTGCTGCTCAGACCTCTGCCCAGCACTGAATCAATGCCCAACGGCTACTTGATGAGTAAATGTTTAGATGGACACATTGACCTCAGAACTGATCACAACAGATCGATCAATGGGGTTGAAGCACCCAGGTCCAGACACACGGCCCGCTGGAGGGAGCTTCCCCGGCCCGAACCTTCACCTTTTGAACAGATGAAGCGCACTGTGCGGACCACGTCTGCCCAAGTAAACACCCCCTCCCATGGAAAGGAAATATGCTTTTTGGCCTTGACCTCATTTTGCCTCCGGCAGAATGCCTTTGGCTGTCAGCAGCTAGAAGCCTGAGCAGAGCAGGTGGAGGGAGGTGTAAATGACCCTGAAGGCTGAAAGGAAAAGAAATTATCACCCAACAGATTGGCAAACATTTCAAAGATTCATGACGTCCAGTTTGAGCACAGATGTGAGGAAACTGGGCTGCCGTGCCCTCTTGGTGGGAGGGAGGAGAGCTGGCAAAGCCATTTGCTAACGGGCCGACAGGGAGTAGCTATGAGGATGGAGAATACGCACTCAGAACCGGCAGAGCCAGCTCTGGGGTCCGAGCCCGAGTCCTCAGATGTGTGCACAGACACACACGTGCAAGGGCTTGACCTGTAGTTATTGTGAGAGGAAAAGAAAAGTGGGAGGGGCCTAGTGCGTGAAGAGTTCAAGGTTAACGGTGAGTCAGGTGTGGCGCGGGTGGAGGAGACGTACTGCAGACAGCGAAGAGTGACGGGGAAGCATTGGGGTGTACCCAGTGGGGAGCGCTGGCCCGGCACACGTGAGGGGCCATAAGAAACCAAAAGCAAGGGGCAATGGGACATAGCCCGCCTACTGACGTGGGAAGGGCACCAAAGAGCGCGATGAGGTCCACACAGGCAGGGCGTGGGCACGGGTGGGCCATGCCAGCCCATTTCCTTCAGTCCTGTGAACAGTGTCCACGTAGCCCTAGCTCGTGAGCTGCGGGCAGCCTTCACACAAACGCACTCCTCTGGTCTGCAGGCACGGTCCCTGGCGGGGAGGTGGACGGGGAGCGAGGTGAAGACAGGAGACTCACAGGTGTAACAATGCTTGCTCTCCTTGTTGCTGTTCTTTGTTTTGGTCCTGAGGCTTGAGCCCAGGGGGTCTTAGCCATTGAGCCGCATCCCTGGCCCTAGTTTTCATTGTGAGACATTTCTTGAAATGGACATGGGAAATGCATTGTCACTGAGAGACGTGGCAGGACAAATTCTGCATCCTGCACTGGGGCTGGGCTAGGATAGGTGCCATGGCTCCGGGTGCTGGAAAGTACTTCTAGGGGAGGCGGACAGAGTCCATTGACTTGGACTTGAATCCATGCTTCGCTTCCTCACTCACCGGACTTGAGAGTAACTTCCCTGGTGCTCACTTTTCTCATTCACAAAGCTGGGGTGATCCTAGGAGGGACCTGGGATTGTCGTGAGGATGAACTGAGATAAGGCATATTAAATGCTCTGTACACTGCCTGGCTCCGAGCAAGTGCAAATGTTAGCTATTAATTTTATCATTGTCATCGTCTTTATCCGTCATTGTGTTCAGTGTTCAGTGAGGGAGAGGAAAAGGAGATGACAGGCACCCCGTCGGGGCACCGGAATGACCATCATCTCCTGGAGTTGACGCGTAGACGTTTCAGCCATGAAGAGCTGCTGTCTGTTGCACTGCCCGGGACAGGAGACCCAAGCCATGGGTGGCTTCTGGGCACTGGAAATGTCGCCGGTGACACTTAGGAATGGAAGTCTTAATACTGCTTAATTTTTATTAACTGAAATTTAAATAGAGCAATGTGGCCGATGGTGCCCCTGTTGCACATAACATGTTTCTAGGAAGTTCTATTTTCCCCAGCTAAAATACCCTCCTTCTATCCTAATAGTCATTGGTGCCAAAAGAATAGTAATTAAAAATGTGGGATGTGAAGCCTTTCCTCTCTCTTGCCATAGAAGTCTGCAGGAAGTGGTTCCCTCTGCAAATTCTTTCTGTTGGTTCTGCTGGCTTGGAGGACACTCAGCTGGTGACTTCCATCTATGATGTGGCCTCTCTCATGCTCTCCAACCTCCTGTTATTTCCTAAGAGAGCACTGGTCAGACACAGCCAAGCCTTCACCACACATGAGGGACAGGGAGAATTTAATAGTGTTGCTTTGTTTTCAATGAGTTGAGATATAACTCATAGTCTATAAAATTCATGCTTTCAAAGTTGACAATTCGGCTTTAAAAAATACATTGGAAAAGTTGGGTAGCTATGGCCATTATCAGACTCCAAAACATTTCCATCACCCCATGCCCATGAAGTGGTCCATCCCTGGGCTCTCTCCTCTTAGCCCTTAGAAACCATGAATCTCTGCTGTCACTATAAATTTTCTTGTTGTGCACATTCCACATAAATGAAACAATGTGACATGTGGTCCTTCATATCTGGCTTTTCTCATCATATTTCAGTATTTCCTGATATTTTCAGACTGATCCACACTATAGCTTACATTAACTACTTCATTCCATTTTATGGCTGAATAAAATTCCACTGGAGGCTGGGTTACTTTTTGTCCATTCTTTAGTTAGGGGACATCTAGATCATCTCCTTCTTAGACTACTACACATAATAATGTATGAGTATTGGTGCACAAGTTTTTGTGGACTTGCTTTCAATTCTTTTGTGCATATATACCTTGTAGCAAGACTCCAGGGTCATATGGTAACTCTGTAACGTCTTGAGGTTCTGCTACACTGTTTTCCAAAGTGACTGCAAAATTTTACATCCAGTCAGCAATGCATGCAGGTCCCAATTTCTGTACATTGTTATCAACACCTGTTACCATCTGTTTTATGGTAACCAATCTAGTTACTGTAATCAGTGTATTTTTAGCAGAAATCATTGTTGATGCCTAGTGGAGGTGAATGTCCAGGTAGAAATAGTTTCTTCTTGTGGAGCAGTTCACATTCGTCGTAAAAACGGCATCTATTTAAATAAAACATGAACTCTTGAGTAATACTGGCACCACGAAGCATTGGAGTGTGTCAAGTTTAGGAAATGATGGCTGAAGACATGGCTCTGGGGTCCTGTTATGAGGTCATGCCCTGGCCCATTACCTGCAGTCACATGCAAAGGTGGTAATTTGCTGATGACCGCGGGTCATTCACCAGCACCCCTGAACAAGAGTGTGATCTGCCTGATTCTTACACCAAGCTGTTTTCCAGAAGGGCTGGGGACTCAGCCGGTTTTTGGAAACGGGGCCGAGAAGACTCTCTTCCTGAAGAAGGGCTACATCATCTAGCTTTCTTTATACTTCTCTTCCCACTTTACTCCTCTTTGGGATTTCGACCCAGAAGGCCCGGCACCCAAAGAGCTGAGCAGATGGCAGAGATGGGCGGTCTGAAGCAGGCACTTGGTGGTAACAGAGCCCCACTGCTCTGTGCCCTCAGCTGTGCTGTCCTGTAGGAGGGAGGGGCATGTGTTCCCGGATGCCACACCACGCCCTCCAGGATGGGGTGACACCAATTCTGAGAATAGGATATGCCAGCTTCAGTTCCCACCGGCTGTGGACATCTGGTCCAGAGTTGGGGGACGGGGCCAGTTCTTTCTGCCCTGTTGTCCTGTTTGGGAACATGTGCAGAGATTTAGGTCACACTGCCCTGTAGCGTGCACTCGACCTCCCTGGAGAGACGGGAAGGCTCCCGCTTTGTAGTCACAAAGCCGCGAACCAACAAGGCCATGACTGTTTCTGGAACAGAGATCTTTTTTTTTCTTCCTTTTGGTGCTGAGGATTGTTGAGACAGGGTCTCACTAAGCTGCTTAGGGTTTGCTGATTTGCTGAGGTTGGTCTTGAACTGTGATCCTCCTGTCTTGGCCTCCCCAGCCACTAAGATTACAGGTGGGTGCCACCACGCTCAGCAAGTAGAGATTCTTCAGTATGTTTCTGCCTGAGCACACGCTGACAACCAACTGGAAGTTAGGAACGTCCCCATCCCATGACCCTATGCTTGTAGCATGACATACAACTTCAGAGGAAATCCAAGCCACTGTGACTCAAGGAATCACCCAGCAGGGGACCCTCTGTCTGCCTCAGCTCCAGACAACAGCGTTTACATTGCTGGCAAGGGGCATGGTGGGCTTCTTCTAGGCTTGGAATCTTCTGGGCAGCAGATCAGAAAAGACAGCTGCTGACAGCTGACCGTTCCCTGCCTGGGCCTCGAGAACCAGTGACAGAATGTGTGTTTCCATGGCACTCCCAGAAACAGGTGGCTCCCAAGCTCTGGAAAAGCACATTCTCTGCTCTGCTTCCAGCTGCCCCTCTGGACACGGGCATTTAGGCCTGGAAGAGTGAAGGACCAGGTGTCTCTGAAACAAACCCAGGGAGCTAAGAAAAGAGGAGAAGTGAGTCATGGAATAGGACCTCATGGTTAGGAAAGGTTTGGGCTCAAGGGCAGAGCATTCTGACCCTCGCCATCACCAGCTCCTCCCTCACACACTGCTCTCTGCATGTCCCTCGTTGTCCTTGTAGCTCATCTCTCTGGGTTGCTGGAGTTTTGTTGGAGTCTTGGGTTGTCTCTTTCACCCACAAGAACACAACTTCCATTAAGAAACCACCACATTTCCATTGAACTCCTTGAGTGCTCTGCTCCTGATTCCCACCATCGACATGCAGCAGGTCCTCCATACGTGTCCATAGAATTAACAGTGGATTGCATTAGCCAGTTGCGACGTAATAATCTCTACTTTCCTTCCACACACACATTTCCCTAAATTTTACACATGAGTCAAGTGAGGTTCAGAGAGGTAAATTGATCTATTCAAGATCAAAGCTGGAACCCAGGACTGTCTGAATCCAAACCTCCAACTTGTTTTCCATTGTCACAAATTATAAAAGTGAGAGATCCAGGCCCCAGGGGCCTTTCCTAGTTCTGCAAAAATAAAATGAAATCAGCCAGCCCTAAGACAGAACCATCCTGTGATGGAAACCAATGCAGAGGCACATGGCTCGCCAGATGTTGCTCACAATGTTAGTATAGCAAGATTTAATAACGCACCCCAGACGGGGCCCCCATGCTCGAGTGGACTTGCTTGTGGCCCCTGAACACATTTTTGGATCATTAACAATTAAACACACATGCTGCACTCTCCCAAAGTCACACAAGCCACCATACCCACAGACACAGACAGACCTCCATGATCCTCTGTCCTGCACCTCTCTTTCCAAACACGTTGCAATTTTCTGCCAACCTCAGGACCCCCACATTGTCCCTCTTTTCAGGGTAGGATTCTCCAGTCAATGAAGATCAAACAAAATGGCAGCATGAGGTAGTGGTCTTCATTAGCCAACCATGAGCACCTTGGTGGTCCTCTTCCAACGGTGACATCTCTGCCATCCTCCTGCTTCTCACTGTGTCTCACTGAAGACCACTGGACCAGTCTTCACCCAACTTCCAGGGGAATCTTTTCAAAATATGAATTTCTATTTTCTTCATCTATCTGCTGACAAGAACCGAGGCTGATTCCATAATTTGGCTACTGTGAATAACACAGCAATAAACATGGCTTGCAGGCATCGCTTTGGTAACTTCATCTCCTCCTGGTCTGTACCCAGGGTTGGTACAGCTGGGTCATAGGGGAGCTCTATTTTTAGACTTTTTGAGGAACCTCCATACTGTCCTCCATGGTGGCTGCACTAATTTACATTCCCAGCAGCAAGTAAGGCTTCCTTCTTCCCTGCATCCCCTTGAGAATTTGTTCCTTGTTTTTGATACTAGCCATTCTGATTGGGGTGAGATGGAATCTCAGTGTAGTTGGGATTTGCATTTCCCTGATGGCTAAAGATGTTCCGCTTTTTCTTTTCACAGACTTATTGGCCATTTGTACTTCTTTTGAGAAGCTTCTGTTTGGATCGATGGCAGTGTTCCCCTACTTGAAAAGCTCTGGGGATCTTCCATTTCTCTGAGACGGGCATCTATACTCACTGCAGTGTCCTGGAAGACTGCGTGACCGCAATGGTCTGGTTTGCTCAAGTGCACGACCTTCTGTCATGCTCCTTCCTCTCAACACCCCAGCCATCTCTACATTCCCCAAACGCACCCTTTCCACCCACCTCAGTGCTCCCACATGCTCTTGCCACTGGGAACACTCCCCCCACCCCTGCACCTTGATGAAGCCCAGCTGGCCCTTCTTGTCAATCAGACCTGAGCTCAGATTTCTCCTTCAACTGTCTCAAATAACCTCCCTCCCGGCCACTATCATGCAATCTATCTTATTTTTTTCACCACACTTAACACCCTCTGATGCCCTGCTTATTTACCGACTTCTTCCTAGTAGAACATGAGTACCTTGTTCACCCCAGTCTTATTACCTAGCATGCAATGAATGCTCAATAAATATTTCCCAAACCAATACACATATGGAAACCAAGCTTACAACCCTCTGACTTTCCAAATCCAACCCTGCTTGGCCTCTGTAAGTACATGCCATGTCTTGATCCTTGCTTTGATTCTGAGAATCCCATACAGAGATGGGAAAGGAAGAACAGTAATTGGCAAGCTACCGACTGGAGAAAAGTCCCATGTTTTCTATGCACACCCCACAAGGGGTGGCCATCAGCCCCCCTCCTAATGCCACTGACAATCCCAACCCAACGTCTTCTTCCGACGCATAAGGGGACAATGTTATACTTTTAGGATTTATAGGAATTAGAAGGAAGATTTCATTTTTAAAAGAGAAAACAAAGTCATTTAAATTGAAAGCTGATCTTGTGCCTTAGACGGTATTTGGTTTGCAAGAACAATCCTCAGGCAGGAGTGATGTGCGCTGACGAGGCAAATCAGGTCTGTCTCCGGCCTCAGCTCCGAGGAGACGGCTGCCAGGAAGATTTCTTGATCTCTTGGGCAGATTGGTTTTTCCAAGTTTGAGTTCTAAAATGAGCACAGACTTCTGCAGGTCTCTAAGAAAGAGTTTCCAGCTCTAAGAATCACAGAAGCAACCCTGCCTCAAAGAAAAGATCGGCTTTTCACGCCCCATTGTATGGAACTTGGGAAATCAGGAACAGGAGCCACCCACCTGGTTGGTTGGCACCAACCAACTGCCTTTCTTTAGAGGAAATCCCTTGTCTGCAGGGTAGTTGGGTTGATTCCTCTGCTTTGCACCCCCTTCCCATCAGATTAAAATGTTGACATTTTTTGTTTACCTGTTTTCTTAGATTATCAGCCACTACACTGTTCTGGCTGAAGGACAGGGGCTGTCAAGAAGGCCTGTGGTGAGGACAAGGGGACCCTCTTGGTTTAAGATAGCAACCAAGACCCTGGCTACCTACCGGAAAGGAGATTTATCAGTCAAAAAAATCACTGACTCCATTTTAGCAAGTTTTTTGTTAAAAAGAAAAACTAGCTGCAATAATACCCATCTTTACGTAGAAAAAGAGAGAAAGAGAATGAGAACTTTTGGGGGAAGAAAATACATGGGCAGAGAAGGTCCCTAGAAACACACAGAGGTCTGTGGTGGAGACTTCCGGCTGGTGGAGCGAGGTTGACCTGTGCCTCTGGTGTGTGCATACATCTTTGTATATTTGTTTGTGTTTTCCTGATTCCCAGAACTTTTTATATTGACCACATGTTAAGTTTATAGTAAGAAACAAAAGCAATGATTTTTTAAAAAAATGAGTTAGCCATCTAAAAGAAGTTACAGAGAAGGGCGGCGAACTTAAATCAGAGACCAAACCCACTGGCTGCACGTGAAGACTGATCCAAAGGTGGGCTCTCCTTCCTGCAGCCAGAGAGTCCCACCCGCAGGGGTCCCAGCCGCAGGGTGGGGCCCACCAAGAGCTACCCTGAGCCCCGCAGAACCCCCTCTGTGGAGGGCTAAGGGCTCACTGCAAACTTCCTCCTGTTTTGCTTTTGCCAGGACCATGCTGAGTGGGCTCCAAGTACATGGCGGGGGGTCTAAGCTCACAGAACCAAAGTCAGAGACATGTAAGTGGACCTGACCAGAGGCTTTGCCAGGGAGTGGGAATTTGTTGTTGCTTTGCTGTACAGGGGGTGGAACCCAGGACTTGTGCATGCAGGGCAAGGGCTTCAACACTGAGTTACAGACCTGCCCACGCACTGGGAATTTGGATGGAGATGCAGAAGAGGCTGAGGGGGTGTAGCTGAGTTGCTGTGGTGCCTGAGAGCTGGCCTTTTCAACCTGGGCAGAAGTGATACAGATCGAGCCAGGCCACTCCGGATGGTTCTGCATAATCCCAGCTGCCGAGCCTCTGTGAGACACCAGGAGTGAGCCCCTGCGTTGTGACACTGAAAACTATACCTAGACATTGGTGGGCACCTTTACACGGCCACACCAGCTCTGGTTAAGGACAACTCCCCTGGAAAGAATGTCCACCCATTCTGCCTGCTGAGGTCCCTAGGCCTGTCCTACCTCCTGTTCTATCCTCAATTGCATTCTTCTTCTTTTTTTTTTCTCCTGAGTCCAAGATTTTTTGTGCATTCACTTGTTTATGCATGACCCCTCCAAAAGCAGTTAAAATAGGAACACCTTCCTTCCATATTTTTGAAAGTTGACCAGGATTGAGTTCTGTTCTTTCAACCCAGGGATCTTAAAACACACACACACACACACACATTCAAAAATCATCTTAGCTTTCTTGATGTTCAAAACAGTACTGATCATCTGTCCTCATTCAACCCACAGTAAACCAAACAGTCCTCCATCCAACTTCTCTCTGTACTGGAGCAGATCTGAACACAAAGGCCGCATGCGGCAGATGCTCCTGGGCCGTGTGGGATACTGGAAATGTACCAGGCTGTGTCAGCAACAGGACCCCTACAGAGACACCAGGATGGCAGAGGAGCACTCAGCAGGGAGCGGGAGCACCGACCTCGGGTCTGCCGTGTTGGGAATCCGGGAAGCAGAGATGCCACCAGACCTGTACTGCCCCTCTTCAGGTGGGACCTGAGCAAAGCGTTTCCTTGTGAGGCTCCCCCTTGTTAGAACCCAGCACTGACAAAGGCCCACACGCAGCCAGCCTCTCTAATCTAAACGCCACAACGGCTTGGACAGGTAAGAAGCCCGTATGTTCTGCGCCACCCTCGGCAATGGAAGGCTATTTTTCCAACCACAGATGACTCCCTCACCATGCAGAAAGTGGGAGCTCTGGTCCCCCAGACTCAGCTGCTGAAGATCAGCGTCCTGGATGCTGGGTGAATCCAGCCAGCATCTGCTAGGCCCCCACACCAATCTCAGGTCCTCCGGTAAGCAATGCCAGGACTCTGCTAAGTCACAGTGGGAACCGTCTGCCAAAACACCAGGTGTGAAACAAAACCAGCTCATTAGCACCTGAAAGCCCCCACCCAAATTTCTGGAAAATGCTACCAGAGAAATACAAGCTGCCCTCAGGCCTCAGAACCTGCCTTATTAAGATGACCGTTGGTTGGTCCATGTCAATTCCACATTTTCCATCAAAACCTCCCAGAGAGCAGGCACCTCCGTGTTTACCCTTCTCACCAGAACAAATGCAGAGCTGTTGAAGGGAGAAATAACACGCCACCACGGTAACAACGGAAGACATCGCCTGCAAGCTGTCCGCAGCCCCTGGAGTAACTGACAAGTTTGACAGAGAATATGTGTCCCAACGTTGCTTGATGTGTGTTTGAAGGGAAAATGGGAGGCGCGTTTCCAGGAGGGGCAGGCCCTACTAGCCAAGAAGAAGGACCTGCACACAAAGCCCTGCCATCTCCTCCTGTCCCTATATCAATGCCTCTCATCCCTCTGTGATCGCTCTCCAAGGAACGAGGCTCCCACCAGGGAACAAGCCCTCCGGAAAGCCAGCTGCAAGACCCGGGGAAAAAACTGATGGGAAATGACAGCGGCACAGAAACCTGTTAGCCTTCTGTTCTGAGTAGGCTGCAGGGGAGAGACACAGCCGTCCCCACCGCAGGGGGGAGACCTGGCCCTAGCTGCAGCAGAGCAGGGTGCTCCACGGGAGCACAGGCCTGGGCTCTGGTTGGCCTGGCCTTCCCTCTTCCCAGCCAAGGGGTGCATTGCTCCACTCTGAGCTTTGAAAATAAATTTCCAGGATGGTTTCAAGTGATAGAAATATTTTAGAGAAAAACCCAATGGAGTGATTACTAGCCATTGCAGTAGCAATCATAGAAATAATAACAATTGTTACTTTACACCACAAATAAAAATTATGTAACTACCATTAGGTGGTATTCTACAATGATATATATTACATAATAATCATATAAAACTACTCCAAATGGACTCCAGATCCATGGTATCTAGAACAAACTATAATAAATAATATAAAATGTGTAATTACTATTTCTATCACATAATACTAAATATATAATATTTTATAATAACAACTATTTCCAGCCTCTCTTGAGCTCTGATATGTGCCAGTCACTCTTGTAAGTGCTTTAAGAGGATCACTTCATTGATGCACAGTGGTAGCAGTGATCCTGTCCCCATCTTCCTGAGGGGGACACGCAGCTTAGGTCCTTTGGACAAGGTCTTTTTGCAGATGAGACGCCTGCAGAGCCGAGTGGTCTGGGGAGGGAGGCAAAGCTACAACCCTGACCCAGGGGGGAGGCTCACAGCTCAGGCTCTTGGCTTGCACGCAGTGCTCACCCGGATGTAGAATGTGCCCGCCCGCCATCATCATAGATGGATGCAGGTGGTGCTGGCTGTTGGGAGTGCACTGCCCTTGACAAATGTCTACCCGAGGGCTTGCTGTGTATCAGATGAATGAGGTGAGTACTGGGCAGAGGGGCGGGACCCAACCAAGAGACTGGAGGGGGACCAGGCGGACCCATGAAGACACAGCCTGACGGCATCTGCCTCCGCCAGCCTGGTCTTCCTCGCTGGAACCGAGTGCTTCAGTGAGGTGCCGTAGGTGAGGTCCACCTCCCCCGCCTGGTGTGCACCAATGCGTGAACACTAGCCGCTACTGCTGCGGGGCTCCCTGGACCCGACATTTCCCCAACAGGAAAATGGTGGACATGCGACTTCATGATGCTGTCCGCTCGGCAGGCAGGCCTCCGCCCTTCTAACTTCAGCACAGCCCCTGCTATTGGTCTCGCAGCCCTTGGGCCTTGCTCCTGGTGGGGACAGACTGGCACTAAGCATGGGTTCCACTTTGACAACAGGCTAGCAGGACCCCGAGCCAGGGTGGGCTTGGCGGGCACCGCGATACTGCGGGACCTTCAGTAACTTGGAGCCTCAGCTTTTCCCCCAAAGGCTCCCACAAGCTGCCCAGTGCCAGTCAGCACTCAGGCATCCTCCCTGCCACCGGGCACTGACAGATGGGAGCTATTCTTATTATTTAACATTTATTAAGCGCCCACAGTGTGCCAGGAGCTGCATGGAACAGGGGTGTGGGTGGTCCCAAAAAGTCTGTCCCCAGAAGGCTGTGGCCACATGGGAGAGGACAGGCCTCTCTTCCCCCTGCAAAGCCCACCCTCCCCCTCCTGCCACCCAGCTCCAGGATGTTCTGCTGGAGTAAGTGGGAAGGACAGCGTTTGACACTGGGGACCCAAGGATCCTCCTCCAGGCACCCTGGTCCTGAAACGCCAGCTTCCCACACAGTTAACTCAGGGACTGGGAGGGGACTGTGGGCTTCACAGTACTCAGGCCTCAGGCTGTGGGCACCGAACTCCGAGAGGCTAGCTCCCCCTCTACCCTGTGGTGCTCCCCGGCTTGACCCCCACGCTCTCCAACTCCACTGAAAACACCCGTCCTTGGTCACCAGAAATCTCCCTCAAGACTGGGGGCAGGCATCTACACACAGGACAGAGAGAGTGCAGCGACCAGGGACAAACAGACAATCAAGGCAAAGCTGCCCTCAGGCACGGCATTCCCCAGGAACCGGGGCCCCCTGCCCAAGTGGGTGTGGTCACGCCCCCACTCTCAAGAGGAGATGCTCAGAGGGAAGAGGCCCATGTCCCCGGGAGCCACAGTGCCACCCAGATCCACTGCATGCAAAGTCCAGCCATCACGCCAGAGTGACATCGGGTCTAGGGTGTGGACCTCTTATAACCCTTTGAATGCTAACAGTGACCGTGTTGGGGGACAAGCATACTTGATATTACGCCCATGTTATAGATAACAAAGTGAAAGAAATGTTAAGAAAGGTCAAGCGACTTATCCGGAGTCACCAGGGCAGGGTCAGTGGCTACCCTCAGCAGCTGCTGCTGTAAATTCTGTTTTCTTTTTATTTAACTGTGCTTCCTCAAGAACTGAGGAAAAAAGTTCTTCAGAGGGCAGTTCCTGAGAACAATGTGGAACGTTCTAGCTCTCGGCCTCCTGGGTGGGTCCCCAAACCTCCTCACCCCTCGCAGCCAGCGCAGCTTAGAGGGCAAAAGGAAGGGGCCCCGAGGAGACCACCTCCTTCCATGGCAGCCGACGTGCTGAACTCTGTTCCAACCTGAGCCAGATGCAAGGCTGGGAAACGGGTGGGCACAGAGCTGGCCACCTCTTGAGAGAACCCACGCTGACCTTCCCTCCTCAAAAACATTCATTCCTGGAATGAACCAGAAACCCGAACCTTTAGAAAGAACAGAGAGCCAGCCCGCAAAACCCACCTGCAACAGCTCAGTCACCAACAATGGTGAAGACATCAAATGGAGCTGGGTGGGCGGGTGGGGACCCTAGAACTCGACCTCCCTGTTGTCAGGATTCATTTCTGACTCCGTTGCCATGGCTTCACCCTCTGCCTGGTCTCTAAGGACAGAGACTGCACCCTGGTCCTCTCACTGTCTCCAGAGCTTGCCAGAGAACCCGGCAAGAAACACACGATCAATAAAGAAGTATTTTAACGAATGAATGAGTTTCACAAAGCCTTTGCCTCTGATATTTGCAAGCCCAAAGAGCTCAATCTAGAAAATAGCCATTGCTGAGGACAATGGTCCCAGCTGCCCAGAGGAAAGGACCTTCTGAGCATGGAGTACAACTTTTTCTGGACCCCTTGTAGGGATCAGCAGTTAATCAAGAGGACATGCAGCCTCTTAGCATGCTCGTAGGGTGCTTGCGAGACTGGTCTATCTTTAGACAGGAGAGAAACATAAACAGGGTGAGTATCTCCATCATAAATCACCCACCAGCACTTACCCAACACAACCTTTAAAAGACAGGGAGGGGGCCCTGCTTCAACACCGAAGGCTCAGATTGCTACACAGCAGAGCAGCAAAGCAGAGTGTGAAATCCGTAGGTCTTCCAGCCTCCCGCCCCGTGCCAGCGTATTATAAAAAGCATACTTGCTGATATAGCATGCCTTTAAAATGATCAAAATGACAGATGGCTGCTGCAGAAACACATCCTTTTTATAGGACTGATATTAATCAGAAGAGATTGACAGTGTCCCTTTAATCTTTTAATTAAAAAAAGTACATTTCTATAAAATGGAACCAGGCAAGTCCCTAGCATCTGTGAGTGCTCTTGAACAATGGAAGGTCCCTGTTATTCCAAACTTAACTCAAAAGCTTGATTTTCCTGCCCTTGTTTATTGATTTGCACGTCGTTAGTGAAAGAAGTGGTTTGCAGGTTCTGAGAATCCTCTTCTGGGCTCAGTTATTGTGGTGCCAGGTGTCCTTGAAAGGTTTCCTTGACTTCCCTGGAGCATGTGTGCTAAAGAGTGGGCCTGCCCCAAACACGCCCTGTCATAGGCCCAGGCGGGAAGGTGCTGGCGAAAGTACCAAACGGGTCTTTGGGAAATTTCAGAATTCTGCTCATGAACCAGGAGCCAGCACAGTTGCCTGGTGATCATGGCCACAGTGACAGGCGATCAGGATGCCTGAGATCCGAGCCTTACCACTCTCTTCCCTGAGGACGGTGTGTGCAGAGTTCGGGGGACACAGGGCACGTGGGTGGGTGTGCAACAGCTCCCTCCATTGTGGCTGACCACGAGAACCTGGCTTGTGCCTCTCCAGCTCTGTCATTTTGGAAACAGGACCCTGACTTGTCCTCAAGTCTACCGTGGTCAGTGGGCCTGATTTCACCTCCCAGCTCTAAAGGAAGCAGGATGGATGGGCACCTACTACTGGACCAGTCAAGGAGGCTGCGTCGGGAACTTCAGCCAGAAAGACTGAGCTTTCCAAGGTGAGGTGGGTGTAGGTCTGGAGTTGTCAAGAACCATCTTTGCCACCAAAGATGAAGGCCAGGTAGAGGTGACCACTGTGACGTGGTAGAGAGAACCAGCCCTTGGGTTGTCAGAGCACCTAGATCCAGTAGTGCCGGAAGTTGGTTGAACCTGGAGGCTCTTTTTTCCCTCCAACCAGTATGACTTAGATTTTGGTCACTTGCATATAAAAGAGTCTTTAATGAACACCTACAACTCTACCTGCCTAGAATGATATTGAACACATATCCATATATGTATACATACACATATATGCACACACACTCATATGTGTATTTAAATATAAATATATATATATATGTGTGTGTGTGTAAATGCCATACCTTCCTCATATATTATAATGTAAACTTCCTGTTGGAAAGGATTGCCTTATCACCCACTCCTTCATCTCAGCCTGGAACACAGTAGGCACTCAATAAATAACTGCTGACTAAAGAGACAGGGAATTGCACTGAAAGCTCACAAGGACTTTGCAAGTGAGGTACTTCTGCTTCCGTGCCGCAGGCAAGCAAACTGAGGCTTGGTGAGGTTAATTGACAAGCCCCAAGGCCACAAGCTCAGCGCACGCCGGCACCAATACATCAACCTGGACCTGCTTGACTCCAAATTCTCTTTGCCACCTCTCTGACTGTTTAATTTAGTCTGCTGTTGACATGGCCTCGTTGGCAGCACAGAAAAGTCATTTGGTGACTAAGATGGAGTGGCCTCCAAGCTCCATGTAAAGGACACCAGGAGCATTTATATCAGGCGTCCATTCTGAGGTCTCTCCCAATCAGCAGACGCCGCACATGCGCAGACGGCGCCACCAACCAGCGGTGCCCAGGCCTGGGAATGGTTCCCCAGCCACAGAGCAAAACAAGTTTCTGTTTCTGAGTCAAACTAGAATTGTATCCAAAGGACTAGCAAGTCCCTCCCTTGGCTCTCCCCCTTCCCACAGGGCGCTTCCTCTTGTCCTTTGTGAAAATCATCCCTTCAAAATTTCCCAGCACCGCCATCTGCCTGGATGCGGATCTCTGGTTGGGGACGTGGCCGATTTCACAAAGCCGATTTCTGCTTTGAAGCCCAGCACAAAGCACCGCTACGCGCCTCCCAGAAGCGGTGTCCTGCCACTGTCTAGCTCTGGGGAGCCGAAGGTGGAAGACCTTGGAGAAACCCCTGGCTTGGAGGGAAGGGACAGCAAAGGGTCAGCTGGCCACAAATCCAGGAACTTGAACATTCACCTGCGGGGGTCCGGGGGAGGGATCACAGAGCCCATTCCTACCCAGGGCCCACAGAGACCCCGTCCTCATGAGGCCCCTTCCAAGATTCCTCTAGCTCCTTCTGGCCTCTGTCTTTTTCCTTGGGAGATCTATCTTTAAACACTATCCAATCCCATGGCATCCACAGGGTGGGGAAGATACTGAAGCACCACCTCCATGTCCCAAAGCACTGCCGGGGTGCACCCCACTCCTCCACTCTGCTGGGGGTGCTTGTCCTTTCTGGCCCAGGGAATGCCATCTGCTGCCTCCCAGCCCATCCCAGTCCCACCTCTTCCTGACTCTAAGAAGCATCTGGCTGCACCGTCTCCTGCGATTTCATCAGCATCCCTGAGCACACACCTCAGTCTCAGTTGCAGGCAGGTGGCTAAGAGGGTTGCAGGAGGCCAACAAATCCAGCCCAAATCACAGCTATCCCACTGACATTCTTTATGACCTTGGGCTACTTCCCTTTCCCCATGTGTATGTTTTAGGTTCTCCACATGCAAAAGGAGTCACAAGGTGAAACCGTAATTTCCTTCCCTGAGGCCCCCAAGAGTTATCTGTGTTTTCTTATTCAGAATTTTTTTTTGGGAGGGGTGTTCATTATCAGAAAGGTATTTTAGTGGCAACACTGATTATGTAAAACCCTCAGCAGGACCTAGGACAACACCCTGAAATCAAACACATAAATATTCCCACAGAAAAATATATGAATATTTACAATGACTGGAATAAAGAAAGTCTATAAATAACTGTACATCATTCCAGGTCAAGTCTTGCTCTCAAATGAGATTTGGTGCGAAACTTGAAAAAGGTTTGATTTTCCAGAGCTTTTGGGGACTTAGAACTGTAGATGAGGGATGGCAGACCAATGCTACCTAACTTAATGAAAATGTGCTGAGATGACCCATCGCCATGGTGCACACGGTCCCTGCTGTTTGTGACTGTCATGCCCTCTGGCTGGCTCTGTCATAGTAGTACAGCTTGGGGTCTAGCTGCTCTTTCTTCCACTGGCCTGTGGAAGAATCAGCCCAGTGGCTGTGATTTTGTTCCACCAGGAGTCTAGCACAGTGCCTGATGTCAAAGGAGGTGTGTAGTCAACCAAAACTGAAGTGAAGGAATGTGTGGATGGAAGGATGTGGCTCCACCCACTGCCCCCCAGTCAGGAGGATCGTCTCCCCTAAGATCCAGATGAGACAACACTTTGAGTGTCAGAAGAGTGACTGGCCATGAATGGAAGTGGACGTCTAGTCTGAGGTGTGCTGGACCAAAGATAAACACAGAGCCAAGGGTTCATTAGACCCGGTGCTGATCAAGCAGGCAGGCGAGGTATGAAGCCACTGTTCTGATCACTTGGCAGAGTGTGACCATGACCCATGGCTTCAGCAAGGGACCTTGGCCAGTTTGGAGTTCAAGAATGACTTTGGCAATGGCCTTGACCTCCTTTGTTAGCAGGCCAGATAACCTGCTGATCATTCAAGATGTCGTGAGAAATTTAGAGTAAGTAAAGAGCTCCGTGGGGCATGTACCGGGTCTTCTTATCCAACAAGACCAAGTTTGAGATCGCTACATGGCGGAAGGACATCATGCTTCTGCAGGCTTCTTGGTAATACCACTCGTTTCCTATTCCTTTTGGCCTCTTAGCGTCCATTGAAACAATCCAAACTGGCTCAGCTCAATCCTCTAAATTCATTCCATGATTATCTACATGGCTAGCTGGATAAACTAGTTGGCTAGATGAATTCAACAAGTGAAGACATAACACAGTGGGTTCGGGGACTCCAATATGGCAGAGTCCGGCTTTCCTGGAAGGTGGAAGGAAGGATCCAGGGTAACCACCGAATCTGCTGTAAGGAAATATTCTGTAAAAGGAACTTCCCTGAAACCGTGAGGAAACTCGGCCTCCACTGTCTTTGCAGGATTAAGTGAAGGCTTGCTCAAAACTTGGCAAAGCAAATGATTGGTCAATTATTTTTTTTCTTTAATTGGCAGAGAAAGATAGGGCCGTGTTGGTCTGGATTTAAGTGGCACTTGAGGATATCAGGAAAGGGGTCCTCTTCTGCCACAGCGCTCTTGGTTGCTGAGCATGGAGAGACCTCGAGAGGTATCTCAAAGTCTGACAGTACAGCCTCCCAAGTGTCCCAGGTCTCTCTGCTCCTACAGCTCCAGGCTGGGGCAATCCCTGCCAAGGATGGGGAACACGCTCTTTATTTTGATCACTTTAATGTCTTGCTGGTGACATTACGCAGGGGCTGATGGTACCTTGATTGCCTTTAGCAAGGTCTTGTGTCTTGAGTTGGGAAGAAACCAGCAAGGTCAAGGACGTGGTGAGTGAGCCGTGGGAGTGACCGGCAGGCCCCGGCGAGAGGGGCATCACTGAGCAGTGCCCGCGACAGCTGCGGCTCTCTCTCCCTCTGCATCTGCCCCACCACTCGCAAACGTGACCGCGGTGGGGGTGCCCGAGGGTACAGGACGCGGCTGTCTCAAACGCCAGCAGTCCAGCCAGCTCCTCTGGCCCAGCCCATCTGCGCGTGCCAGCGGGGAGAGGGGAGCAACACGGAGCACGGCCCGCCCGCGGGTCTGAGGGTCCTCACTGGCGGCCACCCTGACGCGTGGGCCACTGGTGAGACACCATCAGCTAGGAGAATAAATGGGACCAGGCCGAGTGAGTCTAAGAGCAATCCCTTGCTCCATCCCCAAGTAACTGGATACGTTTCTCGAACGCTCTACAAAGGAAAAAGAAACAGGGCCTCCCCAATTTCTCAGCTGGCCCTTTGCGTCTTCTCATCTATCACTGGGGTAATATGTCCAGAGTGGCATTTCGTAATGACAGCAACATTCCAGCAAATCGATAGTTATTTAATTCCCAACAAGCTCTCGAGTCCATTAAACCTGATTACATTCACCCATTTCAGTGGGTGCCGTTATTTTTCCTACACCGGCACTTAATCCATAACAGGAACTTATGAGAACTTTCAGGAGCAATTTCAGCATCAATCAGCATAGAGTGAGCGGCACGATTTGCCTGTAATTATTTATCGGCCGGGGCGGCAGAGGGTCTGACAAACCTGCAACCGCTGACCTTCACCCCAAGTTTGCCATAGAAGCAAGAGGCCTGGCGCTTTCCATTCTCCATCGAGTCTGTTCCAGAAGCAGAGTCCTGCCTACCTGGCTACCCTGGCCTGCCCATGCCAGGGAAGATGGAGCCCTGTCCACTAAGGGCCATCTCCTGGTGGCCCATCTACACGGAAGACAGAAGCCACCAACTGAAGCAGAGGCCACCCACCCAGAAGATTTTGCTGATATTCAGAATCACCCCTGAACAGCTCTAACCACCCGGGCTCTCTAGTTCACAGAAGTAACAGCCAAGGAGTCGGAAAAGGAGACAGAAGTAGCATTTGACCAGAATCCTCCCCAGAAATTTTAATTAAGGCACGAGAATGTTGCCGAATTTTTCAAACACAGGGACCTGGGGTGCACAGCGAATGGGCAGGGACATACTAAATAAGGTTTTTCCTTTCCAAGAAAAGGAGATGCAGGATTTATTACAAAGGGGTGACTATTCTCAACGAATAACAATGAGAGCCACCTGGTTCGCCACCGCGGCTGGGCTCTGTCTAGGCCAGCTTCCCAGACCTGGCCCCGGGAGCGGCGCTCACAACACACAGGACCGACTCAGGCTGAGGGGGAGAAGCAGGTCCAGGCTTCCCACCGCAGAAGACCCGCTCTGCACAGCAGTGCCAGCTGAACGCCAGGGCCGATTTCCACCCTCCACGCTCTCGTCACCCTTAAGATGAAACAAGCGGTGTGGGCCTCCCAGCACGACCTCCAGCTGCCTGTCGGAACCAGCGAGGGAGCGTCCCCACTTGTCTCAGCCCCGCCACCCAAATTCAGGCCCGCCAGTGGGGGAGCTTTCTCTGAAAACAGACAACCCATGCGGGGGCGACCTGGGGATGGCGGCCTGCTGGGCGCTCCCTCCATTTCCCAGACCAGGGCTCTTCGCCACGTCATCTCGTGATAAGCTGCTTGGCCTCGTGATCTGCTCGGGGAGACCGAGCCCCTCAGAAAGCTGGGAAGGAGCGCACGTCTCGTGCCCCGTGGTCAACCTCCCGAAGCAAAGGCATGAATGTTAAACAGCAGTCAGATCAATACAAGCAAATATAGCTCAACTACACCATTTATTCAGCCATGAGAGATGTCAATAGCCAGATTAGGGTGATCCATCTTTTTGATTTCCTACTGTCTTCTCACTGACTACACGAGGGCTTTTTCCTGTATTAAAAGTGTTTGCTTTCTCAACCATAAAAATTCCAATTATTACTCTCAGCGCTCTGGAGTTAAGTTGCTGCCTGGCAGAGACCTTGAGTTACCTGAATGGGTCCAGGGAAGTAGGGTGCAGCTGGCAGGATCATGGGCACACCGTAGGAATGCAGGAGGACCCCTGGAGACGCCAACATGCTTAAACGCAGTGCTTGTCCCTCTGGGGCTCAACGCATCCAGGAGAGTTAGGGGGCTCTATGGACCCGACTTCCTCCCAACTACAAAGCCGAGAGCCAAATGGCTTCCCGTCAGGAGAGCCAAGCGCTCGTCAAGCCGAGAGGGGAAAGAAAGAAAATCCGCATCAGCAACTCTTGATGTGAAAGTTTTCTTCCCAGACGACGAAGAGCCGCAGCAGCTGCAAAGTTGAAGCTACCAAAATGGAAGGTGCTATTTTGGGCACGGCTTGCCTAACGCGACTAACCAAACACTCTTCACTAACTTAGTTCCCAGAGAGAGCGAGAGAAGAATGTGGACCGGCTCTGAGATAACCCATCCTGCCCTGGGGGTCCAGCCCCAGGCAAGGGGGCCGGTGCCCCTGGGAGTTTGCAGCTGGGAGAGGGAAGCTCGCAGGCTTATCCACGGCCGCTGGGAACCCAAATCCCGAGCAGGTTACCGTGGGCAGCCCTGGGCGCCGGTCAAAAATAAACCCAGGCGTCTTCAGCCTCTCCTCTCTCCCTGGCTCTCTCCGATTTCCATTTTAAAGGGGCAATTTGTAAATAATACAATAATCCTGCCAGCTAATATTTACACAGGGCAGGCGACGTGCAGAGATGGAGCAGATTACTGACAAGTTCTCAACAACTGGTGGAAGTAAGTGCTCTTCCCCGTCCTGGGGAATGGCAAGGAAACCAGCCTCGCGCTGGCTCAGGGGTCACGGTGGGCTTACAGCTTGCAGGGGGCTGGGCTGCGATCCGCACGCACTTCCGAGCCAGACCACCCCACCTCGACCCTGTATTTTCTGCTGTGATGGAATTTCACATGCTTCACATACAATTTTTTTTTTTTATTTTAAAGACATTCTTTATTCTGAACTTTCAACTGTGATACATTCGTCTGCCAGACATTAATGAGAGTTGTGTCCCCGTTCTCAGAGATTCAAGGTGCATCTAATGTGTCCCAAAATGATGAGTGAGAAGCACCGCCAAAGAAATGTTGGAAATATCTTTCTCGTGTTGGAAGATGCCCAAAGCATTGTCGGGGATGTGCTATGTGGTGGTAGATAAAGTCCCAAGGGATATTTGAATGGGTACCATGCTGACCGGGGTGTCCCAGTTACTAGCTGTGTGATCTCGCACAAGTTACTTAGCTTCTCTGAACTCCAGCTTCCTCATTTGGAAAACTGAGATGATAAATGTCCCTACTTCATAAGGTGGTGGGGTAATTACATAAAGTCCCCGTCACCATATCACAGCGTGTACAAGACAGGGGGCTAGGAGCTATTCTCCTTATATATTTCCTGTTCTTCTCCTAATACTTGTTGTAGACACATCTTTTGACTTCAGAGTGAAGGCTCAGATGACAACCAAAGGGTCACTCTGCTAATCTTATACTGGGGAAGCACGTGGGTGCGTTTAGAGTTTACAACTTTGAGAGCTGAGATATAAAATTCTGATGAAGTGAGTCCCTTCTGTGGCATCCCAGGCCCAAGGAGCACAGAAAATCACCGTGGACCGAACATCCACTTGGCCCTTCCACCTCTCACGCTGCCCAGGCCACACGACAGAGATTTTGTCAAAACGTGGGGAGCATCAGACCCGGCCAAGCACATTCAACTATCGGCTCTTCCGAGATCCAAAATGTCAATACTTCCACTCTGAGATGGCTGAGGTGTTTTTACACTACACTAATTTTAGTTGCCTGGTGTAGCTGCATAATCACATTCCTAGATAACGACGGTGAACCGAGTTTGGCAGAGAATTCAATTATTGAGGGCTGAGTTTGGGCCATCTTGACAAGGTTCTCTGTGACTGATTCTCATGCACTGTGTGACCACACTGCACAACTCAGAAAGCCCAGGAACAGCTGTGAGCTGACCCCTCTTACTCAACAGCCCGATACCGTTGCTAACTTTAGCTCTGGAGTATGACTTTCAACACCGCATTTCTGAGAAGTTACCAGAGAGGACAGAAGCAGCGGCCTGGGACGGGCGTGTTTTCGAGTCTGCTCCGTTTAGTAACCACAGGTGGGAGAGCTTTGGTTACTTAGGTAAGGCCAGGACAGGTTGACCATGGACTCCTCTGTGCTATAAAGTGGAAAAGAACACTGGTCCAGGGGCAGCACTCTTGATTTAATCATGGGGCTCTCAGTGTCCCGAGAACAGAAGTGATGAGATCCATTTCCTGTTCACCAAGAATGGTCGGAGACGGAACGTGTTGTGGTGTTTTGTGTAGATCATTGATGTACACGCACACACTGTTCTATGGAAGAGGCTGCTGATTCCCTGTTCCAGATAGAACATGGAGTAAAGGACACTCGGGACATGGAGCACAACAGTTTTTGCTGCTCTCCAGTAATAAGCATCTTCTTTCACCTCCTGAAGCCAAGGGTCACCTGGTGGTTCTTTTCACTTTGCCTGCTGGGAAGCTCAGAGTCCAATGAGAGGCTCCATTCTGTCTGCTGTGTTGGCTTTCGCCATCTGCATATTTGTAACCCTGTCTTCATGCCCCTATCACCTCCAGCCCCAACCACAATATAAATTTTCTATTTATATGTTAATGTCCTATAAGGTTGCACTATTTATATTTTTGAAAATGCATTGAATGTACCCTTGTTCTAAACCCAGCACAAATAATAAAGCATATCAATAAATAGCCACCACTGATCGAAACCTCTTTTTCCTAACGGGGACCTGTTTCCCTAGTGGGACACACCTAGTTGTTCCAGGCTGTGACTGTTTTCTTCTCGAGTCCTCCATGAAAAGGCAGATGCTACATTCAAGGTGTCTCCTGCCTGGAGCTGGTGCGCAGGGTCAGCGGCTGGCTGCCTAGTGGGCAGCACCAAGCTCATGGGAAACTGAAGGAACTTAAAACAGTGCAGCTGTGGAGTGAAGTAGGAGGCGAGGGAGAGAGTGGCATTCCCGGCAGTGATGAGGGGCGGCAGCAGCCCTCCTTAGCACGCTGAATCCCAGCAAAGGCCTGGGTCCGGCTGTCGCAGGCGGACCCTGCAAGCTTTTGGGGCAAACATTTAAGTCCCATATATTTTCAGTGCTGTGACCTCTGACTCCGTGGCCGCCCGCTTCCCGGCTGCCACGCCCGCCACCCAGGAGCACTCACGGGTACCACGGGAGGGAGTCGCTGCGGCTGCGTTTTAATGACACTGATGGACGAACGCTGACACGTAAACTTCCCGGCCTTTCCTTCCTCTTATAGAATGTGGAATATTCTTTTCATTTTCTCAAGCATTTGAAAGCATAATAAGTATTCTTAGCTCCGGGATCGTACAAAAACAGGCGACGGTCCAGGTGTGGCTCCCAGCCTGTGTTTCACGGGCCCTCACCTGGAGCAAACCTCTCCTCACAGAAGTAGGATTCCACAGGCAGCAAACACAGGGTCCCTTCTCATTCTCTTCTGCTTCATTACCCATTTCTTATCTTCCCTGGGGCTTTCTAGGTGGCTATTTGGTCAATGGTCCCTGTGCCAGGAATTTTCTTTTATTTATTTACTTACTTATTTATTTCCTTTTTTCCAGTGGGGAGAGGGTACCAAGGCTTGAACTCAGGGGCACTCGACCACTGAGCCACATCCCCAGCCCTCTTTTGTATTTTATTTAGAGACAGGGTCTCACTGAGTTGCTCAGTGCCTCGCTGATGCTGAGGATGACTTTGCACTTGAGATCCTCCTGCCTCAGCCTCCCAAGTCACCGGGATTACAGGCGAGCACCACCGCGTCCCGCTTATTCATTTATTTCTTATCCGGCATGTGACAGGCCGATCTCAGCCCTTCCCCGGAAGAACTTCTCCCACCGTTCTCCACCTTCCAGGACAACACTCTGCTCTGAACGTACTTGCTCTGGCTCCCAGATACGCATCTCCTGCCCAGACCTTCAGAGTTCACCTGAGGAAGGTTCTGCCCGTGGTGGCCCTTCTGAGTGGCAGTCACCCCGAGACCTGGACATCTATGTCAGAGGAGAAGGAGGCCAGAGACAGAAGTGTTGGTGGAAGAATAAGGAGGAAGCATCCAGGAAAGACCCCTTCTCCTGGTTCCGTGGCCAAGAGTGCCAACTGCAGCCTTGGGGACCAGATCCAGGCCATCGAAGGCCACCATGATGTTTGGTCTGCACAGTGAGAGGAAGGGCTGAGCCTTTAAGGTGGGAGCCTTCCCTGTCAAATTCAGAGTGGCCATGTCCCTTGAAAGGCCTGGAAGACACAGGCACGCTGGGCCCACGTCCTGCCCAACACTCCGTCAAGCCCGGGGAGGGGCTGCTGTCCCGAGAGGCCAGGAGTCTCTGTCACTATTCCCATCATTCTTCACAAGCTTCCCAGAAAGAAGCTGAGCATCGGTTGACACGGGTGACCAGAAAACAAAATGGAGTACGACCCTGGCCCCACGGGGGCACGATGTCTAATATCAACTGCATTTTTTATCTCTGGGATATGACGAAGTTTATCTCGTCATGAAGATCTGTAGGTCACCGACTCACACGACCCGGTCTCCAGGCAAAGCTGGGTGACGGTGAACCCGCAGAGAGTCCCTGACGTTCTGCACGGCTACCTCTCAGATTCCTGCTCATGCAGAGGCCAAGGACTCGCGTCCGTGCAAACCCGCTGGCCGGGTGCCTTTGCAAACACCTCTATGAATTCCACTTTCCCCTCAGACTTGCTTGCGAGGCAAAATGTCCTCCTTCCCTGCCCGTCCGTCCCTCCCTTCAAGTCCAACCTTGCTGGCATAAGTCAAAGGGCACTTTTTCTGCAAAGCCTTGGTCGCTGCCCCAAGCAGAGCTCACCACTCCACCGCCCGGTCCGGAGTCCTTCCAGCATTCCGTCAGCTCCGGGTCTGCTCCCATTGTGTCAGGACCCTGGCTGCACCTTCCAGAAGGCAGGTGGACCCCAATGCAGACGCACAGTGACCACTCTCGTTCTGAGAGTGACCAGGCATGTGAAACTTCCCCAGGGGACTGTCTGGGAACACATCAGTGACCGCCAGGAGCCACCTGTACCTCCAAGGTCATCCCAGTGACCTAGGGGCATGGCGGCACAGTAGAAAGAGCGTGAGTTTGAAGCGGGAGAGGCTGCCTCGGGTCCTGCTTCCCTGTCCGGTGTCCGACATTCTCAGGTCGATGTGCTCAGTCCGGATCCCTGGTCTCCACAGGGGTGATGACGCGGCACAGCGCCGGGCCGCTCACAGGTGTGTGGTGGCAGTGGAGTGACGAGCTGCACGGGGGCGTCCCTGGCACTCGGAAGATGCTCAGGAAGTGCTGGTTTATTTTTATTTCCTCCTTCGGGATGTCTTCGGTGCACCGCTGCAAGATGACGCCCTGCCCTCTGCTCCTCGGGTCAGGGCTGTCCCCACAGCGCCCGGGGACGTCTCCCTTGGAGTGTGCCCACTGCTCTTCCTGCGCGGTCACTTCCACGGGCAGCCCCGACAGGTGCCCCAGGCTCCCCACTTCCTCCAGCGCTCGTGATGCCTCTAGCCAAGATCCTGAGCTACCAACCGTGACCCGACCCGGCATGGTCAAGACCCGACGGTGGTCACCACCAGGTCAGCTTCCATGGCCTCTTCCCACCACCTCCTCCATCACTTGGTTTTCCCGCCTTTGTCCCAGGGCTGGGCGCAGACCGGATGCTCATGAGCTCTTGGGATGACCCCTCTCCTGCGGGCTGAGATGGAAGTGCAGGGAGGACAAGTCACCCTCAGGGTTTAATGAGAAAATGTCCGCCTGTGCATGACCAAGGAGCAGGCCTCGTTCTCTCTCCCCAGTTCTGACTCCTGCAAAATCATCAAAAGTGAGCCCTCCGGTGCAGCAGCATGACCCCAAATTAATAAATACCACACCTCGCCAGACACGCGCGCCAGTTCCGTCTGATCAGACAAGAACGGGGCCCGGAAGAGCTCTGCTTAGCGGGGACCTGGAAGAGCCAGTCCTTTGAGATGTCACCCGAGGTTTATATTCCTGAGTGCTGGGGACGGACAGGCGAATTTCCAAAGAGCGGGCAGCTGGGCATGGCACCTGAGCCACAGCAACATCAGCCTGAGGACTGAGCAGGCCAGACCTGGGCAGGAAGAGCTTCCACAGCGGCACAGGCAGGACGGCTGGGCCATCCGTCAGAGCTTCCTCTAGTTACAGCGCCCCCACTGGACTCCCTGAAGAGAAGCTGCCTCCCCCATCCAACCTGGACCACTCTCAGTTAATACACAGACATGTACTGGCACACGGCAACCCTGCCCGAATGGCGAGTGTGCAGGAAGCATTGATATTCTTGATGCATGACTACCCTCTCACTGTCCAGAATCTCTTCACCATGCTTCACCCCCTTGTTCAGCATAGCAAAGAACTCAAACTCCACCTACGTGAGATGTCCGATTTCCACCAAGTACTAGCTGTGTGTTCTCCTGTACATTACTTAACCTCTCTGTGCCTTGAATTTATTACCTATAAAATCAGAGTTTGATCCATAATTAGAACTCCTGGAGTAGTATGGTGACTTAAATGAAGGACAGCTCATAGCAGATATCTGGGTGCTGGCACTTGTCAGTGACAACAGAATTAACAGCAGCTGGGTTGGAGTGCCAAGACAGGAACATCGAGACTCCTCCTCCTTATAAACAATAATTGGTTAAATAAAATCGTGCTCACCAGTGCACCTCAGGAAGTACCTTCTTGTTCAAGACCTTATCTCCTTCTTTCATGTTCCAAATCAAAAATTGAAATGAAGGTACCAAGGAAGGGTACGTCTGTGGCCTCTGCATGGAAAGTGAAGTTTGGGAACCACACTTAGAAACCCAAGTTCACGTGGACTGTGGGGATGAGGCTGGTGCCTTCCAAACGGCAGAAACCCGAAGGGTCCGGGACACAGGGTTACCCTACCCAGCAATACTGCCCCACCTCCAAACATGGCTATGAAAATGCACAAAGAAAATTCCAGTAGGTCTTATAAGTGAGGAGGCTGCTGATTATCATTAGAAACTTGAGCCTCAGCGGTACAGGCAGCACCGAGCTTCTCTTGCTTCATTAAGTGCTTCTTGACCTGATTCTCCTCTGAAAGCCAGACTGACTGGCTGAATGAGCAAATCTAAGAATATCAACCCTGCACATCACCTCTGCTGAGATCGGCAATGCTTCAGGAACCGACCTCTGACCTGTCTGGGGATGAATGGCAACCGAGTTTGAGAATGAGTTGACCTTGCTTGAGGCAAACGGGTACTCCCCGAGGACTCTCAGAATGGGGGATGAATAATCGCTGCTCCCTAGAACTTCCTTGTGTTTCTTGGCCCTCTGGCCCTCTGAGCTGCAGGTGCCTGTGGAAGCTGGCACAGAGAACATTCCAAATAGCATGAGCCTCCAGGACCAGGGGTGGAGCTTTTCTGTTCAGACCCCAGGCAGCTGCCGAATGGCTGAGCCACCTGAGCTCCGAGTGCTTTGTTTCGTGCTTAGCAATAGAGTGCCGGGGCCGCCAGCTCCCCAGGCAGATCCACACGGCAGAGGCCTCATTAGAGGCTTCACTGTAAAAGAACTCCATGGTCAAATAAGTCAGAGAGGTTTAGCTTGTCCCCTCCCTCTTGGAGACTCATGCTGACTCTTAGGATATAAGCATCTGGGAAATAAAACTGACCTTGTTAGATCCAGGCTTTCCAAACCAGATGATTGACATGCCATTCATCCTTCCTTCCATCCATCCATTTACCCACCCACTCATCTATTCATTCAACCAACCATCCATCCATCCAAGCACACACCCATGTATCCACTGATCTATGCTGTTAATCATTCACCCAGCTATTAACCATATCCAACCTATCATTCAACCATCCACCTATCTGTCCATTCATGCATCTACGCATCTATCCACTCATCTATCCATCTACTCATCCACCCATTCATCCACCAATTTTCATCCACCATCCATCCATCTACTCATCCATCTGTCCATCCATCCACTTATTCACTCATCCATCCATCAATTGATACAACCATCCACCATCCATCCATCCATCCATCCATCCATCCATCCATCTACCATCCATCTGCCATCCATCCATCCACCCACCCATCAATCCATTTCCATCCACTATCCATCCATCTGTCCATCCATCCACTTATTCACCCATCCATTCATCATCCATCCATCCACCATCCACCTACCATCCATCCATCCACCATCCATCCATCCACCAACCATCCATCCACCATCCATTCACCATCCATCCATCCATCCACCATCCATCTACCATCCATCCACCATCCATCCATCTACTCATCCATCTGTCCATCCATCTACTTATTCACCCATCCATTCACTCATCCATCCATCCATCACCCAACCATCCACCATCCATCCATCATACACCTACTCATCCTCCATTTTATTGTCTACTTGGCTATCTGGCATGGAGAATTAAACATGTGTCCGCCCTGTGCTTATCTGTATTTTCTCTTCTTTCCCTTCTCCTACTTCTTCATCATCAGAGTTGCCACCACTTGTTCAAGCAGGATCTGTGCCAGAAGCTACCGTAATCCCACCTATCTACTATCTCAGTTTGTCCCCTCTGCTCCTACAAAGTAGGTTCTGTTAAAGTTAAGACATTGCCAAGAAAAAAATCAGGCACTGAGAGGGGAAGTACCCTGGCTGAGGCCATCGGGTCTGCCGAGGGCAGAGCGGGGCTTGAGCTGAGACCCTCTTGCTGGCTGCTGAGAGGAGCTTTTCTAGCATGTGGCGCTGATCACCTACTGAGAAAGGCTGGCCTGGGCCAGACTCAGTCTGAGTGGCCTCTTAACATCCTTGTCCTTCAAATCCTCACTCAGTCTCTACCACCTTCAGGTGACCGGCGGCAGCAAGCTGTAAAACCAAGGCAGCAGAACAAGGAGAAGACCTCCAGGCCTGGAGGAAAACTGGCCTCTGCCACCTTCCTGAGTCTTCAGGAAGTGGGGACTCAGAACAGGCCCCAGCACCTGGCGACGTCCTCATCCTGTGGGAACCCAAGCCGGAGGGGTCAGGGCAGGATGGCCGAGGAGGCCATCCCTTGACCTCTCTTTGTGATGCTGAGGCACGGGTCCACCTCTGGGGCTGGACCGACCTTGACTTTCCCCCGTGTTGAGACCTCTTCTCAGGGTGAGGCAATGGTTCCTGATTCTTACTTTTTGATGCATAGACCACTTCAACAATTTTCTCCTCATCCCAGGAAAACTGCATATAATTCACACTACTTTCCATGTCACTATAGCGAGTGCTTGATCCTTCTGAGACCCACCCGTGGCTTCTGGCAGGACCTCCGAGTCGCTCTCAGATTTTAAGCCACGCAGCCAGGTGTGCAGTATTCTTAAAAAGAAAGGCCTTGGTAAAGTCAGGGGTGCTCAGGTCCATGGCTGCTCTCACAGGAGACCAGGCGACGGCCTGGGACTCTGTGGGGCTGCCACTCAGAGGGCTCTCCTCGCAGCTTGGCAGGGAGTGATTTTGAGGGCCAAGCAGCTTGGGGAGGTGCCCAGGTATTCTGGATCGCAGAACCAAGACGGTCACCAAGAGGTCCAAAGCCAAATCCTTGGCCCTCCTGTCCACAGATGATCACGTCACGGCAGGATGTGACTTCTCTGGGTCTGAGCCCTCCCTCCAGCTCCAGGCCAGGAAGCCAACTCCAGCTGTGAGCGGGGACCAGGCAGGACAGGGAACCTACCCAACAGGGCTGGGGCAACGGGAGGTGGACACACACCTGGGTTCTCAGAGACTCTGCAGCAAGGGACCCAGGGCCACACCAAGCCAGGCTGCACAGCTGAGCTGCCCATCTGAGGATTAGCCAAGGAGCTGACCCTGCAAGATGGTTTCTACGGGATGTCATGGCCAGGCAGCTGGTGGCAACAGCGGGCATCTGACAGGTGGGATTTTCAACTTCCCAGATTAGCAGTGTCCTTCTGGGACACTCTGGGGACATCAAAAGCAGATCCTCCCTGAGTGACCTCATTTCCTTTATGACTCTTACACTACAATCTATTTTTAAATATATTTTTTAACAAACCATAGAGACCATGTATTATTTGCCAGGCAACTTCTAGCCTCTTTGGGTATGAATGCACTTACTCTTCATAACCCACCCTGTAAGGTAAATGCTCTTTCAACCCTCACAGAACTGACAGGGAAACTGAAGCACAGAGAGGTTACACAACTTTCCCAAGGTCACACAGATCACACAAGCTGGTGAATGAGGTGAATCTCTCTCTATAGCCCCTGCCACGTGGTCTCTCCAGGAAATACATGTTTTTCTAAAAAAAATTCTACTTCATTCAGACTCTAATTTACTAATAAAAAGCAAAATTTGAAAAAAAAATTAGTAGTATTGTAACACACTGGCTAACAACACAGGGACTGAAGCCATGTCCAGTTTGAGATCAAGTTCTGGCTCCAACAATTCCTGGCTATGTGGCCCTGGGAAAGTTACTTAACCTTTCTGAACTCCAGTAAATTCTCTTAAAAATGGAGGGTCACATTCCTTCCCTCACAGGGTTACTGCAGTGAGTGTTTGAATTTGGTGGGCTTGAGTCCTTCTGAAGTGGCAGGGCTCTGTTCAGGGTTAGCATGAGCACGTCCACTCTGACGCTGACCAGAACGCCAGCCTTTAAGGGACAGCTCGCTCACCCCCCGTTGAGCCCCAACTCTCCTGCTTTCATCACTCAGGAAATTCCCTCTTTTGCTTCTTTTGTTAACACTTTTCTAGAATTCGCTAAGTGCTAAACAAAATTTTCACCCCTTACAGGCTTTTTTTTTTTTTTTTTTTTTTGGTACTAGGGATCCAACCCAGGGCTTCACATAATACCAGGCAAGTAAGTGCCATACCATGTACCGACGTCCCCAGCCATCACCACCCCTTTCATTTGGAGACAGAGTCTCATTAAACTATCGAGGCTGGCCTTGAAATTGGGATCCTCCTGCCTCAGCCTCCCAAGTAACTGGGAGGGCAGGTGCACACCATCCCGCCTGCCTGGCCTTCAGGGTTCTGACTCCTTTCGTCTTTTCATGACTCCATGGCGTGGGGCTCCCCTAGCAGCCCCATTCTTCAGATGAGGATACCGAACTTAAGGGCTGACCTCCCCATGGCTACCCGAGTGCAGATCCAACAGCCAAAGTCACACCTGTCTGCTTCCACATCCTGCCCTTTTCTCTGCAGGTTCTGCAGTTCTGAGGACCCTGATGCAATTGCTGAGTGAGGAATCCTGGAAATCTACTAAGGAGCCGCACCAACGCTGAGGTACCCACATGATAAAGCTCGCCCTCATGCTGCAGCTTCTCCAGGCCCCAGAAAAGCCTGGTGGGTGGAGAACCAGAATCCCAAAATATCCTTCCAGAGAAGCCCCACTGCGGTAGAGCCCTGCCAAACACACTGCACAATCTCCCAACTACATTCACGCCCAGACTCACCAACGCTGACCCGGAACCAACTACCGTCGTCCACGTCTTCCTTAAAGAATGCTTGGCAGAGGGAGAGGTTTGTCCCTCCTACAAATGCTTACAAACGTATTGGGATCTGATCAAAGCACCACGTAAGGCCTGTGTGGAAACAGCGCCGTCACCTGCCGACGCGTCCGATTCATGAATGTTAGCAACTGTAAGACCAAAGGAGGAGAGCCTGTCCTGGGTCAGCCGGGGCCTGATTTTTCCGCACACCAGCTATGGTGGCTGAGCTGGATGTGCCGGTGTTCCAGAACACGTTCCTCTGTCCCCTTCCATCTCCCCCAGTGGTGCTGCACAAGGCACGAGGTGGAGACTGTCAGATTCCAGGGAGGCCGAATGTTTGAAGATGACCCTCCAGGCCTCACCTCCTCGGAGGCTCCTGGCTGGCCTGGAGGTGAATGCTCCTTTCAGGACCAAAAGAGAAGAAAGAGACAGAAGGGAACTGAGGCCTTAAAATTAGGATGAAAATGGAAAAACAAACAAGAAAAACCTTGGCCCTGGAGTGGCTTGCCTTCCCAGCCTCAGTCCACCAGTGGCCCCGCTTCCTTGTGGCTGACCCCCCATGGTGGCCGAGGCCGTGGATTTCTCCAGCTTGTGATGCGTCATCTGCCCACTGCCCGGAGCAGTCCTGGGCCTGCTTTCTGTCATCACCTGAAGCTGTGGTCACCTTGCCCTGTGCCGGAGCTGAGGACTGCCACACACCTGTTCTACGTGGACAAAGGAGAGATGGGGCGTCTGGTCCTGAGAGGAGGGTGGCCTTTCCTGTCCACCATGAAACGCCAAATCAGGGAAAAGAAGCCGACCGGCAGCCGTGAGATGGCCCCCACCCTATTTTTTTAAGGCTGTTCCCTGTGCCAGCTGTTTATGCAACCAACAATGTTGAGGTTCGTTGCAGAGTTTGTAACAAACGCTGCCCTGATTTAGTCCACCACACGGATCTATCCCTTGCTCGTGATGAGCGAGAACAAACGCAAGGAGAAGGAAGTTAGAACACAGGTCAGGGGAGCCGTCAAGCACGTGGAGCCCGGCGAGCGGCTTCCCTGACCCAAACCTGAGTCCAGCAGTCGTGCCTGAGGCCATGCCACCGTGCCTCATTCCGACCCACATCCGCGTGGCCACCCATGTCATCGTTGTCACCAGCACACCCCGTCCGCTCCACCTGCCACACCATCGTCACCCCCGTTACTACCGTCGGCATCACGGCCTCCACACCTCCCCTGCTACCATCCCCACGCCAGCTCCAGAGCCAAGACATCCCCGGGTCTCTCCACGGGCTGGTACCATGCTGGGCGCTCGACAAACCACCTGGTGCCACACTCCTGAGGACACCCTGCTGCCAGCCCAGCAGTTCCCTCTACTTCACAAACGTGGAAACTCAGTTTGGAGAGGTCAGTGGGCATGTCCAGAGAGCCAGGATGAGGTCCACAGGGTTCCCGAGGTCTCTAAGGCTCCAATCAGCTCTTCCTGACGGAGGGGGATGCGGTCGGCTCCTGTGCTCCTGGGCTAGAGGGAGGACAAGAGGCCCTGCCCAGCAGACACGGGTCAGGCTTCTGGCCCCAGACCAGAAGCCAGGGAAACGGCCCTTCCAAGCCACAGCATAATTGTGTGGACGGGGACACTGCTGCTGAACAATCAGCTGCTGAGGATCTAAGTAACACCCAGGAAGCTCTGGCCTGACAGAGGCTGAAACCAGCCCACAGCTCCCCAGGGAAGCCCCGGGCACCCAGGTCAGCACTTCCAACATCCTTCCCAGCCCTGCCTGCAGAGCCCGACTCCGGCCTCAAGGCTGAGTCCCCGGCTGGTACCTGATCTTCCCTTCTCTGCCGTCCTCCTCCTCCCACTCAGCTTCCAGGTCACTTCTTCACTGAGAACCTCCCTTTCCCTAGTTCCAGCCCCGAACTTCCTGTGGGTTCCTCTCCTTTTCCCCCAGAGCACCCGTCACACATCCTGCAATGCACATTGTCCTGCGGATCACCTGCCTGTCTCCACCATGAACTTGTGACTCCGTGGGGGAGGAAGAGACCTGGCTTCCTCACCCATGTATCCCTCCCGACTAAATCTGAGCCTGAGCAGAGGCTGAATGAATGAGTGAGTGAATTAATGACTAACCACGGACTTCAGTGGCCAGGCCAGCTTTGAGGTGACTTCACTGTGTGGACATCACATGCTCTGAGCTAGAGGGCTGCATCCATCTTTCATAAATAGATCATGCAGCACAGGGAACGCCGTTCACATGGTAAAAAAGACAGCACTTCTTCTCCGACAGCATCATATCAACCCTCAAAAGTCATCCTCATGTAGAAGCAGATAGTTGTCTTATATAATATAGTAATTGCAGGCTTGAATTAAAAGACATCCTTATTTTGGAAAGTTGCTCTTTTTGTCTGATTAAAAAAAAAAAAAAGTGTGGAAGGGAGAGGATCTGTCCCTTATATTAACACATCATCTTCCTGGCACGTTACATGATTAAGGAGGAAATGTGATTTGATTTTATTTTGGAAATTGATATTTTTCACAAAGCCAAGAAGCGCTATCAGAATAAAGCGCTGTTTATTTGGGTGAATCACCAGCTTTGCAGAAATCCCAAGTGCTAAATGCATAATGAGTCTTTACAAAATACCATAATATGGGTTCGGCTGGTTTCTCTGTTTTGGGTTTGAAAAATAGATTGTTTAATAACCCATCAAAGCTATATGTAAACCAAGTAAACAATGGAGCAGATGTTGACTGCTGTCTTGTGCCTCGTAGACATAATTAAAGACAATGAGACACTCACGGATTCACATAATAGAGGACAAATGCAAACACGAGATTCTGTACAATGTGAATGTAAACGGCATTTGCAGGACACCTGCTTTCTGGGTCCCAAACGCTGGATCCTATTTCCTGTGATGAAGAAATTTTGTAACATTCTTAATTTGCTTATGTAAACGTGCACACTGCCCTTCACTTCTCAGAGACGTCGTCAAAGGCAGTCTTTGCTACCAGATGTGTGTTTCCATTTCATTACTGGACGGTTTCAAAACAACTACTTCTTATTTTTGCGTGGGCATAAATGTTCATAAGAACCAGTTAGCCCAAACTTTGACATTTATAAACAAAATTCAAGCCCCAGGTTGGGGTGCATGGGGTTTTATTCATTCATCTTTGCATATATTCTTTCATTTAGGAATTGAACTAAATGGATATGTTTATTTTCTACAAGCCCAACAGACTTTTTTTTTTTTTTAAGTAAGAGCATTTCCTAAAATCAGGATTTCATCTTATACAAAAATAATCCTGTTGGGTAGAATATTTAAAGTATCGTTCTGATTTTTCTAAACATTTCTCGTTTCTCCCTGCAACCTCCCACTCAGTCTTCTGTTAGTTTTCAGTTCTCAGTCCTATAGGGAAATAGAAAAGACAAACCTCACACAAAATGAAACACAGGACATAATTAAGAGAACGCAGGGGCGATCCAAAATAAAAACAAAAACACACAGCTTCTCTCTGCAGATCTCCTGGAAGAGGGATGGAGGACTTGGAGTAAAACAGGATTGTATCATTTCTTTCTTCCAATTAGGAAAATAAATAAATTAATGAACCTGAGGTTAAGACCAGAGCTCTGTGTGGTTTACTCCACAGAAGAAAGTTCCCCGGATCCGGACTCTATATCCAGGAAAAAACTGAAGCAGAACAATTTGAAATAGTATTAATTCTTAAAAGCTTCAGAAACCCCATTGTTTCAAGAGCGCAGAAAGCTGGGGTTGGCTTGCTGAGAGCAGTGTCATCTGCTCAGAGCCATGTCGCCTGCCCACTCCTCAGTGGTTGCTGGCGCTCTGGAGGGAACGGGGACTCTAATGGGGTCTGCATCTCTTTATGCTAAATAAAACAGCGCCGGCCCCTTTTCACAGACAACACGGAAAACCATAAACCCCAAATGGGAGACAAATAGGGCCAGGGTGCCACCGTGAAACCAGCCACGTGACCCTGAAGCACCTAAGATAGATGGCAACCTTCCTTCACTCCTTCTTTACAGAAAGGCAGTGAAAATGTCCCTAAGTGAATCTGATTACACACACACACACACACACACACACACACACCCGCAGCGCACACCACCTCCGAGCTCAGGAAGGTCGTAAAGCACTCAATTCCTATGATTTATGAAGCAGCCCGTCTTGCACCGAGCACCACGGCATGGCGAGCCAGGACCCCACTCCCTGAATCGCCTTTATGAACAGGACCAGGCCCCGCGCGGGAACAAAGAGCGGGGTGGTGTATAAATCATTAATACGGCGCCGGGCAGCGACTGCATTTCCTGTGTTAGCGAAGCGCTCCTCAGCACAACGGGGACTTGGGGATCGGAACTGGCTGCGGAGAAATGCGCGCTCCCCACCAGCTTCTGCTTCCCCTCCCCCTCTCCTCCCCCAGGCCAAGGGCCTCTGTCTGTCCTCATTCATTAAACAATGACCGTCATGACTTGAAAATGAAACCAAGAGCAGCTTCCAGGTGGAAAGACCTCCTCAACCCTTGTCCTTTCTAACAAGTTTCTCCTGGAAAGGGAGGGAGGGCGGTCCTGGGGCAGCGGACTGCACGGGCTGGCCCTGGCCTCTCAGGTCAGGACCCAGCCGGAAGCCTGCGTGGCAGGGGTGGTGCTGAGTCACTGGGCAGAGGCCAAGGGACAGTGCAGTGTGGAGTAGGGGCTACCAGGGTGGGTTCTGCAGGGACCCCATGTGGTTGGCCACAGCAGTCTCCCACCTAAGTTGGGATACTGCATCGGAAAAGGAGGTCGTCAATGCCAACTCCCCGGAGGCCTTTTGGGTGGGATTAAATGTGGTAATCCAGGTAGAAGTGCTTAGTCGGGTGCTCCTCACAGAGTACTCCATAAAAGTTATTGATTATCTCATTATTTTATTATTATCCTTGTCGTGTTGAGGACAACGGGATTCTCTGGGTCCCTAAATGACCTCATGTGGCAACTCTGATTGCTGATAGAAAGAATTCTCCCTTTTCTTTTCTTTTTTTTTTTTTAATGGAACCACAAAGGGCCTAAAGGAGAAAAAGGAAAAAGAAAAAGAAAAAAGAAAGTGCTCAAGAATCCTGAGTCACATGTTTGGGACGGAGACCCCCAGTGGAAGGATCTGCCATTGCAGGGAGAGGAGGGAATTTCTCTACTCACTACCTTCTCACTTAACTGCTCATTACCAACCCTTAAGGGGGAAGAAAGATAAAGGAAGAAAGTGCCCACACACGCGTGCACACACACACACACACACACACACACACACACACTCTCACACACACACTGTACCGTGCTATTCAGATGCTCTGGATGGGCCGGCTGTGAGTGCCTAAGAAGCCAGGGTGTTTAGATCAAAGGCAAAGCCATTTTAGGAGGAGCTTTCTGTTTTGAGACATTCCAGGAGCAAGCCAGATGAAGTGAGATGTGCAGCCAGGAGTCCACCCCATTCTCCTGCAGAATAACAGGGCAAATGACCAGGCAGCTGGGATGCACTTCCTCTCCTAGGACAGGGACACCTGGCCCCTGCAGCAGCCCATCCCCAAGCTGAGCCCGAGACCCAGGCCAAGCACGCGGGCAGCACAGAGCCCCATCGACAGTCCGCTTGTTTGCAGGCTCTGGCCTGTTACAGCCAATGGGAATCAACTTCTACATGTGCCCGAGTCTCCTGCGTCACAGAATAATGACATTCCGAACAGAAACAAATGAAGCCCCTGCAGTGTGATTCTGTCACTTTTGAAAGTAAATAACTTTGCTACTGACGAGAGCAAGACGACTTTTATTTTGTCTCCTCCTGCCATGGAGCATTAATTGAGCTGTGTAGCCAGGTTCCAATCCAACCAGCAGCTTGGCTGACAGATCATGGGAGGAAATGGCAGGAGAGAGCAGAACAGGCAGGAAGGACCAAGGGACCTGGGAGGGACCAAGGGAACCTGAGAGGGACCAAGGGAACCTGAGAGGGACTCCTAAACTTTTGGGGTCTGTGTCCTTGGCAGACCATGGGTGCATTTATTATGTTGATTTGGGACAAATGGACGATAAAAGTTCACAGGGAGCTTCCAGAACCAGAATCCACTTCACCTTGACACCTCCATTTCTTTAACAAACATCTATGATCTGCCCACCACATCCCAAGCACCAAGCCACCTCTCGCTGACTCGTGCAAAGAAGGGTACAAAATGGTGAGTCTCAGCCCCGTTTTTCTGAAGAAGCAAGAGAGCCCCCAAATCATGTAAGGTGATCTGTTCGACCGGGTCAGATCGGCTCATGAATGACACAGATGTGTAGAGAGCCTTCAGATTGTGACTTCTGGTCCAAGACAACTCCAAAAACACCTTATTTTTAAAACACCATGTTTGGGGGCAGCTAACCCCCACCATTCTAGGTAAAGAGAGACTTTCTCATTTGAATTTTGAAAGACACTTGAGAAGGACCATAGGATAGCCAAGTGTAGGCCTCACTGTTCCTTCTGCTTTTAGATGCCACTGGCAGGGGACATCTTCCAGTTCTCACCCTTCCAGGAGAGCAGAGCGTGTCTGGGGACTGGATTCAGGCAGAGCAGCAGAGCAGAGCTGGTGAAGGGAAGACCGGGACATTCGCTGTTGTATTTGATAACAGAAATCTAGTTCTCGCAGTGAATCCCAGCCAAACATCAAACACCAAAAAAGAAAAGGCTCGTTAAGACTAAACCTTTTGTGCATTTACTCATCAGTCTTAGGAAATCTGAGGCCCTTCAATCCCACAGCCGCCTGTACTTTGTTCCATAGCTGCAAATGAAAAAAAAAAAGTCATTACATCCCTAGGAATACACACTCGGCTCCTAAATGCTTTTCACTCCGGCTCCGCTCCCTAATTTTGATTCTGTGTGTGTGCTGAAACACAACATAAAACGGGATCAGAACGGGGCGAGAATGTTCTCAGATGGAGCGTGGCCGAGTGCCCAAGGCCACAGTGACGGCACCCCGGCCCAGCCCTGCGGCCTCAAACCCTGTGCCTGATGGAGCTGTTCAACGTGGGGCTGCTTTCCTCCGCTGCCTGCTCTGGGTCCCTGTCCTGGCGGGCAGAGAGGAGGCGACTCAAGCTAACTGCAATCTTGATCTCTGCAGACTGGGTCGGGGGAGGAAGGAGCGATTCCAGGCCCCACTTGGCAGAGAATTTGCAAGGAATGCAGTGGGTCCAGCCCACCTTCTCCCAAGTGTGGCACTTCACGCATGAACTGGGAATGGTAGCCAGATGGACAACACAGTGGACAGACCCTGACAACAGGGACCTTTGCTTTGCTTATTGGGAGACTCCAGGAGGGTAGCTGGTACCTCGAAGAGTTCAACAGACGTGGAACGAATCAGTGATCATGTGAATGGACACAGGCTTATTTCCATGAATCGGAAAAATGATATTGAAGCTGGGATTCAATCACTTTTTCTGGGGGGGTTTGGACAACTTTACTTGTAAATATAAAATATAAGCTCATTTAAAAATTATTCAGTAGCTGTCAACTGTGCTAATGAATAGGTTGGTGATAATTAGCAGAAGAATGCTTGGAGGCCCAAAGGCTGTTATTTTCACCTGAACCCTCTCACCTACTAAGAACCTTCAGATCTTGAGAAAGATGTCAACGGCACCCTCAGCGCCCCAGGATGAGTGTCCCTCTTTAGAGTTCTGATCAAAACCTGTCTCCACTGCCTATCCCCAAACCTGGTTCCAAATGTCCAGGGGTGGTTTTCCCACAGATCTGCAATGGACTTGTCTCACTGGTTCAGGGAGAACTCATTTCCACCCCTTTCCCTTTCTGCTCCCCTCCTTTCAAAATGGCCCTAGAGCGCAAGAGAAAGCCCAACTCTGTTCACAGAGACTAAACCACCTGGGCTAAGACCAGGCCCCGCTGCTTACCATCTCCCTGTGTCCCTGAGCCTCGTCCTCCCTCTTCTGTGGGCCAGACCTGGGCCCTGGCTGCTCTCCACTCCTGGGGCACTTCCTCAGCCTGGTCCTGCCCAGTGCCCCCAGGCCACCACCTCCTCCGAGGTCTGCCTGTCCTGTGTCCCCTGTTCTCCTCATTTCCCACACAGGTCTTACAATCTGAAAACATCTCCTTTGTGGCTTCTCCCCTTGTTTTACCAGGACATTTTCTCCACAGTGCCAGCAGTCTTTCCTAACTTAGTTGCAGGAAAATTATGCCTGGAGACAATTTCTACGTAAACCAATGAAAGAATGAACACCTGACGGAATGAGTAATGATACATAGGTAAAAACGGGTGGCAACGCTGCCTCGCCTGGCTGAACGCTTCTGGAATGTCCCACTGATGCATGCATTCCTCCCCGTTTCATTGAGCAACTACTGCATACATCCAGCTTTGTTCTATGTGTTGTGGGTCAGGTTCAGAAATCAAATGGAACAGTGTCTGTCCTCATGTGGCTTACAGTCTACCAGGCCAGTCAAGGCACAGCAAAGATGCTCAATACTCTGCCAAGCCCTTAACAAATACAAGAAATGTAAATTGACACCCGAGGAATCAGAACTGGGACTCCACATGGTAGAAGGGCGGGTGCCCTTATGAGCCACTGTGCCTAAGAGCTGACCCCATCTGACACAGCTTCTCTCAATAGGGCGGGAGGAGGCCGGCCTCATCATGCCGCCAACCACAGGCCAGCGCTCAGCCCTGCAAAGTTCTTTGGGCGGCACTGGAAATAGAAAACTTTATTGATGAATGAAACTTTGCTTTCTTTAACTGAATTAAACAGCACACTGGGACACCTCTCCCTGTCCATCAGAAAGTTCTCAGAGGAGGGACCATCGTGGCCTCTGCCTGCCAGCCCCGCCTCCTTCCCAGGATGGTATCTCCTGCTCATGGCCCAACCCCCTCAGGCACAGAAGCACCAACCTGATTTTGTTTACAATGTTGCCATTTCTCCCTCTTCCAAAAGACTATTATTTGCCTGACAAACTACACTGTTTCTACCATGCCAATATGAATAAACAAGCATTATGTTTCCTCCTGGGGCAGAGAGCTTGGTTCAATGAATCAGAAAACCCTAAAAAAGACTGTCTACCCTCAGTCCATCAGCTACTGGACAATTACTCAAGGGCCAGCTGTAAGGAAAACAGATGGCGCCTGAGCGCTAACGACACAGGCTCTCTCCACTCAGGCAACGGCCGAAGCGGCCGATGGCATGTTCTGACACGGAAACCGCCTGGAAATGGCAGGCAGAGCAGTCGGGTGGCGCGAGACTCAGGTCTGAGGACAGACGGATGCTCATGGATTTTACAAACGGATGTTATATTAAGTAGCTTTAACACAGATGCAACCGAAGTCACCCGCAGTCCAGAGGAGGGACCCGAGCTCCTGTCAGCAACCCCCGCCCGCAGGCTCCCACCACAGAATGGATCCAGCCCACCTGAGAACAGGGGCTTCTCTGGCCATGTTTCCCCACAACTGGTGCCTTCTCTCCTTAATTAGAAAAGATCAGAGAAACCGGGGAAGATTGGTTAATGAACCGATTTATGACCCAGGATCTCTCTAGAAAGAGATCCAAGGACACATCTTCTAATCGACAGGCCCCTGGGCCTGGAAATGTGCTCATTCCAGCCTCTTAGATTCCTTTAACCAATTCAGACGTGAAGATAATCTACCCCGATTCTCTTCTGCCTTATTGACACCATTGAATACCCTCAATCCGCAGCACTATCTAATAAATCAACCCGGGATTAAGACAAGAGGGAAAACAGGAGATAAAACGCCATTTGTCCCCCCGTAAATCATCGGGCTGGGTGACACAAGGTAAGCCACTGCCATGAGAACTGGACTTTTCTGCACAGCCACAATTGTCACGGCCTACCTAATGCTGCCCAAAATGTAACGCTGGGTGCTCTGCGGCGCTATCCCCCTAGCCTGAGTGTGAGAGCCAGTCTTCCCGGGTGATTCTCTGCACCGAGAACCACTTTCTAATTAAAGACAGAAAGGGTTGATATGCAGGTTTCAGTTCAATTGCTTTCGATCTGAAGATGTCCACAGTGAGCAATGACTTCATTTACCAGGAATTACCCTTTGTACAAACCACTTCACTATTTAAAACAAACCACATGGATCATCATTAAGTGGGAAAAATTACCAATCTTAGGATATTGACAGTGGCATGGCCCACTTTAGAGGCCCCTCTTTCCCCCCTTACAGGTGGATTTTAAGTATTTGACTTGTTGTTAAATTTAGGCTGATTAAAAGGTTCTGAGCGAACAGGTCTTGGATGAGGAGCATGCTCAGAACTGGGAGACACTGATGGTGGCTCAGGAACAGGGAAAACTAAGTCAATGTGCTCCTGATCCTTTTCCAGCAGTTAAAAAGCAGTAAGAAACGCAGCTCTGGGGGAGTCTGCACCAGAAAGCAGACCTCATCCTGTATTGCTATGGCCTTAACCAAACCTGACCACCAATGAGTGCTGTGTTCGCCTCCAGGTGACTTTGGGTGGAAACACATCCTGAGGTTGTGGTGTTGTGTGTATGTATGTGTGTATGTCTGCCTGAGGTTCTTTTCTATTTTCCTCTGTGAAAAAAAACGAAATCCTCTTTCTTTCTCACTGGTCATCAACTTCCAAATTTGGAATTTGTATTTAGAATTTTCCCTCAAAGCAAGAATATTTAAATGAGTCCCTCCTAGGGCACTCCGGGAATATTCTGTACTGTGGATATGTAAGTATGGAGTTGAGTTGAGGGAAGAATATCTGCCATCAAAGACAGCAGGATGAAGCCACTGCAGTACATCAAGCGCAGAAGTGGAAGCAGGGACTTTCTCTGGACACGAGATTCAAGTCAGCTGCTCCAGGGATCCCTGGCTCCTTCCATCTGAGAGTGGCCTCTACCCACAAACGGATGCTCTATATTAGAGATATACATCATGCCTGTGTGGGCCCTGCAGGTGTATGGATGCAGGATGACATCGCTGGATCCCATATCTGGATGCCAAAAGGACAACATCACCCCGTCTGGCCATTCCCCATGTTAGTAACAACTCGGATGTTAAGACAGAGAAACATGGAGGAAAAAAGAAAAAACAGAGTTGAACTGGAAGAAAACATCGACCTAAAGGAAAGTTACTGGGAAACATAAATAAATGAAAAAAGTCAAACAATGCAAGCACCAAAGTTGCCTCTGCATTGGCCGGAATAAATAAGTGATTTGCGGCCAAAGGGTTACGTCCTCTTCAGCAGGTCACTTGGAGTAGACGCATGTGCTGAGGCATCCTGATTGATTTCTGCTTGCTTTTATGAGTTGTCCTAGGCACAGATCCGGGAGAGTGTAGGAAGAAAGGCTGGGTATTGAGATGGGGGCAAAGAAAGCCCATGATGAAGCCATTTTAGACGTGGAATATGAAATAAGCCCCACGTGAAACTTAATTCCAGGAAAATATATTTCAGTGGAGATTTGGTGGCCCCTGATCAGCATGTATGCATTTATAAAGCACAGAGATAAATGCTCCAAAATAAGATAGCTGTGTTTATTTTATGAGATGTGGGTGATTTGAATGACAAAGATTTCTGAAATATGCCTACTTCTAAATAATATAAAATAGAATGTTTCCAATGGAGATGCTATTTCTCCTAAATGCTGTCTGACTCATTCATTTGGCCAACATACTTGGTGAGTTTACTTCTCTGTTCATCAAAATTAGAGATACACTAGCTATAGATTAAAAGCAGATAAAAATGTAGTAGTGTAATCTGTATCGGTGAGCAGTACGTGGAGATTAAAGTGAACTATTTCACACTCTTAATCAGCCAATTGTCTGATTTGCTAAAAGCAATACCATGAGACTCAGACACAAACCATCATGACAGTAATGGCCAGAGAGAGGACCCCAAGGTACAACCCTCCTGCCCTGATAGTAAGCCTTCAGGATGGGGAGAACCACAGCTAAAGAACTTGATTCTAAATAAGAGATGCAAAAATAAATGCCTGCCTGCCCTACACTTCAGGCATTTAGTGAAACCCAGAGAGAATACACACCACACACACCCTGTTCTGACATCATGTCTCAGCATCACATTAGGGATCCGTTCACTGAAAGCATCGCAAGTCTTTTCAACTGAGGGGCATTCCCAAATACATTTCAAAACCCACCTTCCATCTATCTTCATATGGAAGCGCCATGTTGATTTAATCACTTCTAAATATTTGTTATGGCTGCCAACGCTTCCTGTGAGCCCCCTCTTTCCAGAGCCGGGTGTTTTCCCTTGGGGGAGAGACTGCCTAGAAGATGCTCAGAGTCCTTGTATTTATCCTAGATACTCGTCCTTTTCCTGGCAAGAATAACCTCTCACTCAAAGTCACTGGTTTCTTCCCTAAGTTGTTCCTAAATGAGCAGACCAGTTTAACCATTTAGAAGGCAAAGACACAGAGGAATTAAACACACACACACACACACACACACACACACATGCAAGCAAACACACAAAGAATCTGAGAACCCTGAATATCACATTCTAATTGTTAGGCAATTCTGTTCCAAAAGATTAATAAATAACATGAAAGAAGTGAATGTAGGAAGCAAAGATCAACTCATCTTAATAATTTGATTCAATCCAAGTGAGGACAGCATCTGTGGAAAAGCTCATTAGGATTCTCTTCTGGTGGGTAACTGATGCAAAACACACACACACACACACACACACACACACACACACCACATTCACAGCAAAGGCACAGAAATAGTAGAAGAAGATGAATCATATAATACGTTATCAATACTTGAGAAATGTTTCTTGGCATGATTTACTAAATGAAAAATGGGCTAAAGCAGTATTTAAAAGGATAAACCAATTTTCCCCCCATTTAAGTATGTTCTCAAAAAGACTTGCAACAGAAAAAATGCCTAAGAAATATTTTCGGGAGGCAATCAACTTGACAACAAACGTCCAAATGTTCAAAACAGAACCCTGACATTTTATGAATACACATATCACTGTATCACAGATTGAAACTGAGGGTCTTGGAGGAAAGAGGCCCCTCAACTCTTGCAAAGGAAGTTCAGTTAACACACAAACACACACATGTTAACAAATGGCACCCTTGGTCCAGTCAACAGAAAAGCAGACAAGAAGATCACAATTTCCGCAAACTTCACAGAATTGGATGGGGATCTTGGGAGGAAAGAGGCTTCCATCTGTATGACAAAACCTTTCTGACCCTGCCAATTCACTCCCACAGCCTTTGCCAATGACAGGGCTGGCCTGTCACCCACAGGGTAGTGCTGAGCTAATTCCCAAGCCTGGACCAACTCAGGCAGTGTCCCTTCTAGTAAGAGGGAAAGAGAGACAGATAGGGTCCCAGGGAAACACCCAGAGAAAGACAGTAACATATCTGAAGATTCTGCAATGTACATAGGACAGGAAATACAGCACACATAGAACCCCACAAGGAGCCCACTAAGGAGGTCAGGGGAACCAAACAAATAAACAACAACCACAAAAACACCTTTTCACATACCACAAAGCCTGCACCCTAACCCGCTCACCTTCAGCACAGCATTGCTGGTGAGTTTGAAGGCAGATTCAGGGGCTGACACGCTCCAGAAATCCAAACGCTCCCATCCCATGTGCACTGAATATACAACCACACAAACTTAAGAAACACTTCACACACACACACACACACACACACACCTTTTTATTTCACTCCCCATTAAATCAGCTAAATTATCAGCCACCTGGAATGCCTCCACAAAGATCCAAACTCTCCGCATCAAAGGGGTCTTAGGCTCGGATAACCACTGGACTCTGACATGAGAAAGACGCTATTTTTTAAAAAGGCAATTTCCCATTTATTTCAACTCCAGGTACCCAGGCTCGGAATCCAGAATCCCGAATCCGACCAAGTATTCAGACAGGTGCAAGGAAAAAAAAAAAAAAGAAAGAAAGAAAAGGAAAGAAAAGGTTGGCGCGGGGCGTCCGGGCTCCAGCGAGCCCGAGCCCGAGGCTGCACCCCACCCTGGGCGTCCAAGCGCAGGAGCCCCCTCCCCAACCCCGAAGGGCACCGAGTGCAGCCCACCGACGCGGTACCGAGTCTGGCCGAGCCGGGCAGCCGCCGCCGAGAGAAGACGCGCGCCTTACCTGCTGTAAGTACATAAAAGTCAAGGCACACGAGAGCTGGGGACACATGCCCACGTTGGGGAGCGCCACGCAGGTGGCCCCCGTCAGAGGATGCTGCATCGTGTCTCTCTGGCGCCCGCCGAGCACGAGTGGGGACGCTCGCATGCAATCACGTTGCTTTCTGCCTCGGTCGCTACAATGTTTTTCTTTCTTTTTAATTTTGCCGATTATCTAAGTCAGACACCGGTGGCTGCCGCTCCTCTCCGCTCTCTCCTCCCCCCACCGCACCCGGAGTCCCTCCTCCCTGGCTTTCCTTGCCTTCGCTTTGCTAGGTCCCTGCGTGCTTCTGCCTCCAACTCAGGCACTTGCTAGAAGCAGGAACTAGTTGGCTTCCTTCGCAGCGGCGCCGCTCCTCTGGTCCTCGGGCCTGCTTTGCGACCTCGCTTAAAGTGCAAGGTCCCCCCCAGCCCACGCCCCCGCGAAGAGGCCAGCACCCAGCCCAGGCCACTTGTAGGAAAGGTACAGGGGCGAGGATGCCCTCCCCTAGACGCTGGATGGAAGGGGTTAAGGAGAGAGAGAGAGAGAGAGAGAGAGAGAGAGAGAGAGAGAGAGAGAGAGAGAGAGAGAGAGGGAGAGAGAGAGAGAGGAGGGAGGCCGGGAGGGAGGGGGAGGGAGAGGAGAGAATTTGACTCACACTGAGGCTCACTCCGTTGGCGCGGATGCTGCGTGTCTTCTCATTTGTCAAATGGGTCCAGGGCCAGGCGTGTGTGTGCGTGTGTGTGTGTGTGTGTGTGTGTGTGTGCGTGTTTCTTTTACCCCCTCTTCCCCTTAGCTTTTTTTTTTTTTTTTCTTTCTTTCTTTTTCTTTTTTTTAACGACTCAACAAAATTTAAATTGTGTCTGCTAAAGTCGTCGCCCGGGGAGGGCTGGCGAGCCGCGAGCGAGCGCCCTACATCACCAGCATCCGGGCGAGCTGGGCCGTGAACGCGACTGCCCAGCTGGGACCCGGAGTGGAGCTCTCCGTGGCGGTTTGTTTGCCTGACTCCTCGGCAAATAAACACAGAAAAGGGATTCCCCTTTGTAAGAAGCCTGAGTGCAGAGCCGCCGGGGGCCGGGCGCCGGGCAGAGGGAGCGGGGAAGCAGAGGAGCCCAGGCCCCCTGCCGCGACCGGGGCGCAGCTTCCCTCTGGCCTCGCCTTGGCTGGGCGGGCAGCCCCGAGCCCAGCCGCTGGAGGGGAGAGTCCGCCCAGGCTGGCGTGGAAATCGAGCCTCTCGCACTAACACGCCGGCTCCCGGTGAATGCAAGGGGGCTTCTCCTAGCCCAGAGCCCCCACTCTTCTCCAATTACAAATGCACAGGGTGGGGAAGTCCCTGTCTGATAAGAGATCACTAGTCCGCTGCAGCAAGCAAATTACAATGGTTTATTTAATTTTTTTTTTCCTTGCCTGGCCAGCCCTCCTTGGCCAAATTAACATTCTACTCTGGCAAGCGGGTCTCCCCCTCCCCTTTATTTTATGAAGTAATAATTATTCATTAGTAGATTTCGTTAGTCTGTGTGCAATAAAACATGATGTGATCTACAAATCAAAAGAAAATATTAAGACTCTAACTCGTCCTTGGTCCCCACGGGGGAGAAAAATTCTTGGCAAGAGTAAAATCATGATCAGGAGTAGTAGCCATATTTTTTTTATATATATTTTGACCCAGTGGTTGGATTTTCTTTTTTATTTTCAGAGTAAGAGACCAGGTGCCTGAACAGTATCTTTTCTGATCGTTGGGCTCCTTGAAATACCTTGCTGAGGATGTGTTGCTGCCCTGCAGGACAGGTTCATTCCCGAGAAGAGATGGGGCTCTCTCAGGAAAGAGCATTTAGGGCAGAACCTAGGAACTGTCCACCAGGATCATCTCCACTGACCCCTCCCTGGGCTCAACCCCTCCTCTCAGCAAAAGGATACCTTCTGAACTGAGTCTTTGGAGTCACTTTGTAGGCTAATCGAGATGCTTTCTGAAGAAAAGGAAATTAATTATTCCATAGCTATATTTTGTGTTGTTCTGCTGTGAAATGCCATAAATACTATAAAATCTTTACTATGCCAAACACTGGGCCCCCAACCAGCCGGCTTCTACTTTCCACCTTGCAAAAACAATCCCCAACCACACTGGGCTCCCACATCCCATCAATTTAATAGGTACACAGTAGCCTGTTTAAAACCCTCCAATCCTAAACAGAAGGTGATCGGGGAATCTGGAGACCACAGGCTAGGACTTTGGGCTCCTTTGTGGGGAAGAGGATGGCAGCCGTTAGTTTGAAAAAAGCTTGCCTACATGTTATCTCAGAAGTCAGGTTCATCAGACAAGCTCTGATCTGCAAATGAACTGGTTCCCCCTTTCTCCTTTTCTGACTTTTTATTTATTTATTTATTCATTCATTTATTCATTCTCCTTTTGAAATTCACAAAACCAAAGAGGAAAAAAAAAAAAAAAAAAAAAAAAAAGCCTTACCACCAACACATGGAATTAAAAACCAAAGATTGTGTCTTTCCAAACCCTTTTCCAGTCCTTCCTCTTGCCTCAAGCAATTTGCCAGATTGACAGGCGTTGGCCAGCTGACATTGGAAAAGCCTGAAGTGCCCAAGAAAGGACAGGATTTTCCCTTCAGCTCATTTTCATGAGAAACGTGATAAATAATACATGGCACTTTAATAAGACCTTATCTGAGTGATTTAATGAAAAACAAATACATTATGTAAGGAACCAATAGCTACTCTCAGCTGCCCTGATTCAACACAGATTTTCCAGCTCCATTTCCTCCCAAACTTGAAAACTCCCAGTGCTGATTGGATTCCTACAGACCCGCTTTGCAATAATGACTCAGACTTCGCCTCAAACTTAGGTCTTCCAAGTCAGGCCCATTGGAAGTATGTAAAGTAAAACCATAGCATCCAGATATTCCAAAGCCGTGGCAGGATTATCCAGAGTCCAGATCTATTCTCCAGACAACCAAGCACCAGCTTCCCTGCAGAGCAAACACCAGCACAGGACACCACTGCACAAACATGCAACCACAGAAAGGGAGCACAGGGGCCATTTCACCATGGATGACATCACAGTGACAATCAGGAGAAGAATATTCAAAGACCCCTTCGAATCAAATGGAAGCATTCTATCTGCAACTATTATTTTTCTCTCTCGATGACAAAACTTTGTCAAGTCTTTTAGGCAGCATCTGGGGATACAGAATTTGAATTCCATCTTAACAGAGTACCAAAGAGCCACATCAATGCCACTTGTTCCAGAATGATCCTTCTACATCAATTAATGGGAGAAGTCGGGAAAGTAAATACTCTTGTCTCTCTCTACAAAGAATGCCTGGGCCCTCCATGTGTCCTGGGCGTATACACTGTGTGTGCATTCAAGGGCTGCCCTGGCCTTTCAGCTGCAAAGACTATTAATTGGATAATGACCACACGTACCCTGTAGGAAGCCAAAGGGGTACAGAAAACTAGCAATGAATAATGTCTTCTTCCAATGACCCACACAATAGTCATTGAAACATTTTTCTTTCCCCAAATTTGCCATTGATTTAAAGAAGAGAGGAAATAGGGTTTTTTTTTTTCCTCTTTCACAAGTCCTTACTATAAGTTCTTAAGGCTGTCAAAATAGCAACCAGTTCACAAATGGATGCTTTCTATGGAAGTTGCCCTGCCTCAGAGCAAGAAGGACTGTAGTTACAGAAAGAAGGACTTCTTGATCTTAAGTATGATTACACTAGGATTAGCTCGGTGGCAATGCCCAGATGTGTCTTAAAAGTATTTCAGTCTGACTTCCATATTTGAATATGGGTAACTACACAGTCGCAATCTTCAACAAATGAAGAATTAAAGTATCTTTAGAAAAACTTGTTATTTATTATCCCTATCCCGGGTATTTTGACTGACTTACTCGTTCAAACACTCAAATGCTATTTAGTTAGTACAGACCTCATCCTGAGTGCTGGTCTAGCCCCTGGGGCTGTATCAGAGGGGAGGGGTAAAGAAATACCCCTAATATCAGCGTGTATATTCTAGTGGGGGAGAAGGTAGAAAATAAACAACACAGATAAGAAATAAGTAAACTGTGCTGCATAATAGAAGGTAATGACTGCTGTGGGGGAAAGAAAAGGCAGGTCAGGATCAGGGATTCGGGAAACCAGGAGTGGGCAGGTCCCAGTGAGCACTACCTTAAAAATAAAATAAAATGCAGTTTGTGCTTCAAGGGAGCCTCCTGCACCCTTGCCCCTCCCATTTTGTTGCCAAGCCTCAGAGTCGTCTAGAATATAAATTCTGGAACTTTCTGTGGCCCAACTACTAAATTGTATTGGAAAGCTGGGAACTTCTAGTGGTGAAAAACCAGAAATAGTTTCACCTGCAGCTTTGACCACTGAACATACAGAGTTTAATACAGTGCCTGACATACAGTAGGCACTTGGAAAATACTGAATTGCGGGGTGGATGGTTGGATGGATGGATCCATGCAACAGGAATTAGGACTAAATGACTTCTTGCTGTCTCTTTCTGCTCAGTGGTCTAAGGATTGAGTTTTCCTTTTAGCTCTGTCTATGCTAAGCCAGTCTCTAGTCCTCTAAAATGGGGTCTCTGCTCCAGATGGTTCCTCTGAGTTGTTCTGCAGAAGCTCCATCCTTCAGATCTAGCTCCCGGGGAAGAGCAGGCTCACTCTGAGCACCAACTCAGAGAGCTGAGGATGCACTATCACTCCAGTGAGCACACATTCCTCCCTCAGAGTAGTGGCTGCATCTCAGGCAGAACCAGGTCCAAACACTCGGTGACAACTGCTTTGCATGCAATGACAGAATTGAGGCCAGTGATTAGAGTCTGCTTCTGTGCACAGGACCCTCAAAGTCCTTGAGTTTTCTAGCCTGGCTCTGGGTTGTCAGTGAGCCCAGGACTAAAAGCAAGCCTTGCTTGCAAAAACAGAAGCACAGACACAGGCAGCTCCCAGCTAGCACTCACTACCAAAGCTCTTTTCAAAACTACCTTGCTTGGGTATAATCGTTGACTACCTCTTCTGCCCAAAAGACTGACATGGGTCAGTATACCAAAAATGAATTAACTAAGTGAAATTTCCACCAATAATATCTAAGATTGATATGGCTATGAAGAAATAAATAATCTCATATATGGATAGTGGGAGTCAAAATCATTATGGATCTGGAGATGACAATTTGGCCTTCATTCTCAACACTTAAAATACATGCATTTTTCAAGGTAACTATGTCAATTCTAGACATCTGTTCTACCAAAATAGTTGAGATGGACCCAGAGACACGTGTATCCAGATTTTCACTCTAGGTTGCTTAGAAAAGCAAACGATCAAGAGCCCAGGTATAGGTGCTAACAAAGTAACCTCCAAGTGTACAATGTACCTGTTGAACATGAATGACCAATTCTGTGTCTTCCCTGCAAAAATTTCTAAGAAAGATCTCTAAGAAGTTTCAGAGTACATGTAATAAAATTTCAGATTTGAAAATGAAAGCAAGCAAGAACAAAATCCCAGAACCTTTCTGCATGTGTGTGCATACACAGACATGCATGCAGGCATTGGCATGTATGTACATGGATAAAAATGCACATGCATACAAAAATAGGGAATGCATGGAAAAGGGCCTGGGAGAATAAAATTAAAAAATATGTTCATGTCTAGGGAAATGAGGCAGGGGGACTGGGAGATTTTCAAGTTTTGTTTTATGCAGATTTATGTTCTTTGAGTTTTCACAATAAGAATGTTTGTGCATTACTGTTATAACAAAATAGACTAATGCTATTATTATTGTTGCTTCTGCAACTATTACAACTACCCTGTTGTTGTGAAGACCCCAGGCTATGTGTTCCTAAGGGTACTATTTTTGAATGCTGATAAATGTAAACTGACTTATCCCCACATTGCCATGAATGTTCTGGATATTTAACATCCACAGTTAAAGAAAGAAGCACAGAGACGTAACTTACAACCTTGTTGCTGTTTACAGCATAACTTCTTAGGGACAAGATTTTCTGCCTATCTATTCAAAATGAAGACAGAGGGGCCCAGCTTCTTGCTCTGCCACCTCCTCAGGACCCAAGGCTGTGAGAAATCAACTGCTGGGCAGGACACTGCATATGCCTTCGTGGAAAATAAGGGACACAACCAATTTGCACACCGAGGTATGTCTGGCTGTTTGTTGGATAGGGCGGCTTGTCTTGGCCCAACTTATAAACCAGAAAGATACAGAAAGTGAGTTTGTGCATTTTGTTCCTGCTAGCTGAGACCCAAAGTCCCTTCCTTCTCCCCTGCAGGCCCAGTGAGGAGCAAACTCAGGAGACACATTAAGTGTAGTGTCCCCTGCCCCCTGCTTTCCCACGGGAGCAGGCTCCCAGCTGCTGAGCACAGGATCCACAGAGGGGCAGCAGGAAAAGCTTGCCCTTGGAGCCCTGAGCAAGGGCACTCCACAGTGAGAGACCACTGAGTGCCGGGAAGCAGGGTGTTGGCATTTATCTCTACATACATCCACAATGGCTGCATTTTTTAGGGTTAGCAGAAACAAGGGACACAGGCGCAGAGAGAAGAGACCCACAGCTCTTCCCAGGGTATTCTGGATTCCTGCATTCTTGCAAGGGAGGGGACAGATTTGCCTGCAGCCAGCCCAAAGGCAGCACCATGACCCTCTAAAGCTATTGTGGGTAACAGTTGGTGTCCCAGAGAAAAGTCCAGAAAGTCCAAGAACTTTGAAAATAGTCTCATGGCTCACATCCATAGCCAGGGGCAGTATAGAGAGCCCATTGCTGCATAAGTAGACTTATGTCCACCGCGAAGGTGTCTCGAGTCCAAAGAAACACAAACTGGATATAAAATGTGTGACCAGAGGCATGTGAGTTAACCACCCTGAACTTTAGTTTCTTCTTCCATAATATGGAACCAATAATAGTACCCACACAGATTGGCCAATGATTATCAAATTTCCCACCCTGCTCTTTAATTTATGAACTATTACAATAAAAGTTTAAAAACAGTGAAGGAATTGCATGAAATTCACAAGTTTTACATTCATGGCCAAGATAGTAGGTTCACACACACACACACACACACACACACACACACAGTTACACACACCATCTGCTATCATCACCATTTCAGAAAGGAAAGGGCATTTTACACCAAAAAGTAAAAAAAGAAGAAGGACATAATCTCAAAATAAAGGACAGCCTTTCAAATTGATTAAATTTAGGTCTATTAAAATTTTCACTAAATTGCCCTTAATTTTCTCATTTAGTGGCAGTCTGTTGGAAATGTCATTATGGAATCAGATGAGTCTGTGGATCAGCATTTGGGAACCACGGAGATAATGAATGTAAAGTGCTTCTCAGCCCAGGCACCGGTGCTCGAAGATTCAAGAATTCATGCTCAGTGTAGTGGGGACGCTTGAGGACAATTAGCAGCCACCCTCGCTGGGCCCACAGGTGCTCCCTCCTCAGCACCATGACCACAAAACCAACGGGGTGCCTGCTCATTTCTGAATCCCCTGACCCCTGGCCCACAGAGCAGCATGTCTGTCTCAAAGGAGAGGCTTAATAAAGACCAGATGAATGGAATGTGTGGCAGCCTCAGAGCTTATTCGCTGTCCTCAATGACAGCCTGCCACTCAAGGCCACCCTGAAAGTGTCCTGCCATGGGGACTTGGGTGCCTCTTCTGGTTCACAGGAGTACCCTGCATGGTGGAATCCATCTTTTGGAGCTTCCCTGCCAAAGTCCTGGCTCTGGCTCAGACTTCCATAGGTGCCGGCAAACACCTGTTGACCTACACACTCTTCAAACTCAGTTCTCTTCTCCCTGATGGGGAACAGGACTAATTTTTCTTTCTCAATTCAGTTGTTAAAAGATAATATCAGGTGACCTGTATAAGTCGTGAGGTTGGCATCTGCCGTCTAGCAACCATTCAATACGTGGTAGTGACCATTATTATGGATTAGTTTTATGTTCAATCCCTGACCAGTTGATGCAATTCCTTCTTTTTGCCAATAATTCACACTTTCAAGACTAACAAAGCCCATATGTGAATGTAATGACTGACTTCAAATGTAAGTTTTTAAAAGATGGTGGTTAGATGACACGGTAGTATACAGAAATGTATAGATATCACCTTTCTGTTCCTGTCTTCTGAGTACACAATTTACTTAACCTTGCTAAGAAGTCAGCTCAACACCAGTGTACACTCTTATGTACATTTGTTGATGGTCCTCATCGACAAATCCTTACCCAGCTGCATCTCACAAAATGTCAGGTCAATGGCTTCGCTGTGTTTTGGAGACTGACTAGGGTAACACATGTGAGAACATTACCTCTGGCCAGATGACAATCTTTTGTTTTTTTTTTTTTTTTGATCTTCATGAAACCCAGTGCAACAGATTTTGATGGCTCCGATTTTCATGAGAAGTAACCGAGGTTGCAGGAAGAGAACACGCCTTCTGCTGATAAGAGGTGGGAATGATGTTTGTGCTCAGGTCTACTGAGCGAGGGAGTAGGGAAGTCTTCACATCATGCTGGAGCAGCTTCCCGATCATCACCCTCATTGTCCCCACCATCATTTAAACCGTTTCCAACACCTGAACCCAGCGAGCAGTTTGCCAGAGCATTGTTCTCTGTCAGTTCCTCCGTGATCTTTCCCCTTCCAGGAATCCATCATGATCCTGCCCCCATAATTTTATAGTGAGATTTTCCTAGCTAGCTAATCCCTACCCAATTGCCAGAAGGCAGTAGCACCCCATCCACGGCCCACCCTAGGCTTTTCAAAAGCAAAGACCCTACGCCCAGTCTCTTTGGCCAACACCCTTCGATCACCACCGCTGGCAAAAGTGGCAAGTTATAGAGATGGTGTTCTATCATCTCAGGCAACTGATAGATGGCAGGAAAGACCGGAGGTGGATCCCCAAATTAAAACATACCCAGAGCAGGCAAATACCTCAGTTCCCAAGGAAGCTCTGCTGACACAATAGGTTTCAGGGGTGATGTTGGAGCAGAGGGCAATGGCTGGCACCAGAGAGGGTGGGAGTTGGCTTCCAGGCACAGGACAGAATGTAAGTGCGTGGGACCAGGGAGGGTAGGCGGCAGAGACAAAAAGAGCTAAGTGGTGATTTCTCCTAATGAACACGTGGGTGAGAGGTCTACTTTGGGAAGCCTCCACACCCCACCCACTCTCTGTGTTTCAACTTTCTGGATGGAACTTGAGCAAACTTGAAGGCAAACAAAGCCTGCAGAAGGTTCTTTCTTGTTCTGCAATAAGCTTGGCTGCAGGTCCCTTGACCCTGTAGATGCTCAGAAGTATTTATCTTTATGCAACCAGAGTCGCCCACAAGCATCTCTGACTCAAAGGAACCTCACCTTTAACATCTCAAGCTCGGAAATAATCCATGTGACCTTGACCTTCACAAGGTCCTGTCCTGGCACACAGGTAAGGGACACCACAGGGACTCTCAGTTCTTGGCACTCTTAGCACACCTTCAAAGCCGGGTGATTGCTGGTGTGGAGCTAGGAAGGATGTAAGGACACACGAAACTGGGTTAGTTGCAGAAATTAGGAGGTAACAGTGCAAATGTATCAGACGCTGGGTGGAAAACCTCCCTGGTCCCAAGGTCTCATACACCAGCTCCAGTCTCCCCAGTCTCAGCCCCCAGGGTGTGATGGATTCACAGTTTCAGGCATCTCACCCTCTCCACTCATTGGCCTGCCAACCCAAGGTTTTACATCTTCTTCCGCTGAACTCCATGACAAGGACCCGCACGTGAAAATACGTCCCTCCCCGTGTTCTGCCTTCAGTCTCCTACGTAAGGCACTGGTGACGTCCATGGACATGAACACTTGGGAGCAGTAAGTCTCACTTTAGAAATATGATTCTAGAAGGAACTGGACTTCTCATCCTTCAGAGTGACATTTGGCTAAATCTTATCACTTATTTTCAGGTATTTCTCTTCCTTCCTTTTCCTTTCCCTTTTCCCTCAGGGAGTCAGAGAACACATGCTTGCACTCCGCTCCATGTCTCCTGCTCCTCAGAAGCTTGACCTCACTTGTCCCCAAGTCCTTGAGGAGATCCCCCTCTCACCCAGTTTACGTCAAGCCAAGGTCCCACACCAGAACTCTCCTCTGCAGAAGAGGCGCCATCCTCCCCCCTCCCCCCACATTGCAAGCACAGCCTCGCCTCCACCTGGTTGCGCATAGAGCAATTCAAGACCCTTTGGTCAAATGCTCAGGTACGAGAAAGGTGGTGCATCTGGTGGTGGGACCCTCTGGTGCGCAGTCCTGCAGACTCCAAGTCTCACAGGCACCACGGTGGGCTCTTCCGTTCTCCTCCTGGACCTTCACGTGCTTTGTGACCCACACCTGTGACACGCACACACGCACACACACAGGCTTCAGGACGTGGCTGGGACAGTTCTCCCACTTGTTCACAGCAATGATTGGAAGCCACTGGGTCACACTCTATGGGATCTGGACGGCTCTCCCCAGGTCCCCAGCCCGACCTCTCTCTTCAAGTCCCATCTCAAGAAGGATCACGACCTTGGATCTGTCTCCTGCAGTCTCTCACCAGCATCCTCTACTTTTCTACTTCTAACATCACCCAGCAAGGCCTTTGGACCCCTGCTCTTTGCATGGCTGATGTTCCTGGGGTTAAAGGCACTTACTCGACCTTGAAACCAGGACGGCCGCCCTCCTCACTTTCCCCTGCTGCCCTGAAGAGTCAAGTGACGCCCACGTGGCATGGTTCTGAACTCCCGTCTCCCTCTCCCTTCTCCTCTGCTATGTCCCATGGATCACATTCATCTCTGAAATGAGATTTTTTTAAAAGAAAAGAAGTGGTACTTCTCTAGCTGGTTCCTCCACACTCAGCCTTGGCTCCCCTGACTCACACTACATTGATTCCACAGAGGAATTTGAGGTGCACAGAGCCATGCATGTCCGTCATCTGCTAAGAAGACGCTGGGGATCCACCCCACCCATGTGGGACCCTGTGAATGGCCTCAGCCCGGGTCATTCCTGTCTTACCACGTAAAGGCACTTCCATGCAATAACCTGTCTCCGGAGTCCAGTGACCTCAAACCCTGTGTTGTAATCGCCTATGCCCAGCGCCTCTGAATACATCTCCAAATATGCATATATGCATCTCTTCCTGAAAACACTTTAGTGATATGAGTGTACAAATCCCAGCAGGCCAGGGTCCCATTAAGTAAATAATCACAGGTGGAAGGTGCGTTTTGGTGTGTTGTGCGTGCGTGGTGGAGCTGGGGGTGCTGGATGCCCACGTGTGTGCCTGCTCTCTGCAGGGCAGGCCTGCGTACGCACTGAGAGCACTGAGCTGTCCACAGGATGCTGGGACTCTGTCGCCCTGAGAGCTCGTTCCTCATCTGTTTCTCCCTCTGCTGTTCCACGCTGCATGTATGCGTGCGCATGCTCCCTGACAACCTTGGGTTGTCCATATGGTGTTGTAGCCCCATCTCCTAAGAAGAGCCCGTGGCTGCTTGTAGCAGGTGCTTGCGAAATGCTGGTTGAACGAGTGAGAAAACTTGGAAATGACAATAAGGTCCCCCTCCACTTCCAGGTTTCTGGGATCCATTTCATTCACTCATGGGTTAAGCGGTTTCTTTCCTTCTCAGCTCCATCTTGAATTTATTCTCTGTGCCAAGTGTGGTGCTGGCCCTGGGGACACAAGGGCCCAGAAGTAGGGAGATGGAGTTTACGTTCTGGATTAATCAGAGATGTTAAGGTCATCTGGTTACAAGGATTACTTTCTCCAACTTTGTATCAGTATGTGAATCAGCATTTTTCTTAATATCATGCAACAAATTAAAATACTGAAGTGAATTGTATTACGAGGATAATTGAAAATAATATTAGTTATCTACATTCCCAATTTCAAATATTAGTGTTCATCAAAATAGCCTCATTTTCTCACTGATTGGCTTTATAATAAATGTTTCATATTTGAATTTATAAAATTCATCTCTAATTCGGTTCCTTTCATCTCTTTTATGAATGGAGTTTCACGTAACATTTATTTCTATGAGGGTGTAACTGCATGTATGGATTGAAGACCACCAGTCTGCTCTGTGATACTGGGAGGCTCAGAACATAGGCTAACCTTCTCTGAGGACATGCTGTGGGGCCACAGAGCTGACTGTAACTCTGCTCTGCCTTCCTGACAGTACCGTGGATGATAACAAGAACTGGGGAGAAAGACACTGGTTCTGAATCTTGGGTCTGTTATGCCCTGGTTGGATGACTTTTGACAAGTTGTGGAAATTTTTCAAGTCCTGGATTACTATAGCAAATTCATGGTTGTTCATTTTTTGTTTTTTTTTCCCCACAAGCTTGAATTTGGATAACATGATATAATCCATGTAAATTTCTTAGTGCAACCACTGGCTCATAGTGCCTGATGTGGCTTAGCTTCAAGGATGATAAGATGATGATGATGGTGGTGATGCTGGTGTTGTGATAATGGTGGTGGTGATGGTGATCATGGAAGTGAAGATGTAAGTGGTGATGGTGGTGGTGATGGTGCTAATGGTGGTGACGATGACAGTGGTGGTGATGGTAATGATGATAATGGTTTTGATGGTGATGGTGGCGATGGTGGTGATGGTGGTGGTGATGGTGGTGGTGATGGTGGTTATGGTGGTGGCGATGGTGGTGATGATGGTGGTGGTAGTGGTGGTGATGGTGGTGATGATGGTGGTGGTTTTGATGGTGGTGGTGGTGGTGATGGTGATGGTGGTGGTTTTGTTGGTGATGGTGGTTGTGGTGGCAATGGTGGTGGCGGTGGTAGTGGTGGTGATGATGGTGGTGATGGTGCTGATGATGGCGGTGGTACTCATGTTGGTAAAGGTATCCAGGCTCCTGCTGGGTGTGAATACAAGGGTAAGGCAATGTAAATTGGCCCCTGAGGAAGAGAAAGCTCTGTTCTCTTGGGTTAGAAAGCCAGGAAGCCCTTTTTTCACCTTTCTAAGGAAAACCCTCTGCTGCTTCCTGACCCTGCTCTTCTCCCTTGACTCTGCTGTTTCCAGTTAAGGAAGTCCTGGAAGACCTGCCAGCACATGGCTCCCTGCAGTCCCTCCTCACAACTGCACCTGGTGGTCTCTGAGGAGACACCTGTGCATCAGGCAGGAGCTGGCACCCGTGTTTTCTGGGGAACGCTATTTTGTAACCTCCTCCGTGCAAATGCCATCCTCAGGGTGCTGATGCTTGCCCTGGTGCTCAGACTCTCCTCGGGCGCCAGCCTCCCTTTCTCCAACCTCCCCCATTCACCAGCCAAGCTATTTGAACATGGCTTCCTCTGCACAGCTGATGTCCTATCAAGACACACGCAATTACAGGAAATGCCACAAAGTAGCAAAGCCAAGAATCACTGAGCATCGGCTGTGTGCTCAGCCAAGTGTTTTACTTTCATTGTCTCCTTTCCTTCTTCCCAGCAGTCTAGTTGGCAAGGAAACACAACCCATCCCATTTTACAGGCAAGGAAACTGAGAGTGGGATAAAGTAATCGCTTACTTAAATTCACACAATGAAGCCCCCACCCAGGGCGGTGTGATGTCTTTACCTTGGACCTTGATTTTACTACATAATGCATTCCTAAAAATGGATTTTGAAGTGGAATATCTGAAAGTTGACTCCTTTACATAGGAGTCCTCTGAAGATGGGTCCTTTCCCTAGAAATTAAACTGGATTATAAAATTCCAAACTATGGGTCAGAAGATGCTGCCGTCCCAAGACACCTGTGGGCATCTTCAGATACCACAGCATCTCCCTGTTGTATAGAAATCAGGATCAGGGAGGAAAGAGCTCTGGCCTTGGTCCAGTGCCTGTAGGGGACCAAGGGCATGGGTTTCCTGTCCTTCCACAGAACATGAATAAACAGACATCAGCCAGAAAATGCAGGCAGCGTTGGCTTGAAGTTTTGGTGAAATATCCACTCATACAAGAACTAGTTTTCTAACCATTCCATTGAGATTATATCCCAACAGTTTCCAAACTACAAATGGGAAGAAAAGCTTATAAAGCTCAGCAATTGTGTATGAAAATGCACAGAAACAGACGTGTGTAAGGGGAGAGGGACAGTGATAGACACACGCCTATGTGGCACTGTCCCTTGTGTGCAAGGTCCATCTGTATCCACGGTTGATGCTTAGGAACACAGAGCTTGGAATCCCAGTAATCCTTGAACGTCTCTCTTCCTAGATCTACATCTGTATATCTATACCCAAAGCTTCCAGGAAACACACTCGTTAATAGTGGTGTTGCAATGACAGGCCACTTTTCCTGGTTTAATTTGTATTGTTAGTATAGATGAACCACAGTTTGTTTTAATGGACCAGGAAAATGGTCACAGCAAACAAAAGAACACAGATTCCTCTTCTTCCTCTTTTACTTTTAAAGTGGCCCAAATCAGAATGAAGACACCCTCCCCATGACACCCCGGGCCGCGGGTCGCCCTGAATGAGAGCCGCGGGGGCTCGCTCTCCCTCCCAGCAGCTCTGACCTCCCTGCTCCCCAGCCCTGTGGAGGCAGCCCCACGAGGAGTCTAGAAGGAGACACGTGGCACCCTGGCACAGTTCCTGAGCACCCCGCTCTCCACGCCAACCAGCCGCATCCCAGGCACCAAGGAGGGCTCCTCCTGCAGGCAGCTCATCATTCCATTCCAGTGGCGTTTCTTTTTCTTTTTTTTGGGTGCTGGGGATTGAACCCAGGGCCTTGTGCTTGCAAGGCAAGCACTACCGACTGAGCTATCTCCCCAGTCCCTCCAGTGGCGTTTCTGTCATTTCTATTTTTATTACGAGAACTGCTTGTCTTTACCAGCTCCTCGTACACCGATCAAGACGTTACGAGGTCCTGCACTTTCCTCCGGCAAATGAGAATTCCTAATCTCCTCTCTCTATTAAGCACTGTGCTATTTCCGTCAGCTCCACCAATCTCTATTTCACACTCTAAGACCACGAGGGTCCCGGAAGGAGGCTGGCCTCCCCAGGGGAGCCCACCTTCACATTCCGGAGGCTTCCATCACTGAGCACCTGTGCAATAGGAAAAGCATCCACGTAGATTGGACCTGGCTGATTGAAGCAGGATCTCATTTAAAGTATGAAGTCTGAATTCTCACTGCACCCTTCCAGAGTATACCTACAGGGAGGGTATTTCCTTAAGGAGATGCAGGGAAACTGCAGGAACACAGAGCTTGGAATCCCACTGATCCCTGCCGGGCATGGGATGGTGAAGCAGAAGCACAGAGAAGTTTGCTCTTGTTACTTTTAGTCAAAATTATGTCCAATAATGTCGATGGTGCTAAAAACATCCCCTTATATTGAAGCCTGCTCCATGCTAGACCTTCTGAAAGTTATTTACATACATTATTTTATTAATCCCTATGCCAACATTTTTATTCATGCATCCACTCATTCATTCCTCATTTAATTCATCTATAAATATTTATAGAGTGGTAAATTATGTTCTAAGGATGCACAGCGTTCCCAGTACACAGCAATTCAACACAAACAAGCAAACAAACAAACTCATTCCTTGAATGGAACTTTAGAGTCTACTGGCAGAGACAGACGAAAAACCAGTCAAATCAGTTTCTTATAAACTGGAGCCCCAATATTTTCACTTTTAAGTGTTTATTCCAGGCAAATGGAAATTTACATTCAAGCAAAAATCTATACATGAAGGTTAATATTAATTTTACTCATAATAACTAAAAAGAAGAATTGCTCTAGATGTGTTTCAACAAGTGAATGGCTAAAGAAACCATGGTATATCCATAACATGGAATACTACTCAGCAATGAAAAGGAACAAGGACTATTGATATACATAATAGTGTGGATGAGTCTCCAGGGAATTTTGTGGAGCACAACCAGTAAACCTTCAGAGGTTAGGTACTACATGGAAGGAAAAATGGTGAGGTTAGCGTTTACCAGAAATTAGAAATTCGAGGGGAGGGGATGGAAGTAAATGTGGTTCAAAAAGGGCAGCAGAAGAAATCCTGTGGCTGGGAATGTTTTGTATTTGCCTCTGGTAGTGGATACAGGAATCAGCCAATGTGATGAAATGTGATAAAATTTAAAACTAGGTCCCACCCCCCCATACACACATGCACACACACATTAGTACAAGTGGGGAAATTTGCCTGAGATCAGTAGACTGTGTCAATGTCATTATTCGGGCTGTGATATTGTACTATAGTTTTGCCAATACTACTGCTGAGGAAATCTGGGTAAAGGGCATAGGGGAGCTCTCCATACTATTTCTTACAAGTGCATGTGGTTCAACAATTATCTCAATAAAAATTCCAACTGAAATTGAATTACATGGTTAGTTTTTAAAGGCCAGTTGTGAGCCTGACACGGTGGTGCACAGCTGTAATTCCAGCAGCTTGGGAGGCTGAAGCAGGAGGATCACAAGTTCAAGACCAGCCTTGGCAACTTAGCGAGGCCTTAAGCAACTTAGCAAGACCCTGTCTCCACATAAAAAATAAAAGGGGCTGGGGCTGTCACTCAGTGGTTAAGGGCCCCTGGGTTCAATCCCCAGTATCAGAAAAATAAAAAATATAAAGACGAGTTGTGACAAATGCTATAAACGAAAAGAAGAGGGTGTTAAGCACAATAAAGAAGCCAGAGATAGCAAGCAGATGGATTTAGACCAAGGAAGAGGTGGTTTTCCATTGGGCGATGTGGGGCTGGGAGAGACGTGGGCGGCAGAACGTTCCCGGAAAGGAAACCGTGTGGCGGGTGCACAGAGTGCGCATGCGCCGGCAGCAAGCGGACAGTCTGCGAAGGGAGCCTGGGCCTGGAAGGCAGCAAGCAGGAGCTGAGGGCCTTTTTGCGGCTGTGAGGACTGCTAGTCTCAGCAGGAGCTACGGTGTTGCCATTTATGTTGCTACAGTCAAGTGAGGCTCAAAGAAACTCTGGGAGGTCACAGGGCTAGGAAGTGTCAGACCCTGGGTTCCACACCAAAGCTCTATGTCCACGGCCTCTCTTCCGAACATCTTTATCAAGTTAAATAGGCACTAGTGTCCGACCAGCAACAGCACTCCTAGGAATTTACCCGAGAGAACCAAATTTATAGTCCAGAAGTAACTTTACGTGAATGTTTGTAGCAAGTTTTTCATAATCAGTCCAAACCCACAACCCAGATGCCCTCCAACTATTGCATAGATACCCCATGGCACAGCTATACCACAGAACGCTGCTCAGCAGTAAAGAGGAAGAATGAAGTATTGCTAGGTGCAGACACATGGACAAATCTCAGATCCACTGTGCTGAGAGAGAAGTCGGACCCCAGAGCCACCTACACCTGGTGCCACTTACCTGGCATTCTAGAAGAGATGGGAGATTCCCAGGGACTGGGGCTGCAAACAGGTCCCAAGGAGACTCTTTGGAAAGGTGAACAGGTTCCATATCCTGATGCCGGCGGGCGGGGGGGTGGGGGGGTTACATCACTGTGTGCTTTTGTCAAAACTTGCAGAACAATATACTAAAAAGGCTGAACCTTACTGCATGTAAATGTTGCCTCAGCAAACCTGACTTTGACGTATGGATCTGATGAGATCAGCAGATAGAGATTAAAGCAGGAGGAAACCCTTTCTCACTTCTGGGAAGTTCTGAGTGGCCCTAGGAGACGAGAGTACCAAGACACAATAAGGGGACACTGAATGAGGAGAGAGCTTTGGTGGAGGTGGGTACCATCCAGGGAGGTGCTGGGGTGGGGGCAGGGTACAGAACGCCAACCACTGTTCCCCACCCAGGCTGCTTCCCACCTCCCGGCCCGCATGGGAGGCGGCGCCACCTGCCAGTGGTCTCCCCACATCGTCCCAGCTGCTTGAGTCTGTAGGGGGACTGAGCCCTGCTGGTTCACAGGATCCTGCCCTTCCCAGCATGGCTGGAAGGAGCAAAAGCTACAGAGAAACTGCTTGATGTTTTCAGCATCCTGGTCCTGCCCGGTACTACCTGCGACTGGGTTTTGTGAGCTAGTTCTTGATTATGATGACGATGAGCCTTTATATAAAGTGGCTTTATGTTCCCGACCATTTCTAAGACCCTGTGCTTTGCGATGAGTTTGCTGTTCCACAGATATTGGTAGCACACAGGAATAATGGAAACCCATGCTACTGCCATTTGCCCGTCCCACCGTCTGTGATCTGAGGAAATGCGGGATGAAAATGAGCGTGAGGGAGGCCAACGCCACCCTCCATCCTCAGATGTCCACCCCAGCCTGCAGAGGGGTGGTCAAGGCTGTGTCAGCGCGAACTGAAGCCAAAGTGCAAATGAGCCCATCTTCCCTCACTACCTCTGCTCTCATCTAGACCAGAAGCCCCAAGGAGAAAGGAGTCAGAAACTTCATTGTCTCACGACAGTGCCCCAAATCCTGCCCACAGGATGACAATATTCAGTGGAAACTTCTAGAGTGTTCCGCGAGAGCCAACCCTTTCATCACAAATTCATGAGGTGGACGCTGACCTCAATATCATCCCCACTTTGCAGAGGACCAGCGCTCACCGCAGGGCTGTGTGCTGCCCTCTTAAGCCTCCCCTGGCAAGGGGGGCAGTCTGCCCGCCACTCAGGGCTATGCCATCCACCCTGAGAGCAGAAGCTCATTAAGTCCACCTGTGGTCGATGCAGGAGGTAGTCCCTACTGCCATCATGCCATGTCTCTGGCGGGTGCCAATATGGCTGTAGAGTGGTGATTCTCAAATGGGGCTGATTTGACTCCAGGAGGGAGATGGGGGAAGGCCAGGGCTGCTGCCACACACTCACAATGGCCAGGACACAGCACAGTGACCTATCTGGCCCAAAATGTCAGCAGCCTCCCTACTGAGAAGGCTTGCGCTGGCTTGCAGTCCCCCACCTGTGCCACTGCTCTGTCAGTAGGGAGGTTCTCAGAGAAGCGACCCCGCTGAGAGATGCCCACGCTCATCCCAGGCTTGAGTCATGGTGGTCTTCCTTGCATGAGGAGCCCCACATGGAGTCACAGGAAGGGCTGGCAAAGCACACGGCGTCTCTCTTACCTGCCTCCCCTGTTCTCTTCTCTTTGGTCATAGGTGAGGTGACCCTAAGGCTCCCTCGGATAATGCACAGTTTCTGCACATGCTTTGCTTAGCCAAGGGATCAGGGATTCCCGATCCCTCTTAGTATTCTCTTGAGGGGCTCCTGGAGATTGAACCCAGAGATGCTTCACCACTGAGCCACATCCCAGCCCTTTTTATCTTTTATTTTGAGACAGCTTCTCACTAAGTTGCTGAGGCTGGCCTCAAACTGGCAATCCTCCTGCCTCAGCCTTCCTAGTTGCTGAGATTATAGCCATGTGCCACCACACCCAGTTCTTAATATTCTTAGGATAGTGAGATGCAGCAGAAAGTGAGATGCAGGATACCTGCATCCAAATAGCCATTTGCTCTGTGTAGCTGGGAGTGTTCCCCAAGTTCTCTGAGACATGGATTTGTTTCTTTTGCAATGAAGGAAAAGACGGACAGTAGAGAACAACAGCTAAATAAATTCAAGGTGCATATTGTGCTTCTGTTCAACACTGCACAAGACCAAAACGCTGATCATAGCATCAGATTTAGGGCTGAGATTCAAAAGCTTGGAGGGCCAACCCTGCAGAGGTCCACTCAGGGTGTCTGATGTAGGACTGTCTCCAGGGCCAGCACACCCAGCATCTGAGCATGTGGCCACCTCTGTGGCTGTGACTCTGGTCTCCCAGGCCCACTGGTTTCTCAAAGCTCATCCCCAGTGGAGCCCAATGAACCGACGATCAACTTCCCCTCCCCTGTTGTGAGTCATCCCGGGCTGGTTCTGAAGTAGGGACCAGAAGCTTGGCCACCTCCAGAAGTTACTTTCCTCGTGGGATTTTACACCAGAGAAAGATGAGCTCTGAGCCCTCTCCAGGGGGCAGTTCAGGTCAGGCTGCTTCCCACTGCACCTGGCCTGCCATCTAAGTGACTGTGTCTGCCAGCCGTCACAAGGGCCCAGCTCAGCCCCAGACAGACGGCCGCTCTCTGTTCCTAACACTATTCTAGTCCCTACTGTAACAGGGTACCCTCATCCCCTCCACCCGCCACACAGTGCCCCAGAGGACAGGGCAGGACTTGCCGGCCACCGTGAGCAGGCACTTGGCTCAGACCCCAGCCTGGAAAGGACTCTGTAAATGGCTGCTGAATCAACGGATAATGGAAAACCTGTTCTACGCACAGAGAAATGAATTCAAGTGCAAACCCCCAAAGAGGCCACCTAGTGAAAAGCAGAAAATATCATTAACTGAAAACAAGACATTTCTGAGAAATCCGCATTTCAGCTTTACCAAAGAGACACAGTAGCACTTTGCCCAAGTGACATGTTATATACAGAGAAAATGCAGCATTTATTTCTATTACACTGGGCTTCCTCTGTGTAAGTCAGAGAGGTTAGCCACTCAGCACGGGGTCCCCCTTGGCCAGAGATCCATATTAAAAAAAAGAAAGAAAGAAAAGAGAGAGAGAAAAAAAAAACCTATTTAAGAAAAGAGTCTCCAGAAACCTATGGAAATTCTTTAATCAGAAAAAACAGGACTTTTTCTCAGTCCCTCCTTAGTATTTACATTTTAAAATCCAACTCCTAAGGGAATCATAATTAATTTTTTTTTTTTATGAAAAGAAACAAAAAGCAAGAAGAAAGCAACTGAACAATCAAACTTTCACTATCTTGCTCTCTAACCCTGGTCAAAATTATTCCTTTTATATGAGATAAATTTAGTCTGAGAACAAGGCAGCCCTGGCACAGCTGCATAATTCATTGGTAGCTTTAATCTCTGGAATGACGATTAGTGTACATTTCAGGTTTTATTGCATTTTTTAAACAAATGATATTTTAAGTTCAAAGTGAATATATCACAAACCAGCCATTTGTAATATTTTCACTAAGATGAAAATAAAAACAGAACACCTTTAGCCCTCCTAGGAATTGCAGACTTGAGGAATGAGTGAAGGAAGGGAAGAAGCCAGGCGGAAGTCAAGATGAAGCGGACACACTGGATAGCGTGATAAGGGTTGAGGAATTCTAATGGCGGCAATGGGCTTCATATCGATGACAGAGGAGATTCACATGATGCTCAGAGAGACATTTAGCCAATCATCCAAATGATTTGCCTTCAGAATGTCCAGCTTAACCGATGTCAAACACATATGTAATAGTCTCTATGTAGATATTGTGATCTTGGATAAACCTAAGCCTGAGCCATCCAGAGACGCTGAAAGAGGTTTGATCTCTCTTTGGAGGTGACAATATGAGTGTCTAATGAGCTGATATATTTGCAAATTCACTCGAAAGGTATGCAAATAGGCACACATCTGCAATGGGGGGAATTGTCTGAATGAATGAGCAACTTACAATCGTGTGCATGGAATTGACGTTAGTGTTCTGGGAACTCCACGGAGCCAACCACCATTGCTGACACCTCAAGAGATCTCTTGAGCTACCTGGGTGGCCAAAGGCAACATGAGCTCTGTTCTGCACTCATGACCCATCAGTGACAGCAAAGAATTCTTGACTCATGCCACTGAAATGTTAATTTGACTTCATGTGGTTCTTTTCCCCCAATCACCTCCCGCTGGCCCTTCATATCCTTTTTCTCCCAGGTTGCTCATCTTTTGCAATAGGAATGTCTCTGGAGGTAGAGGAGCCGTGAAGGACTCCTCCATTCTAAGAGGTGGCGATTTCTCTTCTGGCTGGTCCACTGACTCCTTCCCAGAGGCTCTTCTCCCTTTATCTAGCAGACTCAGCTTCTTGGGGCATCCTAAGTACGCATCTTGACTGTTCTTGGCCTAAAGAAATCTGAAGACTAATATTTGGGGGACAGAAGCCTGCCCTAAGAGACCTCAAGTTTCTGGAGTACTCAGGGACCCCTCTGCTGCTGAAACCCAGAAGTGAAGAGGGCCCAGACTCAACTCCTTGGAATTTAATGGTCACTCAGGTTGTGCTGATTTAACAATCCCAGCCATATGGACTACCGTGGCTTCGTACTAATGCAAGGTGTCCAGTTGACCTTGACTGCTATCAGGATGTTTTCTTCTGGTATTCAGTAAAGGTTTACCCATCACACCTGGAGATGTGGAAGTGGGAGACGGGGAAGTTTTACAGGGAAGGTTTCCCAAAGGAGGGGGCATAAGCACACAAACCACACTGGATTTTCTCTGAGCAATCCTCCGTGCATTGCCGCTGAACATCATGATATTCTGCTTCTTAATACTCCATCCTCATCTTTGTTAATAACCAACAGATACCATTCCTCCAGGACGAATAGTTTGAGAAAAAAAAAATCATTAAATAAAAGTCGGTTAATTGCATTTCTTAAGAAATCCAACTTTTTAATGTTTCTTCTGAGAACAGAACAGCAGTATAGTCAAAGGATCAATTATCTTTCCCCTACCCCAAAAAACACAGAATACAACACTGGCTTTTCTTAAAGGACTAGAGACACATTTCCAATTCTTTCAATAACTTGAAAAGGATGCAAAGTTATACAATCTACAATTCACTGCACACAATCTGCTTTTGATTATATTGCCTCGCAAACTAGATACTTTGCTGGGAAGCATAAAACTGTTTATCACTAAACATTTGAGATTCCACTCAGATAATTTACACATAATTAGACAGAAGCCCACACTTCTGAGCAGCAGCATTACCTCCTCTGTAACAGTCTATTCTTCGGGACATTTTGGGTAGTCTAATGAGTATTTTATGAGGATTTGTAATCAGTCTTAACGTAGGTGGGAACAAAGGTGAATTACTCCTCTACACGATCAAATCATTACATAACTCAGCACAGAATAAAGATGAGCCGGGGTGGCGAGAGGTAACCTGCCCAGGTATTTGGAGGAATCAGGAAATTCTGGTCTTTTCCAGAGGCATAAAATGAATTAAATGATCCCTTAGGTAGCAGAAAAATAAAAAAGGAATCAGTCAAGGATAGAAACCTCCTACTTAGATTTCCTTACTCTTTGCTGTCTATCAAGGAAAGAGATAAAAAGAAAGAATAGAGAGAAAGGAGGGAAATGAATGGTATTTTCTGCCCACAGAGTCCCTCTTGGTTCTGACGGAGGCCTCAGCTCTTTGGGGTCCTGTCTTTTCTGGATCCCTTCTGTCCTAAGACAAAGAAAGCCAGCGGCCTCCAGATGGACTGACCATCACTCAAACACTAGAGTCATCAGGGGGAACAGGAGCGTCAGGGGGCTGGGGAAAGTGTCACCATCCCTGACACTGAGGCTGCAGACAGAAATAGCCCAGTGCCCGGATGCCGCATCACTCCGAAGCCTCGCTTCAGACTTGGCACCCTGCCTCCGTGGGGCACTTCAGAGTGGCCACCCCGCTCGGCTCCCGTGACTTGGCAGAGCTGGCTCGTGTGGAATTATGCTTTGGTTTCTCTTTCCTGTCTTTTCTACCAGAGGTGGTCTTCAGCATGATTTGATGCCTGCAATTTAAGCAGCAGAGATTCACTTTACATGTGACACCCCCGGGTATTTTCCAGGCTACTCAAGAGGGGAGTTGCTAAGTCTGAGGTCTTGGTGGTCCCCACTGAGATGTCCTGGACAGGTTGGAGGAGACAGTCCCCACGGGGCATCTGGCTCTCCAGGAAGCAGCACAGCAAGTTCCAAGTGCAGCAGGTGAAGTCCGAGCCTCCGAGGCTTCTGAACGCAGAGTGGGCTTTTCAGTGCTGTGACCATGCAATCAGAAGAAGGCCTACTCCTGGGGTAACCACAGTTGTAGGGGGCACTGTGTTGAGGACGCCAGTCATGGCCCCTTTGTCAGCACAGCTGGACATTTGCACAGACTCATCTCCACCTCCCATTCATGGTCTGCAGGCAGTGCAGGACCAGGTCTGTCCCACTGAGGACAGCCAGCATTGCAAACCAGACACGAGCCGTGACGGCCTCAAAATTATGGAAGCAAATAGGTGTGCGTGTGTCAAAGATGTACGTAGAGCATCTGTACGACACCTTACTGCCCAGCAAGGAAGAGCTACCAATAAATATGTGATGAATGAACGAAAAGATGAATGAGGAATCAGAAGCAACATGCAGGTCTAAAGCAGAGGGGAGGTTAAGCGAAGGTAATCTATTCATACTCTGGAATATTATACAGCCATTACAATTCAAGTTTTCATTCATATATAACAGTGCACCTGGGAATTGACGATGCTTGTTTTGAGTGGTTAATACTGTATGATATCTGTTTACTGTGTGCCTCCCTCCCTCCTTCCCTCCTTTCCATCCATCCATCCCAGGGAGAAGCGAAGAGCGCTGGGGCATGGAGAAGGGGGTGGAGCACCCCAGCTGCTCAGCTTGCTCCTCCATCCCTCCTCCCTCTCGACCCTCACTCCTGAGCATCGTGAACAAGTATAAAAACTAATGATTTCATCTAACCCTCCAAATTTGGTCCCTAAGGAAATCTAGTCCTAGAGAGAAGTGATTAGTTTAATGATAGAGTCAGAAACAAGAATGGAGCTGTCCCAAACCCTGGGGCAAACAACATATATTTGTCCTCAAATCCATAGAGGAAAGGGTGTCCTGAGGTTGTAGAACTGTGTGTGTGTGCTTGTGTGTGAGTGTGGGTATGCGTGCATGTGTGTGCATGCTTGTGTGTGAGTGTGCTTGAATGTGTGCATGCATGTGTGTGTGGTGAGTGTACATGAGTGTGTGAGCATGTGTGCTTGTGTGTGTGTGTGCATGGGCGTGAGTGTGCTTGAGTGTGTGCATGCATGTGTGTGTGGTGAGTGTACATGAGTGTGTGAGCATGTGTGCTTGTGTGTGTGTGTGCGCATGGGCGTGAGTGTGCTTGAGTGTGTGCATGCATGTGTGTGTGGTGAGTGTACATGAGTGTGTGAGCATGTGTGCTTGTGTGTGTGTGTGTGCATGGGCGTGAGTGTGCTTGAGTGTGTGCATGCATGTGTGTGTGGTGAGTGTACATGAGTGTGTGAGTGTGTGTGCGTGCATGAGTGTGTGTTTGTGTAGACGGTACTTTCAGCTGGATTGCTTTCTTATTGTGTATCGCCAGGCACGGGAGATAAGCTTTTTGAATTCCAGTTTCCTCAACCATAAAATGGGGATGTGAACAATCCTTCCTTAGGAGATGGCAGTGAGCACGCCACGAGTTCATCAAGAAGAGTTGATAACCGCACCCGGGACGTGGAGCGCCCTCCGCGAATGCACGCTCACTGTGCACCGCCGGTTAATGCTGCTCCTGCTACCTGAGCGGTGGCGTAAATATCCAGCATGGACACGGGAATTATAAACAAATGCCTCCACTGGTCTCCTGAATGTCATAAAGCCAGTGGGGAAATTCCACCGTTAGGTTTTCTCTGGCGCTTTGTGTCATTTCAGATATTTAAGTGCCACATCCTACTTAGTAGAAAGTGGGGCCTTGCCACCCTGTTCATAACATTCCCTGGGGATTTAATAAAAAAGTATTATGGACTTAAGTAATACTACAGGAAAACAGAAACAATCCCTGACACGTTGAGAGAATTACATAATACATTTATGTGTGGCAGATAATGAAATTATGCAGCGGCGGAGAGGGAGGACGGGAGAAAGCAGATGTAACACTGGTAATGGAAGCCGTTTTAGGATGGAATGGATGTGGCAGACGTCCCCTCGACTGTATTCTGAGGGATGAGGATTTAGATAAGATTAGGGAACACCCCACGTTTAAAAATAATGTCCGCATTTCATCGAAGCAGCACTCCACGGTTGGAAAGGCACGTTCTCCTACATTTTCTCATTCATTCTCATGCAAGCCCTGGGAAGCAGATGTCCCATGTTCAAGTTCTCATTTGAGGAAATTAAGGCAAAGAGACATTAAGCAGCTAGCTCTGTGTCACTGGAGGACCCTAAACATGGTAGGGCTGGAAGTCCGCGCCCTTCAGTTTCCTGAGAAAGTCTGCAATGACTCATTCTTGCTTAGGCTAGAGATCCAAACCACCCAGTCGCATCGCAGAACAAGAGCCCAAGCCCAGGTTTGCTCAGGGTGCACGCAACTCGCATCTGAAGCCCCAGCCGAGGGTGGGGCCCAAGTCCAGCGCAGTGTTCTGGGTCGCTGGCGAAAGTGGAAACGGGAGGAAGGACAGAGAGAAGAAAGGAGGAAAGTAGCAGGAGGGAGGGACTTAGAAAACAGGAGCCCCCCTCCTGGAATGCAGTGCCAGGGGACCCTCCTGCAGGCTGCAGCGAGTGGCGGGACCCTGCAAAGGCCAAACGCAGCAGAGGAGGCCCTGACCACAAGCCTCGGCCACTTTCTGCGAAGAGGGCTTTTCTATCGGCAAGAAGAGTCGTGGCTCCAAGATGGCCCCAGCTGGTGGGAGAAGTGAGGCAGACAGAGGAGCCTGGCGGTAGAACCTGGGGGACCGGGGCTGCCTGGGGGGCTAGGGGTTTACAGGCACGGCTGGGGCCAGGAGACCCTGACCCGGAGCAGCCGGGAGGTGTTCTGTTTATTTGTTTTCTTGTTGAATGAAACTACCTAGAGATGAACAGAAAGGTCCTAGGAGATGGTTCGCTGTGTGCATCGCCTTTGGCTTTCTAGAGAGATGGCTGCTTCACCCCCGTATCACGTGAACTCCTTTCCCAACATCTGGCATCCTGCCGTCGGTGGTCCATCTGACGGTCTTGCTTACGGTCACATTTAGTTTTAACATTAAGGCTCTGACTTAGTTACGCCTCGACTTCTGACTATGGGGTTTTACTTACTGTACTGACACAAATAAATTGAAATCAAATCAAGTAGACATCAAGTAAATAACAGTGATAGCAAAACCAGCAAAAATTCCTGGGGAAGTCTGCAATGGATCATTCCTGCTTAGGTTAGAGATCCAAACTGCCCAGCCGTACTGCAGAACGTGAGCCCAAGCCCAGGTTCTGTGAGACCAGGCACCACCCGTGGGCCGTGGAGAGTGACCGTCAGATAAGAGGGGAGACACTTCATGGTCCAGAGCGTTTCCCGTGGGTTCCTCCCACTGAGAAATGCAGATCCCCTGGCTCCAGCTCTCTGCTGAGAAGATGCCTGTGAACATCCTCACGGGCAGGCAGGATGGAAATCCGACTGTAAGAAGCACGTGCTGACAATGAAGGCGCTCCTGGGAAAGAACAGGCGAGTCCCTCCCATCGCCATTTAGGGGAAACCTGTGCTAAGAATATGGCCTCCAATCGTATATTTAGCCTGCTCTCATGATCCTTCAAAAATGTGCACAGTGTGGTGTACTCTATTTCAGGTCTCCCAGCAGCTATGATGCAAGGCAGCAAAATAAGGGGAGGCTCAAGTTTCCAAGCAATGCCAGCAGGGAGTCAGGACACTGCCCCGTCCCACACCCATCTTCCAAATGGCTCAGGCACCGCCCGCCATGACCCTTCAGTCTCCCCGTCCAGAAATCGGCTGGGAGTCCTGACCATGGAAAGGGTTCTAGTTAACACCTCACTATCACAGGAAGGGCAGACTTGAGCAAGGTGGCTCAGACAGGGAGAAACGGGAGGTGACAGGGAAGGAAGAAGAGAGCCAGGTGGTAAATGGGTGCCAACTGAGGCGCAGGTGGGACCCAGCAGGCTGGGGGTTATTGAAATGAGCAATGTGCCTGGGCCTTCCATTTTGAAGGAGAAAGAGGAATTTCAGATGCTTATGTAATGGCAACGAATTTACTACTTTAAACACTATATATTCATATAAGATAAAATATGCCTGTAGGCTGATTCTAGCCAGTTGGGCTAGCAGTGAGAATTGAAAGAAAATCTGAATTCACCCACAAATATGTTCCCTTATCATTCCTAGATGGTTTTACCTCTATTAAAGATTTTACAATTCCTCCCACAAAATACAGGTTTAGTAAAAATAACAAGTTTTTTTTTTTTTTTTTTAATAAAAATTGGAGATGCTTCTGTTGGTCCTTCAACACGCTAGCGTGAACTACTTTAATTGAATTGCAGTTTGCCTGCTCGATACCCAGCGACGAGGGTCCTTTCCAGCACCTGCTGAGCCTGCAGGCAGAACGGGGCTGCAGCAGATGCAGCCTGGAGGGCCCTGTTGACTGGGCTGGATTCTAAACTCAGCTGTACCTCTTAGCAGGCAGCTCTGGTTTCTCAGTGTGAACGATGAGACTAAACAGCACCCACCCTCCCTAGAGTCTGACCCCTGAGGACAAGGGGTTAGACATGTTCCCTAGCGTAATCACTAAACTGACAAAAGGGAAACGTTAAAGGAAGAGACAGCCTTTTCTACCCACTGGATGTTAAAGCACCTAGTAATGCCCAGCGATGCTGGCTGGCCACCCCTGGGGGTTAAACGGCATTCTGACAGACAGCGGGTGGGGGTGGACACGTGGGTCGTGAGTTCAGAAGGCAACTGGATGGAATCGACTCAAGATGCTCACCTCCTTTGACCCCCAAAGAGCACGTTTTAGCATCTAATACAAGGAAATATGAAAAAATGAAAGCAGACCCTTGCATATAGGAAAGTTCTCTGTGACATTATTGGTAATCATAGTAAGGGAGAGAAAAGAAAATTCCTTAAACGTCACCAGTGGTGACAAATCTGGCTATAGGAGAACATTATGAAATCATTAAATGTAATTTTGAAAAATTATTAATGGCATAGTAAAATATTCACATTTCAATACCAAGTAAAAATTGCAGGCTAAATTCTGAAAATACACTGAATCAGGCGCTGGAAACGCACCGTCTCCAGGTCCTGCCCACCCCAGCACCCCAGCAGGCCAGCGAGAAACGTCAACATGCCGAGTGATCATTTGGAGGTGACGGGCCACTCGTAAATAGTTCTTACTTCTGTATGTACTTCCAATTAATTTTTCAAATGCTCGTGTTACTTTTGTAAACAGAGTTATTAGAATGGGTTTAAAAGGAGTGCGCGCGTGTAGCACAACGTAGAATAAGACAGTCAGGAACGAACACTCAAGTGTGACGTATTGTAGAACCACTGATGGGGGATTCTTTCCTACTCCGTCTCTCTTCGTGAGAAGAAAAAAGAGCCATGAACCGGGGGAGACAGTCCCTCGGAAACACCCTCTCTTATCTTTGGGTGAGAGAGAGGCAGTGTCCCAGGAAGCTGGGGTCTTAATTCCCAAATGCAATGTGGATAGGATATGCAAACTCAAGTCAAAGAACTTTCTAGAACTTTCTAGAACTGCAAGACAACCTAGGTCCAAGCTCCCATCCATAGAGTAGGTCCTCTAATCCTTATCAGCTGCAGGGAGCCCACCCAGAGTCCAGCTCCTGCTCAGAGTGTACCCCTGCAGGGGTGTGGGGAGAGAATGCAAGGCCCTGCTCCGAATCTGCAACTGGGCCATGATGGAGACTGGTGCCCACCTCCTAGACTGCAAGGAACTCCCAGGCCCTGCGTGGCCAGAGATGAGTCACCTGGGGTGGCTGGGGCAAGGTGGGGAGTCGCTCCAGATAAGAGGAGGTCTGGAGGCTGCCTGACCTTCCGGCAGCCTCCGGGCTGGCGGCTTCCACTCTTGCCCCCTGAGGTCCAGTCCCTGCAAGGCATCATAAAGATTTTGAAAATGCAAATATCTGGGGCTCCTGACTCACCAGCCTTCTGACTACACCGAGGACCCAGCTGGACTCCATAGGGTGGACAAAGTGCTGGCCCCTGGCTCACACTGTGGAACCCCTTTCCGGCTCAGGGCTCCCTCTGAACGTGTTCTCCTCTCTGGCACAGCCTCCCACAGCTCTCTCCTGGCTGCCTAGTCACCTCGTCCACTTCCTGCCCGAAGTCACCTGCTCTGATGGGCCTCCTCCGAGAAAGGGCCTCCAAGCTGCCGCCCGGTTCCGCTGCGTCTCCGCTTTCTACTCCTGTTGGGCTCCTCTTGCCTTTGGAGCCCTCGGCACTGGCTGACTTCGTTTCTCAGATTGACGTGCCCACTGCCACTCATGCAGGATGGACCCTGGGGACTGCACCGCACACCCTCCTCCCGCACCCCTCGGGAACCTGGTCTTGTGCCTAAGGTCATCGAATGCGGGCCCTTCCGAACAGGTCGGGCCTTCACATCAGAGCACAGTGCCTCTCTCTTGCCCACTTCTGATGCTGAGCCCCCCACCACTCTTGTTTTCGGTGCTCAGAAGAAGAACTGGATGCCTGGTTTGCGACTACCTTTGCCATGGTGCCTCCGCCCTCTGTGCGCCCAGGCGCGTCTTCTCCCTGTGGCGATCACCCAGGCACCTGTGATGTCTCAGGCCACCTCCAGGCCCCTCCTTGACAGATTGCAGATGGTGCCCAGAGACAGCTTTCAAAGCTGCAGATAACGGCCAGATGCGGCAGCCCCAGGGAATACGAAGAGCTGGACCCGGAGAGGTGCGGCGGCGCCCCACGCGGCCGGCTGCTCTGCGAGCGGGCAGAGGCGCTCCTGGCAGGATGCCTTGACTTTCTAAAACCGCCCCTTAATTGCTCAGGCTTTCTGTGCATCCCTCGCCAAGATGGCTCCCCAAAGAAGAACAACTGACACTTGCAAAAAAAAGAATTCTTTTCTCCAAAAACAAGAAAAGTAACTGAAGGAGAAAAGGATCCAGAGGAAGGGGCAAGTGCCCTGCCCACGGTCGGAACCGGGACCTGGCAGGGTCCTTGACTAGAGTCACCCGGAAGACTCTTCGACTGGTGCCCCGGGGACCTGCCTTCCTGGCTGAATGAATCTGAAGCTCTGGGGCCAGGGTGGAGGCTGCAGGGGATTCCTGGTGGTGGGTGCCCGCTGTCTTATTCTGCCGTGCTCTGGTGTGCTGTGCGGTCAGTCATGCTAAGGGCCGAAGCCACTGTTACTGTGCCCATTTTTATCACTAAGGAAAAGGACGCTCACACCAGCATCCCGGCTGACACCTGGCAAACAGCTGATTGGACAGTAACTGCAGACCCTCTGTCCCTGAGCACCTTGTGGTGCCGCTGTGCACAGTGAGTTTAAAGCGCGGATTTATGAAGGAGCAAGGTCTCAGAGCAAAGTTGCAGCCTCGGGTTATCTCTTGCACCGATCATGCTTTCCCTTCGGCAGGGGAGGGCCAGAGGGGACGCTCATTCACCTACTCAACAAGCATCCAACTTCTGACTAAGAATCACCAAATTCGGGCTGGGCCCTTAGCTAACTGTGCAGGATCCCCATGCTTCCCCCGGGTCAGGGCATCTCGACAGTAATGATGGTCATGTGACCACAGCCTGCATTTGTCAAGGGCCCACCCCTTGACATGTCAGGTCCTGCCTCCTCTCATACTCAGAACTCTTCTACAAGCTCAGAGAGTCTAAGCAACTTGCCCAAACACACACAGCCAAAATAAACAAGAGTTAGGCCTGGGACCCTGGCAGGCTGGCTCTGTGGCGCAGGGTCCTACAGCAGAATGCCACTGTGTCTCCAAATCTCCTGCTCCCACTTCGGGTCATTTCCTCAGGTCAAGTTGTACAGGTCCAGCTGGGTTTGGGTGAAGCAAAGAGATTCAAATCCTGACCCTTGGGGGGGCCGTGAGCACTTACCCAGGGCCCAGCACTTACCCTAATCATGGGTCCAGCCTAGTGACCGCATCCGAACTCCCCTGGGGCCTTCATTAGATAGGGCTTGCATAACTCTTGTGCTTAGGGTCGATAGAAAAGCAATTTTGCCATTTGGTCTCTCCGAGGGCCTCCTTTGTGCAATCCTGGAGAGGCAGCCCCTGTGTGTGGCATACCCCAGGGTCAAGAGAAAGCTTTAGAATCCTTTAGGATCCAGTCGAAAGTACTCTCATTATAAAATTAGAGAAACTTAAAAAAATCAATCAATAGAGAAACAGGATATAACACCAAATACATCCTTTAGCCAGACTTGTTATCCTAGCCTCCTGGAGTCTGGAGATGACACAGAGTGACCAGGGACCCTGGAGGCCCGAGAGAAGAGAAGCTGCCCGCGAGGGAAAGAGGAGGCTCCCTGCAGGGAAGGCCAGCTCCCTCACCCCAAAGCCAGAACTATGGGGAACTTTAGGGGTGGTTTTTGGTTGGTTGGTTGGTTTCATTTCTTGTTTAATTATTATTTTTGTCAGAGGACTAGTTAGTGACATTTTCATAATGCATTCACTGAATTATTTCACCTGCAACTTCAAACCAGGAGTGAAGCATGTTTGCATTCTGGGAAGGGAGAAGCAGACACTATAGGAAAGGCAGTTTTATCTCCCAGATCCAGTTAGACTCACAAGGAAGCATCTTGGTTTGGGTTTGGAAAAGGAGATCATACTTCACCTCCTTCAAACTGTAATGTTTGAGAACCTATGCATGCGGTGTCTACTTATGTACTTCAGAAGCAAAACCAAGAACACAGTCCTCTCTTAAGGAGCTTATCAAGTATGATAAAAGATAAGCCACGGGAATGGCCAGCTGAATCTGAAGTCGCTAGATTGGAGAGGGTGTGCATAGGCCAGCGTAAACTGGCAGGCCTTCCTTTCTCCTAGAACTGTTTGCCTAGTGCCCACTGAGCATTTGGCACTTCACGCGCTGGGCCTACTGCGTGCCCCTGCACCCACAGCACCCCCACCCCGAGATGAGGGCGTTTCCTAGAAAAGGGTTCCCTCCCTCCCGTTTCGCTGACCGGCTACTGATAAAGCACGTGGCCAGGTGGCTGCCCGCTGGTCTCACACCTAGACAAGCGATCTGCAAACACCACAAAGAGGACACGTCGCAAGAGAGGGATGAAATTTCCGAAGCGATGGGCTTTCTTGTTAGAAATGATTTTAAAAAGAAAGAAAAAAAGAAAGAAAGAAAGAACAGAGACATTGTTGGAATTTAAACTCCTTTTTCTCTTTCCCCCACATACTGGAGATCCCCCACGGACCAACTCCTGTTTCTTCCAGCAAACCATATTCCCCATGTCCAGTCGCGTCTGTGTCACCATTAGGAGTGAAGGACAGCAGTGCCTCACTCCATGGCAGGCACTCGATGGGGTCTGGCTTACTCTTCAGGAGGATCCCCGTCCAGTGAGTATCTCGCGGGTGCATGATGTGAACACCTGGAACCCTCGCCCCGCTTCCAGATGAGGTGCGTGGGCCAGCCTGGGAGGTGGAGGCTCTGGCCTCGCTGTGCACTTGGTTTCCTTCCAGCAAAAGCCTCCATCCTTCAGTTTAATTGTATGGCATCAAAGAAAAAGCCTGTGCCCCACTGACAACTTCACAGGGTGATGGCGGAGGAGGGTCACCTGGTGTCAACAGCTCCTCTCCAGGTGACAGATTGATGGACATGGTCAACTAGGTCAAATTGCTTCTCAGGGACTTTTCATAAAGTAGGGCTGCTTTATTTGAGCTACTGGTTTTCTCAAAGCTGGAGGTGGTCACCAGGGTGAGAGGGGCAGGAGGTGAGGGGATACGAGTACTTGAAAAGGCGCACCATAGGTCACAGGGGAGACGGGACCCATCTTTTTTCCCATCTAAACACTTCACCTTGAGGAAACCAGATGAGAATCGCAAACTTTTCACATCCTCTTTTCCTAGAGGACTGAAGAGTTTTAAATCAAGGTCCCTCTCTTGTAAACTCAAAGCCTCAGATGACGTCTGCTGGAAGAACCCTCCCTCAGTTTAAACTCAGTGGTAGTCGCAGCCACTAATAAAGTTGAGGTCGGTAATGGGGAGACAAATGAGATTAAATGGCCCTAACAGAACAGCAAGCATGACCTTTGCATTTCATTTGAAATTCAGCCATCATGTTAGCCAAATAATATAGTTCGGGATGGATAGTATTTTGCTAATATGATATATAGATCTCTAATATGAAATCTCATACTTAGGAGTAAATTACAAACGTGCCAGGGCTGATGTAGTTTTACGTACACGCACTACAATATTTCATAATCCACTTGCAGTAATTTCTGTCCCTTGACAGAGCGAGCAGGGGATGGGGAGAGGAGTGGAGGATGGTAAAAAAAAAAAAAAAATGGCAAACAAGGCACAGAAGTGACACAGCATGTCAGGTCTTCCCACGTGGAGTGTCTCTGGACATGAATCTCAAGTGTCCAGCCAATAATTACAGCCATCAACATTCTTTCCTGCCATTTTTTTTTTTTTTTGCTCATTTCAATGTATAAAATCCAGACTCCATAAAGTGACTAGAATAATTAATAGAAAACATCGCAGATTGAGAATGCAATTAAGGGCTCCATGGTCTGCACGCTCGCGCATGTGGGCGCTGGACGTTTTAAACCATACCTGCAGCCCTCCAGAAGAAAACGTTTAAGACATTACGGCTGATCCCTACGGAGCCCCGGATTATGGAAGGGTATTTTCATGAACAGAATGCGGCCATCTGAGTTATATTTTTCAGTACAGTGATCTTTGCCTAAAGCCACCCGTTCTGCTGGTGACATTGAACATGTCAAATGTCAGGGTTTTGCCGATACAGGATTCCTTCACTAGGGGCCTCCCCCTCGCCAGACCCGCCACCGCTGCTCTCTAGAGAGTGGGAGAGGCTGAGATGGAATCTTCCCCAAACCCAATCATTCCCAGCCCAAAGAGGAGGAGAATCCAGCCAGGATGCAGGGCCTCCGGATTTAATTTCCTCAGCTCGCTGCTTGCTATCAGCGCTCCCAGCACTCACATCTTCCGCTCGCAGGTGCAGGGTTCTCCAGAAATCCTGACAGGGCGCATCTGTGCAGAGCAGAGCAAGGCGGGTTTCCCACTGTAGCAAAATGAACGCCGCTTCCCAGGGACTGGAGGGTGAGTTCAGGCGGGACTCTGGAGTAAGACCTCCCTCTGGAAAGGAGCAGTGCCTGAGAGGGGCTGGCGGGGAGGTGTGGCTGGACAAGATGGACAGGGAGGGCCCAGGTGGGACCCAGAGGCTTCTGGGTCACAAAGCGATGGGTCAGGTCCTGGGAACTGGGGGGCGTGGCTGTCAGACACACACGCTCCCTGTGGCTGCGATGCAGTTTCTAATCAACCCATTTTCAATACAGGGACTTGTGAAATTAAAGGGGAGGGAGAGGGACAGCAAGTCTCATGTCGAGGCCGTGTAATTTTAAGCTAGGTGGTGACCTGTGTGCTGCAGGACATTCTCAGGAAGGGTGTGGGTTCTGAGGACGTGAAGGATGCTCTCTTTTCCTGTTGGCCGGGGACAGCGCTCTCAGTTGCAGCATGACCCCTGGATGGCGAGATGTGAGCGATTAAGTCTTAATGAGATTTCCTGATAGAGAAACAGTTGGACTGGAAAGGGTTTTCCGAAGGCAATTTCATTCAGTTCCACAACTGTCTACTGAGGGCTGAGGGCGTGCAAAGCCCAGCTCCAGAGAAACCCAGGAACAAAATTCCAGCTCGCACCCTGTTCTCCAGGAGAATCAGGTCCCAGGACGATGAGAAGGGAGCAGAACACGGGCAGGACCAGGCTGGCTGGACGATCTTGCTCACCACAAGGCCCGCAGAAAGGATGCTCCCACGGGGAGAGAGCCTGGCTGTCAGGTGGCGTGAGCTGCTCCGGGGGACTCGGATGTGCAAGGGATCTGCAAAAGCAAAGATCTGTGGAGGCCAGTTTCTGAACCCCAGAGACCCTGGCCCAGATGCTAGGTTAAGCAGAAGTCACAAGCAGTCCTCAGTGGGGGAGGGAATGACATGGTCCCTCAGGGGGTGACAATCAATTCTTGATTGGGAAAGGGTAAAAAATATCTTACATATTACAATGGTTTGTGGCCCTCCAGAGGGCCACCCTATATAAACAGACAAACAGTATATCCGTGGCATTAAAATTTAATGGCAGGGAGATGGTGGTTAGGGGGAGAAAGTCTTTAAAAAGCTCCTTGGTGAAGGGAGACAAATAATGGCATGAAAGATTGAGACCAACAGGGGAAGTTTTCCCCATAACAACTGCTCCTGTCTCTCCCAAAGACAGAGGATGCATCTGAGGTGGGACCTCAGCTCCCAGCAGGCAAGGTGGCTTCACCAGAGGCCTGCGTCCTGACTGCGGGTCCAGGCTCCCCTCTCCTCCCCTCCCTGGCTCCAAAGGCCAGGAGTGGGGGAAGCGGTCACGGAGTGGGAAGGCAAGGCCCGAGGGAGAGGATAGCCCACCTCCTACCAGTCCCAGCTTCTCTCCCCCATGGAAAATAGGTCGCAGATTTACATGTCATGTATTTATTTTTAACAGTGTATTTTAGAATCTCACCACTCCCTATTAAAAATGAACAATGTCTTTAATAGTTTATTTTAATTTCAAATTGCAAAGGCAGTATGTATTCATTATGGAAATTTGGAAAATGCAGATAAGACAAAAGAAGACATTAAACGAACACCAACACACATAATGCACTACCCCGAAGTGAGCGCTTTATGATCTTATTGTATTTCTTCTAGACTAATGGGAGCCAATAAGGTAGTGGCAAATCACGTGGGGCCGCTCCACACGGGACACACATTCGGTGTGAAAACGCACCTTGAATTTGGAAGACTTCATCCAAAAATGGAAAAAATCTATCAGTAATATTTTTAAACCGATTACACATTGAAATGATAGTCTATTGATATACCGTGTCAAATGACATAGATTATTAAAATAATCTCATCCATTTCCTTTTCCTTTTCAAATTTGACTACTGGAACATTTTAATTCACACATGTGACTTGCATTACATTTCTATTAGATGGTTATGTTTAAAGAGAATGATTAAATGCTAAATAGCCATTGCTCTATAAGGATATGGCAAAACACATAAAACCAATCCCCTACCACTGGTACGGTGCCACCAGGCTTGACCCCCCAGGGAACATGCTGGAGACCACATTTGGTATGCAAGTCCTCCAGAGCAGTGTGATTGCATGGACGTGGCCCAGATGGACACCATTTAAAAGCTCGGAAAAAGCCAGACGATCCTCAGTCCAGATCAAGATTCAGGCTTTGACTGCTTGAACGCCACCAGTCACATCTCCACCCCGGCTTCATTTTCTAGAAAGCAACCAGCTCTGTTTTCCAGCACTGCTGGAGCATCAGAAATGGAGGACATTGGAGACATTTGGTGAAATGATAGCTAATATCATTAGCACTATAAATACAAGATTAAAAACACCGAGGCCTTAATGTTCCAGCATGGTGCACACCCAGGCCGCAAAGCCAATGAAACTATAGAAACTAGAGAGAACGTCGTCTTATTACAGGCTGAGCCGCGGAGTGTCTGGGTTGAAATTCGAAAAGCCTAGAGAGAGATTGTGCGATCGCTATTGACCACGCTCTTTGTTGAGGGACGTTCACCGATTTCAGGCCCAGATGGCTCGTCCTGGACGTCAGCCCTGCCCTCTCACTCGGCCTGGGTGAAACACGGCACCCGGCAGCCGTCAGGAGTGGACAGCGCTGCTGCAGGGACTCTCGGCCTCCAGCTAGTTTGAGGGAACGGCGGGGCAGCACAGGCCGCGGATCCTTCCTCCCTTGCCTTCCGACGGCTCTCGGGGCTGTTAGACGCTGGATGGGCAGCAGCAGGGATCTTTTTAAGAAGCAGGGCAGAGCTCTGTACCCCTGGAGGCCATCTAAACCACAGTGACATGCCGGCACTCAGGCAAACAGGAAGAGGGCCACTGCAGTGGGTGTGTGTTTTTGGAGCTGGACTGGACTCTCTGGGTCTCAGAGGCCCCAGAGGTTTGGGAAGGCTGGTGACACCGTGGCCATGGAGCCTCTGGCTTGAGCAATGACAGAAACGTGATGGATGATCCAGGAGACTCAGCTCACCTAGGGATGCCCAGGGTGGATCTTCCTGCTGGACCCATCGCCCAGGAAGCAGGAAAGGTCATCAAGTCAAGAGTGCCCTTATGGAACAGCCGACCCTCCTGTTCTGGCAGCCCACCCTTTGGGGTGCTTGTTCCCGCAGCAATAAACTGGGTAACTTCAGCCAGGCTGTATAGACTCTTTCCCTGTCACCTCTGCACTGCCAACGGGGTGGGCGACGGTTGATGCGAGGGCTGAAATGACTCCCGGAAGCCGCGGGCTTGCTGGACCCAGCAGCCCGAGGGATAGTAGCGCTAAAAACGCTGGAGGCCCCGTGGCTTCCACCCCTGCCACATCCGTCCTGCCTTTGGAAAGCACCCCTTCGCTGGCCATCTCAGATCTGAAATCTCCCTTTCCTGACAAGGTTCCCAAACAGAGAGCCTCCAGACTCTCAGGTCCCGAACACGCTACACACCGCATCCCTCCATACGCGTTTCTGAAGCACTCTCATTTGCAGCGGACTCTGGGCTCATGGTCAGGGACACGAGTCAAAATCTCTGCCCCTGAATCGTGCAACCACCGGGGAACAGGGTGATAAGTCACAAGAGCCCCCGCAGGTGGGCACAGGTAACCACGTGTTGATGGAGAAGGGGCGTCTAAGCTGCCAAGGGGCCAGTCAGGCAGAGAGGGTGGCAAAGCTCGGGTCAGATGGGGGAATGGGAACTGGCCAGGCAGAGCAAGCTGCAGGTGAGAGCATTCAGACGGAGAAGGTGCCGGGGACCCAGAGCCGGGTGTGTGCCGAGGATCTTGCAGATGGCCAGAGGGAAGCAACGGGGACGGTCAACGCCACTGAGGTCAGCAGAGGTCTGATCTTGGGGCTCTTCTGGGACTGAGACCTTGTCCCAAGAACAACAAAGAGGGGGTGAGTGGTTAAGCCAAAGAGCACCATGCAAACTGCTTAGACCAGAAGAACAAACCAGAAATCAGAGCCTGCTCCCCACCACTGTCCTTGACTGAAGGTTCTGCCCACGTCGCCCCCAGAGCGCACCCGTGACTAGCCAAGCCAGGAGAGCCGTGCTCTCGTTGGCCCTGGGCCTGGACCTGGCTTCTTCCACAGAAACAGAGGTGGAGAAGAGACGTCACTGAGCAGAGCACCGCCACGCAAGCCGGGTGCCCTCGATATGTTTGCCGAGTCCAGAGAGGTCGTGTTTAGGAAGCAATGACAGGAAAGCAAACTGGCAAGCCAAGAAGGGAAAGGACATCTTATTTACCCTCGGGACTGTATGAGAGGCTTGGCCATGCTGAGCACCCTGTAAGATGCTTGCATGCTTCTTTGCAAAATTCACAAAATGAGTGTATTCACGCATACACACTTGAGGACGCCATAGGATTATAGCTCCCCCAGACACGGGAGGGCAGTTGGAGGAGTGCGGGAACCGCTGGGCTGAAATCAGGGCCCCGGTTCAAATCCCAGAGCTGACACTTCCAACTCCTACTTTACCACACAAGTCCTTCCTGCCCTCCACAATGGAAGTAATCACAGCCCAACGATCTCTGGGGTCTTCTGTGGGACTCGAATTAGAGAAAGGATTTGAATGGAAAAAACATCTCCAGGAAGAGCTGGCCACATCAGAGAGGAAGTAGGTACCTGGGTTCGCAGGCCACCCAGAAGTGATTCATGGCTGCCCAGACCCAGCTCACTGCCGTCCTGTTGAAGGGTGGCCCAGCTTTCCAGAGCTTCCAGGTTTTGAGAAGCCAGAAATCTGAATGTCTATGTAAAATTTCCTGATGGTTCAGGGTGGAGAACTGAAATGTGAAGAGCAGAAGGACAACCAAGTTCAAAGGCCTGAGGCACTGTCCGCTTGAGACCTCTGCTCTGGCCAAACCCACCACCTGTGCGTGCAGCAGCAAACCCCGTGTGGGGAGGAGATGCATTTTCCAGATTGCTGATCAGGCACTTCCGCTTACCTCCAGCTGAAACTTGGAATAAAAATTCTCAATGAAAGAATAAATGGAACTATTGGAAACAAACAAACAGAAACACACAACCCCCATCCCAAAGCTTCTTCCTTCTTTAATTGTTTTAGAAGAAATTGAAGTTCTCATATCTGGTCACAACCTGCTACCCTGAGCTAAAAAATGAATCCTTCTCCTCCTGTTATAAATTCCAGATCCAGTAGCTGGGTTTGCAATAGCCTGGAACACAACATCTATCCTCTGCTTTCTGCCTCGCCACCCAAATCTTAGGAAGGTTTGCATTTTCCTCCAAAAGCTTCTTTAAGAGTCACTCAGTGCTGCCCTGCTAACTGGAATGCAAATCAGTACAGCCACTATGGAAAACCACATAGAGCTTCCTCCAAAAAGGGAACCACCATAAACTCTGGCAATCTCGCTTCTGAGTCTATATCTGAAGGAAATGAGATCAGAGTGTTGAATTGAAATCTGCTGCCCCAGCTCGTAGCGGCATTCTCCACACTAGCCAAAATGTGGAATCAACCCATGCATCCATCAGTGGATGGATGGATTAACACAATGTGCTAGGCATGTGCTGTGGAATACTAGTCAGTCCTGAAAATGAGGGAACCATGTCAATTGTGACATGGGTGAACCAGGAGGACATTATATTAAGTGAAGTAAGCCAGGCACAGAGCCACAAGTGTCTCATGATTTCACTTCCATATAAAATCTTGAAAAACAATTAGAGCCACAGAAATGGACAGCAGAATGGTTTTGACCAGGAACTGGGAAAAGAATGGGAGTTGGGGAGATTTTGGTTGATGTACATAAAATTTCCATTGGATAAGAGGAATAAGTACAAATGGGGTGATTACAGTTAATAATACTTTGTGCTCTCACAAAATACAAGAGAATAAATTCGAAGTGTTTTCACCCCAAAAAGTAAGGATGTGAGGTTATGCCTATAATTAGCTTGATTTAGCCATTCTGGAATGCATGTATATTTCAAAATATCATGTTGTGCATATGAATAGATAATTTCTATCTGCCCATTAAAATAATTAATCCACTAGGTATCATCAAATGACACCATGTTCTGGGTTCCCTGCAGGAAGGAGAGCCTGGACAAGCCCAGGAAGGCTGACTCTTAAAGGGTCACACTGGAAGTGACCCTCCCAGGTAAAAAAGCATATAATGCCTTGGGCCCCTGGAACCATCTGAGAAATAGTCTGCTGTTCCCCAAGAGCCTGATGGTGAAGCATAGTCCCCTACTTGCTGCGTCCATGCCATCAGGGCCAGGAGTGTGGTGTCTCAGCACTGGCTTGCAGCAGGGACACTTTCCTGGACAGAGGATGGAAAGCTCCTTAAGAGGAACATGTAAGTCTCACAATGTAGCAGACAGCAGCTGAGGACACAGCGCTGCTAACACGGGAGGTTCCTGAAGAGGAAGATGCTCTATGTCACCACCAGGGCTGCAGAAGGTTGGATCTCTGTCACCCCCCACGGCCACCAGTGAGCTGCAAATGCCACACGCCACGCTCTCCACAGGGGTGTGCCCAACAGTAGCTCATCTGCAAACGTCTACAGAGCAAAGCCCTGTTCGCCTGCCCCTCAGGAATACCATGTTAGAATTTGAAAAATAAAAAATGAAAACACATCTCTTGGAAAAAAAAAATGTTAAAAGACAGGAAAGGCAGGAAGAGGATTTTCCCATGAGAAACACAATCAGTTCAAAACCTACGGGGACAAAAGGGGGCAACTTTGTTATTAAATAAATATAAATAAATAACTTGTACATTTTCCTTCAAAAAGGGAAGGGTTTTATAATGCTAATCTTTGTGATTAAAAGGGATTTAGGGAAAGAGGCTCTTAAACACTACTGTTGAGAGTGTAAATTGGTCTAACCTTTCTGAAGAGACAATTTAACAATGTGTAGCAAATGGCTTAGACATTCGCGCGGCCCCTGCCCAAGCGCTGCCACCTGCAGGATCTGATTCCACAGTTCTGGGTGGGCTGCAGGTAGACAGCCAGGTGACCCAGTCCTGTAGGTTCTTCATGGTGAAAACCAGAGGTGACACAAGAAAAAGCTTAGAAATTGGAGCTAAGTTTCAAAAAAAAGTGTTATCTCTGTGTGCACGTGCTTCTGATTTGATAGTTTACTCTTTGTGACTTAATACTTTTTTCCAGTTCTATATTTTAAAAGAAAGAAAACTTACAAAAAAGCAGCTTTTTCCCAATACATAGCTATCTTAAAAACTACAGAGCACATAGACTGTGATACACCATATGAAGAGAGTCTGACTCGGAGGTCAGTTGGAAAGATCCTTTCTCCGCGGGGAGCTAAGCGACATCGGCGCAGAGTTCCCATTTCTGTGGCCTGTGGGAGTCCAGAGCCCTCTCCAGGTCCACAGATCCCAGGCGGCTCTTGTTCTTCTTGCCTCCTCTGCCCTCCAGCCCCTCCTGTCATACCTAGTGTCTGCCCACTGTACCATGTGCAGAGACCACCCAAAAGAAAGCAAGGAGGCCAGGGGAAAGGAAGGGACACAAATCCACCCCTGCAGAGGGCAGCCCCGCCCTGCAGGCCTGTGGCCACAGGGCCCTCATGCCACCAAGCCCAGTGTGTAGTCCCTGCAGCTGGTTCCCCTCCCCCCACCTCGCTTGTCCCTCTGCCCTCTGTCCTGCCCTGAGACTCTGTCTTTTCCTCCTCCATATGTACAGCCGGGCAGTCCCTCCCTGTCTCCCACTCACAGTCCCCCGAAATCAAACCCACTCAGGATTCCAGAACAAAGGGCTCTCCATGCAGCACCAGGACACGGAGCCAACCCTCCCCTGCCAGGATAGCATGGGTCATACAGAGCAGTGCTTGCCTCTTGCACCCAGGTAGATGATACATATGGATTATAAATAGCTGATAACTGAACCGTTGCTCACAAAGTCAATTGTTATAAATAGCATTTTCCCTGAAACATCTACATCTAGATATATAGAAAAAAATACATTAACCATAATGCTAATTCAACAATATCTCTAAATGATGAATGACAAATGATCCTAATTTTCTTTGTGCTTGTCTGCACTATCTGAATTTTTCTAGATAATCTATTATTGCTCTTATAGTGAGGGGGTGAGAAGCAGGTGAGCTCTGGAAGGAAGGTTGGCTGGATGGCAGGCAAGGCCCTCTTGATGGCTGATATTCAGGAAGGCTGCTCCTGACCCAGCCAGCTATGGAGTGAGCATTACCACCAACATCCCTGCCCATCCAGATGCTATGACCCCAAGGGGCTGGGAAGGCATGCAAGGTGCTAGACAGTTCTGATCAACTGTGTTCTGCTGTCCACAGAGAGCCTTATCCTGAGACAGCGGAGAACCCTGTCCTTTAAGAAAAGAAAAGGACCGTGCAGGAGGGGAGTGGGCAGAGGAGGAACTGGGAGCAGCTCACACCTACACAGGTGTTCGTGTGTTGCAACCTGCCCAGGACCCGGCATGGGGCAGAATTAACCCCAGCGGGAGGTGAAGGAACCAAGGCCCGAGACCCAGGGCCGCAGCTGTCCACTGCACCTGCCTCCATTCAGGCTGCTCCAAGTCAGGGCCTGGGAACCACCTCATACAACACCTAGATAGTCCTGCCCAGGGGTTCATCATGGAACAGACCTGAGCTTAAAGAGGCCACACTCTCCATGTTCCATTTCAACTGAATGAAGGGGCTCATGATGAGAAAAAGCCATGAATGCCTTCAATAAAACCACACGATTCCTAGGTCAGAATGTGCCTTTATTTAAGTAGAACCTGTGAGTTTTTAGTTGTTCATAACATAGTATTTGGTTCATGCATTATTGAAGGTGGTATGCATTTGATTTTATGGAACGCAATGTTACAATGTTGGGCTGACACTTACCAAGCACCTGTCCTGCAGCAGGGACATAATGACACTTGCTACACTATGCAGTTAACAGGGTGTGGCAGAAGCTTGTACAGAAGCTCTTACTCCTTCCCCACTCCATGGTCAGTGTGTCCCTGTGTCCCTACCCTTGGCTGTGGGTGCACCTGAGTGCTTTGCTTTCCCTGGGGAATGCTAGCTGGTAGCTGGTAGCTGGTGTGTTGTGGTCAGTGCGTGCACAATCGGATGTCCTCTGGAGCTTGCCCACCAGCATTGTAACTTCCCTGGCCTAGCCTCCCACTCCCAGGAGGACATGAGAAGCACGCAGTGGAGCCCCCTCCCAAGCTCAGCCTCCTTGCCTTGGAACCCATGCAGCAGACACACGACCGAGGCCAGCCTAAGCCAAAGCCGCCTCACACTCCTGCACATGAGCCAGATAAATGCCTACCACTGCCTGCCAATTAGAGTTTTGTGATCGCTGCGTCACAACAAGAGAAGATGCATATAGTAAGAAAGGCATCCTTCTTGTTCCTATTGTAAAACGGGGCATGTGAGGTTTAGGGAGACCATGTCACTCCTGCACTTACTGGATGGCAGAAGTGGAGTACCAGTCTCACCTAGAGTCTCCAAGCCTCGCGCACCCTGGCCAGCCAGCCAGCCAGCCATTGGCCCCATGTTTAATAAGCACCTATGGCAGACCCTAGGCACTGTCCTTGGTGCTGAGCACGTAGCAGTCGGTACAGCAAAGCTCCCAAGTCCAAAGGGTCCTGTCTGACCAGAGAGGACAGGGCAGGGGCCACTGCATTCAGCCTGAGTGCAGGGAAGGAGGTGATCACAATGCAGACAAGAAATGAAGGAAGAGCGAGGGCCCCAGGATGGGGGCAAACTTGGTGTGCTTGTGGAAACGACGTGAGACACAGCTGTGGGCACAGTCACAAGGGGGAGACGAAGTCAAAGGGCGAGCAGGACCAGGTAAGCCAGAGCAGGTGATCAGCAAGGCAAGTTGCGGTTCGATGCTGGTGAAACGTTCTGGCTGTTATTTTAGAGCAATCTCCATGCTGCTTTGCTGTGGCCGACACCAGGGAGCAGAGCCAGGCACAGGAGACGGGAGGGGGCCGCTGGGGACGTGCAGGCCCCATGGTTGGATTGGATTGGATTAGGGAGGTAGCTCTGGAGAAGCTCAGGGATGCTACCAACTGCTGCTGGAATTCAAGAGCAGTCCCAGCATCCCTGGTTCTAAATTGGTCTTGGCTTCAGCAAACCCGAGCAGAACATGCACCAGCTTAAGTATCAAACCGAATCCTGGAAGAGATCTTAAAATATTTGCTTTGAGCGGAAGCAAAAACATACTCAACACTTGTAGAATTGGTCCTTCACCTAAGCTGGGTGATAATTTATGCCACGCTTATAGTAAAAAACAAAAACAAAACATATATTTAGATTGCAATCTATATATTCCACCTCCCCCCCCAGGGATGAACTAATCGTGTTTGTTGGGTTGTTTCAAGTTGTTGTGGGCTGGCAGGATGGAGTTCCTATTTCCAAGGCTGCAGGGATTCAATTAGATAATCTGAAATGAATGTGGTTGGTGATAAACTGTGGAGTCGTATGGGCGTATGAAGTATTGTCTAAACCAGTGTGGAAGGTGGACAAGCGGAACAGACAACTTGAGGTTTTACAAAATAACAAACAAATATACAAACAAAAATATGGAAAGAAAAAAAAAAAACTACTTTACTTTAGTCCTGCGTATCCTTCAACAGACAAACAACAAACTTCTCAGGTAGCTTAGGTCTTGATTTAGCTGCCCAACAGATCGACAGAGTTATAAGATTGAAGAGTTATAACATTGGGTCCCTCCCCTGCCCTCTCCTCCCCTCCCCTCGCCTCCCCTCTCCTATCCTCTCTTCCTTCCTCCTCCTCCTCCTCCTCCTCCTCCTCCTCCTCCTCCTCCTCCTCCTCCTCCTTCTCTCTCTCTCTCTCTCTCTCTCTCTCTCTCTCTCTCTCTGTCTCCCTTTCTCTCTCTGTCTCCCTTTCTCTCTCTGAAATCATGTTTTGCCAATCATAATGCTCCCTACTGGTCACAAATGGATGACCCAAAGACAAGACTGACTCCACAGATCTGTTTCTTTTGGCTCAAGTAGGTTTTAAAATTAAATCAGAATTCAAAATTTTAATGAGGAAACATCTAAAATCCAGATTCTCTGACTCTCTCTCAAAAAAATTGGGAAATCTGGTACATTCCTATACCACAAAAGTGGCCTGTCAATGATGAGTACGTGCCAGTGGCCAGGGAGGCATGAGCCCCCGCTTGGCCACTTTCCACACCACGTGGTCAGTCACTGGCTAGCTTCACAGGGTGTGGAGTTTTCCCACAGGAGAGGGGCATCTACCACCATGGTGATCAAAGTGGGGCTGAGCACTGGATGGAGACAGACATGACCTGCTGTCCCCATCTCCTGTGTTGATTTAACACCTCTGAGCTTTGCACATCAATTCAGGGAAACGGGTGGGCACTGGGTGAGACCCACAGGTGGCAAGCCACAATCTGCAGGTTTGCCTGGTAGCGTTGGTGGGAGCCCTAGGCAAACCCCCTTGTGCCCTAATTAGAGTTCTGTTCACCAGGAGCACTGTGTCCGCAAGTGACGGCTGGCTCTGACGGCATGGAAACGGGCCAAAAATACAGTCCCACTTAAGATAATTGAATATGATTTTGCAAAGGGGATGGCCAAACTTGATCTCAAGATGACAAGAAATGACAAAGATCTGCTGAAGTGGCTGGAAGAAGGGCCATCAGGCCCCTGGGGAAGCATCCTGAGGGTTTGAAAAAGTTGCTGTGGGGCCAGCAACATCCAGGATCAGGGTATATCTCAGAGACCAAAGAGCAGTTCCTACAGAGCCGGCTTTCTGTCTTTGTTGGTGGGTTTTCATTTTCCTACAACAGATTGTGAAAAAGAGATGAAAGATACATTATCATAAATATTTTTATTTACTTCCTATTTTTTCTCTGAACATGCCCCCCGATGACAATATCACTATTTAAATTTGAGCAGAAAGAATGACCTAAAACAGAAAAAATGTTTACTACATAATGATTATTTTAAATCTTGTTGAGAACACAAAGACTACTTTGAGATATTGATTTAAATGCTATGGACATTCTCTGCAGAAAAAAAAAAGTGTATTAGATGCAGAGTTTTGTATGTAACTTCAGAGATTTAATGGGTCTCCTGAGTCCATAAGAAATGAACGGTTGTGCTCACGTGGAAACCAAGAGCACAATATAATTTTTGAGAATAGAATGTGGGGTCCACTTCCTGGGGTGGCCTTGGGCTCAGCCACAGCCTGTGAGAACATTCTCACCTCAATTTCTTCACGTACACAGTGATGAGAATAATATTGACCGATAGCTCCTGGGCTTGTTGGGAGGCTAACTGGGCTCAGTTCATACCAAGCCCTTGGAAGAGTTGCTGGCACACAGTAAGAGATCAATAAATGTTTACTGAACCCTCCCTTTCTGATTTAAGACTGGCTGCGTTACAGTTTGAATGAAAACATTCAAATGTATTTCGTATTGGCCTCTCTAGCATTTTAAGTTAATGGCAAAAATAATATAGAGGGTACATTATTATATTACTTATTTATATTTTAAAAAAATCTCTGGGTTTGACATCTGAAAACTGCAAACTACTAAAAACTGAGCAGGAAGACTAAAAGAGGAAGAAGATGGAGATGCAGCTGGTGGGGCAGACATGGCCCTGTATGCAGGACCAGAACACAGAGCAGCACCCTTGGAAACAGACCCAAGCACCACAACCACGCCACTGGCCTGGTCACGTTCAGCCAAGACCATCAGGTCTGAATCAATAGCCTGCTATTTGGCTGAGCTGTTTGGCTGGTTCTACAGACAACTATTCAGTCCAACCATGTCAGTCACTCACGTGACTCCATCAAAAACCATCCAAAGTCTCCATCAGAAACCTGGTCCAGCTGGCTGCCCCAAGGCACCCGGATGCAAATCAGGATGTGCTGGTGTTCACCTGAAAGACTGCATGTGGGCAGCTGCAGACCTCCCGACCCGGGCTCTGCTCAGCTCGCTGCCAGCCAACCCGGGAGACCTCGGGATGTCCAAGCAGACCGCAGACCAGAGCGTCCTCTCTCGGGTGCACATGGGACTGAGGAGGCAGGTGGAGGTTCCCTTTGTCCAGGAACTCCACCAGGGGTGGGATTCAAGGGTGAAGCTTCCCTGTGTCCACCTGTAGGGTCTCCCACTCCTTCACGGGCGGTGGGTGTCAAGGCCTTGCATGCTCAGCTAGGCTTCGAAGAAAATGGCAGGAGCTGGCCCTCCTAGGAGCACCAGGGGCCTCAGGAAACAGGTCCCGAGGAGGCCCGTGATGTCGCAGCCACTCTCCCTGTGTCCACGCACTGGAAAGGCTTCTCCCAGACTGACTGGAGCCGCCTCTTTGCAACTCTCTGCCTGTTTCGCCACTTCTTTTTAAAAAAATGAATTTCCTTTCATTTCATGCCTTAGAAAACCAAGGCTCAGAAAGGTCTAATTGCTTGTCCAGGGCCACACAGCTGCCACGTGGCACCACCTGACCTGTCAACATCAAAGCTACCTTCCCTTCCTATAACAACAGGCCATGCCCAATACTCCATACTCAGTTTTTTGTGCATTTCATTAAAATATTTGTTTGCAACAGTGAATTTGAATTCTGGGTGAATTTTTTATCAGTACATTCACTAGATAAACTGCCATGAAACAATGACCAGGCCTGGAACAGAGTGTGAGGAGGTCGTGCACACATATATGTGTGTGTGTGTGTGTGTGGCAGTAAGCCATGGCTCTCAATGCTAGGCAATTTCTCTCTGCCTGACTTCTGCAAATTCCTGGTAGCATTTATTTTCCTGTTCTCACTGGTGTGTGTGTGTGTATGTGTGTGTGTGTGCGCGCACACTAATAGCACCTATTGGGTAGGGACCTAGGATGCTACTAAAAATTCAATAATGCTGAGGACAACCTTGCTCAAGACTTATAAATCCAAAATTTCAAAAGCTCCGAGGCTCAGAAGCCCTAAATACGCTGGCATTCACACAGATACATACATATTTCAGTTCACAGGCATTTATACACTCACGAATTCACACATATACCTACATGTCATGTATAAGTATACGTGCACACATGCATGTGTTAAAAAATATGAATATCGATGATGTGTGTGTGTGGAGAGAGACACTGAGGCAGCGGAGCAGGAGGACGTGGAGCTTGGTGACATGTCCACACCTCACACCTGAGTCTGTGCCTATACACAATTCCATCTGCCCATTGGCATCACGGTGGTCACCCAGGGGTGGTTTTCATAAAGCACCCCTCCTAACAACATGATGATGGTAAAGAAGAAACTTACGTTTTCCTTTCTTACAGCCTCCAGGTAAAACAAGCATTTTAAATCCCATGTCTCACAATGCACCAACTGATCTAAACGCATCCACCCAGGTCCCCGTTCACAGAAGAGCTCGCTCTGAAATTCTAGCAGCTTTCAAATCACCCTGCCAGACATGACCTGGGGCCTAACCAAGCACCACCCAGATGTTGGGAGGCCTACACTTCCCAGTGGACTTTGGATGCCCTCCTGCTTCAGGGCAAAGAGCATGGAGTCCCAGAGGACAGGAGGCACCTCGCTCCTGCAGGAGCCCTGCCTGTCACTTAGGCTGGGCCATGCTACATTAAACACTGGTGTGGACGCAGGTACCAGAATCCAGCTACTGAGAATGGAGACCCCATCTTTTTGAAGTTGGAGGTGGGGCAATACTTCCCAGGGGTTTGAACAGTCCACAGAGTTCTCATTTCCCAGATGCAGGAGATGAAGGATTTCCCCTATTCTGCTTCCACATATGGCCAGAAATGGCAGCCTGCTCTAAAACAGGAAAAGACCATTTAAAAATAAAATGGTACTTCCCCTCCCCATCCCAGCAGCTTCATTTAAAAAAAAATTTTTTAGACTTCTAATTGATGCACAGAAACATAAAAATTGTACATATTCATGGAGGTACTTTCATATGATTTGATACATGTCTACACTGTGTAATGTTTAAATCTCATTAAACCTCTCTCTTCTCAAACATTTGTCATTTCCTTATGGTAAAAACATAGAGTGGATTGATTTTTATCAGAGCAAAAAGTGACGCTGCTCTATGTGCATCAGCCCATGCTGCTGTATGGTGCTGGTTTCGCAGAGGAAGGAGTAAAATGCCACATCAAAGTTAGAAGCTCTTCTTGAGGTTAATTTTAAAATCCAAAGGAAGAGCCGTATTCAAGAAACATTTAGCTGGGTGCAGTGGCACATGCCCGTGATCCCAAGTACTCAGGAGGCTGAGTCAGGAGGATCACAAGTGTGAGGCCAGCCTCAGCAACTGAGCAAGATCCTGTGTCCAAACCAAGAGGGTGAAAACAAATAAAAATAAAAAGGGTCAAGAATGTGGCTTAGTGGTAGAGTGCTTACCTAGCATGTATGAGACCCTGGGTTCAATCTCCAGTACCACAAGAGAGAGAGAGAGAGAAAAAAATATTTTGATGGCATTATGTATCCTCCCCAAGTCACCAAACACAATCTACAAGGTAGGGTTCAAAGGGCCAGCTTTACTCCTGGTTCCAGAGAAGCTAGTTATCTATCTACCTACCCATCATTTCTTCATCATTTATTTGTCATCTGTCATTTGTCATCTGCCTATCTGCTTATCCATCTGCCTACCTACCTACCTGTATCATCTATCAATCTCTCGCCTATATGCCAATCTATCATCTGTCTATCATCTATCTATGTATCTTTCATCTACCTTCATTGTCTTCCTTTTCAAAGTTCTGGATGCTTGTTTTCAAATTTAATAATAATATTTTTAGTAATAAAAATTTTTAATAATGAAAATTTTAAGATGGGGAAGAATTTTTTTAAATAAATAAATAATTTAGAAAGCAATGATAAGTTACTATACAAAACATACACAAGTACACCCATGAAAGTAAAGCATTTGGGCTTTCTAAAAATTTTGCTTAATAAACTTTGCAAACTTCCTTTCAGAAAGGAAAAGATGGGAAAAATATTTTGAGCAACAATATTCATAAAGAGAAATCTATATGATAAAAATATACTTTTTCTGGTCACCATGTATATTTATCACACTATACATCAAAATACAGATTTTTATTTCAATAGGCCTTCAGTTTTGCCACCTACAAAATGTTCACGGTGATACCTAAGTATAACATCAGTGTTTTACGAATATCAATTAGTTAATACATATAAAGTGCTTAGAATGGGGTTGAATATATAATGATCCACAAAGGTATGTTTATATTTATTATTCAATCTTGAGGTCCCAGTAAGTATGGCCCATGGAAATAATAACCGACATCAAGGAATTTTCTCTTTTAGCATATTGAGTTATGCGGGCTCCATTTTAAATAACAGTTTCAAGCACGGAATATGAATATAAATGCTATTTATTTTCTTCCTACCAGTCACAGGCTGCGTTTTCATCCCTAAATGAGTTACTGCTGATTCAAAGAAACCGACACACAACCTCAGCAAATTCTAATACAGTGACTCTCCGCATCAAAGGTCCAGAGGAGTGAAACAATTCCCACGTAACACAGGCACACTGTCCCAGGCTCATCGGAAGCCATGGGCCCCCAAGCAGCTCAGCACGCCGTTTCCTCTCACTGTTACACACACACACACACACATACACACACACACACACATGCAGGTTCCAGAGGCCACTGAAATGTTTCTGGAGGGCTCCCTGCTGCTGATTCACCTTTTTCTCAGACCATCCCAGCACCCGGAGTCCCAACATGTGGTGCAAGAAGCCTGGTGGTTGTATCAAACTGTGTATTTCAAAAAATGGCTGAGAAGGACAGGGTAGCAGAAGAAAATGCAGGCCCATCATCTCAGAGCTTTGGAGTTCAGCAGGTGCACAAGACAGGGACAAGAGAGAAGTGGCCTTTCCTACAAGGCACGGTGGTGAACGCCTGTAATCTCAGCAAGTTGGGAGGCTGAGGTAGGAGGATTGCAAGTTTGAGGTCAGCCTCAGCAACTAAGCAAGGCCCTAAGCAACTGAGCAAGGGCCTGTCTCAAAATAAACAGAAAAAAAGGCTGGGGATGTGGCTCTGTGATAAAGCATCCCTGGGTTCAATGTCCAGCACCAAAGGGGAGAAAAGGCCTTCCCTGAAGCTCTGGTGCTTGATCCAAACCTTGAAAGGAGAGCAAGAACAAGTGTCCAGTCCATGCACCAGGTGGAGGGGGCATCCTGTGCAGAGGTGCTGGGGAGGCAAGGAACCAAATATCTGTCAAGAACAGAGACGTGGGCTTGGCATAGGTACAGAAAGCTCAATTCCCTTTGCAAAGAAAGCCACATCCGTGGAAAGAGGCAGGGCTGGGTCCAGCCCGAGAGGCTGGCTGGCCTGTTGCTTCGCTGGTTCCCTTCTGTTAGGCTAATGAGACAGGGGCTAGGTGTCAGCCATGCAAATGAGCTACGATCTGGGCGGCATTTGGAGCTGCACCCAGTCCACACACGGAACTGTAAAAAGACCTGCGTGTGTTGTTATTAACCACTATGTGCACAGCGTTGGACCACAGGCACGGCCGAAGCCCCTTCTGCACTCTCTGAAAGCCCATCTGAATGCTCGGCAGACTCGGAGGGAGAAAGGACAGAGGACCTCAGGGTCCCGCCTGGGACCACCTGGCCCAGCATGTGGGTCACAAGGCAGGAACCGAGATGCCAGGCAAGGGAAGTTATTTTCTGTGTCTGTATCTGGCCCCCTGGTCTGTCCCTCTGTCATCTGTGTTGGCTGCTGTCCTGTGGTCCCCAGAAGTTTGGGAAGCTCTGGCTGAGCCCCAAGTCCCAACAGTGCAGTCTACCCCTCGGTCCTGGCTGATGGGTGACACAGGAACTGCTCTCCTAAGAGTGAAAGGGCAGCTCACTTGTTCCAAAGCCGGCTTATCCTAGTCCCAGCAGGGTCACAGGCCACAGCTCCGAGGAGTCAGATCCCTCCGAGCCACACTGCTAGGAATCCTAGGGACCACAGGCATTCTAGGGAAGGTGATCCCGTCTCTGCTGAGACCCAGATGGGCTGACCCACTCAGGCCCGAGCCCGTCCCTCTTATTGCCGATTGCATTTTCAACTGGATAATTCAGGCCAAGGAAGGTTGCCGCATGCTCCCCGGGGCTGGGAATCAGTTTCAAAAAGGTACTAAATTATTTTTCCAAAACAACCAGAAGTCACACACAAATAACACTTTTAGGTAAGTTCATGACCACGTTCTACCTTACAAGGGACCGTTTCCAACTTAGAGGTATCAGTCCACGTGACAGTAATTATCAAAACAGGTGGGAACTGAGTCAGATGCAGGATGCACAGATGCACCTGAGAACAGGGGAGCAAAAAGAGGCTGGGACGGGTTGTGGGGCGGCTGAGAGGAGCATGGAGGCCACAGAATGGGAGACCCACCTGGGAGGAGGGGCTAGGCTCCCGGTGACAGAGACCGCTGTGCACATGATGTTCTCCTCTCTAAACAGATTTACAAAGGCACAGGTGCTACACCAAGATCATTAGCCCTGGTTCATAATAGGGAGGGCTTGGAATTCCCTTTAGAGGTCTAAAATATACCACCTGAATATTTGCCTTGATATTTGAGATATTAACTATGAGCAGATTCATGCTTCATGGTAGCATTGTTTAGGCATCCGAATAGAACACAAATAAGAAAATGGTCTAATTTCTGAAGTGCCCAAGACTATACCCAGGATCTTTTTGATCTAAGGAGCTGATTAAACAAGATGACCATGGTCTAGCTAAACCACGCGAGTCACTAATCAGCTACAGTGTGATCCAGAAAATGCGTGCTTCCTAATGAATATTGAAATTGGCTGTCATTAAGAGAGAACATTCTCAGGAGGCCAAGGAGACAGTGATCAATATTCATATGGATCCACCCTGCCTCATTGATTAATAGTCTTCGAGTGTGAAAGCTGAAATGGTGTTAATAAAGCATTATTTTTAGTGCAGCGTGACACAGGATATTACTTAGATTTAAACATTCAAAACAATTTTTTGACCAAGACTTAATAAACAAATAGCTGGGAAGGAAAAAAAAGGGGGGGGGGAGGGGGGTTCTCCCTAGCCTTCTATAGGATGCTCTTAACCAGCAGGCAGGGCAGCCCCCTGTTCATGCCCCAAAGACTCCAGACACACCGCCCTTCAAGGCAAAGGGCAAAAGCAGACGCCCTACCCCCAAACCTGGCCGCTTGGAGCATCACCTTCTTTGCACACAGGTGGCAAAGTCACAGGCTCCTCCTGCCTTCACGGCTCTCCTGGTTAGTTGATGATGTCTGCAGCTTAGAAATAAAGACCCTTCTCACAGGAGGGTGTGCCACTGAACCTCTCTCTCTTCTTTCCAACTTAGGTGGCACACGCGTCCCCTGCCCTCTGGCTGAAACACCCCCGGTGAGGCTGGTCCCTACCCCCGTCCGTCGGGAGCCAGGCGCTGACTTTGGGCGACCCACCCCTTAAGCGAGAAATGTAAATTCTCATCCAACCCTCGCTTCTCACTTCCAAGGGATGCCATCGCTTCATGCTCTCCGAAAATATGCCAAGCCAAACGAAGGCTCATCAGTGCCGTGAGGACCCGCGTGCAGATTTACACGCCTCTTAGGGAACTCGGGCTGCTGGGCCTTCACCTTCTGGTGCAGCACATCTCCCAGGGAAGAATTCCTCCACGGTGCTGCGGCGCACCAGCGGAAACTCATTAGACATTCCGTTTCTCGGACTGCGGCAGTAGAAATAAATTTCTCGGATCCTAGCTACGGCTATAAAGGCAAGTCTACAATAGATCTCTGAAAATGGAATTGGGAGATGTTCGTGAATAATTCTTATGGGATATATAAAATTTCTATCCATTAAATGCTCAAAAACATCCATGTACCCAAAATGGAGTTTCTTGCTTTTTTTGGAAATTGAAAATGAGTTTGAATGTACTCTATTACTTGCTTCTGATTGCTCCATTCAGGACAGGCGTGTGGAGAGATTTGGTCAAACAGCAAGTTTGCTTTATATTTTCTTTTCTGGTTTTTTTTTTTTTTTTTTTTTTTTTTTTTTGGTTTCTTGCAATCGAAGTCTTTACCTTCAAGTGCTCACTGTAACCCAGGACACAGGACAGATGTTCCCTGTCCAAGGCACACGCTGGGGCCCAGCCCATCTTCTTTGTTGAGAAGGGGGCTTATCACACACAGCAATGTGCCACCAAGGGTCACTCTTTCTCACCGTGATTTTGTCAGCAAGCAGAGGGACCTGCATCCCAATGTGTCCCTTATCCTAACCCACAGCAGCTTATGTGGCAGTCACCTGCTGGAAGCCGAACCTCTAGAAAGGAGCTCTTTTTCCCTGCTGGTAGGGTTACCCTTTATGTGGCCTGAGAGTCCCTTGCCTCCAGCGGATGAGGACCTGAGGTCCCTTCACAGCACACCAGACTTGATTGCCTGCGTGACCCACATGCCCGATGAGGAGGTCAGACAGCAAAAACAGACTTTTGTGCACTGAGCGAAGCGCCCTGAAAATAGACAAGAGTTCTCATGGAATCGTTTCCAGGCGGTCCCTTTCTTTTCATAATAATGTAACTTCATGGGGTTGTCTTGGTTTTGCTGAAAATGAAAAGTATCAAAATAGAATTAAGCACATTCACATGTATTCTCTTAGGACTCGCCAAGCCAGTCAAGATGGAAATTTGTCCATTGGCTAAACAGTCAGAGCAGCTCCCGGAGAGCAGTGATTGACTTTCTGGCTAAGTCAGCAGAAAAGGAGCTCCTGGTCAATTAGCTTTTCCCTTAATAGGATTGTGTTGGGCAAAATAAACCAGAGAAAGGAGTCGAAAACTGTCATTTAATGAATCCCCAGATGTTGTCATGCTTCCCTGAGACGTACATCATAAATAAAAGAAGGGCTCAAAGTTCAGGGGGCTGCGGCCCTGTGTGTGTGAGGGTCACACTGCCTGTCCAGATGGCAGAGTATGGAGCAGCAGCCGGAGGTCTGGACTGGAAATCGTAAGCACATCCCGAGTCATCCCATGGATTTGTATTTTAGGGAGAAGCAGACTTCAGGGAATGTTTGGGACTACGATAATAATGACTTCCTGCGGTGGGACTCATCTGACCAGCTCCGATGAAGGGCTCCCTATGCCCAAAGCCTTGTGTCCATCAGCAGAGCCACCTTCAGATTAAGATGGACAAAAAGCAACACCACTTTCCCATTTAAGAAGCGAGGGAACAGGGTGTCCTGGCCGTGGATACAGGAGACCTGGGATCACCCTCTGAAGCGGGGACTGAACCCAGCGTGGAAGAGTCAGAGTCCAGGAGAAAGAAGGGATGAGCTGAGGAAGGCGGGAGGCGGACGCCGGGCGCTTCCTTTGCAGGCGGCTGGAGTTGACCCGGGTGCAGTGGGGTTTCCAGCCGGGAAGTGGGGTTCATGTCAGGATGGGCCCTCGGGCTGCTGCTGGGAGAACGGAGGAGTTAAAGGAAAAGGGAGAGGAATGGGGAAGGGGGCCAGCGCCATGCCAGAAAGGGCAAAGGCGGCCTCACTGGAGTGGAAGACACAGCCTGCCGACTTGACAGGACATGCTGACGGCACATGGTGCCATCCCACAGGATGGCCCCCTAGGGAACAGCAGTCGGGGTGGCAGTGCGTGTTGGGGTGGGTGGCTTTGTTTGCCCATGCACTACTTCCTGAGCATCTAGGAGTTTCCAGGACCAGATGCCTCCCAAGATAAGCTCGTCTGAAGCTCACAGTCACCCCCAGAGGCCGTCTCGCCCATTGACAAAAGGAATGCGTGACTCTGTCAAGCCGGTTGGCATCTCATGCAAGTGTTGGACCCGGGTCTCCTTGCTCTTTGTGGTTGCTGTTGTTACCCATGTAAAGTGAACAGCTCAGTAACACTCAGTGCATTCGCAGAGTCATGCAAACACCACCTCTATCCCGTTCCACAAGAAAATATGTACCCCTGAGGCAGCTGTTGGGCCCCCTCCTCACGTCCCCCGGCTGCACATACCACCTGCTTTCTGTTCATTTACCTCTTCTGAATCTTCCATATGAACGAAGTCATGTCCTGCATGACCCCTTGTGTCTGGCTTGTTTTTACTCAACACCATGTTGTCAACATCTGTCCATGTTATAGCCTGTGTCAACACTTAATTCCTTTTAACGGCTCAGTAATATTCCATTGCAAACAAGACCGCACTTCATTCATCCATTTCTCTGTTGTTGGATATTTGGTTTGTTTCTACCTTTTGGCTATTGTGAACAATGCTGCTATGGATATTCATGGACAAATATTTTTTTGAGTCCCTGTCTTCAATTATTTAAAAATCTATCTGGGAGTGGAATTGCTCGTTAACATGGTAGTTTTGCCTTCAGTGTCCGGAGAACTCCTCCTGGCCCTTACGATATTTGGCTAAGATGCAGAATAAGTGGGGTGAACCACCTGCTCCCAGAAGCCATGCTGTGGTGAACCTGGATTTCTTTCCCCATGGCCACCGGCCTGTCCAGTATTTCATGCTGGACACATGGTCCACGGCAAACCAGTCCAAGTCCTCTCTATTCCCTTAGCTCAGATGTTGGAAACCAGCCACAAGGCGAGATTTAACTTTCTGGGATGTTCTGCTGGTGGGATGGGGCTCGGGCCAGCCTTCTCTTCCATGCCACACAGAGAAGGCCGACATGACCCAGACGACCCGCTTCCTCGGCCCTGAGCTCTGGAGCAGAGGGCATCAGAAGTCTCTCTGTGTCATGGAAACGGTCCCTGACATGCCGGAGCTGGAGGCAATTGTTTAGGTCCCCACTGGAAGCTGGTGCCAGGAGTCCAGCTCTTCTGTACCCACAGCAAGGCCAACGAGTGGCCAGTTCGGGGTGGAGGGCATAATGGCAGCCACTGACTTTGGGGAAATGAGGAGCCGGCCCCTGGCTTGGGGTAGGCTTGGGGTAGGATGAGCCGCCTCTGCAGTTCTGTCCTGCTGGTGGTGCGGGGACAGTAAGGCTCCAAGCACAGATTTCAGCCTCGGAAACCCATGCGCTCGGTGCCAGGATGGCTGGAGGGTCACTCTCAGCCTCAGGCTGAGTCCCCCGCTATGCAGCAGCGCACTGAAGACCACGGGCGCAGGCTGAGGCATGCGGAGCCCGGGGAGCCCGCCGGCCATACCTTGGGGTGGGAAATGGGCCCTTCCCGCCTCCTGTTTCTTTCCTTCCCTCCGGGAGGTCGAGTCTGGGCGCACAGCACTTCCCTCTGCCCAGAGGGTCAGCCCATTCCTTCCGTGAAGCCCTGCAGGGGACAAGCTGATCCACGCCATACAAACTGGGTGACCCAAGTCAGGATGACGCAGAAGTTAACCGTTGGAGCCGAGGCGAGAGGACGAGCTCTCCCAACCCAGGCAGGACTCTGGTCTGCCGCGTCCACTGGACCGGGAGCCCCGCCAGGGTGGGCACTGTGGCGTCCTGGGTTTTGTTTGCTGTTGTTCACAGAGATGGACCCACCACAGATGCCCAAGCAGGAGACCAGAGGAAGGCACCAACAGAGGAGGAGGGCAGGGCAGGCCTCTTTCTGCACATTTAGTTCTCCCCTCCCTCCCTCCCTCCCTCCCTCCTTCCCTTCCTCCCTCTCTCCCTCCTTCCTTCCTTCCTTCCTCCCTCGCTCCCTCCTTCCTTCCTTCCTTCCTCCCTCCCTCCTTCCTTCCTCTTTTCCTCCCTCCCTCCTTCCTTCCTTCCTCTTTTCCTCCCTCCCTCCCTCCTTCCCTTCCTCCCTTTCTCCCTCCCTCCTTCCTTCTTCCTTCCTCCTTTCCTCCCTCCCTCCCTCTCTCCCTCCTTCCCTCCCTCCCTCCTTCCCTTCCTCCCTCTCTCCCTCCCTCCTTCCTTCCTCCTTTCCTCCCTCCCACCCTCTCTCCCTCCTTCCCTTCCTCTCTCCCTCCCTCCCTCCTTCTCTTCCTCCCTCCCTCCTTCCTTCCTCTTTTCCTCCCTCCCTCCTTCCTTCCTTCCTCCTTTCCTCCCTCCCTCCCTCTCTCCCTCCTTCCCTTCCTCCCTCCCTCCTTCCTCCCTCTCTCCCTCCTTCCTTCCTTCCTCTCTCCCTCCCTCTCTCCCTTCTTCCCTTCCTCCCTCCTTCCTTCCTTCCTCTCTCCCTCCCTCCTTCCCTCCCTCCCTCCTTCCTTCCTCCCTCCCTCCTTCCCTTCCTCCCTCCCTCCCTCCTTCCCTTCCTCCCTCCCTCCCTCCTTCCTCTCTCCCTCCCTCCCTCCTTCCCTCCCTCCCTCCCTCCTTCCTCCCTCCCTCCCTCCTTCCTTCCTCTCTCCCTCCCTCCTTCCCTCCTTCCTTCCTTTCTTCCCCTGACACACACCCTCCTGCCTCCCAGTCATTTCTACGCTTACATTTTCACCTTCCGCGCGGCGCTGCTCTCTACCTAGCTGAGGAAAACGTGCGCAGGCCCTATCCACCCGCCCTCCCAGGGCAAGGTCCAATACATCATTATCTTTAAGGTTAATGTCAAGAAAGCTTAGTGGTTTCATTTCGTTCTTTAAGGAAATTTGGGCCATTTCAGGGCATCATCAGCTTCGGGGGGAAAGTGTGTCTTGGTGAAATACTTCAGTGTCTTGCGGAAGATTGTGATGGATTATTGGGACACCGCGAGGTTTAAGACCAATGCTTTCTGAAGCATGAAAGAAGTACCTGCAGATTTCCCTTTTTATGTTTAAATTACTTTGCTTCTTACTTGACTACTTTTTCTGACCTTTCGGAGCGTTTCTTCCTTCTTTATATTTCTCCTTGAGTCTCTTAACCATTTTTAAACGACTCGGGAAACATCTCGCATGCGCTCTTCTTCCTACCTTCCGTCCCCGTCCTCCCAGCCCACCTTCTCCTCACTTGACCTTCCATATAAAACCTGGCAATGTTATTCTGCTCTTTGCCCGAGTCCATCCATCTTCTGTCTCTCACAATTCCAGAGACAACGTGGAGCTGTGCGTCTGGAAAACACTGACTTCTCATTTCCAAGTGAACCTGAAGTTATGACCACGGGATTCTGTCTGTTTTTAATCCATTTTCCCCACAATGTGTTGTAATGGGAGACCTGGTCAAATCCATTTAACCTCTGCCTGGTTCACCTTGGGATTAATGTCCTTCCTGTTGCCCAGCATTGAGTTTTGACTGAACAGAGCAAGAACCACAGCAGTGAGGTGCACACAGAGAGAAAAGGACCCAGGGAGCCTCTCGGCCAAGGTCTGAACCAGGTTTCCACTACCTTTGAGCTGTGTGGCCCTGGAAAAATTACTTAACCCCCCTGGTTTTCAGTTTCCCACTCTCTAAAATTTGTTCCGTATTGATGGATCACTGAGGAAGTTAAATTAAATGGGAACACCTATTTATATCTGCTACATAGTGAGGACTCTCCTTCAGAGAGCCATAATGATGATTTAGTCCTTCATTAAAGAAACTTTTATTGAACTTATTTGATAATGGTAGTTGCGGGGTAGGAGGAGGAAATAAAAAGGAGCCCTTGATGTCTCCCGTAATGGGCGAGGCATAATGACTACGGTTCTCCTGTTTTACCCTGGGGGTGAATCTAATCTTCACCTCTGACCAGGAGGCTGCCGCTCACCCATCCGACACACACAGACTGGGAACCCACTGTGTGCTGGAAAACAAGAAGCGGCAAAGCCAGACTTGCTTCCTGGTCTCAGGGATCCTGCGGGTCAGTGCTCCCGGCCATGCTGGGTTCCTGGAAGCAGTGGGTTCTCCACCAGGACACTCTACCCTCTAGGGGACCTCGGGTAGCGTCAGGCCATCTGCTGTCACACCCAGGGGAGGCCATTCTACCAGCAGTTCCTGGAAGAGCCAGGGTGCTGCTGAACATCCCGCAGTCTCAGGCTGGCCCCCGCCACTACCCGCTGCCTGGCTGCGGAGAAATCCTGCTGCAAGGGGCGGATAATGAGGCCGGATCATCCATCATTAAGACCAGGAATAAAACCAGCCGAGTCGGAGCTACCAGTGCCGCGGGGCCTCCCCGATGCTGAGCCTCAGCTCTGAGATCAGTGTCCTGCACCTGCCACGGAAGGGGAAGGTCCCCGTGTGCGGAGGTGAGGGGTGCTCACAGCCTGGTCTGGAGGCAAGAGGGCGGACCAGCACGGGGGCCGGGTTCACCCCACCCCACGCCAGGACTTGTCCTGGCCTCACACTTCCCTCCACGCTCTCAGACCCTGAACGCTGCCCCGGGGAAGCCACCGTGTGTGCAGAGCTGCAGAAGTGACCCTGTGGTGGAGCTGGCCAGATGAAGAATCCCAAATAAAATTGTATATTTTTAAGAGCTTTATTAATATGGTTGGGTAGAGAGCCTGCTAAATTCCCAGGTGGCGGAGACGGAGGTGACAAGAGGAGGCCCAGGTACCCGGCTAAATGAGAGGGGCAGGGTGGGAACAGCCAAGGGAGGGCAGGTGGCATGTCCCGCAGCAGGGCTGGGTGTGCCTGAGCGGAGGGATCTGGCACTTTGCTCCAAGGTGTGCAAACTCCAACGTCGCCAGGGCCCACAGATCCGATAAATAACTGAAGCTGGCCAGGCAGCAACGTGGGGGGAAAATGAAGAAAGCTCGCGTTTCCGGAGGGCACGGCCACACCTTCACTTCAGCCGTCATGCCCTCCGAGGGACAGGGAGAAGCCAGAGCTTCATATTTTTACACAGAATGCTATTTTGTAAACACACGAACCACAGACACACACACACACACACACACACACACCCCCCACAGGAGCTACCCATTCCCGCCCTGCCTGCTCTATCTGCAAAGGATGAGGTGCATTTGCCAGGTGAGCCTCAATCCAGGTGAGCACGTGAGCACAGCCCTGGGGCCAGCTGGGACGCCAGGCAGCCCTCCCGTCAGCTCTGACTTCAGAGTCGTCCCTGGGCTTCTCGGCAGTGAATGTGAATCCAGTGAATGTGAACCACACTCAGCCTGAGGGTCCAGCAGTCTGCATCTCCTCCCAGCTCCCTGGTGCTGCTGATGGTGCTGGTCTTCAGACCACACCTGCAATGGCAAGGACCTCGGACCCTCCCAGTCAGGGTGGCCCTAAAACGAGAGTCCCTATTGGCTGGTTTCAGACTACTCGCTGCTCTTCCTAAGCGTGGCGTGTTTGATCCTCCTATTTCCTTTTAACCGAACAGATCTTCCCACCTGGAGCTGTGCCCTCTCCCTCTCATCCGCACACTTACTCAGCTGATGTCCGGCAGCTGAAATCCTCCGGACACCCCTCCTCCCACGTGAACTAAATGGGAAGTGCTGGTGGGGAGGCCCTGCAGTTGGCCTGTCCGTAGCTCGGGGTTTACAGGTAAGACCCAGAACCTCAGGCGGGACACGCACACAATGGGGCTAATTCCCATGGCAGGACTCCAGCGCCCCCCCAGACTGATAAGGATCTGGTGCACGCTTCGCTCAGGACGAAACCTGCTGCAGAATGCAACACCCGCTCAGAGGAACGCACCTCTGGTGTTTGCTTGTGACAGGACTAACAGAAGCCATCCTGTGATTGGAACATTAGCATCTTGGACCTCTTCCCATTCGGTTATTACTTTAATAAGTTCCTCAACTGAGGCATTTTCAGGAAAGGGAAGCATCGGGTGGGAAATGTTATGAAAACCTGGATCTTGCAAACCTGGAATATTAAACTTAAGAAACCATCTATGCAACCCAACAGTCATAAATAAAAATATGTATGAACAAGAACCATTTGGCTGATGCATTTCTAATGCATGTCACCGCAGAATGTGCACAGGCCCCGGAGCATAATGAGTTGCGTGTATCCTGGTTTATGTCCACTTCTGACATTGTGCATTTAAACTGAAAGGTGTGCTAACCAACCAGATACCAGGATTTTACTTTTTAAATTACTATTTCAGCAGGGGTGGTGGGGAGGTGCTCGTTTTGGTTTAAGAAGCATCCCCACCTCTGAGACAAAACCAAAAAGTTCTGGGGGGATTTGTTCTCTACTTCTATTCACCCTGTTCACCTTCTAGAACATTCTGCAACTTTGCGCCTCCCCAGATGCCCAGCATTGCTAAGACACAGTGGGGAATCTGAGTTCACAATTCTTTAGCTCCGAGGCATGAGGCACTAAAGTGAACTTGGTGTTTAAGAGCAGTAAAAGCGGGTGAAGCTGACCTGGAAGGAAGCTTGAACCCCAACACCATTATTGGCTGTGTGAATGCACCCATAAATTGGAGTTCTCACAAATAAGTCCTGCAGGTAAAGCTGGTGATTGTAATCAATTACACTCCTTCATGTCACTAGCATTACCAGTGCTAATTTATCTTGATTGAATAAAATATGCACTTTGATTTGTTTTCTCTTTTTATATCTATCACTGTAACCCACCAAAAGACCCACAAACCCCACCGCTCTTTTTACTGCTGACTCCAAATTCTAGGTTCAGAGAAAAATCTGTTCACCTGCTCAGGAATAAGGAGGCTCACAAGTTCACCTGGTCCCCTGCAGGTGCCCTGATGCCTCTCAGGGCTCTGGGCTCAGACTGGAGTTCTTAGGTCAACCCTGCCATGAACAACAACCTTCCTGGTCCTGGCTGGTCAAGCCTGTTCCTCAGCCTCTAGGCCCTGGAGAAACACGTGACGCCTCCTTTCACCCGGGTGTCCAGCCTCGCAGGCAGCCACTGACCCCTGCAGGGGTAGCTGCCCTGCAATCATGCTTAATTATGTAACAAGTGGAAGGACGGGGGAGAGGCCACACTGACGACCACAGGACAGAGATGTTCATGCTGCACAACGCTCGCAGAGAGACGTTCACCCCGAATGAGAAGACAGAGTGGGCAGAACTCAGTGAGAGAGGATCCCAAATGCACCCTTCAGAGAAGCCACCAAACAGCACCAGTGGAACCGCACTCTTCCTGGTGAGTGCTCCGGATTGCTCCCGGGGTCTGTGAAACGGCACCGGTCCTGCTGCCTACTTGTATAATAACTGCCGTAGTGAATATATCGTGTGTCCAGCATCTGACTCACCCTCCATAGGATCTCATGCCATCTGTGCAACAACCCAAGAGGAGCCAGGGCTCCAACGGTGCTTTAAAACTTGTAAAAAAATCACACGGTTCCTGACTGACAGAGGGAAGATGCGAACCCAGGCAGTCAGCGGACAAGCAGCACCCGGATGCGTAACCCCTCTGCTCGCCGCTCCTCTGCTCCCTCGGGTCCTGTTATCAAGAGAACTTTAGCATGCACAAGGTTGTCACTTCCCTGCACTGTCAGCTTTTCAAGGGGGACAATTCATTTTGACAGAGCTCTGGGCTGCCACATGCCCTAACCATTCAGAAAGAATGAATGAGAAGTCTCCTTGCTGAGGAATGTATTAATAATTGGGCCCGACATAGGAACTACCTACACAGCCAACATGATACTTGGCACACTCGGTCCCTCCGCCTGTCAAATGCAGCATTAGATCTTTAATTGCTGGGCCTCCTTGCACTCGAGCAAAGTAACCTGAGCAAAGAGGAGCTGAGGGCCTTTGTGGACCACTTGCCCCATGGTGTGGTCATTTCTCTGGCACTCTCTCACCTCCAGCTGGGCTTTTGAAATGAGGAGTCTTTTTCTTAGCTGAGATATTCACCAGTGCCTTTCATACTATCAGCTGGAGGGAGTGACAGAGTATTCAAAATCGGCTTCATGTCTTTGAGAGGAAACTGTAAATGACTGACAGGCGGGCTAATAATGGTAAGAATAAAATGCCACCTCTCTCCCAGTTTCTGCCGCAGAAGAAAATCGAGAGCTAGAAAACTCTTCTGCATCTCATCGTTCGTTGTCTGCCCATTTTGTAGCTGGACATGCTGAGAAGTGTGTTCTTGTGGATTTTTTGAATATCTGTCAGGGACTCCTTGGAGAAGAGAATCAGAGTTTCCGTCTTAATATCTTGGCTGTTTCTGATCTGGCTTCTGAAAGACAGGACCATTCCGGGAGAATCGCAAACTTCCATTGACACTGAGGCATCGCACAGAAATTCTGAGGTACTTTTAAAAAGTATGTATGTGGGACAGGGAATGAATTGTAAAGAAAAGAGTTAGAAGCCAGGATTTCCATTTTATAATTGGCCACATGGCCTTCCAGGACCTGCCTGGTAGCTGTGAAGTTCTTATTCCAACCATTTCCAAACAGTTCTGTGAGCCCCTACCAAGTACAAAACAGCTGTTTCAATTTACATTCTTTAAAAGGCACAGGTAGCTTTTGCAGAGACCTCGAAGTATGAGTCATGATATAAAAAACAGGCAAGCAAATCAAAACACAGGCAGTCACACGGGCTAGGGTCTGAGAGCACATCTCAGGAACCAGTTCTCCACTGTTCCAGCTAGGATGGACGGACGGCTCTCTCACCTGCACAGCTGTCTCTTCCTTATCAGTGTTTGAAATGCAAATGTAGTTAGACTTCCTGAGCACCCATGAAGAAAACACCCAGACAGAAAGGAAAATGGGCTGGCTAAATGCGGCTAGAGATCAAGGAGTGATGGGGATACTAAGAGGCCCCTTCAAAGTGTCCCTTCCGGAGCCACTCTGATATGACAGGTCTGAAGGCAGACTGGGACCCCACCAGCAGCCAACATCCAAGATGATTCCAAGCCAGGTCTAGGGACCAGAGTCTAAAAAATACCATGACCCACCCGTCATGGACACAGCAAAACATTCCCAAGTGTAGGTAACTATCTTCAAGGGAAAGGGAGATGAAGTGCAGATACCTGTGTCATGGAATGTGAAGGAGCTCCCCAGAGACTCACTGGACGGTAGGGTCACATCAAAGTGGATCCATCCAGCAGAAATCACACATGGTCAAAGGGGCCACGCTGGTGCCGACACGAAGCCCCATAAAGACTTTGGAGGGTTTCTTCTGCAGCGTGGTAGTGCGTTGTTCTTTCTTTGAGCAGCAACAGATTAAGCAGTTGGCCGTGTTGACAGAAGGGCACACAATCAGAAAGCGGAATCACACTCGGCATGGCCAGGGGCCAGAGCCAGGTGGTGGCACCAGAAGCCCGTTGGTGGGCACCACATTGAACTGTCCTTCTCCCATTCACCTCAGAACATGCTGTCCACTAAGGACAAGAATTCCCCCGCTGCAACGCCCTTGTGTTGGTGGTGGAGAACAGAGAGAGGGTGAGGATGGGAGGCCCACTGTGGGGCATATTAGGCGCTTCTTTTGGGCATATGCCCTGGAATACTCTAAGGTTCCTCCTGTGAATGGCGCGACTCCATGGTGGGAAAAGGAACCCGTAGCCGGGTCAGATACACCACATTAACAAAAACGAACGCAACTCAGCACCGAAAACTCCTAAAATCACTACTGAACGCTACCGTCTTCTGATTGTTGATCTCATGGATTTCTCTGGGGTCAGGAAACTTTGTAAGTCGGACTCGCTTCTTCAGAAACGATGAGAAACGCTTTGGCGGAAGGTCGTGTTTTAGTCTTAGGAACCCAGAGAAAATAATTAAATTACCCATCTGGCTTTCTAGAAGGAATGGAATGGTGCCAAGACCACTCTTAACAGCACCTCCTTCTGTTTGCAGGGTGCGCAGGGAGCAGGCTTGTACGGTGCCGGAGCCAGTTTTGCTTTGAGTTGGACAAAAACAATCACATCAGCTGAGACAAATCCACCACCCCCATTCTTTCTGGCAGAGCTCAGGCTCATCTTTTCTGGGCTCTACAAAATGCCTAGTCTATCATATTTGTTTCCAACTGCACATTACATCCTTTAACATACCTAACAGTGAGTTTCAGGGGAAAGCACATTTATAAATGAGCACGGTGGCTGAGCTGACGGTCCCCTTTCCCCCCAAACTTCTAACTGTGCTCATCAATTACTCGTAACGGTGAGGAGCGTTGGCAGTGTTTACCACCATCCTTTCTGAGTTATTCAGCTCGATCTTGCGGCTCATTAAAAGCATCTCTATTTATTTGCTGTGTGTTACAGTCCTTAACTTTGGCACAACACGCCAAAAGAAAGCCCATTTTACTTTTCCCTGTGGTGTTAATTGGTAGAACATGCTGCCTGCCCCTTCATTAATTATGTCAATGTGGATGAAACTTCCATTTTCATGGGGGTGAATTAACAAGGCTTCTCTGAGCAGGGCTGACAAAAAGCCAGCCCGGCTGCCTGCGACCAGGGGGATAATGAAGGCTGCTGGTGGCCAACGCCACGTTCGTTTGCACAGGCTGGCTTTGTCTGGCCCCGAGCCCTCCTCGCTCCCCTTTTCTGGTGTCACCAGCATGGGGCAGGCAGTTTTGTGAAGCCAGCAATATCTGCGCTGCTAGGGACAACCCACGTGGCTACCTCTGCCCAGAGAGGAGGCCGGGCTGAGCCGCCTCACTGCAGATGGGGGCGGGGTGGGCTGGGCGCAAGCCACCTCCAGGTGGCACTGACTTCTGATGCTTTGGGGCAGGCTCCTGATGGTGTCACTGAAGGGAAGGGGGAGAATAAAAGGCGTCCGCAGCCCAAACTCCTTATTAATCAGCCTGAGATGACTTGCCAAAGACTGACAGCTAGGAAAGTGCGCGCACACACACGCACACACACACGCACGCACTCCTAAACCTTAAGTCAGATCATATCCCCGGGTTAACAAAATCATTCGGATGCTTCCCCTACTTCTCTGCGCCACCACCGTGAAGGCTGGTCAAAGAGTGACACCTCGTTCCTGATCCGCGCCCGGACGCTGCTCCCCCTCCAGCCCGGGCACAGCCTCGCCTGCCCTCGCCACCTCCAGCCCCAGCTCTCTCTGCGTCTCTCTCGCTTGTCTCATCGGGCACACCCGGGAGGAGGTGCGGGACTCAGGGTGGCCTCCTTCGTGGGACAGCGGTTTTCGAATCGCGACCATCACCGGCATCTTTGGTGGGTGTAGGATGGCGGAGTGCAGAGGACGGGGCCAGACTCAGGAAGAGAAAGAAAACTTAGGGTAGGCGCCACTCCCGATGCCCAGGAAAGGCCAGAGGACAGAGAGCAGCTACCCGCAGGCCCAGCCTGGCCTTCGAAGAGGGAACTCCAGTCAGATATAAGTGCACACACACACACACACATATGTGCACATGCATGCACACACACCCACATGCATACGCAAGCATATGTGCACACACACAAACGTGCACACGCATGCATGCACACCCATGTGTATATGCAAGCATGTGTGCACACCCACATGCATACACAAGCATATGTGCACACACTCACAAACGTGCACACACATGCATGCACACCCACGTTCATATGCCAGCCTTTGTGCACACACACAGCCATATGTGTACACACTGACACACATGCCCACCCACACTCAGCCATCCATACACAAAACATACATGCACACACAAACAAACGCAGACGGACCCAAGTGCACATATACATACAAGCACTCACACACAAATGCACAGACACACAACCATGCATATACACAGTCAGAGGAGAAAATGCTATAGCCTCTTCTCAGATGAGCCACCCAGGATCTCAATACCTTGACTATGAGGAAGTTCTTTCTGGTGTCTCACTGGCGTCTCTCCCCCTGTGAATAAAGGCTTTTCTCAGAAGAAATGGAACAGATTTTGTCCACCAAACAGGCCTACCCCCGTCCAGAAGTAGGTTCACATTGGCATTTTACCCTGGAGCTGCGTTCTGGAGCACAGGCTTGCCACCAGCCATTGCAAGGCCACGAGAGATGCGGCCGGAAGTCAAGGGCAAGAGGTCGCCGACACACTCACCAGGAACGCAGGTTCCACGTGGGACGGTCTCAGTCGGCAATCCCGCTGCGCTCTGCGTTATCGGAGTTCACTTGAGCACACGCCAACCTTCCCTAAGCAGACCCCTCGGTGCCGGAATGGAAAACAGTGACCACGGCACGAGGTTCTTGAAGAGAATGGACAAGGGACTCGTACACCGTGAGATCAAATAACTGCCGATGACCAGGTACCGGCCACAGGACTGGTCCCGCCCAGAGGGGACCCTAGCAACAGCTGTACCCTGCGGGACCCTTGACCCCTATCATCACGTGTGATTTTCACAGAGACCACCAGGTGGGCATTGCCACTGTGCTTCACAGGAGAATCCGGGGCAGATGGGGAGGTGGGCTGAGTGGCTGCTGAGAGCGGACGGGAGACTGGACTCTCTGAGGTTCTCCACCAACACCGTGGCTGGCGGGTAAGAGCCAGGAAGTGGACGCAGCCCCCGGGCCCGCCAAGCGGAGACTGAGTGAAACATGGGCGTCCACACGACTGTGCTGCTGCCCAGGTAAGCCTGGAAAACACTGGGCTCTGCCACAGGCCAGCCGCAAAGGGACAGAACTGCTCGATTCCACTTCTATGGACCAGCTAGAGCAGGCAAACTGGTAGAACAGAAAGCAGTTTAGTGGTTGCCTAGGTGGAGAGAACAGGGACAAGTGTTTATCTTCCCAAGGAGCATTCCAGATGACGAAAATGTTCCAATTTTGTTTTCTTTATTTTTTTTACTTTTAGAACATTGTGGTTGTGAATCAAATATAGAACGTTTGATTGTGGTGATGCCTGACCATTCTGCAAAGATGCTAAAAGCATCCATCTCGGCGTACACTTAAAACGGATGAATTTTCCACTATGTAAATGATATCTCAATAAAGTTGTTTGAAAAACACAGAAATTTGCTCGCTCCAAGTCGAGCTTCCCAGACCACCCCATTCACGATCTCCTAGATGCAGCCGTGAAATATGAAGAGCCACTGTCTGCTTCGTTTCCCAGAGGTGGGGTTCAGAGAGTGGAGGAAGGACCAGACAGGCTGGAGAGGAGAGGGACCGTGCGGCCCTCGGTGGGCTGCACCAGGGCCCCTGGACTTTGCTTTCAGGAATCAGAGGAACGAGGGGAGAGTTCTGAGCAGCACGGAGAGGATCACAGTCATGCTAAAATATATTTCTCTGGCTTCAGAGGATGGAAGCAAAGTGGTAGAGATCAGGAGTGGCCAAGCAGTAGCTGGAACAGTCTCCTGCCCGAGAGACAGACGCACCGGGGACCAGAGAAGTGATGGCGATGGAGGGAGAGTAGGGGTCTGGGAGATGTGGTCATGGCAGCTGATTTCTTGGGTGGACAGAGGAAGCAGGCTGCGCAGAAGAGGAACCCAGGAGGACCCCCTGGTGATTAGCTGGGACAATCGGTTCATACCACCTGCTAAAACGGCATCTGCAGCGAAACATATTTGCTAGGCAAGATCATTGTGCCACAGTAAAGATCATCTTCCACCCACACACACAAAAATCAAACCTGGATGTCCTTTGGGGAAAGAAAAATAGGAGGAGATAGCAGAAAGACATCCTTGACTGGATGAAGGGTCTACATCCGCTTCATCAGAAAGAGGACATTTCCTTTCTTGAAACATATGGTCAGGGACCAAGGAAAGAAGGTGGCAGGGTAAAAAGGAAAAGAAAAGAAAAAAGAAATTCTCTAAAGCTCAGAAGCTTCCAGAAAGGATCAGGCTCTAGGCGAGGCAGAAATGTCAGACTCCTTCCCACTTGCTCTGTGAGGACAGTGGAGATTAATCCTGAGCTCGGGTGCAAACTCGGACTGTTTTGCTTTCTTAGCGATTTGCACTTCAGAGCCGTGTGTGCCCTCCAGCTGGCAAGCCCTGCAGCAGTCTTTGGGTTCTTTCCCCTTTTCTTAGGTGTATTTTTTCCACCTTTATCCATCAGGGAAGTCTATTAAGAAGAGCTGGCTGTGTCATCAGGAAGGCTGTGCTGACTGATGGCAACATCCTTTACCACTGACCTGTCAGGCATGCCCCCGGATTCCTGGAATTGGCACCCTTGTGTAGAAACAGGACCATCGCTGTTGAATGAGTAAATCAGTCAGCCCACCTAATGAGCCTGCTCCAGTGCCTGGCACCCTAGGCAGGGTGTCAGGCGTAGGTCGTGATGGTCCCCAGCACCCCCCAAGGCACGGGTCTGCCACCGTTTTCAGGGTGCTGTTGGCATGAGGGGCTCCTTGGAGCATTAGGAAGAGCTACCTCTCACACCTGCAGTAAATGCTCATGCAGGGAAACTTCCAATGAACCCACTGAACTGACCTACCACATTTTGAGAACTAAGGGATCCTACAGGAAGGGCCACTGACCGACCTGTATTTTGAGAATCTTAAATGTCAGGCAGGGGGTTTCAATGCGACTTCCCCTTACTCGGGAAATATGAGCCAAGCTCCACTTTCCTCCACTTGTCTTCATCGCTCTGGGGCAGATTTAGGCAGCATGGTTTTGAAGGCACTACAGGAGATTCTATCGTGCAGCCAGATTGGGAATCCATTAACAAGGAAGGGAACCTGCTGTCTGCGTCCTCTGCCCAGGAGGCTGTTCCTGTGTCTGACGCTTACCTGGTTCTGGTGGTGTTTTGGGGTGGGTGGGATCTCAGGCTGGCGGTCTGGGGGGCCTGGAACCACCTTCTCTCAACCCCTCTGCAGGAAGATCTTGGGAAGTCACTGGACACCTTGGCTCTCCTTTAATTCTTCCCGTTGACATAGGCAGGCAAACCGAGCTTGCCTTAAGGATGAGTGGGCAGGTCAGAGGAAGGGTGCCATGTAACGGCTCTCAATGCCTGAGTGACACAGCCATCGCTCTGTAATGGCTCACAAGGAACCTCTACTCCCATCCTTACCACTGAGGCAGCCCGCCACCATCATCCCTCTACCCTGAAAAGCAACCCTCATACCCACGCTGGCTTTCCTATGCCCACTTGCTAAAGCAGCTGATGAGGACACCCTCCCACCAGGGTTCTCAGGGTGAGGTTGCTCTGCTAGCAGAAGGGACAGTGTCCAAGCCCACCCTCCATAACTCTGGTTCCATGAGCGTAGCGTGTGGCATGATCAGGCACATTTTGGGGATCCTTCCTCTAGACTACACCTGGAGTTTGGAATTCTGTTCCCCTAAGTGAACACCTACATTAAAAACCACAGGGAAGTAGGGTGCTCCTGGGTCATTAAGCACCAGGACCACTGAGGCCAAGCAAATTCCTCCCCCAGATTGAAGACCGCCCAGTGCCAGGAACAGAACTAAGGGGTCCTATAGAAAGGGTCACTGGGGTGCAGCACGTACCCATTTCATTCCCATTCTGATCGACTTCCCTTGACCCTAATGGCACAGGTCCCTCCATCTACCCTGAGCCTTTCTGGACCTGCCGCCGGCCTGGGCTGGCCACGGCCTCTTCCTTGCCTCGCTCAGTCTCCTCTGACCGGGGGACATGAGTGAAGCACCACTCCTTGACTTCTCTGGAAACTTCCTCGCCTGCTCTGCCAGAGGCAGCGGCTCAGCCAGGCAGGGCAGGTTATTTGGGGTGCTGTGCTGGGGGTGAGAAGGGGTGGGCAGAGGGAGGAGGGCTCAGAGGGAAAGGCAATTTATGGCGTCTGTGGGTAGCTGGCTCCCCCCGCCCCCCGGCACATTTCTAATTTTATTTTGCTTGCATTTATATTAGGAAATGCTGCAAGTACCTCGTGCCACGGGCGGGCGTGAACCAGAAGAAGATGTCAGGCTCGGGGGCTTAGACACAAGCCTGGTGAGTGTCCAGCGGCACAGCGGCTGAAGAGGAAAGGCCCCTGGGACCCCCGGCTGGAGATTAGGGCGACTTAGGTTCTCGTTCATATTCCCCTGGAGATGGCGGGAGTTACCCTGGCTAACCAGTGTGGCTCTGGATCCCAACAGCATTCTCTGTACCCCTGATTTGAGATTCCAGGGCTACTTTTCACAGGGAAGATGCTCCGTGGAGCTTTTAGTATTTCCTATACATCATCATGGAGTCCTGACACCCCGAATGTCTGTTGCCATGCCAGCTACCAGCCCAGTGGTCACAAGTCTAGATTTGGAGACCATACGGTCCTACTTCTTTGTACATTAGGGATAGCCAAGGTGTGCAAAGCTGTGTTCTGATGTGTTCGTCTTAATACACACACATAATATTACATAATCTCCTTCTGTCTTTGTTTTTGGTCGTTTTTTGGGGTCAGAGTACCTACAATCTACTCTTGGTAAAGTGCTGTGAACTATAGTCCCCACCTTGCACACTACGGCTCTAGACTTAGTCACATGAACTGACGTTTTACCCTGTGTGACCCTAGGTCCAGCACCCACCCTCCTTGTATGCAATCAGAAAAGATGTGGAACCATCTTAACTGTGCGCCAGACACCTGCGAAGAGAAAATAGAGTAGCGACTGCCACCAGCATCGGCACTGGGCACCGGCATCATTACGATGGCCAGTCTTACGTGCCAATCTGATTAGGCTCCAGCTCCCCATTATTCCATCAGATGCACATTTAGGGGTAGCTGGGAGGGGAAGACTTGCAGATGTGATTGACACTGACATCTACAGTTAGTTGTCTTTAAGTGAAGGAGAGTGTCCTGGGAAAGCTTGGTGGCCTGTCCCCTTCAGTGAATGGCTTGAGGAGCAGAGCAGAGGTTTCCCTGAGGAAAAGGAGTGTGGTCCACACTGTCAGCTCCTGCTGAGAGCTTCCCCAGTGGCCTGGCCCCATGGATTTCAGACGTGTTTAGCTAGCCCCACAGTTGTAAAACAAATTCCTTGCAATAAACATCCTAATTTATACAAATGTCCTGCTGGCTTTGTTTCCTGGGTGGAACGCTGATTGACAGGATCTCGTCACCATGGTCCCATCTCTCCTATTGAATATGGGCATTTGTGTGGCAGGAACAGAAGCGAGACCCACATCTCAGGGACACTGCGTTGGATCTTCTTGCCTTGAGAAGCTGCCCGGTCCCATCCCTGCTTTGAACTTTGCAGAGGCACAGGACGATGGGGAACACCTGCTGCTCGGCAGGAGGAAGCTCTGTGGATCTGCCTGTCCTCCTGCGGCTCTGCAGTACACCCTGCAGTCACAGGCACATTGGTGGCCCGCCATGTCAGCCTCCCTGGAGAAACTCCTATGCCTTTCCTCCAACACGCATGCTTCACTCAGCATCTGGCTGAACCCCAACCACGGGCCGACTGGGTCATCCACAAAGGCGCCGTGTAGCCAACCGGGAAGCAGGTGGGGTCAGCAAGCACACAGACCTGAGACAGGGAGAGCTGGCGCTCTGAGAAGACTGTGCTGGAAAGCCACATGTGACGAGGACTTGGTGACCAGCGGTGGAGTGGCAGCAGCTGCAGGGAAGAGCTTCGGGGTTCTGACCGGGCAGGGCTTCTTGGCCATGACCAGAGGTCTATGCTGCGGGTTCAGAGGGGTGGGGAGGAGGGACCTACCTTGGGGATGACTCCGCCTGGCTGCCCCATTCCCTGGGAGCCCTTCTTCAGCAGTCCTGGGGACGTTCCTTGGGAGCTGCTGTGTTTCCATTTCGTGGGGCAGGCCTTGCACATTTCCCATGGAAACGCATTTAGGGTGAAGTGGTGCGTTAGTTTTCCAGGCTGCCCAAACAACGTTATCAGAGACTGCAATGCCTAAATATCAGAAATCGACTTTCTCCCAGCTCTGGGGGTGCAAGGCTGAGATCAAGGTGTCTGCAGGGTTGGTGTCTTCTGAGGCCTCTCTCTTGACTTGCAGGTGCCATCTTGTCCCTGGGTCTCCAGCTGGCCCTCCCTGTGTGTGTGTCTTCATCTCCACTTCAGATAAACACACTGGTCCTATTAGACAAGGGCCCACCCTGGTGACCTCACTGTAACTTCATCATCTCTTAGAGGGCGGTACCTTCAAATAGAGTGACACTGAGAGGCCCTAGAGGTCAGGACTTTGACAGCTGAATTTTGAAGGAACACAACTAAGCCCATGATAGATGGTGAGCAAATTGGCTACAGTTTCATACTTAGCCCCAATAAGATCCCTGTGTCCCCAAGCCAAACTCTAGGGACAGACAGACATCGATCTCCAGATGTCCACAGACACGTGGCCTCTCTTCTTAAGCACTGCAGGACTGGTGACATTCAAGCTGTATCTTGCTGGAGACCATGGTGTCAAGTCCAGCAGGTGAAGAGGAAAGGAAACTCCACTTACAAGAGACCCAACCTGGCACAGAGGAGAGTACAGCACCCTGAGGGTGACAGAGCCCTGTCTCCTCTCCAGCTCTCTCCCCAGAATAAAAATAAGATGTTCTCTGGCAACAGAGAGTGGCAGGCTACCCTCTATCCAGGCAGATTCCAGTATAAAGCCTCTGAAACTGGGTTCCGCAGGCAAACTCACCCTCCGTGGACTGGAGGTGACTGCCGTGCAGAGAGCCCACTCAGTTGTCGGATTCCGTTGGAGAATAAGGAAACCTGTCTTCTCTTCCATCCGTCTCCAGGTTGTGCGCAGCACCGAGTGCTATTTGCTCTAAGACTTTACATTGAGAGCTTTGCACCTTCTAGTATTATCCAAGAACTCATCTGTCTCCACATCGGAATGGCCCCATTTCCATTTCATGACATTTTGTAGCGGGATCAGTAATTAACCCATCATCCCACCACCCAGGCTATATTCCCTGGATCATCTATTATGTACAAGGCACCATGTGAAGGGCTAGTCTGGGGAGTGTTTAATTTGGTTTTCATAAAGTTTCTGCTTGGGTTATTTTGTGCTTTTGAGTTCTTCTCTTGGGTGAACCTAATGGATGGAGAAATAAAGATTCTTGGAAGGGACAGTGGTGGAATAATGAGAAGCGTGTTCCGTCTGATCAGAAACACGCATGGCTGGTCAACCTGAAGCTGGCAGGTGGAGGGGCCTGAGCGCAGGCAGAGAAACCACCATAAAGCCTGGTTGATGGCGCAGTATACATGGAAATGGGCAGCTCTGGACGACTCCGAGGTAATGAAGACGCTATAAAAGAAAACTCAGTGTACACCTCTTGCTGATCTGGTAAGAAATGCCATTAAGATGGATGGGGTTATTTGAAGACTCCGCGACCAGCCCTACAAAGCACCTACCCATCTGTCTGGTATTTCCATAAAGCCCTTGAAGTTGCCAGGATGAAGCATGAGATTACGATGAGCTGCAGAGAGCTAAATTGGTGCAAAAGGCCAGGGAGCCCTGTGCACCGCAAGTGGTGCTGACATTCGGAGTAGGATCGGGCCAGGGCTGCAGGAAGACACAGGCCAGTGTGGCAAGTAAAGATGATTTCTCTAGCCTCCCCATTATTTTTTTCTGATAAGGAGAGTAGTCTTGGATTGTTTATAAATCCCAACCTAAAAATTCAAAGAACGGCCTTGTGTTCTAAAATGCTTCTGTGCGAAAATGCCCCCTTCAAATTCTTCCACGACGTATTTCGTCTTGGCCAGGGACTGAGAGTTCGGTTATGGGAAATCTCATAGTAAATGTTGTGGGCATGTGTTTGTCACTCCGTAAATCCTCACTCTGGGCTTGACAGGAATCCAAGATCACCTTTTAAAGCTAATCTAGCTGAGGGATAAGACGGCGTTCTTAGCACTTCAGCTCCAGTACAATATGACTGGCAATAAAATCGGCCTTAGCCATGGTGATTGGCAGAGGGTTATGGTATTGCAGGCAACTCACTTTTGAGAGCTTTCAAGTTTGCTTCTTGCAAAAAATAGACCTGTAAGTAAATATGTTAAGCACTAAAAAAGCATGGAGAGTACTTCTAAAGGGTCTATTAGGCTTGTTAGGCCAGGCGAAGCCCAACACCACACGGCACCCAACCTCAAAGCCCCTACCTGCTCCCGCCCTCAGCCAGGTCCAAACTGTGCAAACACCAAGTGCTGTGATGTTGCTCTCTGGTGAATCGACCTGATCCACTTTGTCTCCCTAGCAAGACCATCGGTCTACACCTACTGCCTTACTCTCATTAACTATTCCTCTGCATAGGGGCTTATTTTACTAAATTAGCCTGAGTAAAGCACTGACTTAAATTGTCTAAGCATTTTACTGCGTTGCTAATGCTGGTTTACCTAAGACCAGTCAGTCTCCTGTCATCCTGGTGGCCAAACTGTACCTACACTCCACAAACCCCTGCCACAGACCACTCAAGCTGTTGGGCAAAGCGCACGAGAGAGTCAGTGGTCCTGTGCACCTCCCCATGTACACAGAGCAGCTTTGCTTTGGGTGGGCAAGTGGGACAAAGTAGCCACTCAGTAATCACCACATACAGTTCCCTCTGTGGTAGATACCAGCTCACCTCCTGGAGGTTAATCATGAGGGTCCTTGTACACACTTTGCCCTTTAAAAAGACAGTGGGCTCCTATTCCTTCTCTTCAATCTGCCCACCAGAAAAGACTGTAACTGCATAACCAAGAATATGCTAATGACACAGGGGTGAGTAAAGGCACGCAGACCCAGTTTTAAAGTCGTGTCCCACCCTGACAACATAGAGCAGAAAGCAACATGGAAGGTTCTCCATTTCTTTCCTTATTCTTGAATTCCTTGGAATTCTCCCAAAGGCTCACCTAGCTGAGATCCATCTTGTTCTTTTCTTCATCTCTCAGGCTCTACCTTAATATCACTAAGAGGGGTCCGTGAGAGAAAAGCAGATAAGGGGGCATTTCAGTCAGCCATGACCAAAAGACCTGACAAGAATAATGTGGAGGAAAAAAAAGTTTTTTTGGGGCTCACAGTTTAAGAGGTTCAGTCCATAGATGGCCAACTCCATTGCTCTGGGCCCGAGCTGAGGCAGAACATCAAGGTGAAGGGTGTGGAAAAGGAAATACCCTTAGGACATGGTAACCAGGAAGCAGAGAGAGAGCTTCTCACCAGGAGAAAATATATAACCCAAAGACACACCCCATGACCTCCCCAGCCGCACACCACCTGCCTACGATTACCACCCGCCTAGTCCCTTCGTGTGGATTAATATGCTAATTAGGTTAAGGTTCTCAGAACACAATCATTCCAGCTCTGAATGTTCTAGTAGGGTCTCACACGTGAGCTTTTAAACCTATCTAAGCCCTAACGGGGGAAACTAAAGATTCCACGTAGTTTCCATATCGACTTCATAAGGGAGTGGCATGATCTCTCTCTCTCTCTCTCTCACACACACACACACACACACAGTGGAAGAAAATTGCAAAATAAAGAGAAAGTCAAATTTTTGATCGGAAGGAAAAGAGAAAAGAAAAGGGGTCTGGAGTTCTGGGGTAGCCTCAGAGAGTGCGTGATGCAGGAAGCAGGGAGGTTCTGCCGTAGAGGAAGACACCAGGTCTAAGGGCAGATGTGTCTCCAGAGCTGGCATCCCAAGAAGCTGCAGGTCCTCAGGATGAGTAAGACCTAGAGATCTGCCGTGTGGCCCTCCACCTACTGTTAACACAGCCGTGCTGAAGACTTAACTACGTAAGAGGACAGATTTCATGTTAAGCGTCTTACCATAGTAAAATAAAATTTTAAACAAATGACGGGAACCAGGGAAAATACAGGGAGCTCCTCACTGAGCCTGCAGCATCGCGGCTGCACACGAGACCACACCATACACGGGGCCACACGGCCCCGCTACCAACAAACCAGCAGTAAAACCCGCGCTCAGCAGGGCAGCGGAAGCCCCCCAGGCACAGTGCCCGGCACCGACCCCATAGCTCTACCTGCCCACGTGATGTCCTCATCCATCCCTATAATTCCTGGAAATAATCATGACACTTGCAAATTTGTATTATATTGAGAATTATCATGAGAATTTGGAGAAGGGAGAAGAGAAGGGACAGAAAAGATGAGAAGAGAGAAAAGGCAGGAGAAGGGTGGATGAGAGAGGAGGGGAGAGATGAGGGGGAAAGAGGTGATAGGGAGAAAAGAAGAGAAAGAGAGGGGATACAGTGGGGAGAGTGGACAGAAGGAAAGAAAAGGAGGGAAGAGGCAGGGGCAAGGGAAGACTAGCTGTCAGAGCGCAAGGGGAAAGAAAGCTCCAGGGAATAATCACCCATGTCTGACAAGCCTGAGCAACTTTTGGGAACAGGGACATTAATGTGGGATTTTGACGTGTGCACAGTACTGTGGTCCTGCATCGCCTCTAGCCTCAACATGGAAATTCATGGCACACAATACCCTTGGGTGATCCTGCATGCTTGGGGCGAGACTGAGAAGCGGGCAAATGATCCAAGGTGAGAGGACACAGAGCACTAAAGATGGACACCTGGGATGAACAGCATCTCTAGCAATGTGATCAACTGCCAGGTGCACAGAGACACTCGAGGAGGGCTCTGAGCTTCCCAAAGCCCAAGGACGAAGGTTGCAGCCAGTTCAAATATAGAAAGCTGGAAAAGTTAGGGCACCTTGGCTGCAAATCTAAATGTTAGTTAAAGATTGTGACAATCTTAAAATATAGCATGAGTGATGTTTGAGAACACAGCACAGCTTGTGCAGTCCTATGCAAAACAGATGCAAATCAGATGTAAATGCACACGTGTCCTCCCTGGCTAGTTCTGACTCAGGCCCCTTCTGCAGATGAGATCTATGGACACACTTAGATCTCCAGGTAACTCTGGATGGTGAGATGCACCCAGGAGGCAGAGGAATGCCTTTACTGAGTTACTGGGAGCTTTCCAAGGAACCACTCACTAGTGATGTTTACAAAAGGAAACAGGAAGTGGAAAATACCATTGGTCCACAAGAGGGTAGAGGGGACTCATGGATGAAGTGACCTGCTCTGAGCTGGAGCAGGACGGACAACCCACTGTTTTTTCCCAATCCTTGTGTTCTGGTAACATACGCACAACGTAACATCTCCAATCCTAACCATTTTTAGGTGCAGAGTTCAAGTGGCGTCAAGTACATTCCCATTACTGTGCGGTGGTCACCACCTTCCATTTCCAGCACTCTCTTCCTCTTCTAAAGCTGCATACCCATTGACGAAGAACTCCCCTCTCCCCAGCCCCGGGCACCCCACCGTCTACTCTTGGACTCTAAGATTTTTCTATACCAAGAACTTGATGTAAATGGAATGATACAGCATTTGTCTCTTTGTAACTGACTTATTTCACTTAGCCGAACACTGTCAAGGTTCATCTGCAATATGATGTGTCGAAATTTCCTTTTCTTTTAAGGTTGAGTAATATTCCACTGTGTTTATGTGTGTGTGTGTGTATATATATATATATATATATATATATATATATATATATATATGCTATATGTGCATGTATGATATTTATACATTATATACATGTATTTCATTTTGCTTATTCATTCATCATCAATTGGCACTTAGATTAGTTTCATATTAGCTGTTAGGAATAATCCTGCCATGAACATGGGTGTAAAAATATTTCCTTGAGCCTCTGTTTCATTTATTTTGAATATCTATCAGAAGCAGAATTGCCAGATCGTGTGGTAATCCTCTTTTTAGTTATTAGAGGAATGGCCATATTGCTTTCCATGACAGAAGTACCATTTTGCATTTCTTCCAAGAGCACACAAAGGTTCTAATCTCCCCACGTCTTGCCAACACTTGTTATTTTCTTTCTTTTTTTTGTTTAAATACAGTCATCCTACTGGGTATGGGGTAATTCTGATCTGCATTTCCCTAATGACTGGTGACGTGGGACAGATTTTCCTGTGTTGCTGACGAACTGGTCTGGAATCAGCTTCTTCGATCTTGCTGCTGCTGTCCAGTCCCCACATGGCTCTAATGGAGAGTCTGAGAGGTTCTTCTGTCCATGGTACGTGCATGCTCATCTTCCTCACACGCAGGCTGTTTAGGTTTAATTGCTTCCCAAACTCATGCAAACTCTTAGCATTATCTTCGTGAGAAATCCTGTGCAACTCCACGACCAGTTTAGTCTACAGCGCAGTCCATCCTTACCCGGAGCCTGCAGTCACCACCTGAGGTATCTTCCTGACGCCACACCACAGCTCTCTACCAGGCAGCAGGGGTGCGGTCCATAAATAAAAAGTGGATCAGGGTATTCGCATGTCTACCCAAACTAAGCCCCCCCTGCCTCACTCAGGATCAAATCTTCGTTTCTCAGATGACCCAGGAACACCGACGCTGCTCTCTCCTGCTGCTCTGATCTCCTCTGCTGCTGTCTCCGGGTTCTCCACCATCTGGTCATGGGTTTCCTGTGGGTCTGAGCTTTACTGTGCTGGCTCTGCTGGAGTCCAGCCTCCCTCACCTTGGACTGTTCCTCCAACATTCCTGACCCCATGCCTGACCCCTCCTGGCCCTTCAGGCCACAGTGTGGTCTCTCCCTTCATACAGTCCCCGTCTCTCACATCTTCCAGGGTTACTGTCTGTGGAACAGCTTTTGCTCCCCCAGATTATTTTGCATTGGTACAGGTGGAGCGTCCCTAGTAGGAAAATCCCCAGTGCTACAGACTCCACAGCATCTTTGACCATACACATGATGTCATCAGTAGGAAATTCCACATCTGCACTCAAAACATAGGCTATCAAAATAATAAAGCTATTGTATAAAATTGCCCCCAGGCTGTGTAAAGGTGTAGATGAAACATAAATGAACTTGGTGTTTAGATTTGGGTCCTATCCCCAAGTTATCTCACATACATACAAATATTCCAAAATTCGAAAAACAGATCTGAAAAGTGAAATACTTCTAGTTGCAAGTGCTCCAGATAATGGGTTTTCAACCTACACTTTCACCTGGATCTCATAAAATTGGGTTTGGTTGCTATTTAGAGATTCCCAAAATAACCCTGGCTTAAACAAAGCATAGGTTTATTTTTCTCTACCAGAGAAGTTTAGAGCAAGGCAGTCCATCCTCAATCTTCCTGTCCCTTACCCTAAGGACATACATTCTACTCTCGAAGTTGCCCCAAAGTCACTTCATTTCATATACCAGTGGAGAGAGAGGGAGAGATGGCACAGGGATCTTTGTATAGCTAGTGAAACAGACCCCATTAAATGAATCTTCTAGAAAATGCATCTAGTGGTGTTCACTGCCATCTTTTTGGTGATCCCTCTCTGCTAGAAAAGCTGGGGCACAGCATTAATATCCCTTAATTTGGGCACATTCGCTATGACTAATGGACCTCTGGCCAAGGGAAAAGTGATGGATGGCTTTGGGCAGGTGGCTGGCAGTCTCTGCCACGGTTCCCTCCCGAGTGCTGTCCTGGCTCAGAGCACATGAGTGGGGGCAGTGAGGTGTTGCCTGTGGTCTCTAATGGACAGGACATCCCTGGTGGCCCTGCAGTGTCTGACCAGCATGGTGCAAACAGGTGCAATGAGCACTTACTGGGTGAGGACGAGGCACAGTTCTGGAGATTTTCCAAGATGGCGTCTAAGATGGCACATGGACTCCTTCTGCCTCATTCAGGTTCTTCCATAAGACAGACTGACTCAGCCATCACGCACCTGTCCACCTGCTCACTCCACTCCTGGGAGAACCCACTGCTTTGAATCTGAGAAGTGTGTGCCATTCTCACCATCAACCAGGAGAGTCTGGCTTCCTCCCCAAAAACCATCCCATGATGTGAAGGTGAAGATCCATTTTGGAGCTGGAATTATTCCAACCAGTTTCACGACGCTATGTGTTCATGTCCCAGAAAAGAAAGACAAGGCACTGTCTGGTTTGGATTTTTCTCCAGAATTTCCCAGAAGCGTGGCTCCATTACTTCAACTGTCTACATTCTGAGCCCCTTGGAGAACAGACCATGGCAGGAGCTGTACTATACTCTTTCTAATTTCCTCCCAACGCCACTGGAGTGACCAACGGACGCTGCAGGTGCGGAAGGGTGGCCCTCTCTGCCAGTGAGGGTGTGCAGGTGACGGACTGTCTGAGAACTTCCAAATCGGTAGGCATCTGCTGTGGGGACGTGCAGACTTCCATTTCCAAAGATGTTTTAAAGTGCATGATTCAGGGCCCATCTCGAAAACATTCCCCATCTATTACTTTTTCACCGATTACCATTCGATTTTTTAAATGATAAAACAGGGAAACCTTTAAACACTCAGCGAATCCTGAATTATTAAACATAAAAGGGCACTTTGGTGTATTTATTATCACACTGAAGGAAATTTTGTCTGGTTTAAGCTCTTTAAAATGTCCCCCTCTATTCTGAAGTGGAGTTAAAAATGCATTGCCGTAAAACTCCATCCATTTCCCATTTTCTCATCATCAGTTTCTGACATTACGAGCTGTCTCCCTCCCAGGCTGCACTTCCTCCGGTCGGGGGAGATGGTCACGTGGTGCTGCTGGTCAGACTTCACTGGCCCCTGGGAACTGAGGCTGGGTCCTGATGCATGGAGCTGGCTCCTTTTCTGTCGTCTAAACAGACACTGCTTCTCTGAGCCTCATTTCCGAGGGTCTTCCTGCAAGCACGCTTCCTGCCCAGCAAACTGTGCGTTGTGGCAAACTCATTTCCTTGGAACCAATACTGAGTATTTTCTTTTCTTTCTTTTTTTTTTTTTTTTTTGCCTTTGCTTTGGTTTTTCATGGAAATGAATTTCATATAACATAAAAAAAGCCATTCGATGTGCACCATTGAGTGGCATTTGGCCCAGCCACAAGGTTGGATAACCACCACCTCTATCTAGCTTCAAAACAAGAGAAACACCCAGAGCCATTAAGCAGCGATTCCCCCTCCCCCTCTCCTGGGGACCACCATTCTGCCTTCTGTGTCTGTGGATTTGCTGATCCCGGATATTCACATAAACAGAATCATATAACATGTGACCACTTGCAACTGGCATCTTTCACTGAGTGTCCTGTATTTAAAGGCTCAGCTATGTTGTGGCATATAGGAGCTCTCCATTCCTGTGCCTGGCCAAATGATGTTCCACCATGCAGATGGACCAATGTCCTATCGATGGACATTTGTGTTGCTGCTACCTTGTATTGGCCATGAGCAGTGCTGCTGTGAACATCTTTGTGAGTTTTTATTAGAGGAACTATTTTGAATTCTCTTGGCTATCAACCTAGGAGGGGAACCTCTGGACCCCATGGTAATTCTGTATTTCACTTTTTCAGGAACTGCCAGGTTGTTTTCCAGAATCCTGGACTGACTCTGAGGTTTTTCAACACGCTGCCCAGGTCCCTACTTAAGCTCAGCATCCAACAAAACATTATTCCAGAAAAAAGAGAGAGAGAGAGAGAGAGAGAAAGAGAGAGAGATAGAGATAGATAGAGATAGAGATAGAGAGAGAGAGAGAGAGAGAGAGAGAGAGAGAGAGAGAGATGCTGGAATTCCCAAGAGCAGGACTTCAACCTAATGGCCAGCTCAGCCTTTGCCTGTTTCTGCCATGACGCATGAAGCAGAGGCTCCCGGCCATCTCTCTCCTTATTCTTTTGCTTTATCCCAAAGGAAACAGGTGTGAAGGAGGCTTAGAGAACCCTCTCTTTACCTACTAAGGGAGAAGAGCAGATTGGAGGAGGAGGAGAGGACAGTGGTAAAGAAGGAAAAGGAAAGATACCACATCCAGGTGTCTGGTGAGCAGGAGAAGGTGCTGGCCACAAGGTGGCCATTCCAGCACCTTTGGGATGGGCTCTTTTACGCTCCCCTTGCAATTACCCAGAGCTGCACAGAGATGAGAGCACTGCTGTGTGTGTTTCAGATAACCCGACTTCCCCTCTGCACACCACTAGAACTATAGTTAGCTGTGCATATTTATCTTTGGCTCAGAATTCCACCTCCCTTTCTCTCTGCAAAGGCTGTCCTCACAAATGTGCCAGGGCCTCCTCTTTCCTCAAACCTCCCAAGACTCCCTTCCCAGCAGGGCGCTTGCCCAGGTACACGCCTGCATCCAAGCTTACCTGCAGTTACACGCAGATGCCGTCTCTTTCCTAAGCATGTGCTCTCTGAAGACAGACACCCTGCTTTCCTCTTAAAAAATGGAGATAAGACTTGCTGCTCAGCCCTGTTGTTGGTACACTGAAAGAGACTGTTGTGTCGCCTTGGGCTTTGCTGATACTTAATAAATGTTTGCAGAGCCACCAGACCTGGGGGAGTTGCGCTATCAGTGTTCACAATGGTCTGCTGATTCTTGATTTTGCACCGCTAAGCAAATCACTGGAAAATGGGCCAGAGAGAAGGGAGATGGAGGGAGGTGGGGAAAGTTGGAGGAGAGATCCCTGGGAAGGCTTCTGGGTGGCAGGAGGAGTGGATGTCACGTGGGTAGCAGCAGGGTCACTGCATGGTGACACTCAGGACGGGGAGCTACTACCACCACTGTGCTCATCACTGTTCTGATTGAGACACACCCACGGAGCCTTCAGAATGACCAGGCCAGATCTGTTCATGGGCTTTCTTTGGAAAAATAGAAGATGGAGGAGGAGGAAGATGAGGAAGAGAAAAGAGAGGGAAAATGAAACAAGGGTATTGATGGGGTGCCTCTGGAGGCAAATGATCCTCACATGTTCTAGACACCAAGAGTGTAGAAGAAAGTGCTTAGGTTCTGCTACCAGCAGCAGAGATTAAAAAGGAAAGTCGTGTCTTGGGGCTTAAGCCACATTCAGTGATCCATTATAAGAGCAGCAAGCCAGGCACCTTTCTTTGGGCGCTCACCAAGTCATTCTATCCTGTGCTGTTGTGCCAATCACCCGTCCTGCCTGCCCAGAAGCCTCTGTCAACCTGCCACAGCCCACGCAGCAACAGGCGTCTCCTCCTGATCTGTGACGGACACACAGGCAACAGTTCCCCACCACACTCATGTGGAGCCCTATGCTACAATCCTGGGAGGGGACAAGGGCTGTCAGAGACCTTCTTCTGTGTCACCCGACATACAGGGTCCTGAGAAGGCCTGCTCAGCAGCCCTGCCACGTGCATGCACATGCACAAGGCCAAGCCCAGGAGACACTCAATTGGAGGCACCAAATGGTGAGGGTCACAGAGGCTGGCGGCTTCCTAGTCAAATCCTGGATACATTAGTTTTAAAAGTTTTTGTTACATAATTACCAGAACAACAAAGAGCAAACTGAGGATCAAGGAACTTCACTAATCCCAATAGAACTTTAACATTGAAAATACGCTATTCTGTTGTCTTGGAATGCTCTGCTCTCTTCTTGCAGTGAAATGACTTATCTCTAGCGAAGGAGTAGACAAAAGAAGGGATTCAAAAGTGGGGGTAGCACGCCAATATGGTGAGCATCTCAGGCGATGGATATGCCAGTTACCAGACCTGATTCTTACACACTGAGCACACGTAGGAAATGTCACTCTGCACCCCGTGAATATTTACAATTGCCACATGTTGAATAAAAATAAAAATACGTCTTAGAAAAGGTGGTTGCAGGCTTTGTTGCTGAGTAATGGACACCTGCTGAGCCATTAGAATGGACACTGAAGTCTTTAGTCCCAAGGAGCCAAGGATTTGTATCTTTCTGCACTGTCGTTCTTAAATGGAAGCATATTATTTTAAAAGGCAACTTTACATCAATATTATAAATAAAAACCATTTATTCCAAATTGAAGGTACCATTAAACAAACACAATGCAATTGCATGTTACTGACATTTGCTACCATTACTTGCAGATACGGAGCATGAGGCCCCCACGGTATGATGAAAATGGAGGCCAGCCGCGTTGGAGAGATGTTTCAGGTGCCCACACACCAAACGAAGCCCCTCTCACTGATGGGAACAGGGAATGGAAAGAGAAGCAGTGCAGAACAACTCCTTCCCCAGCAAATGCTTGAGGGCTATTTTACAGCATCTCTGAGCAGCACCTAGATCCATAATAATAGCATGGGGCTTAGAGTTTGAGAAAGACTGTTTTTAGCCAATGCTTCAAAAAATACTACTGACTTTTCAAGTGCTGTTAGAATCTTATTCTGACTATCTCCCCAAGAAAATTTGAGTCTCTAATTCTCGGCTTCCAGTGACAATTTTTCTCTCAATTTTGAGCTACTAAATGTGCAGTGACCTCCCCCTGATAGAGGGAAGCCGAAGTCCTGGGCTGCCTGCCGGTGGCTGCTAGTTCAGAGCAGGGCCTTGTACTTGCAACTAGCTCTCTGCCCTGTCACACGCGGGCTGTGGACAGCTTTCCACCTCAGTCTCCCCATCTATAAAACAGAATGCAATGTGTGCCTGCCGTGTGGCCTTAATGGTGGTGACACATGTAAAAGCTTGTAAGATTGTCTGGTACTTGAAGAACTACACAGACATCCCGTTATACCGACTGCCGCCTGGGTTGGTTTCCAATTGCTGCCATTACAACTTAACCAAAACCAGGATGGCTCCAAACAATGCAATTATCATCTTGGAGTTCTGGAGCTCAGACACTGATGCCAGTCTCCTGAGCTGAAGTCAGGGTGTTGGTGGGGCTGTTACTCTCTGGAGGCTCTGGAAGAATCTGTGCTCTGATCTTCTCCAGATTCTCAATGCTGCCTGCATTTCTTGGCTCCTGGCTCCCTTCACTGGGAAGAGAGCAGCTCCTAGGAGAGCTGTTCTCAGGAGGCATGCTGCTGATGCCAGCCGGCCCCTCCCTCCTTCCACTCCGAAGGACCTACCCAAGCATGTTGGCCCCATACAGGAAGTGGTGGACACTCTGTCCATTGCAAGCTGATTAGCAAGCCTGGTTCCTTCTGCCACTTAATTCTCCTCTGCTGTGTAAACCTAACATGGCCCCAGAGTTCGGGGATTAGGGCATAGGCAGTCTTGGGCAGGTGTGGTCTGAGCTACCATGAAGTCAGACTGGGAGTATCTCTGCCCACAAAGCAGAGCAGAGGAGACAGCCTTTCTCTGTTTCCTATGCTCTCAGAGAGAGTGTGAGGATGTCCAAAGGAGACGTCACAAACAGTGGACTCTTGGATTTTCCATCTCTACTTGCGTGTTTTGTAGGTTCCATGCTTTTTTTTTTTTCTATTGCTTTAAAAAAATTCCTTATTTTGGAAGAATCTCAGATTTACAGAAAAATTGTAAAAATAGTACAGACAACACCTGTGTGTCCCACACGGCTTCTCCTAGTGTTGACGTCTTACTCCCTCCAACGGCTCTGATGGGAACCAGGAAATGAACATCGGCACCAACCCACTAACTAAAGGGCAGAAGGCACCGCGGCTGAATTTGTTTCTCCATTTGCCCCTCTTTTTGGTCAGCTTCCCGTCTGAGACTCCACCTACCCAAGCTGATGTTCCAGCTCCTCAACATTTATTTGAGCTGGATAGTGCCTGGGCTTCACTTCCCTGCAAAGCCCCTTTGGGGGACCTTCCTGGCCTCCACAAGCGTGGTACTACCAGGATTCTGAGAATCCCCCAGCCCAGCACACCCCTAATCCCCAGCCCTGTTAGACTAAACCTCCACTCTGGATAGCGTGCTTCCCCCAACTTCAGATTCATGGGCAAATTCTCTCATCCAACACCCATGAGATACTGTGAGGCTAACACGTAAAGTGGCATTTAAACCCAGGTGGGGCCGAGACACTGGGGTCAGGACCAGGACCGTGGTCAGCATACCCTTGCCTGCCTCCTGCTCCCCCTCTTCTCCTTTCCCCTGGTTTTGAAAACAGTTCATGGAACTGCACAGAAAGCACACCAATAGATTAAAAACTGTTTCTCTCTAATAAAATGTTAAATGATGTTGAAAATTAATCACCAGGGCCGTTTGTGCTGCCCTCCTCAGAGGGAGATGGCTTGGGAAATTTAATAAATTATTATCACAATGATGTTCCTATTAGAGAATTTGCATTTCATTCCCAAGGCTTGTATTCAGCCTCAAAAGTTTCCTGATGATGGTTAATAAAACCAAAAGGACTCTTTAGCCTCCACGGTCAGAGGGCTGTGCTTAGAGCCGTCCACTAAAGAACATTCTTTGGGCTTCATACTTAATTATTTCGGCTGCGGCTGAAACCCGCTTTTTTATAATTTTTGTTTCTTTAAGACAACCAAAGACGGTATTTAATCGTGAGCACGCTCTCCTGATGGGAACACACACTGTAATGATATGCCTAGCTTAAAAGCAAATCTAATCTACTTGCTTATTAAATTTAAATGTGTTTAAGGCTGATATGGTTTGAAGATGATATGTAAAATACAGCTTCCGTGGTTATAAATGTCAACTCTAAAAATTATATGCGATATAACATACAAAATAAATGCTGCATCGTCTTTACATTCCACTGTGATCAATTCATTAAACGATGTATTACAAGCCACGAGGACGATTGTACAACAGGAGATGGCATTTGTCACAGTGTGTTCACAAGCACCCAGGAAATGCAGTCGAATTTTTTTTTTTTTTTTGTCAGCAATGGATTATAGTTCTTATTAGAAAGAGGGGAAAAAGCAGCTTTCTGATGTACCATGACCAGAATTGCTTCTATAATCAAATATTAAAGAGTGAGGAAATCCATTCTTATGACAAAGTTCCATATTTTAGAAATATGAGGGAGTGAGAGGGGGTTTCCTAGGAAGACAGTGCTAACCACAGAAGGTAAGTATGGCAGGAAGAATCCAGTCTGATTTCCTTCTGATCAGTTCCATTATGCGCTAATCTCACCATGCACACATGCTAGAGGTCCCCAAGCAGGGCTGGTCATCAGGAGGCTATTCAGGGCAAGAGGGCCACAAACACATTCACGTACCCTTTCCAAGGTACTTGTTAGAAAGACCAGGGACTCCTGTTTTAAAATACAAGCTGCCCCATGATGCTCTGAAGAGTAGCACCCCTGGGGCAGAGCCACATCTTGCTTAAAGTGTGTGTCTGCACAGATGAGCCTGTTTTGACCCTTAGAACAAATGCAGGGCACAGTCCAAGAGAATAGCTATGTATCCCCAGGGCACACCCTGTGTACCAAACTAGTAACACTCACGCCCAGGAGAACAGCACTCTGGTTGGTTGATGGCGTGGTACCAATTCTGGTAGCTGTCTTTCTGATTTCAGGTGGTACCGATTTCTGGGTTGCTCCACTGTTGCAAACACCTACCTTCAGACAAGGTCCTCCCCCATCTAACTTGGGCTGGTCCTTATTCTCCCTTCAGCTAATCAAATGGAGCTCAGAGTTTCATTTAGGGGGGAAAAAAAAGACCTAGCTGAGGAGTGAGAATATCTGTTGGGAATTTATTGAAGAGTTAGAAGCGTCAATGCTTACAAAGGCTAATGAGAAAATGAGGGCAGAGGCTAGTTGACTCTGGCTGGAAGGATTTTCATTTTAAATTTAATTGTGCCGGGCTCACCAGTTGATCAATGGCTTTCTGTTTCTTGGTGGCCTTCTAAGAAGTCTTGGGATTTTGTCATTACTCAATAGAGAACTCTACTGTTGGGCCACTAATTGATGTCCTGCCCAATGGTCTTCCATTTCAATTAGGATAATGATCCATTTTTCTTACATATTTGAGTTTGGTTCTATTCCTGTCACAAAGGGGATCAAGATACAGAATCACCAGCACAGACTTTTCCAGAAGGCTGGAGGAGAGAAATGAAATCGTGTTTAACTTGAGTGTACTCACTGGGAGAGTCGTGCAAGGTTCACCTGTAGTGTCTGTGGTTACAATGGGAATGACTGACCTTGACCTCGCCAGTAATTTACAACCTAGGGTCCCTCTCCCAGGGTGGGCTAGTTTATAAATTAAGATATAATCATAATAGGCAATTATGCTTCACAGAGGAGTTGCTCTTCTCTGCTTAGTATGTGTGCGTTTGGGGGTAGTGATTGGGGGACAAGGCATTCCTGGAATTGGGGAAACTGAGTCATTGTGGGGTCTGTACAGCAGGAACCCTGTGGATATTGCCATCTTCCCAGACTCTCATGCCTGAAAACCTATCAGTCAAGGATATGACGTCTTAGCTCCCTGTGTCCTAGGGTTCTAGACCAACTCTTCAGTGAATGGTTTATCCTGGCTTCACTGGGTGGTTTATCATGGCGACTTCACTGGGTGGTCACTGGTGGTCACTGGGTGGTTTATCCTGGCTTCACTGGACAGTTTTTCAAGCTTCCCAGGCTCCAGTTTTGGTCTTTGCGGTGGCAAAGAATATCCTCCAACCCCAGTGTCAATCTCTCCCTTCTGCTTCCACAATAATTTGTCATGAGGCAAATCTGTGTCAGAATCCCCAAGTGCATGGTAGAAAGGTAGGCTGCAGCAGAACAAATGAATCTTGCTGTGGATGTATTCATCTCAGGACAGGAGTCCTCATTTGGTGTGATGAGTCAGCCCTCACTGGATAAGTCTCAGTATGATCTGCTCTTATTTGCTTAAGGTATAAAATGGCATTCAGGGCTCAGGGGAGAGAAAAGTGGGAGCACACACACACACACACACACACACACACACACAGAGCAGTGAACTTCCTTCCTGCCCCACTTCACTTGGGGTCTATATTAGACCTCTATAACGTGCACTTAAAAGCTTTCTCTGAATAGCATTCTGAAGCTAATTGCAATGCAAATTTTAACTCCAGGGTTTTTAATAAAACCCTACTCAGACAATATCAGAGCATTTTAATGCAAGACTTAGAAAGTCAAAGGAAGTATAGGAAGATGTCCTCTGGCTTCTTCATTTCAGCGCTAAGCACTTTGGTAACTTCTGCAGCTCTGCAGCACTGGTCTGTTTCCAGGGACCCTAGTGGAACACCCAGCTGGAAGTCCACTCCCTTCTATCACACACACTGCCCACCACCTCTGGTGTACTTTCCACTTAGATCAGACTTCTCCTCCAAATTGGCTGATAATTCAAAATTCTTTGACACAATTACTTAAATATTCCACATTTCATGTAGAAAATATGAAAAATTGGAAAAAAATAAAATTAAACAAAATGCCTATAATCCTACTATCTAGAGGTAACTAGGGTGAAACCACAGACAGACAGCCTCAAGAGTTTGGCTCTGTGTGAGTTCATTCTTACAAGGCTGCAATCCTGCCCATACAATTGCGAATGTACTTTATTTACTCGGCAATACATTGCAAGCATTTTCCAGCATGATCACCATAAATTAGCCAATTCTCTATGTCAGAAATTTAGGCTGTTTCCAATTTTTCACCATTAGGAAAAATGCTGATAAATATTATTTTTCAGAGAGTGATATTTGTTTCCATAATTTTAAAAGGGCTTTCTCACGGTGCCAAATGATGCGTATACCCTTTTTAAGACTGTGCACAATTTTAAGTGATTAATAATCTCTCCGAAGGGTTAAGAAAGAACAGATGCACTTTAAAGAAAAATAATACTACAATATTTCTATCCTATCATATGCCACCTGTCATTTTTATTCTTATGTACAACTTCAGTGGATCAAAATGACTACAGAGTGATATTTTCAAAACAAGTTATCCAGGATCTATGTGAGACCATTGAGTACATTTTAATATAGGCTGATATTTGACAGGAAGGATGGATTCTGGTCAGTGCAGTTAGTTGTAATAATGAGATTACAGATTTATATAAATTATATTTCTCTTTTTTAGATACATCTCCATGTATTTAGAAGCAAGTTTCATGATATCTGAGAATTTCCTTGGGAGTGGTTGTGCCTACCTATGCGATTATTAGGCCCTGATGGTGAGCATGTGGTGTTCATTCTATTATTCTTTCTGCTGTTCTATATGTCTGATTTTTTTATAATGTAACAGTTTTTTAAAAGCTGCCAGAATAGTCATCTCCATTGAGTTGGCAATAGACCAAAGGACAGAAGCAGGTCAAGGGTAAGAGATTTGGATCTGCATACAGACACTTGTCCAAGAATAACTGCACAATTTCTATTTTGATATAGACTATCATACTACTCAGGGATGTGCTGGCTACCACTAAGCAACATAAATATCCTAAAGATACTGTGTTACATAGTAGCATTTGTGTCCCCCATGAGTATCCCAGATCCCTGAACACCACTCTCTGTTCCTCTTGACCTCTAAATTGTGCCCAGGAGCCTCTGGGTTCAATGTCGGAGATGAACTTGAAAGTAGAAGAAAGGTCTCAGAAGGTACTGGATCCTCTGTACCTTTCCTCAAGAAGGGATTTAGCTTGCTGTTTTCCAGGAATGCACACCAAGTGCCCAACAGACCCACTGATCTCAGACTTCAAAATTTAAAACGGAATTCGATATCTCAACATTCATGCACATCATTTAACACTTTCTGTATTAGAAGAAAAAAAATGTGTATTTGAAGATTAACTGCATAAACAGGCCCATCTCTGAGGGTTAAATTGATTTATGATTCTGACATACAAATATCAGCCCAGATATTTCCCAAGGTGTAAAAATAGTGGTGGGTTTCTTGCAAAATGGTGTATCCCATCTGGCCAAGAATGTGTGGGCCCACAAAGATGATCCATATCATCCTGGGGATTATTAGGACACAATATTGTCAAGGTACTAGACCCAGAGAGCTCTAATCTAGCCTTACCACTTGCAGACCAAAAGCACAGAATCCAGTGGACCTCCACATAATCTGTCTCTTTCAACTGCATTAAGGAAATGACCTGTCAGAAATCTCATAGCTGAGATTCTGTGATTAAACAAACGTGGAAATGCTCAAGGGTACAGCAGAGTCATTAGGGGGAAAAATTACATGCAAACACCTCCTTCGATGCACTCGCCTTGGAACTAATTCTGTGGTCATAAATATTTGAAATCCACAAAGAGAGATGTGACATGGAAATTTTCAAGCACCTCCTTTGCAGTCCATGCCTCTCCAAGAGCTTCCTACAGCACCCCTTCACATCCCATGGTTAGGTCAGTTAAATGAGATAAGCTGCAGGTACGCACCTCTGTTCCCTGCACGGCTTCAGATGTATCACCTCATCCGAGGCTCACATGTCTTGTCTCCTGAATGGGGCATTAATATGTCCACCTCCTGTTGGTTTTAATGCTCCAAAGCGATAACATATAAAGTCTCAAACATATTTTGGTGCCCAGTAGGTGGTATAATGCTAACTACTAAGTATAATTATGAGTAAGCATCAATATTGTTGTTAATTAGTATCATTTACACACACACCTCCGGGTTCAGAATCTTTCCTAAGGTTCTGAGCTGATGGAGACACAAAAATTCAGAACTGAGGTGCTCCTGACTCCAACCCATCAACAGTCAAGTTCTATCTGTCACTCCAGGTTGCTCAAGTTCTTTTTAAAGTTGTTTCAGAAGAGCCAGCTCTCAAGCACATGTGTTTGTATCTCTCTCTCTCTTTTTGTTTTATTTTTGGTACCAGGGATTGAACCCTAGGGTGCTTAACCACAGAGTCACATCCCCAACCCTTTCTTTTGTTTTAAATTTTGAGACAGGATCTTGCTAAATTGCTCAGGGCCTCACTAAGGTGTGGAGGCTGGCCTTGAACTTGCTTTCTTCCTGCCTCAGTCTTCCAAGTTGCTGGGATTACAGGCATGGGCTGCTGTGCCCAGCCCGGGGTCTGGATCTCTTTAGGTTTACCCACAGTTTCAAGATCTCTACATGTTACCCCTCTAGGGTTCAGTATCACCCTAGGTGTGCTAAATAGATAGATTTTTTTTTTTTTTTTTTTTTTTTTTTTTTTTTTTTTTTTTTGTGGTGCTGGGGATCGAACCCAGGGCTTTGTGCTTGTAAGGCAAGCACTCTACCAACTGAGCTATCTCCCCAGCCCGATAGATTTTTAAGAACTGTCACAAAGACATATTCAAGGTACCACACTTAAAGTCCTTGGCCACGTCCTGAGCATGAGACTGGGGCTGCAGGCAAGGATGGCAGAGAGGTGACCACCCACACCTGGTGCTGACGGACAGACGCCCAGTGTCATGGGACAAGCGTGGGGATCTGCTGTCATCACCACCACCCCTCCCCGGTTTCTGCCGAATCTTCTCCTCTGCTTCCTCACTTCCTCTCTGCAGGCCAGCACCACAGAATTCCTGCAGATTTTACCTTGGTGATGTCCTCTCTTAGGTACACCCATGGTTCCCTGTCACCCAGGAGCTGAAGCTCAAAAGCCAAGAAGCACTCCCCATCTGCACCTCTCCACCTCCTCACCCCTTGCTCATGGGGCTCACGGGGCTCATTCTAGCCCACACTGCTCACCGCCTCTAGAAGCACGCCCAGCCCTGTCCCACCACGGCCCTCTGCACATGACCACTCAGTTCCTCTGACCAGTCCCGCCTTCTCCCGCTCCATCCCTCAGGGCTGTGGGCCATCTCTAGCTACCTGCACTACCGCTAGTCATTCTGGTTCACATCGCCCCTTTCTTTTTCTTAATGACATCGCCATTGTCTGAAATCCTGTCCTCTCTCATGGCACACGTACCGCCTGTCTCTCTTAAATGGCTCCCTCAATGAGACTGGCAGACCCATGGGAAGAGAGACCTTGTGGGGCTCATTCCTGAAACCACAGCCAACTACAGCTGCTCCATATCTCCTTGCTGGATCAAACTGAAGGAAGATGAGAAGTTCTCCATCAGCTTCGCCAGCTTTATTCTCCTGTGAAGACGGAGCCCACTCATCCTGCATGAGTCAGCCATTCACCATTCCCACCTGGAGAGCAGCATTTGGCCCCGTGTCCTGAGTGCATCTTCCTGCTCCAGGACTTGATGAGATCATCATGGAAGGTGTCTAGGAGTGGAAACCACACACATCCCCGCACACACACACACACACACACACAAAATGCCATGGTCTGGATACAAAGTGCCCCCCGAAAAGCTACTGTGTTAATGCAGGAAGTGAAGTGATTAAATCATAAGAAATGTGCCCTAATTAGTGGATACATCCATTGGATGGAGTAATAGTTTGAATGGATTACTGTATGGCAACTGTAGGCAAGTGGGGCTGGTGGAGGAAGTAGGTCAATGTCAGTGTGCTTTGGGAATTACATAATTTTCGCCCTGGCTCCTTGTGCTCTCTTCTTTCTGGCTGCCATAAGCTGAGTAGCTTTCCTCTACCAGGCCCTTCTGCCATGATGCTCTGCCTCAGGGGGCCCAGAGTGAGGGAGTTGGCAAACCCTAAACTAACCCTGGGAAACCATGAACTCAAAATAAACTTCCCCCTCTATGTGGTTCTCTTCAGATATTTTGGTCACAGCAAAGAAACACACACACACAGGCGCACACACACACACACACACACACACACACAGTGATGAATCAAAGGGAGAAGCAGTACAAGGAAACTGTTATAACTCAAGTTTGAAATGACTCTATAAAGTCTTCATTTTTACCAAAGATAAATTCATAAAATACATGGGTTCTGAACACTTCCATGGTGCCTGGTAACCTCAAGTTCCAATAAGAAACTTCACAGAAAAATGACCCATTTCTTCCGACAGATTTGAAATCCACCCTCTGCTCATTACCACCTGTGAACTCATCAGCACAACACACCTGCAGTTATTTGGGACTCTGTCTTCCCTGTTCAGAAAAGCTTCATTTTATCCCCAATTCAAATCTCGCTCCCCTTGACACAAGTACCCAGAAGAGACTGGCCTGTGTGGCTCAATTAGTGCCACTAGGGACCAACCCCGTGGGGGTGCCTTCTCCTTGGGAATTTGGAGAAAGGTATCATTCTCTTGTTTATATTGTATTCATTCAGAAATGTCACTGTGTGCACAATATGCAGTCTACCATTTTTCCAAGTAAGGCTTTGATCTCAGAAGTGTAGGTTCTAGTCGGAGAATGAGCAAACAAAGAAAATAAGGTAATTTACGATCAGTGCACATGATTGTCTTGGCCAGGGAAGGCATGGCCAGGCCTGCCAGCTGAATGGCAATTAACACAAGAGACCCAGGAAGGGGAAGGTCTAGAGGGTATTTAGAAGGATTAAGTGCAACTTGGGGAGGGAGCTGCGCCTGCCTGATTGGCCAGGATCCATCTGAGGAAGGGCCGCTGTCCAGGGTGCTGATACCCTTCCTGCTCCTGGGTCCTCTCCTCCCCCTCTTGGTATGCTTTGGAACCATGGGACATTTTCATACTAAAATCTCCCTGTTTGCCTGTGTGATTCTGAAGTCAGCTTCTGTTCTTTACTCCAGGAAGAATCAGGGCTACTTCTTAGCCCCAGATGTCTAGAACACCAGCTCACCAAGTAATAGCCAGAAAGTCTGACAGCATGAAGATCAGGGGGCACAGTAGAAGCCCTGCCGCTGCTAAGCCAGTTGGAGCTGAAAATGAGGTGTCTATCAGGGTTCAGCCTGCGGAGAGACTGCCTGAGGGCGGAGGGGAGACGCTTCCCCTTGGTTTGGTTTTGGTTTTTTGTGGCCCCAGAATTCCACTAATGTCCCTGTAGGATAGAGTGACTTCTTAAAGCCAGGGTAAAATGCCTCCCCTACACACTTTCACATAGCTCAGGGTCGGAGCAAGGGCCCGAGGTCCCTGACCCTCAAAGCCAACCATCTAGGTCACAGGTGCCCAGGAGATGAGACAACTACGGACCTTTGACAGCGACTCGAGAATTATCCCAGGCAAACTTCCTGTGCCATTTTTAGCCAAGAAGAACACATCTGCGTCATGCATGTCGGACGGAGGAGGGCTTGCCCTACACTCTTCATTCGCCATTTCTGCTCCACGGAGGAGATTTTGATGGCAAAGACCTTTTGCTCCCCTGATGACTTCACCGCCCCTCACACAGCGATTCAGGAGGAAGCTCTCCTGGTGGGGTGCTTTTTTAATGCTGGCATAAACAAAAGCGCTCAGAAGTCCTCAGGCCACCATAACTCACTACTTGCACTTACAAAATCGCAGAAGGTAGGGAGATGTAGAAGGAAAAAGGCATTTGGCATGGCAGAGGAGACCAAAATGTAAGTGCTTTCTCTGAATTATGCTCTGCACTCATTCTATCCTCTTGCTCTTAGGTAAGTATCGGTTTTCCTACTCAGCATCTGGGGAGATTGTGGCTCAGAGGTTCAACGATTTTTGCAAGTCAAACCTGGCAACTGCAGGGCTTGATAGGAACACTGGTCCTCAAGTCCCTCTCCATCAGAACGGGAGGGACAGTGGTGTGGAAAACAACTCTGCCTCACCACCTCTCCTGGAAATGAAGATCTCCTGCAAGCACAAAGAATGCACTTGTTCTGCAACTGCAATCTGAGCAGTTGTGACAGAGACCGTATGGTCCAAAAGCCTGAAATATTTATTATCTGCCCCCTTACGAGGGAAGTTGGCCAACCGACACTTTACACAGTGGTGATGAGCTTTAAGCATAAAATCCTAAACCTGACACATGCTTCTTTGTAACCTTGATGCTTAAAATAAACTTTCCCTGTGGTAATATTTTGCCTAAATATTTTCACCTTGAAGCAAATGTTCTGGCTTTTCCCTTTTTTTTTTTTTTTCTAAATCATAATAACTCACGGTAGAAATGGAGCGGGGGAGTGCAGGGGAAGATAATTTTCCCCGAGTAAATCTCTTGCAATCCTTTCTAACACCACAGGGAACCATCTCACCTTTTGCAGGAAAAGGAAGGAAACAGTGTCGCTGTACTAATAGCCATCTCATCTATCAGCCTGGAACATACTACCCAATAAAATCAAAGCTCCCCACCAGATAAATCCATACTGGTGCATAAACACGGGGTCAGTGGTCTGCAAACATGCTCGGTCTGGTCTAGCACCTGATGCAAAATGTGCCCTGTCATTAGGAGCCAGACTTCCAGAGAAGCCTGACCCTGCTCCTTCTTTGCTGTGTGGCATCTGTCATGAGCTGTACCTCTCTGAGCCCATTTCCTCCCTGAAAAAGTGAGATGAAGAATAGTGCCCTCCTTACAGAATTACATAATGAATTAAAAAATTAATATATGTAAAGTACATTAAAAGATTGTCTGGAACCTAGTGTTAGGTGAAAATTGTTGTTCTTGTTTGAATATTATTATTATTATCCCTTTATAATTATACTGCTGCCGAGCAGAAAACAGCACACTGTCCCTGTGCATATTGAGGTGGATGGGAATCAAACAAGGAGCTTCTTTTCAAAGAGAAGCAGGCCCTGAACGGCACATGTGGGGAAACGGTGAATCCTCCTCAAAGAGTCTGGTACACAAATGGAACCCAGGGCCCCTCCAGAAAACTTTCCTGTTGTTGGAATCACCCCGTGTGGTCAGTTTGGTACTTAAGAAAAACAGAAGTGAATCACGTGTGTCCTTAAATCTAAAACACTGGGGGAAACGGCAACGGCAGCCCCGAACGGCGTTGGCAGGCCCGACGCCAACGTGATTAATTGGTCTGCAGCTTGGCATGTTCTCCCACAGATTTTGGTGAATCGTAAATCAGTTCAAGAGGGAGCCGGACAAATTGTGGAGACCAAGCAAATCATTGAGAGAGATGGAAGGCAGCGGAAATTATTCTCCGAGGAGAAGATTTTTAGAACTGTGTTTTCTTAGGTAGAGAGAAGGGGGATATTTCCAGAATGCCCAAACATGGAACCACTTTACATTTTCCAGAGACACGAACACTGAAAGCAAGGGCAATTTAAGGGTTCTCCTTTTAAAAGAAACTAAAAATACAAAATCAAATAAAACCCTGGTAGAGCCTCCTTCCACATAGGTAACAAGCCCTAGTTCTATCTCACTCTCCTACCCCCAAATGCATCAAAAACATTAACACCTCTGAATGCATCGAGTAAACTGAAATCTAACCAAAAAGCAAGTTGAACCTCACACATTAATTATGTATCAGATTAAAGAAACAACCATAAAAATAAAAGCAGAAGTATCCTGCCTGTGGCAGTTTTATTAGTTAGTTTATCACTCACCATATGTGCTGGCACAGAAAATTATAATGGGCCAGGATTGTCACCCATAAAGAAAGGAGCACTGGATTATTATTTATGGTCTTGTTAACCAAATCAATAAAATCCACCAATTCAGATCAGTGCAGGAGGTAAAGATGGGTGCTTGTTGGAACTTAGCTTACAGAAGAGTTGTTGGGGCCCCATGACCTGGTCAAGCCACGTTTGGTCAATGAACTTGACGTAGTGACGACAGAAATACCCCCTGAGGTCAGGCGTGGGATTGACCACACTAGGAACCACTTTTAACACCAAACGCCACAACATACTATGGTACGAAGATCTGACTTTAAGTCCAGAGAACAATCGCTCACAATGGATAACTGACCAAACTCTCACTATGCAAACATCTTCCCATAGATTCCAAGCATAGGTTCTTCCCAGGGGGACATATCAGACTGCTTGGTGATGATCGCCAACCAACCCACAACTCCACCAAATCGATTAATCAAAGAAGCACACGGCTTGTGCACTTGCAGTTTCTTTGCTGCTAGTTTGGATCATAGAGAAGAGCTCTGCCTAAATCGCCAGTGATCCAGTTGGCGATTCTCCACAACATCAAAAAGAAGACAGGAGGTTCCAGAAACTGGAGATAAAGGATGACCATGCTTCCATCAGACCGAGTGGCCAGGTCAGGGCATGGGGGACAGCTGCTGTGGAGTCACTCACACCTGCAGTAGGCTTTGCATGAACAAAACCAAACTCTTGTTTTGCTGCCACTGAGACTCTCCTGGTTGGCTGTCATAGCAGCATAACCTGACACGTATTGTCTGTGGAGTTTTGGCCCCAGTGCTCTTGTTTGGTCTTTGACCTGGAGACTTTGAGACAATGTGTCAGGAGGGAGGAGCCAAAGCACAGCGTGCTGTATATGCCCCCAGCAAGGGAGAAACTGCCCCGCACAGGGTCTGACAGACCATGACCTGCAGGTGGAATCTCATCTACTTTTGCAAATAAAGTTTTATTGGCACGCAGCCATGCTTACTTATTTATGCGTTGTCCATGGCTGCTTCTGTGCTCCAAAAGGAGAGTGAAATAGTTGCAGCAGAGACCGTAAGACCTGCAAAATCTGAAATATTTATGATCTGGCTTTTTACAGATAAGACTTGCTGACCCCTGCACTGAATTCCGTAGAGCACCCTGCTTCCCGGTACAAGCTGGTGAATAATGCAGTTTGCCTGGATAGCAGCAATCACAGCGACGACCTGTCCTACAAAGAGTGGCCTCTATGAAGACACTGCTGAAAATCAGACGCCAGGTAGACACCCGCACAAAGCCTCTCTGACCTACTTCTAATTCCCCTTATACTCAGCTCTGGACGCCCCCAGGGCTTCTCTGTGGTTCATAGAACTGATACTTTGACCTTGTGCACAGGTACCCAGGCCTGGAGAGGACCCAGATGCAGCTCACCTCTCATGGAGAAGAGTGGCCTGTCCCTCTGCCCAGTGGGAGACATCGACTGGTGGGCAGCCATGTGTGCTGGTCATCAATGTGGCGAAGCGTGTGTTAGTTTTACAGCACGGACGGAACGACGCAGCTTCTGCTCGATTCTCTGTGGCAAAAGCCACATCTGCATTTATCTGCAAACTCAGGTGGTTTCTGCATGTGCTCAACAAGGCTTCATGGGACAGTGTTTATTTTTCTATTGATGACTGCCTTGTCAGTAAATTACCAAGGAGATGCCTTACAATTCTAATCTGGTATTAGAAGTATTTAAACAGAAAACTAAAATTCTTTTTCAATCTGACCTTTATGCCTGGTTCTTCTCTATCCTCCCACATTTCCTTACTTTTCTACTGTATGGATGATCAGCGATACTTTGCATATGAGTGTTCATTTCGATGTGTGTTTTCTGGCTTGCCCTGGCTCTGACGAGACCAGGAGCATCTCTCCTCGGTGTTCACCATTTCATTCTCAGTATCTAGGACCAACAGCTCAGGCTTTGGGAGCTACAGGGTCTCGGCACCTATTCAGTTCTGATACAGTAGCAGAATTGTAGCCATAGACAATGTACAAATGCATGGGTGGAGGCAACCAAGAACTGTGCTTATAGAAACAGGTAGAGGACTGAATGTGTTCCGAGTACCGGCTTCTGGTCCAGATACATACCAGTCCCAAACACATAGTAGGTTCCTCCTAACTATCTAGTATATGAACAAATGAGCATCTCACCTGCAGGTGGATGAAATACAGTCACTAAGTACATACTGCACACCAGGCTTTCTTCCAAGTGTCAAATATATAGAATCCAATGTAACATAAAAATTACAGCAGCTAAAAAAAATGCAGAATGATGCTAAGCACCTTACATGCATTATCTCATTTAATCCTATCAACGATTTTAAGAACCAAGTATTGTTATTAATTCCATTTTACAGTTGAGTTAACCAAAGCTTAACATGGTTAAGTAGCTTGTCCAAGATCACACGCACAGCACGGAGTACCAGGATTCCAACCGGAGAAATCTGATTAAAAGAAAAGCTCTGAGCCTTACCAGTGGTCTGCTAGGGGGGACTCCTGTAGGTCCATCTCAGTTTCCCGTCAGAATGGGCTGATGCTAACACGTGCCCCTCAGCACCTGCCCCCAGCACCTGATGTTCTGCATCGAGACTGCTCAAGGTTTGCAAACCCACCAGCCTCTGCTTCTTGGGGCCTACGTCCACTCAGGGAGCAAATGTGTGAATCGCAAGTCCTTTCAGCTCCTCTAAGGAGTGACCTTTTCCTAGGGAGCACAGATTACTGCAACCCAGCTGAGAAACATGTGCAGAGGCCTGCTTCACTCCGAGAGGGAGCAAGCCATTTCATCAGAAGATACAAGAAATAATACCGATTATTGTGTGGCTGGTAGAGGCGAACTCGAAAAGCTGACCCTGATGTGGCAACAGCTTTACAGCTGCAGGGGTGGGGCGGTGCATCCAGAACCCATTTTCTCCAAAGCGGGGTTTGCGGAGTGTGCTTTCCACACAGATAGGGTCATTCGCATATAAGGTCTGGGTCCCCACCTGTGCCAGGTTGCTACCGCTGAACTTGGGAGCTCCTTGAACGCATCAGAGCAGGGAAGGCTCACTCCCTGTCCAGGTTCCTGGTGTTGGGCAGGAGGAGGCAGCGACTTCCTTCACTTCAACCCTTCCACCCGTCCCTTCGCCATCTTGTTCTCCAGAGAAGGGGGATTCCTGCCGGAGATAATGTTCCTCGAGATTCAACGAGTTCCATGCTATGGGTGAGCAATGTCATTCCACTAAAAGGCCAGGCACATGAGCAGACACTGGGCATCAGAGGACAACAGGGAAAGGCGAGGTGAGCCCTGATGGCACCCCGCTCCACACCCACTAGCTTGGCTAGAATATTCAAGAGGGAAAATAAGGGTTGGGTACAACTAGGACCGTTGTGTTGCTCACAGCAATATGAAGTGATAGACTCACTTTGAAATCTGAATTTCCTGAGTTCTACTTAAACTACCCTGGGGCCCAGCAATGTCACTTCTATGTATCTCTCTCAAGAGAAAAGAAGAAAATATATATCTGCACAAACACACGGGAAGGAATGTTCATAGCAGCGGAAGAGCCAGCGTCTAGAACCTTTCCGAGTACTCCTGTGTTGGTGAACGGATACACAGAGTGTGTCACACTCCACAAGAGAAAGGAAAGAACCACTACGTCCACACCCACACGGAGGGACCGCAGAAACATTCTGCCAACTTGAGTCAGTTGTGAAAGGTCCCGCTTTGCAGGACTTTTAAGTGTCCAGAGGGTGCAAAGGGATGTGGGGCAGAAAGCAGACCTGTGCTTGCCCCACACTGAGGCTGTGGGAGGGTTTGATTGCCAGGAGAAACCAAGTGATGCTGGGGGCGACTATGCAATTCCAAAATAGTGCCGTACCCATGCGTGCGCACCTATATGTTCACTTACAACTTAACTGTACATTGATAGTGAGTGGATTTTATTATATAAAGTTATATCTCAATAATCTGTAAACAAATAAAAACACCGTGTGAGAGATTTTATTCCCAGCTTCTCCATTCTTGCCATTGAGCTGTTAAGACCTGTGCAAAGGTTCAGCCCAAGCATATGTTCTGGTGGAAACTGTAAAGATAGACAGGCAGGTATATGCAACTCAAACCTGGCCAAATGCTATATTTCCCTGCACAGGACTCAGGCACAGCCAAACAACATCTTCAGGATTTCTCTAAGCAGATTCTGCCAAAAAACAGCTCTATTTCCTCCCTTGTCTTGAGGTCATTTAAATTGCTTTTGCCTGCAAATAACAAAAATTCACACTCAAGCTAGCTTAAACAATAAAGAAATTAAATATTGGACACTGCAATAATTCAAGAACTAAGGGTAAACGTGCTTCCTTTCACCTTAATGGGCCTGTTTAGTCAAACGCCCAACTCTCAGCTACCTGGGGGATTACACGGAACAGGCTTCGTCTGGTTTCCGGAAGGAAATGTTGAGAAGGAGAATGTCGTTATTAGGAATGGCTTAGACCAGTTGAGTCTCTGCCTCACATTAATCCCCACTAGGAATGTGACCCAATTCTCTGGGGTCACATGAACTTAATGGGGAAAGGTGGGTATGTGAGTATCCATGCAGACAGGAGCACAACCAGCATTCTGCTAGGAAGGAGAAGAACCAGATCCAGAACGTAGCTCCCTCTAGAATGAAATGAACAATGCACCAGATTCACGAGAAGGCTGTGGAGCACAGGTCTAGAGTTGCCTGTCTGTCCCCATCTTCTTCAGAAGGGGACAAATCCAACATGGCGACTTGAGAGGTGGATAGCCACAGATGAAGAGCTTCCCTGGCTTCTGTTTCTCTCCTGCCTATTTGTGATGGTGTACCCTAAGTAAAGCAAGCTCCCTTTTTAATTCAATCAACCTGGAATTTCTATCATTAATCACGGGGAGAGTCCACATTAATTCAATTTCGATAAGAACTATCCTGGCTGTGCATTGGCAAGGGATGGTCAGTTCTAAAACGTCATGTGAGCTTCACTCACCACCCAGCTTGGGACACAAAGCAGGAGCTCAAGAAGCTGGTTGTATGAATAAACCTGGACCAACCAGCTCACAGGTTGAACCAAACTCTTCCTTGGGAGAAGAAGACAGTAGGTCTTCCATTGTGTTTCTCAGTGTGACTCAGGGCCGGACATGCTTTGCTCTTATTCTCAACTTGTAGAAAAGCCAGTGGGCACGATGAGTTATTTAACTTGCATAACACAATAGTTATGACACTGTGCTAAAGAATGTTACTTGATTCAATTTTATGATGCTTTGTGCTCTAAGTGGGACTTAACTGTAGCTGGGTGTCTGGAATTAGTTTCTTTATAGATGATTAAAATAAAAAACCTCCTAAATTTGTTCCACCCTCCTGAAGCCATTCTCAGTCTTAAGTACCACCTCTTAATATCCTCACTGCTGTTACCCCAGCATTTCTGAAAATTGCATTCCAAGTGTAAAAATAGTATGCAGTCCTGTAATTGAAATGACAAATGCTGAGATACAACAGAAGAAGCAAAGAGGCACAGTGGCTTCTGAAAGAAAGAAAGAAAAAGAAATTGCAGTCAGATGGAACTCTTCTGAAACAGCAAACTGCCCCCCAGATCCAGTGGCTTCCACCTTCTGCTCCAGAGCAGGAACGTGCATGGCTTGGGAGGGACGCACACTGTTCACTGTGGCCTGAGCTTTGCCTGTAAATGCCTTAGAAACCTGGTTTCTAAGTGCAGATTTGTTTTGACTAACTTTTCATGATCTATGCTATCATTTGAAATAAAAAGTGGTGAGAATAGGGATCATTTGTATCAATAGTAAACTAATTATGTCATTTTGTTGTAATGAATTCAATTCAAGGACGTCTTATTAATTCACAATTAATACTAAAATACAAATGACACCGAACACTTCTCTAAACTCATGTTCTTTCCCACTTGTTGGCTACGCAAAGGCCATTGCTCCTTCTGGCAGAAACAGACAGATGGAGGGTATCATACGGAAACTGTATGGGGGTCCCCACAGGGTTCGGAAGTCAGCTGCTGTGGGGTGTTTGAGTAGTCCTGGAGCCCCCTTCAGGGCAGCTGGACACCAGAGGAGACGCCTGTCCTCTCCTGCTCTCTACCCCTCCCCTGGGGACGGCACCCTGTGTTGGCTACTGAACTCCATGTTCCAGAGCCGACCTTTCCCTTGAAAAGCCAAGAATGAGAATCTTGTTTCTGGCGCTTCAGCCCCCAGGAGGTGACCCCGGTTGGTCTCCCGCCTGCAGCCTCGCTCTGTGGACAGGAGTTGGCGCCCCGTGCGTGCCAGCCACAGGCCATTTCCCTCTCTCTCCTCCAATGCGAGGGAAACAACAGGAATGCTAATCACATTTAATGGGACTTGGCACAACTTCCCGGGAGGTGGTGCTAATTTGCAGAAGGTAACACTTCAGATTTGCTGATAAAAGACTGGGGATCAAAGGGCGGTTGTGGGAGACAGGGAAGCATGTATTTTTTATCCACTGCCACCAAGGTGGGGGTGACCATGTCACTGGGCTATAAACACACCCGTGTGAGACTTACTCCTGCTGTATGCTTTATTAGGAAAATGTGTGGTGCTGGGGAATAAAGGAGAGGAAGGCTGAGCGTGCAGGAGGGAGCAGAGTTTCTGAAGGGATTTGAAAGCCTTGTGGTGGGGAATTTGTAGTGGGATGGGTGGATTCCAGGTCAATCAGGAAAATCCAGACCGGTTGGCTCAGAGTGATGCACTTGAATTCTAGGATGCTGAATTCTAGAATGGAAAGGTAATTAATAATTTATCCGGTTTGGTTGCTTCATTTTACAGATGAGAATGTAAGCACGGAAAGCCCTTTTCTGAATTGCCCGAATCATGTGGAGCCTGAGAAAACAGAACCAGACACCAGCCCCTCTCTGTGGGAGCTGAACCCTGTCCACTGCCCGGCCTCCAGGGCAGGCACAGGACCTGAGTCCAAAGCTCGGCTCTGGGAAGTGCTTTCGGTGGGGCCTGTATTCCCTAAGTCATACTCCTAACTGCAGATGTGTCTCCGTTATCAGCCCACATTTACCGTATGTTAAGCACAATTTTACAGATAAAGAAAGACATTGGATAAACCAGTATTCAAAGGACCCCGGAACCTCAATGAAGCAGGGAGACAGATTGATAATGAGTTATTAGAGTTCTGAAGCCAAACTGCCCAGAAAACACTAGCCAACCCTGTGCCATATAAAGAAGCCCATTTGCAGGGGCCCTTCTGGAACAGCACAGTAAATGGGAGCAGTGGCGTCCACGTTATTGATAAAGACACCAGAGTTCAGAATGTAAAGAGAGAAAATTGCGTTCTGAACACCGAGCGGCCTCTGGGCCACAGGTTTATGTGCTGTGATGAATCCTGCCGCCCATTAAAGATCCACTCTGAAAGAAATTTCTTTTCATAATCTTACAATCTAGTTGGGGAGATAAGGCACACATACATAAATCCATGGGAGACCGTTCAGCAGAGTGACAGAGCCTTGCTTTTAATGGTGGCCGTGGCTTCTTAAGAGCATGCTGTGCATCTTGCGTGTGGTCAGGCATGTTCCCACTGGAGCCTTGGTTGTCCGGGGTGGACAGCAGGACTAATGTCCCCCCGATGTAGCTGAGGCACTCGGGCTTCACGGGGTCTAGACTGCGTGCCCCAGATCCCACTTCTTGAGGGACAGAGCTGGGATAGGATCCTGCATGCATCTGCCTGGCACAGCCCTTTGCCCGTGGCTGATGGCAACAGCAGCAAGGTTCCCTGGGCCCCTGAGACAGCCTGGGATGTGGGAAGCATGTTCGGGAAGGAAGCTGGGATTGACTGGTCTCCAGATAGAGGAGATCCACACACATAGACACAAAGGAGACGATCGCGGCGAGAGGCAGAGTGGGCATGAAACGCCTCAGGGTGGGAGAGCGGCTCTCAGGCTCGCTGGAGAGAGAACGCATGGTGTGGAGTCTTGAGAGGCAGACGCCCTGCTGGGTGGGACAGGACTGGGAGGTTCAAATATCGGGCTCTACGGAGGCAGAGTGGGCAGCATGGGGGTCTGGGATCAAGTCCCCTGGGTTTGAGTGGCAGCTCCCTTGCCACCTTACATCTTCGCCTACAGGCACTAAGGTCCCAGCATCAAACCAACCAGCATGTGCAGCACCTACTGTGTGCCAGACGCTGGCTAGGGTTCAGGACACAGAAGACAACCAAACACACCACACTGCTGGGGTTCAAGGTGCCCAGGGCAGGCGTGGAGATTAAACAGGTAACCCAGGAAGAGTCTCTTCACCTGTCACAGAGACATTCAACGAGCCAGGCACAGGCCACAGCTGTGATCCCAACACCTCAGAAGGCTGAGCCAGGAGGATCACAAGTATGAGCTTGTGATGGGGAGACCCTGACTCAAAGTAAAAAATTAAAAAGGGCTGGGATGCAGCTCTGTGGTAGAGCATCCCTGGATTCAATACCAGAACCAAAAAGAGAGAGAAGAAAAAGAAACTGCTCAATAAATTGAAATAGGGAGCAGGACAAAAATATTATTATTACTGTTGTTATAATAACCATTAATTTTATCATTGTTATACTTCCTATATAATGAGTTACTAGAATTCGAAGTTATCTCTGTACAAAACATAAAACAATATTAATTATCCAGTGCACGTAGGCCAAAATACTAATTAGGTTGATTACGTATTTTTTAAGCTGAAAAATACCACCAACATAATTTACTTCGAGTAGATGAATTCATGCTCTGAAACATCTCGTGCCAAAAAAATAGCCTTGGTGTTGGGGTTGCAGTGAACCTCCACCGAATGCCGCCTCTGTCACCCTGAGCTTCGGCTGCTTCCCTGCTAAGCAGGGGCGACGATGCAGCTCTTATAAGAATGTGAGGAAGATGCAGTTGATCCAGTGTGTTGCTGTGTCACTGTGGGGGTGTGTTAGGTACTGAGGACATCTGGCCAGGCCTGCAGATGTCTTTGGTTGTCTCTCAAGAAGAAGCAGATGCTACTAGGTAAAGACTAGGGAGGAAGCCTTTCAAGCCTCTTATAGGGCATCCCCACCTGTACAAAAAAAAAAAAAAAAAAAAATTATCTGGTCCTTAAAATAAATAGTACCAAGGTCAGGAAGTCCTGGTATCGGCCAATAAATCATAATGGCTAGAATCCCCCAGGAATTCAGAGATCATGATTACGATCGGGTATGGTTATCACATGTAACGATGTTATCATTTTCGCCAGCAGCATTATCACACCCGCACATAGAAATATGAAAATACAGTGGCCACGCACGTTGGCGGCGGTTCAGTGATTACCGGCATGGCCCTCTGGTTGGGTGGGTTGCTCTGGAACACCCCACCACGTGCCTCTGTCCTCCCCACCCAAACCTCAGTGTCCCTGTGACAAACACCGAGCACACACCGCGTCCTGTGCCTGTGCTTTGGTTTCTCTCTCTTAATGAGGAGTATCAGAGCCAGGCCCCCGAGCTCACCCAAGGCATGACGTCACACAACCTTTCAAAAACATTAAGTTTAAAAACAAAAACAAAACGCGGATTTAGGACTGAAATAGAGCCACCCGCCGCCGCCCATTTGAAAGTATATTTGTTTATGTCAGGAGAATGAAGCCGGCATGAATTATTCATTAGGATCACAGTTTATTGGCAAAGTTGTGGTCTTTGGACGGTATGCATGATGGAGTGAATAAATAATGTGGGGTGGGTATTTTTAGGGACTGGAGAGGAAATCTGGGAAGAGAACTCGTGGCGGGGAGGAGGGGGGTTAGGGCCAGAAGTGGCCGAGGCTTCCCAGTGAAAGGTGCAAAGGACGGGAGGGTGGCTTCCAGCAGCAGGCAAGCTGGGAACAGGCAGGGCCCGCGGCCTCGCTCCTGCGCCTGGGGCCGTTCCCGTTCCCTCTGTCTGACTCACTGCAGTCTTTCTGCACCGTGCGAGTGGACTGAGTGGATGATGCGGTTCCCCGGCCTCCTTCCTGAGCTGGTCAGGAGGTGCGCCATTCCCTGGGGCTGGGAAGACCATCTGGACCCTGGGGTTGGTGCTACGCTCGCCCAGTTTTGCCCCCTAAATACCAGACAGAGCTCATCTCCTTCAGCCCCATTGCCAATCGGACCTTGGCCTGTTTCCTGTTCAGATGAGGAAGCCCGCTCAGTTCCCTGCTGCAATATGGATCTCGAGTCTCCCCAAAGGCCCAGGCCTTAGAGGCTTGTCCCCCAGGTCGGTGCTATTGGGAGGCAGCAGAACATGAAGAGGCAGGGCCTCATTCTGGCAATGAGGTCTTTGCTTTGCCATCTGCTACCATCATGATGTGCTACTACCAGCCCAAAGCCACAGGACCACCAAAACTGTGAGCCAAAAAACCTTGTGTCTCCAGCCAATGATTTACCTCAGGAATTTGTTACAGTAACAGAAAGCTGACTATCACGCTTTGCAAAGCTTCTGGATCAAATAACAGCTTCCTGTTAGAGCCACACCCAACAGCAATATTAGCACCAAGCTGAGGCTCAACAGTAAAACCGTCAACAGGAGTGAATCTTCATGCCGATTGGCTCAACGGAGAGGAGACTGTTCTGCTTAACTGAACCCCTCACACCTCAGTCATGCTCCAAACTATTCTGCATCATTTTCTGCTTTTCTCTGAAGGAAGAACAAACTGGTTTCACAAAATCATTAACATCTAAGTGACAAAAGTAAGCCCCATCGTAGGTGGTTCTGCACAGTTGAGGACAGACAGTCTCTTGTGGTGACCCCGCACCAAGAACTCGCAGGGAGCACCTCCCTAGGAGAGGGCTCGACACACCTTTCCCTGGAAGAAGTAACCTTTCAGGATTCACAGGTCAGATGGTTTTCGCTGTAACGACTCAACTCTGCCCTGCAGAGTCACCCTTGGCTGGTACACAAGTAAGCAAGGCTGTGTGTCTGTAAATAAGACCCACAGAGACAGGGCCAGGCTGGCTTCAGCCCTCGGGCCTGAGCTTGAAGTCTCCAGTGACTTCCGAGTCTTAGGGCTGCAGTTCACGAAGGACCGAAGAACCAGGGTCTGAAGGCCACAGAAATTTACTCTTACAGTTCTGGAGACTGGAAGTCCTAAAGCAAGTTACAGTCAGGGACGTGCTCCCTCCAGGGGCTCCGGGAAGGCTTCGTCTTCCTCCCCGTGGCTTCCCTGGGCTGGGTGCTCCTTGGCCGTGGTGGGATCGGGCCTCTCTCCGTTTGGGTTGTGGCAGGGACTTCTCATGGTCTCTGTATCCAAATCCCCCCTATTTCTCCTGTGGAGACAGTGGCTGGATTCCCGGATGGATTCGCCTTGAGAGCCTTACTAAGGTCCACGGCGAAGACCCTGTTTCCAAACAAGGTCCTAGTCTGAGGCTCCAGGTGGACTTGAGCTTTGGGGTCTCACTATTCAACCCACTTCCCCTGGCCGAGAAGAGACCCCTGTATTAGAAGGAGATCAATAGAAGCAACAGGGGAAAGAACCACAAAGAAAGCAGGGCCCTGTGACAAGTCGCAAGCTACCCCTGAAACCTGCAGAAACCTCACTGAGTGAAGAGATCTGCAAGTGTCGGAGAGAGAGGGAAGACGCAGACACCCCACTCAGGGACTGTCCCTAATGCCATCAGGAGAGAAAGGGATCTGCAAAGGGATTCCAGCCCTAGGCTGCTGTGTCTGCACAGCCCCCACGCTCAGGTTCCACACTGCACCACCAGCGAGGTGTCCCACAGTCCAGGGCACACTGCCGTGCGCCGGAGCAGGGCCTGCTGGTGGCCAGTCCACTACACTGCAGCCGCTCCTCTGGGCTCCGCCAGGGGCTGCTGACCGCAGCTGCTACTCTGCCTGGAAACGCTGGTGCCTTTCCAGAAGTATGTCAGCTGAGGGGTGCTGGAACAGGTGCCAGTCTTTCCACACCTGGTCTGGACCTGCCGAGGGAGCGCGGCTCCATTACACCCAGCACGGAACCGGCGGGCAGCTCAGTGTTCTCGGGCCCCCGCCCCGGGCTCCTCCCGGGCCGCCCCGCTGCCACCTCTTCCGAATCACCGCCTGGCCTTGGCCGTGCCGCTAGTTTTCCATGTTTGCATGTGACCCCCGTCCTCAGAGCCTCACCTGTAACTGCCCCAGCTCTCTGCTCACCTGGGGTTTTTTTCTTGAATAAAGATTATTTACTCCGTTGGAAGGAATCTGGTGTGTGTGTGTGTGTGTGTGTGTGTGTGTGAGAGAGAGAGAGACGTGTGTTCAAGAATAAAAACATCAAAAGGAGCAATATTGATCTCTTGACGCCTGGCCCCGTGGAAGGGAAATGTAAACGGACAGCCTCACCCTACCCAGCTTCGCAGATCTGAGGGCTGCAGGAAATCAAAGTCAAAACTCAGAATTCCAGGAGAGTGGGTGCCGGTGCTCTCGCAGCCTGTAGGCAACTTTTCCACTCTGGCTGGACACAGCCACACACCAGAGCCCACAGATTGTGAGCAGAGCACACACCCTTCTGGTCCCCTTGGGCAGGTGCCCTGGAGCAGTGCACGAACCCCACAACTGTACACGTCAGCCCTGCCAGGGATGGAGCCCAGTGCTTAGGGCCTGGCACAGCCTCTGAGGTTAGTGGGCACCCAGCAAACCCCCGTGAGACAGGTGACGGTGGGAGGACTGAATCCTGGGTGGCTAGAGGCAGGTGGGATGGAGAGTCTGTGTTTATGATCTGGAAACCATTCTGCAGCCTGTCCTCCAGGCCTCACCCTCAGGGAGGCTGCTGTTCTGTCCTGTTGGTGACACAGGTGGCTGCAGACGCAGACAATCTGCTCTGTAGTCCACAGAAAACCTCTTGCCCTCCCACAGTGGCTTGAAAATGCCCAGCCGGACACAGTGGCACACGTCTGTCACCCCAGCAGCTCAGGAGGCTGAGGCAGGAGGATCGCAAAGTCAGCCTCACAACTTAGTGAGGTCTTGTTGCAAAATAAAAACTAAAAAGGGCTGAGTTGCTCAGTGGTTAAGCACCCCGGGTTCAATCCTGTACCAGGAAACAGAAAATGCCTGTGGAGAAGTACCAGGGCACAATTTTTAAAAGCAAAAGACTGAGAATAACCAAGTAATTCATCAGAACAGGGGTCTTGGATTAAACTTTAATATAAACCTAAAAATACATTCAGTCGAGTAGAAACATGATGCACATACTAACATAATTTTGAAATACGGTGTGTGTGTGTGTGTGTGTGTGTGTGTGTGTGTGTGTCTGAGGGTAAACCACACTTCATTAAAAGCAGCCATCTATAGAGACAGGGACTTAGGAGGAGACTTTGATACACTTTGTGTGCCCTTATCCTTTTGTGGTTTAAATTCTTGCAACAGTAAGTGTATTTTTCTATCATGGCCAAAGTAAAGATCAAATTTGGAAAAAAATATTGTCCTCAAATTATTTTGCTATTTATCAATGGAGATTCTGAATCAGTGTATTGGATCCCCAGGTGGGGACCCAGGGACAGAAATGGAGGATCCAGGGAGGGATACACTTGCAGGAGAGAAAGCCAGGAAGAACTAGACGGATCAGAGGGTGCAGAGGCCACACCACAAAGCAGCCCTCCGTGCATAGTTACCGGATTCCCTCATCCGTGTGCTACTTTCCAAAGCAAAATCTCTGCACATGTCTCTTTGCTCTGAATTGATAAGGTTACTAATCACCAGGGGACAAGGGCTCTCCACAGTGACATTTATACAATCCCCTGCCCCTTCGTCCAAATCAAACAAGGTAACACTCAAATGAAAGAGCCAGTGGACTCCCTGCGTTTCAACCCAAGCAAGGCCAGACCCTTCAAGCCGCAGCTGGCTGATATTAAAGGGAGAAAAATAAGATTTAAGAGTCTCGAGCTGCAGATGCATACGCTAGTTTAGGAATTAATTTAAGTGTGAACTCTGGTGCTTGTCAGATAAATAAGACGGACACAGTCCCTGCACTGTGCTCCTAGACGTGACACTGGGGAGCCCCGGAGGTGGGCGCCGTAATGGAGCCTGACTGGAGCGAGTCCTACCAGGTGGCTGTCAAACGGGAACAAGCCCAGGTGCCTGGAAGGCAGCGGGCCTCCCGGGGCAGGCGCAGGGAATGCGCCGCACCTCCTCCTGCTTTTAAGTCTAGGATTCATTAATGACCAGGAAGGAGGAGGAGCCAGTGGGGGTGGGGTGGAGAGGGAGGGTGCTTCCACTTGCCTTTGCTTTCTCTTCATTTAAGAAGCAGGACTTTGGCTTCCTATCTCGTCTTTATCATCTGCAGAATGGAGTCCGATGGAATTTGCTCGTCTGTATTAATGCAACCACGGTGATAGTGTAATGAACGCATAGATTCATTTTCATATCGTGTCTACTATCTATCTACATCTGTCTCCCTCTCCGTATAGAAAAGGGGGGCGAGATGAAATGTTGATGAATGAAGGATGAATGGGTGGACGGATAGATGGGTGGACCGACAGGCGGACGGATGGGGATTTGGGCAGACAGGTAGACAGGTGACGGATCATACTTTGATTTTCTGTTTAGCAGACCAGCCCTGGCATATTGCAGCTAAAGTGGCGGCACCAACTTCCCTGGTGCATCTTTGGAGCTCCGAGGGGTTTCTCTGGCAAGGCCCCAAGTCCCCCGTGAGGAGCTGGCCACAGCTCTGAGAGAAGGAAACAGACTCCGCGATGGTAAACGTCAGCACTCGCGGGGAAGCCGTACCAGCTGGCTGCGTTCTGGGAACGAGCGTGCTTCCGGGGTTTCACTGCCGGGAGACTGAGCCTGGGCCGCCCCGGGCGCTGGAGCCTGCCTGCGGCGGGGGTGAGGCCCACCTTTCTCAGCCCAGGCTCGCAGAATGGGGTCAACAGCGCCTGCTCCTTCCTGCTGTTTTAGGACCAGCTAGAAACTTCCAAATGTCCAGAGCTGGTGCTGAAGGCACCCCTGCCAAGGCCGGCTTGCATGCAGGCAAGGGTCCAGGAAGACGGTTCTCAGGAGGAAGACAGGCCTCCCCGCAGGAACTCCCGAAGTGCGGTGGTAAGCCCGACGCCTGCAGCACGTCTAAATAAAGGTCTCGGCATCAGGCTGCCAGGTGCCCACGCTGGGTCTCATGCTTACCACGTACACAGCCCCGCAAGTGACCTCAGCACCTGACACCCCCGTTTCCACACATGTCTGATAGGGGTTATAATGTTCCCCACTTCCAAGGGGTGACCACAGGGTGACAAGCAATGAGGTTTAGAAGGGTCAGCCCGGGCCTCAGACTGGACAATAAGTGTTTCTATGAAGAGTGCAAGGTCACAGGCTCATTAGCAAATACAGGATGGATTTTGTTACCTACTCTAAGGTACCACAGGAAGCATCAAGAAGTATATCCATTTAAAAGTCCACAGGTTGGAGAATATGATGATTTAATTATTTCCAGTTCCCCATAAGCCATGGATCAGTGGGAGAAGCCATAGGACAGATATCAAAGTCCCTGATCAAAACCCTACAGCGGCCCCCTCCATGCTGCAGAGCCTCCCGCAAGAGGGCGCAGATCAACCTCTGTGTCCCAAGCTTCACAAAGATCAGCAAAGCTCAGGACTGTGCTGTATCCTGTCCCTACTAGATTCTACTCTGTGTTTCCTTTTGTTGCTAAAATGCCTGCTTGAATGGTAGGGAACCCAGGTGAACACATGAAGGGATGGAGGAATCCAAAATGAGAGAGAGATCAGCGATTGAGTCAGGAATGAGCCTGGACCTGCTCGGCTAAGCAAAGACACCCCACGCAGGCTGTGTGCGCCTCTCCCAGGACCTGGCAGACATCACTAATCGATCAGGGCACTCCTTCCCCGTGGACCTGCCCAAGACTCCATGATCCCCCATGTAATTCTCCTGCAAACGGCCACCATTAATCTCCCAGGGATGGAAAGTGGGAGAAAGCCATGTTATCATCTGAGAGCTGGCGGAAGCACTAGCGTCCTGCAAACACAAGGAAGGTGAGCATTGGGTAATTGGCAGCAACATGAGCCAAGATGGTCAAAAGTTGCACCTGTGGGAAGGAGAGAGGAACCAATTTGTCTCTGAGGAGCACTGCGGGTGAGAGGGAATCAGCCCAACACGCACACAGGTGGCGTAGGCCCTGGCTCTGTTCCGGGAATGCCGTTGACACAAAGCCCAAGGGTACCTGACATGTGGAGACCAAGCAGCATCAGAATTCCTTGGTCGGAAGTGGAAGTGCCAAAAAGGACAAGCTTCTAGTCGCGGGGAGAAATTAGGTCTGTTACTGTTATAAATGCCCTAAACATTTAGGAAAGGACACACGCTACAGTGGCACAGATAGTGCTGAGACAGGGCACCAAAACGTCCCTCCATCAGTCTGACAACTCCCCCAAAGGAAGTCGCGTGGACATTCAATGAGAAGCCAAAACACAATACAATGGGATCATCCGGTGCCAACATCTGCAACGATGGGCAAACAGGAGCACAGCGGAGCCGAGGGCGAGCCGGTCTGAGCCATGTAGGCACAGGAGGCGGGGAAGCCCCCGGAACCCCCGCAGACGCAGAGCACCAGACAGCGGGCGAGACGTTCCTGTTCAAATCCTCAGTTGGAGCAGGCGTGTCAACCCGTCAGCAGCTCCATGAGCGACAGTCCCCGTGAGGACTGGAATCCTGCGCGTTGTCCTTTGGAGTGAGGGATTCTGACCCTCTCCTTCTCTGGTCCTCCTCCACATATCAGCACCGGCATCTAGCCAAGCCAGGCAGTGACATGAGCACAAGCCACCACTCTCCATCCCTGTCCCCGGACAGACATTACTAGGTGAAAGCCGCATTTTTTGCCACTGAGCCTCAGGCTCTCTATCAAAGAACTCTGGGCTCCTTGCAATTGTTGGGGGATGACAAGTCTCCAGGGCAGACTGGTGGGCTGCAGATCCAGGGAAGAGTTGAGATGACTGAGTCTGAAGTTTGCCTGAAGGTCAACTGGAAGCAGAAAACCATCCTCCACGGGAGCCTCAGTCTTTTTCTCTTAAGGCCTCTAACTGATTGGGTAAGGCCCACCCACACTATGGAAAGTCATCTGCTTGGGTCCAAGTCTACAGGTTGTAATGTCAATCACATCTGGAAATGCGTTCAGAGCAACATCCAGAACAGTATTGGACCGCGTATCTGGGAACTGTGGCTCAGTCAGGTTGACCCATAAACAAACACACATGGATCACACAGTCTCTTTCCTTCCTTCTTTGCTTTGTTTTGTGGCTTTATCACTTACATACATGTGTCTGCCAAGTTAGATTTTTTCCTGATTTTGAACTTCAAATAAATGGAATTATTCAGAATATAGGAGAAGGAAGAGAGCAGGAGAAAAGATGAAGAAGGAGGAGGAGGAAGAGAAGGAGAAGGAGAAGGAAGGGGAGCAGGAGGAGGAAGGGGAGGAGGAGGGAGGGGAGGAGGAGGAGGAAGAGGAGCAGGAGGTGAAAGGGGAAGAGGAGGCGGAAGGGGAGGAGGAGGAGGAGGAGGAGGGCAGGAGCCCAGCGGCAGCTCTGCAGGGCGCCACACTGCAGGCCCTGGTGCTGGAGGAAGCGTTCCGACTTCGGCGGTGGTGGGGCCACGGGAACGCACTCGTGTCGTAAATGTGTGTGAAGCTAACGAAGCGTCCACAGGTTGTATAGTTGTACAGACGCCGCACACACACACACCATGCAGACCCACGGTGAACTGCGTGCACCACACAGACACACAGAGGCGTCCACTCACGTGCAAACGCAAGTGGGGACTCGGGATGGAGGGACACACGGGTGCTGAGCTGGGTCCGCCGGGTCCGCCGCCCTCCGCCGCCCTCCGCCACCCTCCGCCGCCCTCCGCCACCCTCCGCCACCCGGAGCAGCATGGGCGGTGAGACTGCGCTGGAGTCTCCTAGACGGGCGCCTGGGAAGGTGACCGAGGCCACGCAGCCCCCTCCGTGTCCTGCTCACAGCTTCGCTGCTTCCACCAGCCTGCGATGAGCTCAGAGTCTCAGTCTCAAAACCACAGCTCCTCCGAGTCCCTCGCGGGAACCAGAGGGACGCACGTTGCAGGACGCTGCCTTCCTGAAGCCGCCCGGCTGGTTATGCACGTTTCCTTTGGAAACCGAAGGGAAGCACGCCTGCGCCTCGGCGCTGTTCCTCCCCCCAGGGGCTGCTGCCCTCCCACCAGGGCCCGAGGGGACGCGGCCGCCTCGCCGTCACAACCCCACGCCCGTCACCGCATGGCCCTGCACGTCCACCGGGGCCTGGAGCTTAGGGCCGAGCTGCCCAAGCACCCGCGCTCCGTTCCCCGGATCCTGCAGGGTCCCTGGCCCCATCCCACCCGGAGTCCCACGTTCCCAGCGGAACCGCGTCTCCTGGATTCCATGGCAACCTCCATCCTAACTGCACTCAGCAAGGGCTGAACCTCCCAGTTACCCGGCATTCATTTCCAGATGGAAAGGGCGTCTCGTACTACACGTTTTCTGTGATGGTTTGTCCTGTGAGTTCGTTTAATGACGAAGCCTCCGGTCTGCCTTCCCATCTCGGGAGCCCAACCCCCCAGCCCAGCCTAGAGGCGAGGAGGGGCTTCCAGCTGCGGGTCTGCCTCCATCAGCCTGTGCAGACAGACACTGCTGCCTTCTCCCAGGCCTGGTGCCCCGCAGGCCGCTGAATATTTAGTAGCATAATCAAGTCTAACAGGAGCAGAACAGGAGAGTTCCTTCTAAGTTCCCTTCAACCTTTCAGAGTCTGACAGTAGAGGATGTGTGTTTATTATAAGGGGAATGTTTTCTAAAAGGCACTTTTTGTTGTAAAGAAAACAGGTTATCACATACATAGTAGGAATGTGAACAGATGAAACCCCTCTGGAGGTCAAATCTTGGCAGTATCTGTGGAAAGGAAATTGATCTAGGCGTTGCATAAGTAAGAAATTCTCCCATAAATATTCACACACAGCACGCAGAGAGAAATATGAATAAATGGAATGTCTAGAATATGAGAAAACAGCCTAAACCAGACCACTGAAGCGTTGCTTACTGAATCAAATGACTGTTGTTTAATTCATAAAATGGAATACTATGAAACTATGAAAAATGACAAGTCAGTCCTACACAGCCAGCGTGGAAACATCTCACACACACAGGCAGATCCAGCCATCCCCCAGACTGTGGTTTAGCCCTCTCAGTCACCACTGCCTTACAGCAGCCCACACACCATCACCATTTCCTCAGGGCCTTTGGTAAGTCTGAGGAGTAGGGTTTCAGCTCCATTTAACTTGGGGAAGAACGTCTGAAAATTAAAGCCACAGGGATTCGGCTGTCTCATGAGGAGGTGCCAGCAGGGGGTTATTCATCAGATGGTCCCTTGCCAGGTGACCCGTAAGAAGGATCCAGGGCTGGGCTAGGGTGGGGCTCTCTCTCAGGCTTCTTCCCGTGTCCACATGGAAGGCTATCCTCACACAAGTCACTTGCAGTTCTCCTAAACTGCCAGACAGATGACAGCTGATTCCCTGCCTTTGGAATATCTTGCCTGCAGCTCAGGGCACAGCAACAGGGGACCTTCCTCCCCTGGAAATCATCCAGGCAGGGGCTTAGTTATTTCTTCATCTCACAACCCATGACGCACAGTAGGTGTTCAGGGAATGACTTCAAGATAAGGAGATGATACCTCAAAGCAAAACGACTTGAATGCTTTTCTACCTGCAAAGCCTTCCCCACACGTTCTAGCCTGTGAAGTCTTCTGGCGGAACATGTCCACGGACCTGCTGTTTAAATATTAACAATGGAAGCAAGCACGATGCTGGTGATGATGGATGGATTGAAGAGGAAATGCACAGACATGTCGTCAGAGCATTTTGTCTATTTCCAGCCTTCTTATTTGGGAAGGGAGGTTTTCTGCCAGCTTTAGTGCCTAACTAGAGTCATTTACATGCATCTCCTCCAACCTGACATCAAGCGCCAGGATGTCAGATGCCCGCCATCTTGGGGGGAAGTCATCCTTCCTCCCTGGACACCCCCCGGACAGTGACTCTTTGCAAACAATCACACACCAAGAAGATACTCAGACATTTCCTGGAAGGTGGGACAGAGAAGAAGATGAAAATAAAAGGTTGCATTTAGAGTTTGACTGCAGAGACTAAATCAGATCATGTTTATCGATCTGTTTCAATCAATAGACATGGGAAAGTTCAGGAGATTCTGACCCGTGCCTCCAGGTATGCATTTGATAGAGGATTTGTTTTTTTTAAACCAGGACCCAAAGTTGAGTTACTTCAGGATTAAAAAAAAAAAATCGCTGTGTCCGCCAAGTGGCAAGGACGGATTCATAACGGGAGGAACGAAGGGCATCAGCTCCTCTTGTTTTCCCTCCTGAGAGACCAGAACGTTTTTGTACAAAATATTGAACAGCGCCATGGTCCTGCATGGTTGGCTGAATGATCACGCACGTCAGGATATCCGGGGCGCACACTCTGGTGTGTGAACAGACAGGTTTCATGCAGCAGTGATGGTCTCTGCTTGGTTCACGCCTTCATGTTTGTCCTAAGAAACCATCGCTGTGGAGCTCTTACGCCCACGGAGTCTTCCAAAATATCAAGTGCATCTTGGCTATAATCTGTGCCACTCTCCTTGCATGATCTCTGCTATGGAGGACAGAGAGTCCTCCATGTTTGGACAAGAGATCCCCATGAGGAATTTTGGAGCTGAGAGAGCCCGGACACAGTTTGTTTGCTAAGTTCCTGCTCAGTGACAGGTGCACACACCAGATTCAAATCTTTCCATTGACCTTGACACAACAGAGGGTCCACTGGCAATGATGCAAATGGAGTCCAAGGAACTTTCCTGGACAGCATTCCCAGGGTTGCCTGGTCAGGCATTTGGTAGCAGTAGATCTTAGGGGCACTGTTTTTAAAGAAGCTAGGATTGGAGTTGAAATCAAAGCTTTGAGATGGTTGTCAACTGCAATGGTCATGAAGAGTGGATGGCCACACTCTTTGGCTATCGGGTCACCCAAGGAATGGATGGAGGAAATGGACACACGAGGGAATGGCAAGTTCACATCTCATTTCTTGCCCAGCACCTTGTCCCATGTCTTCTGGTAGCACTGTTCTCTTCCCACGCATGGACAGAGCTTTCTGGGTGGTGGATATGGCTAAGCAATGCTAACCCCATCTAGGCTATGGCCATGGATGTGTCCTCTAGTCTGCAAATCAGAATTCACTCTCCTAGCTCCAAGGACCAGTTCAGGGGTGAGAATGGAATCCACTACATAGTTGATTCTGCCTTTTGTTTAATGGAGGGAAGCAGAAGAGATCTTGTTTTGCTTCAGGACATGAGCTATTAAGGACATACCCTGGAGGCTACCACTGACCACCTAAAGAAAACCTACCTCAGAACAGAGCCAGAAGAGCCTCAAAAGATGGAGAAAGAGATGAAGCCCTAGTGACATTAGCTGCACCCCTCCATCCAGCCCTCTTCAGACAGAGGATTCCTAATTTCATGAGCCAATACATTTCATTCCTCAATAAATTTATATAAATTAGAATTAGTTTTCTGCAATAAAAATTTTCCAGATCCAAGTGAAATCAAGAGAAGTGGGACTCAACTCCTGCTCCATAGCTGATTTTTTAAAAATTCGCTTTCCCTAAGAGATCTGATTTGGGTCAAGGTGGCCTCTGAGTCAGTAAAACCCTTTCTCCCCCTTAGACAACTTCCCATAAGACATTGCTAGTCACAGATTAACAACACCATTCCTGAAAGTGGAACGTACTTTATAGTCTCTGTCACTTGAGGGACAGAGACTCCTATGCTACCATAAAAATAATTTTGGAAAGAAGCATATCTGCTTTCAGAAAGTGTCTGCCAAGATTTGGCCTGAGTCATTTAAAATGGCTAAGACAATCAGCTCGAAAATTAAGGTTTCTGATGGGAACACCTACTCAGCCCTAATAATAGGGGAACTACCATCCTAATTATAATGTGGTGCAAGCAGGCACATCATTAACTAACTTTGCTCAGCTACTGCAATTAACGAGCATCAATAGATCGAGTAAATTATTAATAACCCACACACGCTCCAGTGCATGCTGATGGTTCTATTTTTTTTTTCAAGTAAGAAGCAAAAAGTTCACAGCTGATATCCAAACAACCTTTGATTTATCTCTTTCACAACATTACCAACTCTTTTTAAATATTTTTTTCCCCCGGAGGCAGTAGCAGTTGTGTGTGATTCAGTAGAGAAAAGAGAAGGACGCATCCCGGAAGGGGGCGTAGAATTAACCGCGAGCCGGATTCTAGGAGCCCATGGAACCGCCTCCCGGGGCTTCTTTCCCCATGGTGTCACCGCTTAGGGGGTTGCTGCCGTGCCCGAGAGGGACCAAGGGTGGAAGCGGTGGAGGTTGTCACCTTACACAGGAGAGTGTGAGTCAGCAGTTCTCAAACACAGCCCAGGGACCAATGTAGGTTTATGATGCTCACAAACAATCTCCTCCATCATCGGACATTAAGAAAAGGTGGCCCAGTCTAGTGTGGATGTGATGGAGACCAGAGAAGAAAGGGAAGGAGCAGCTGTGCAGGAAGCATGGGGCTCAGCATGGGGGACACGCCACCGGGGACGCCCTTCCACCTCTGACACCTCTGGCTCTTGGTGAATAAAACTCACTCCTGGTCCTTCAGGTGAGCCTCCTCCAACAGAAGAATGTCCTGATGAGAAACAGGACAGCCCACGGGCAGCCCCTGCAGGCCCTGCGCCAAGCAACAGGGAGCCAAGGACGGGCAACCAGCCTGGGGCAGGAGGTCCCCACAAGGACCCCCATAAGCACTGGAATCTCAGCTGGATGACAAAAAATGACACAAAAAAAAAAAAAGTAGTGGAGCTGAACAGAGAAAGGCCTAGCTGAGAAGACGCCACACACAGGCCTGGGCACAGGAAGGGCACCGTGTGTCTGGGGATGACAAGGCCTCTCCTGGAGCAGAAGGAGATGGGGAGTCAGGTTCACTGGGCAGACCTCCTGGCTGAGGGTGACGGGGCGGAGTCTTAGGCAGCAAGCAACAGGGCCCGACTTCACGGAGCGGGAGGATCCGCAGGGCCACACCTGGTGGAATGGAGTGGCGAAGGGGAGGACACAGCCAGGAAGGCAGGAATCACAAGCCGAGGACAAGCCATGCAACAGACAGACGTGGTCCTAACTGAAGGCCCTGCCCGGGAATGGAGGAGGACTCGGGATGCATGTGTGCGATCACCGAGAGCTGAGGCCAAGAGCGTGACTCCTCACGGCCCATCTCGAGGGACGTCACTACTGCTCCCTTCTGGCCAGGCAAACACTCCCACTGCAAAGGCCACTGCCACTCGGAAGTCCAGGAACCTCAGCTCTGAACAAACTACATAAAGGTGGAAATTTGGGAAAATGGGAAAACCCTACCTGAGCAGATAGCTCCCAGTATCTGCTGCTCACTTCCCTCTCCAAAAACCTGAGTTTTCAAAGGGTTGGTAGACCAGAAGACCCTTCCCCTTAAGGCACTCAATGACCCAAGCTGGAGGTAAAACATTATGGCTGCAGGTCTTTCACAAGAAAGGCATCCACTGAACTTATTAAAGACTCATGCAGAGTCATCTGGCTGCTACCTGTGCACAGCAGGAGGAAGGAAAGGGGTGACCTGTGGGTTCCACTCCTGCAAACTCGCTCAGAGCCTGTCTGCGGCTAGTGCCTGGGGCTGCTGGCTGCAGGACCGTCTCAGGCAGCTCTGCCTCCCAGGCTCTTCGGGTCTCTGCTCAAACGATTGCCTCATTTTGAGATCATTCAAGCATGTTAAAACTGCAGACAGCAGAACAGCACATCTATTCAATGACCACTTAAACTATACAACTGGAATTTATCACAAGTACAAGGAAACGGTGAGTCGTTAGAAAATCAAACTTGGAAAATCTTCTCTCAATCAAACGGCTCTGTTTTCTGTTCGGGGAACTGGGCACTGCAGCCTTAAGACATTAAATATATACAGCTGCCTCTCGGAGCATAAACAGGATCTGAGAGGGGAGGCACCAGGAAAAAAATGGCTTTAACTATGCAGAGGAGGAACCTGGCACCAGAAGCAAGTAAAACAGGGAGAAAGCAAAAAATCGATTCTGTAGTATTCTGTATAGTTGCTAAAATCGGGCTTCTTGGAGTTTCTTACAATCAGTGTTGAAAGGCATATGCCTCTGTAGACAATACCCAGGGTGCCTTTTAAACTTCATCCATTTGCATTAAAATTCTGCTTCCATAATTGCTGGTTTGATGGACCTCCGGCAGGAGGAGGTCTAAAGATCTGTGTCCTAGGAGTGAGAGAGGCGCAGCCCCGGGTGGGTGGCTGCTGTTCTTCCGCTTTGGTCTCTCTAGGCTGAGCTTCATTTCCTAGGGACTGGCTATCACCAGGTTTAGCCATCTTGGGTCATCTGCTAAAGAGAAACCTTTCCACTTGACCTCCGAACTCACAGAGACCGTTCTTACCGTCATCTACCTCCCACGTGACTACAAGTTGTTCAGCCAGAAACGGTTCCTCCGATAGCCACTTAGAAAAATATCTCCATTGCTTTTGCTCCTGATCACACCCTTCACCTTCCTTTATTCCAATCACTGCTTCCATGGAAGCCCCATCCCATGTCACCCTGTCCTTTTGTGCTATCATATCCAGCATGCCATCTGACCAGACTGCTCTTGAGAAACACAGGAGGTGGTCACCCATAGTGACGGCCTCCAGAGCAAGGAAGCAGCAGCAGGTGAAGCAAGAGGAAAGCCTGAGAGGGAGGCCCCCCTGACTCCAGCAACACCAGCTCCTTAGCTCCTGGTGGCAAATGAACAGAGTCGAGTACTGTGCGCAACACACATCACAGATGGCAGCTTGAAGTGAGCGAAGATCCGCGATAACGCGGAAGGCACGTAAACACTGGAACCCACTCGGGCTGAAGGGAGGATTGTTCTTTTTATGCTAACTGCCAGTCGCAGAGTTTCTGCAGTGACAGGGAATCAGCTTTGCGCACAAGCACATTGCTTTTGCCTTGTTCCAGTGAGGAGCCCAAGGAGACTGGGGAGAAATACAAACGTTAACCCCCAGTGGCCTGTGAGGCATAGCCCACTCTAGCCTCAGAAAGCTGGGGACCATCTCTGTTTGCTGAAGCGGTGGTGGGGGAAGAGCTGATGGGCAGGCGACAGTAGGCTTCCACCCTGGATCCCTCTCTGCCTTTGCTCAGCAAAGACTGCTCCTGCGAGTACATTCTCAAAGCAAGATAGATTGCAAGCAAGCAGAGCTATCATCTTTAGTGCCAGAGAAACACGGAATTGCAATACTTGACATTTGCAGTTACCACATGGGGTCTGAGGCTCTGTCTCATGGGAAGCAGGGAGGAGGCTGGAAGTGAGACCAGCAGCGTACCCTCTGGTGTCCACTGTGCCACCCTGTCCCTCTACCTGGACCAGCTTCCACGGGCAAAGTGCCTCTAAAAACTCACACTTGCCCCTTGGGAATGGTTAGAGGAAGAGGGGAGTTAGCAGTCTTAATCACAGCACTCCTCGCCCCCAGCCAGGTAATCAACTGCAGCAGCAGATGGAGTGAGTTGTTGCACAGGAAGAAAGAAGGAATGAGGGGGTGTCCAGCAGCAGTGCAGGTGGACATGTGGCCACGCTGGCTGCACCTGGGGGAGAGGTCACAGACCTGAGGGGCTGGGGGCCTGAGAGCCAGATTGTAGACCAAGGGAGAGAGGGCCATATGCACGAGCCTTGTGTGTGTGTGTGTGTGCGTGCGTGTGTGTGTGTGGAGAGCAAGAGAGAGATTGATTAACAGATTAATTTAGACATGGTCCTGAGGTCTTCTCAAAACAGGGCCATGTCACTGGAGATGTCAAGCTCTAAGACAAGTTTAAAAAAACTAGAAGACCTTAATCAGCACCTCAATAAGACCAAACTCAGCTATTAAGCACCTGTAAAATGAGTCTGGCTCCCAAATGCTCTCACTGATATAATTCAGGAAGATTGAAACATACAATTGCTTGTGGGTCCTAAGATGAGGATCTGAACTCCTTTGAAGTGCAAGAAAAATGCACATGGAAGAAGGGACAGAGGCTGGAGCAGCGCCCTGGGCTGTAGGGAATCCTCCTTGAGGCCAGCAGTTGCTCCCATCTGGAAGGGGATCACTGTCAAACCAGAGTTGGTACCAAAGGAGCAGAGCAGCCCCTGTTGGCCAGGGCTGGTGAAGAAGAACCGCTCACAGGACACCACGCACCTGCCCTGTTCCAGAACTGCTGCTTCCAGCTCATCACTGCAGGATGCGGGAGAGGATGCCTTCCACAGGCAAAGCCACATCAGAGACGCTGCGCAGCTGGACACTCCAGGGTCGCAAATCCAAGCAGCCTGGTTAGCAGTTCCCTCCTTGGGCCATGAGGACCCCTTTTTCCGAGGGCTTGGTTTGCTCCTGATTTAGGGCTCTTTGTCATAGTGATGCAGAAAACACTGTATTCTCCTGTATGTACAGGTGAGGCAGTCTACTGGGGAAAGTGGCAGGATGCTCCTGTGGGACACCATCTCTCAGTGGACGCTCAGAGGAGGGCTCTCTGTGGCATCCCTAAGTGTCCACTTGGACATTATCAAGCAGGATTTCTTAAGTAGTGATTGGATTACTAGGTAGGTCTCAATCTCTCTGTACTAGGAGCTTTCAACCTGGTGACCACAGACCACGTGCAAGGTCAGGTAGTGAAAATCATGGGCCCTAGGTCATGGGGCCAGGTTGGGTACTGGGCCTCCGTTTACATGTCCATCCTGTGGGGGGGAGGTTCTTTGATTTTCAGAGGACTGAGACCCCACAGTGAGGAGATGTTCAAGGGAGGGAGTCTGCCCCTGCTATTCCTAAAATAATCCAGGGGGCAAACTAGAGAGAGAACCACCAACTAGCCCCAGGACAAGCAAAGCCTATGCAGACATTTTTCCCCACAAAGGAGCAAACTTTTAGACACATGGCTCCTAAACTCAGCCTTTACCACCACCGAAGGATGGCCAGGAACTAAACGGTGATTGCTCTGAAGTCAACAGACGCTGTAAAGCTAACCAGGATTTGTTTTTAGGAAAACCTCAAAACCATTCTCAAATTTTTGAACAGAGATTGTACGATACCCCGGGGTGTGGGGGCTGTTGGGATACGGTTTCCCTCCCAGACTTATCTCAGTGCCTGATAGATAACTGATGCTCAGTGACGGAATGAGGAAGAGCCCACGGAAGGAGGGCGTTGGGTGGAGGTGTCTCACAAGTTGTAAAGGGACGGACGATGCTTCTGCAAAGATCTGAGCTCCCCGCTCTAGATGTCCGCTGCCCTCCAAGGACACAGGGAAGATAAAAAGGGTGAGTGAGAAGAAGCTGTGGGAGAAAGCCACCCATAAATACGAGGTATTGTTATTGTTATTTTTATTGGTGCTTCTATTGCTTGCAGGGGAGGGGGTGGGCGGTGCGAATAGGGCTAATTTTCTGCTTGACTCCAGACACATTCTAGATTACTGAGCCACATTTTATTTTAAATTGACTAATAAAGAAATCTCACACCCCACACCATTTCACATTTTCTTGGGTCGTTTGCCGTTCCCACCTTCTGTAACTGCTGGGTCCTGAGAGCTGGGTCAGGGGTGGGCGGCTGAAACGGGGCTTCCCTCCCCGCTCCCTCCTGTCTTCCTCCTCCTGTCTGCCATTCTTCCTTTCTCTCTCTTTTTGAATTTGCCCCAGCTAAAGCACAAAGGAAGTGACAAGGAAGAGCACCCCGATTTGGATTTCAGATGCACGGCCTTTATGCTTAGTTAAAAAAAAAAAAAAAAAACCGTACGGCTTTTTGCTTTCCCCACATAAAAATAAATGGAAAACATTTTGCAAATGTCAAATACTATATAAAAGGAAAAAATATGAAGGACACTGGACACATAAACAATGATACTAATGACAAATTTTACCTCTCCTAGCGTACTCTCAGTCACCCAGTTCCAATTCTGGAGTTTTATGTCAAGGGTCAGAAATCAGCCACATCATAGGTGGAAATGTATTCCCCAAGAAAAATACTCCCTAGATGTGTCCACAGACGATACTGAGAAAAAGACAAGGAAAGGGAGAGAAAATCACTCGGGTTGCCCCTTTTCTTGGGCAGTCATTCATTTCACAAGGTTCTTTAAGCAACCCCAAGGGGCCCACCTGGTGTGTGGCCCGGGAAATAGCAGTAGAGGTGGCTCCTGCCCCCAGGCACAGCCTCAGGGAGGGAGACAGACACAGGGACGTGCATATGCAAATCAGATATTAGCCCCTGCCAGCTAATGAGGGGCAGTGCCAAGGAGGTGCCAGGGCTGCAGTGGAGACGGGTGAGAAGAGCCAGCTCAGGCAGGCAGGGACAGGAGTCAGTCTCGCAGTGACCCAGGAACCTCAGGAAGCCAGAGCGGCCTGCGGAAGGAGTGGTGACTCAGAGCGAGGCCTGGCCCAGCCTCCAGGGCACGGACACAAGTCTGCATTGCCAACATGGAAATCCACCAAAGCTCTTCACTGGGCAGGTGGGGATGCTGCTGTGGTTTGGGTGGACTGTGTCCACCCTAAGGTGCCTGTGTTGGAGGCATGGTCCCAGGGTGGCAGTGCATGCCCTTCAGAGCCAGTGACCAGTGTGAAATACTCAGTCACATGGGTTATGCCCTGGGAAGGGATGGAGGCATATCCCCGAGGATCCTGATTAATCTTGGGAAAGCGCAGCTATAAAGCATGACCTGGGCACCACCCAAGCTCTCTGGCTTCCTGGTGTGTGTAAAGTCTCACACTCTCACATCCACACCTGCTACTGCCATGGGCCCTGGTGAGATGTAGCGGAGAAAGCCCTTGCTAGAACTGAGCCAATGCCAGCTCCATGCCTCTGATCCTCCAAGACTGAGAGGCAGATAAGCTTCTTTTCTCCATAAGTCGTCCACCTCAGGTGTTTTGATACAGTGAGGAAAATCTGACCCATGCTGACCTGATGGGATTTGGGACTTCACACGTCGCTCTGGCTGCTGTGTGGACCGTAAGAGCAAGGGGACAAGAACGGAAGCAAGTGTCCCGTTAGAAGGCTGCGTGTAGCCACCTGGTAATAGATGGCAGTGGCTTGATGAGTCTGGTGACAATGGGGATGGAGAGGGGAAGATGGATCAGGGCTTACTCAGAGCTTGGGTGTCACCACAGAGGAGTGGTCCAACAAAACCATAGGAGGCCATCCCTCGTAAACACTGAAGTGAAATTAGTGTAACTCATCCAGAGTACAAGTGACATTAACACATTTATTAGCATATTGTCCTTTATCAGGTCTGGGGAGTCACAAATCTCCCCTGCCCACTCCCATATAGGATCACTCCTTGGCTTCCTCTAACAAAACCACACTGGTACGCTTCACAGTTTCATTGAAGCAGCCTGCTTCTCCCTTCTGTCACCCCTCATAACTTTCGTCACCTCATCATCTGACCAGGTACACTCGCTGTCTCCTGCCTCCTGAGGTCCACCAAGAAGGGGCTCCATCTGTCCTGGTCAGCATTCCAGTCCTGGAACCAAGCGCTGTCTGGCAACCCATGGGCTCAGTGAAGTGAATAAATATTGGATGCAAGTAAATGGCCTGAAATTAACTCACTGAGCCTCCAGGAGATAAAGGACAGGAAGCAATCTGAGCCCAGCATGAACACCCACCCAGCATTTCTTGGTCTCCCCACAAGGATCCTCCCACTCGCTCCCCAGCCGCCTGCGAGTCTAGACACCCCATTCGGATGGCGTGGCGCCTCCCTGCACAAGATGACTCATGGCTCAGAAACCACCACCGGGAGTTCCCAGGGCTGTCTGAGGCGCTTCCCGGCAGAGCTGTGAGCAGGGAGCAGGCAGGGCTGTCCTCACTTCCAACCCGCTTCCTCCTCGTCCCCTCCATTTCTCTCTGCGCTTTAGGGAGCCTATCTGAATTCCTTGCGGGAAGGCCAATTCCACATGGAAGCATTTCACCAGAGAACTTCATGAACCTGTCCTTGGAAAGCTGCAAAACGAGCGGCTTCGAAGCCCACCCTGAGCAGCCAAAGGAGAGGCCCCGATGGCTTAGTGCTGTATCCTCCTCACATATTTTCCGATTCTTGTGTCTCCCACTCCCAACTTCAGTGATTAATGTATGGGATGCCACTCTGAGGAATTCTGCTTTACAGGTTTTAGACAGGAACTGTTGACTCACGCATGGGCAACGTACAGGCTAGAAAGGCAGCACGCTCATTCATCCCAAAACAGAAAAATACCTCCAAAGCCGTTCACGTATTCCTTTGGCTGTTTAAAAATAAGTATTAAGATCAAAATCTCTGCCGGGGCCAGGTATCTATCACTGACTAAAACAGGGTCTTCTCCTTCCAGAACTACCTCTTGTGAAAGACCACAAAGCAATGAGCTCTCAAGACTTGTAAGCTGAGGTTACGTGGCATAAAGAAAATGAAGGTCCTGAGATATAACTCAGGGTGAGGAGGGTAGCCACTTAGCTCAGGTGGTCAGGAAGATGACCAGAGATGACCAGAAGAAGGTTAAGCGGGGTTGACATTTACTTTAGGCAAAAATGAGAAGGAGCCTACCATTCAGAGAATGGGTGGGGGGAGAAACAGGCCCTGAGTCCCAGGCAGAGGGAAGGGCAGGCACCACACCTGAGGCAGGAGCAGGGTCCTCTGTCAGTAGTGCCAACCTCTGGTGCCCAGATAGCCCCCTTCCTCCTGGTCACCTGGCTGCGCTGTCTAGTGGCAGCTGAAGGCCCGCTCAGCCCTGCTGTCTTACCCCACAGCCCAAACACGGGCAAGCTGCCCTGTCCCCAAGGTCCTTGCTCACTCCTCCACAGGTGGCTACTGGCTTCCTGTCCACACTCAGCTGAAAGAGCCCCAGGAAGGTCGTAAAAGACGTCCTTGTGTTCCAATCCGTTTCTTCGTCTTCAAGCTCTCCACCGCCTTTGAGACTTTTGCTCGCCGACCCAGCATGCTCCAGACCGTCCCCCATCCTTCCTCTCCTCTCGCAGGATGAAACCGCTCTTGTTGGACTCCTGTCGCCGCTGCGTTCTGAGCACTGCCAACGGGGGCAGACGCCGTGCCGGACACCCAGGCTGTTGGGGCCGACGCCGGCTTGGGGCTGATCACTCTGCAAACTGGCTGCAAACTGGTTTGGGATATTGAGTCGGACGCTTCCTCCTCTCGCTCTCTTGGTTTGTACAGGTAGGAAGGACCCCCTTCGTCTCTGGCCCCGGGGAGGAGCGGGGAGACAGGACAGCAGGGAGGGGTCCCCGGGCAGCAGAGGACGCTGCCTGGAGGAAGCTCTCCTCCCAAGCCAGGGGTGCTCATGCATGCAGAGGCCACCGCAGCGCAGAAGGCAGCAGAAGGACGGGAGAGAAAGAGAAGGGGCGGAGGGCTTGTCTAGATCATGGGACCCCCAGCCAGCGGTAGGACGGCCGCTCTGTGAGCTCAGGGGCAGGCCTGTGGCCTGAGGAAACACAGCCTGGGTCTCTGGCAGGTGACCCGGGTGGGTGGTCAGGCAGGGTCCTCCCTCTGTCCCGCCGAGAAGTGGAACTTGGCATGTGGATGGATTAACCGAGCTGAAATGGCACAGAAGCTGCTTCCTCTTGCAGAACTGAGCTCCCGGGTCCAGGTTCCTTCAGGTGTCTCTGCAGGCCCCACAGGGGCCTGTGCGTGGGACTTCCTCACCTGCGTGTTAGCAGGAGGACGCTGCCCGTCCCGGGCCAGGCAGCTTCGCGTGCCCCAGAGGGGCAGGGCCGAGGTCCATGGAAGACTGACATGAACACCCGTGGCCTCGTGGGGTGAATTTTATCACAACCCCTCACTTTTTTCCCCCTTTTTCCCTCCACTTATTTCCACTCTCTCACAGTGGCCTTCTGCCTCTCGTGACCTCAGGCAGCTACTCCTCCATCCTCGGCGCCCAGGCTGGTCCTCACCTCCTAAGCTGCAGACCTTCCTGGTCTGATTAGCCTGATTGAGTCAGTGCTTCCTGCACAGTCAGGCCTTGCTTCAAATCTCTGACTCATCCCACGGCTTCACTCTCAGGCAGGATGGGTCCAAATCCCAGCTCTTCTGCTGGGTCACCTTGGGCAAGTTACCGAACTGCTCCCTTCGTGGAAACTTCATTTTCTCACCTGGAAGCCCAGGAAAACAGAAGCTATCTCACTGGGATACGTTGGGTATATGAAGTTAGCTTCTGCATATAAAGCTGAACATTGAGAATAGTATCTGGCAGATAATAGGTGCTCACTGAAAATCAGATGGAGTCATTCAGCAAAGTAGTTTGCGAGCCTATGCACGTAAGTTATACGACGAAAGAGATCTTTACCCTTTCAGAGTTTCCACTCTAGGTCCTTGTAGGGAGTTTGTTACGATGTCATCTGCCTGTGTTTTCCGTTGCTGGTTAGCCCTTTGGGCTATGTTGCTCTTGTCTTGTATCAGGTATATTCTTTGTGGTAAGAGGAGGTTTTCTTAAAGCCAGCAAGTCTTTGGTGACTTCCTGGGGTGCACCAGAGAGGGCTGTGTAGCTGAGAAGGGATCAGACTTTGCAGCTATACTCAAAAGTACCTCAAACCTTCTCCATCACTCTTTAGCTGCTTCATCTTGGACACATTATTTTATCACTTTTCTGAGCCCCGACTTCTCATTTGTTGAACGGGGCAATGCATTTGTTGGTAAAGGGAGTGAGAGAATGTTGTGCTAGCCTACAGGACACGGAAGTACGAGTCCCTCTGCAGGGATGCAGGCTGGCTGTGACCAGTTGTGATCCATAGACTGTGAGGAGAAAGGACCACAACAGGACCCTCCCGCTTCCTCTTCCCCTGCTGCCCAGGCCCACGGGAGACATTTTTTTTACTTTTTACAGACTGCATTTTGATTCATGGTAGGGTGAGGGGTCAGAGAAGAATGGAGGAACTTTAGATTATGTAGAGGGAAATGAGGGGGCATATGAAAAATGGTGGAATGAGACAGACATCCTTACCCTGTGTACATGTATGATTAAGTGAATGAATCTGCTTCATGCACAACCATAGAAATGAAATGATGGACTCCCTTCAGCAGATGAATGGATAAAGAAACTGTGGAATATTATTCAGCCATAAAGAAGAATAATATCATGGCATTTGCAGATAAATGGATGGAACTGGAGAATATCATGCTAAGTGAAATAAGTCAATCCAAAAAAATCACAGGAGACTTTTGTGAGAGAAATGAAGCTTTACAGCGCCAACCCTGCAGGTCAGAATGGAGCACAGCCCGAGTGATGCTTTCCAGCACTCACTTAAGGACAGTGGCCTTGTGGAGTGCTGTACAGAGGGACTTCCACTGACAGTGGAGGTGCTCTATGCACTGTTCAACAGGGTCACCGCCAGTCACAGGGGCCCCCGGGCACTTGAAAGGTAGGTAGTCTGACTGAGAACCCAAGGGGCAAGTTTTATTTCATTTTAATGAATTTATATTTGAGCAGGCCCCATGGATACCGCTGTCACATTGGCCAGGGATGAAGAGCTGGCCTTCATTTTGCTCCTCCGATTTTCCAAGCTGTCTGACTCTTGCACTCTTTCCCCTGAGAGTGGAAAATCATCCCCAGTCTGCCTCTACCCTTGACCCCCTCAGCTTGACGCTGTTCTCTCTTCCACTCACCCACCCACGGAAGCTGCTGCCATGGTACCCAGCCCCTTTCCTACACGCCACGGGCCGCGCCACGCTGTACGGAAAGCACAACGAGGCCAAGGGACCTGACACCGGGAGGAACGCCTGCTTCCAGATCGAGAGGCAATTCCGACAGAAGCCCAGTGAACAAGGTGCCAGATCCCGAGTGGAGCAAAGGCAGCTGCCTCTGAAGGATTCCAGTCCAAACTACCTGCAGAGCAGAGCTGTGCTCAGAAAGACTGAACGAGCAGAGTGAGGCCTTCGGAATAATTACACGTGGTTAATTGAAAATGTTAATCACGTCATATTAGGAGGAAGACAGGGTTAACTTGGTAAGATTTCAATTCGCCAGGCCTTATCTCGTGTTGGAAAGAACCAGATGATTAATCCTCTGTATTCTTCGGGGATGCGCCGAACAGCAGCAATTAAATTAACAACTACAAAGTTTATGCTCAGAGATTCAAAAATGAAAGACGGAAACACTTTAATTTTTCACAAGTTGTTACCTTAATTATCTTCTTATTGCTCTGTCTCTTCCCTCGTTACAAGAACACACCCCTTAGTATTCACGGATCCCTTTAATTTGCTGTAGCTCAGTAACAATGTAAGAAATGTCATCGCAGATGCAAAGCCATAAATCTTACTTTGTGTATGTTCATTGAAAATAAATTGCTCTGCTGTGCCTAGTCTCAGTGTTCATGCCGCAGAGTGCTGACAGATTTCCACTTGCCTGCAAGTGATTCGGGCTATCTGGAAACCCATGCACGTGGCAGGGTTCTTTATCATCTGATTCCAACAGCAGCCACGACAAAATTCCTTAGGAGAAGAGGAGGAAGCTTAATCGGTCAGGTTAATGGAATCCAATAAGGAAAGAGAGCAATGTGATAGTTAGGGAAGTAAACAAGAACTCAAATCGAACCTTCTATTTCTAATGTACATTAGAAGAAGCTTATAGAAAATCTACATTATCAAATGCAAACTTTGAAAACCTTTATTTTGTCTCTTCGGAGCATGAATCTCTGCATCGTTAGCAGAGGAACCCTACTTTGCAAGGATCAGATAAGTCTTCTCTCTTGGAATGCAGCTAATCAAAATTGAGAGAGAGAGGGAGAGAGAGAGAGAGAGAGAGAGAGAGAGAGAGAGAGAAATCCAACAGCAACCACCATGCAGCTGGAAAACGCTGGCTCATGGTGATTTAACAGGTCTCCTGACATGTGTGCATTAAAACCGCAACCATCGCAAACACTATCTTCACCTTGCATATTCCTTTAACATTAACTCGGAAGCCTGTTTGCACACTGAGCACAGCACACAAGTCATTTACGGCAGGAGTTGCAGCCTCTGCCGCCACAGCAAGAGCCTGAGCAGTTTCAGAGCCAGGGTTTCTAAGCAGGTTCCCTTGACGTGAAGGAGGGCTAACTGGAATTCTTCCCTTTTCTTCACAGATCATTTTCTGGAGGAGGGGGTGGGAGAATCGATGACATGATTAAGAAAATAGGCTAGCAATTTGGCAACTGTGAATGAAATTAAGAAACAAATCTACCACAAAACCCTGGGCTGAAACAGCAATGTGATCAAGTGATTGGGAGCCCAACCTGGGAAATGCAGGAAAACATATCAATAATTGAAAGCATCACATCCTCAGTGCCTGAAGAAGCAATCAGCATCACTATAAATCCTCCCCCAGAGTGATGTGAGAGCCTTTGACGGTTATATATACTGGGGCGGTATCATCACTTAGTCCACTTTCTGAATTTCCAAAGTTTCACGGCAAAATGTCATATCCCCAGAGGACGCCCTCACAACAAATTATTAACACAGCTCTATTGATCATCACCCAAATGGCAAAAATCTCAATAAATTTCATCTGGACCTTTACGGAAACCTCAAAAATGCATTACGCCCCTCTCTGCTGACCACCGATTTTATGATCAGTATTGTATTTGCAGGGCAGTCAATTTTATACAGCATAACCAACTGCCAAGCGCTAACGCGATTCCCTCCATTACGGAGGCCCGTGTATTAAATTTAGTGAAGCACAATATCAGACTTCAAATATTGCAAGGCTCAGAATTGAATGCCGCAGAGCCTAATGTCATCAACCTGACAAATACACTGACTGATTAAGTAGCAGATCATGTATTCATATTTGGAACTGATGTTCTTTTTCTGTTTGGCTGTATACTTTTTGGATTAGCCATGATATTTTAAAATGAATGGTATGTTTCAGAGAATAAGAGGAACTGACAGCAGAGAAAATCTGCTCATCTTCCTCCTCCTCCACCTCCTCCTCCTCCTTCTTCTCTCCTTGGCAGATCAATTATTACTTTCTTAATGATGTGCTATTATATGTCTATTGAAAATGTAAGCACAACTCAGAAATATGTCATTTTTTCAATAAACAGCTTCTTGTTTCTTTTGTCTTCTATCAACGTGAATAAGCTTTAAAGTTATCTTTAGTCTATGGATAAAATAGAAGGTCTTTTGGGGACTAATCATATCTCTCTCTCCTGCTCTGAGGGAAGACATGGCTCTTCTCTGCTTTTCCCTCTCTTGTGATTGATTCTTCATTTATTGTAACAAAAGCTGCTAAAATTGCTGAATTTCCTTGAAACAGTTTGCTTTTATTTGAATGTCAATCAACCATTTTAGCCACTTTTCTGTGGGGAAACCATGACTTCTGCCATGATCTTCACCTAGTCTGTTCATTCCACACAGAAATGGGTTGATCCATGCATGGATGGAGGAGGCTGGAGACAGAGTATCTTAAAAGTCAAAGCTCATCTGTTTCCTCTTTATGGCTTGTACACACAACGATAGTTTGCCCAAAATATAAATCTCTCTCATGATATTGAATGTACTAATGTATTTTAAAAGTATATATTCTCTCTTCCCCTCTTTCCTCTCAGACCTAGAAAATCTGATGCTAACCTCTTTCTAGGTCATTAATTCTGATATGAAAAACTACATTTTGCATGCCTAAAAGTCTTAATATGAAATATTAGTTTTGCAATAATGAGGTCACCTCCAAGAATCCAGAACACATCAGGGCTAGAGAAGTCATAGTTCCTTTTCCCAAGAGAGTCTTAAGAGTCAACATCACAAAGACACAAAGTGTGACTGTGGGCACGAGGTACAGTACTCATGCAAAGATGTCAGGGGATCTCTCCTATCTCCAGAAGGCAGCATTCCACGTCTCCATTGGTGGGTGCTGGTTGGATTTCTCTCTTGATTTTGCTCAGCCCTCTCTTTCTAAGAACTCAGCTACTTCATACAGCACATGTAACTGGTATTGTGCCATGTTTTTCTTTTGTGACTGGGTTGTTTCAGTGAACATAATGTCCCACAGAACATCCATGTTGCAGCACATTATGGCAGCATCTCTCTTTTTTAAAGCTATATAGTATTCCCTTATGTGGGCATACCACATAAGCTTTGTGCATTCATTCATGAGTGGACATATTGGGCACTTCTGCCTCTTGGCTATTGTGATTAATGCTGCAGAGAACCTGGGTGTACTGAGCATCAGTATGTTTTTTAAAGTTCCCCAAGTGATTCTACTGCGCACTTTGGAGCTACTTCTCTAAGATATTGTGAAGATCCTCACCCCTAGAGGTAAGACATGGCCCTCAAAGCTAAGCCATGCGCATACTCAGAAGTAGGGGAACATAATTTCATGTAGCCCTGTATTTACACATTTATCAAGAGACCCCAAATCCAGTTCCTTCAAAGAAGCTAAGTGTTTCTTTTGTACAAAAGTCTCTGGGCAGATGTACAAGGAACCACTGGGCTGACTGTCCACCAAAAAGATAAGACTGACCTTAAGCAAAGGAGGTGCTGCCCCTCTCGCTGGGTCGAGCTCGCACTGAAGGGATGTGGTACAGGAGCCCGTAGCGCTCCCAAGTGAGCGAGCTTGACGGGACCTCAGCTCCAAACACTCGCCTGCCACACTGCTTCTGGGGTGTTCCCTCAACCCTCAGCATCGGGATCCCCCACCACAAAATGCAGATTCCAAAACCTATTGATCAGAGGCAATGGACAGAAAGTGGCCAGCCAGGACTTAGAGCAGAAGTAGGCACTGAGCAGAAGCTACGGTTCTCATGGTCAAAAAGACACTTTCGAGCATGAGGTTCTAACTTTTCAAACATCCATCTGATTAGAAGTAAGAGAACTGCTGCAGCCCACTTACAGGTGACGAGTCTTCTCTGTGAGAAACTGATCGTGAAACTGAAGACAGTAATGGCTGCCCCACTCACCTTGATCTCTTTTTGATAGCACCCCAGAATTATCTGTCAGATTATTAATGAGATGAGAAGACTGGAATTATTCTTGGTCCTCACTTTAGTTTTCTACCAACTTAAAAATTATGTATTGACAAAATTTGAGCACCATATTCAAAGCAGAGAATATTCCCCCCAGGAATAGGCTTCCAGAACATTGTCTATTATTTACGGGTTTTTTAAAAAATCATAATCTTATATTATGGAAGGAAAATATCAAGGAAAAGAGTACTGGAAATGTCATGGACTATAAAGCCTACGTCTCCACCATGGAGCCTAAATACTGTCACCAACGCACATTTCCTGCACACTGACCTACCCATTCGATCCTTCACAATAAACTTACCACACACACTGTCCAGGTCAGGCTCTGAGTGAGGCACTGGGGACTGCAAGAAGCAAGGCAATATTCCTCACTGTCAGGAGTTCAGAAGTGTGTATGGGGTGGATGGCCACAGTGACCACCATGTGCCATGTGATAACACAATCACACTTGGAGGACTACGGCACCACAGTGGTGAAGTGTGTAGCCCATTCAGATGGGTGCAATCAAAAGGATGCATCTTCAACAATGAGGGAGACTGGATAAGCAAAAAGCAAGGGTTCCACACTGAGAGATTGGGCAAAGTCAGAGAGCGGTGATGAATGGAAGCCGAGCAATATGCACCCAGTTTAGAGTTGCTCACAAGTACCTGCCACCTGGAAATTCATTTGTTGCTTATCCATTCAGACACCAACCATGCACCCACTCACCCATCCATCCATCCATCCATCCATCCACCAATGCTCCGTTCATTCAGTTTCAAAGTCCAATTCAGCTCTCTTTCAGCCAGGAGTTGCGTTATTTGTAGTGAAGTCAACAAAAGCAGACAGCTCAACTGGGGGACTCCCAGATTCTCCAAGTCTGATACACCTGGCTCACTCCTCCAGTGCACTCCTTCCTAGTTTCCCCGGCATCCTCGTGATTACCCCATCATCCACCAGACGTGTAGACTCAACGCAGATTGCAACGTCTCAGTCGACCCCCCGGTAAAAAGAGCAAGCGTCATATCCCCACTTGGTGGCTCCGCAGTCTGAAGACATGGCCTTCCCGTAGAAACTGACCCCCGTGCTCCTGCCACAGCTCCCTCAGCGGGGATGTTACGTGTGGCCTCTACCACTTGCACCATCTTCTGGAAACGAATTCCTTTGTGCAGCTGCACCTAGGACCTGCGTTTCAGATGGGGCTCACTCCTCCCTCTCACCTCAGGAACAGACATGACCCATGTCTCACCAGCCAGACTCTTTCATTGCCCTGGCATGTGACAGTTGTGGGGTCCCTGTCCACATGCTGAGTCGGTCAAAACTACATACATGCGGTGGCTCAGGACCTGGACTCTGGAGTTAGACTGCTGAGATTTGGATCCTTCTAAAAATGTAACTTTGGACAAGTTTCACTGTCAGGATGATAGACTCATTGTGAAAACAGCTACAGTGGGTCACCCTGCCTTTTGATACGACCCCTGAAAGCCACCCGTGAATGGCAACGTCTGCCTTCCCCTCCTCTGATTCTGGGCTGGAGGACTTGTTGCTGACAAGGGCAGAAGTGACCATGTGCCAGTTCCAAGCAGGAGCCTCAGGGCCCCGAGCACCTCCCGCTTTCTGTTGGCCCAGCCGGGCTGGCTCACTGTCCCACCCTCCCCACTCAGACCAGTGATGAGCCCTGGGCAGGGCGGAGCTAAGCTATCTCCGCCAAGGTCACCCTGGAGTATCCCTCGATCTGCCAACTGCAGACAGGAGAGGCAACAAACAGTCGCTCTGGTAAGCCACTATGCTCAGGGGCCCGCTTGTTACACAGCAAGCTGATGCAACCATGCTGCACCCCAAGTTCATTATGCCAAAAAGGGGCTAATGGGGTGGATACAAATAAGGTGGATTTATATCTAAATTTGTCATTAACAAGCAGGAATGGATGAATTTATTCTTAAATGCACTCTTCATGATGACTTTAGATGTGAATGGCATGTCACGGGACGGTCGGGAATGAGGAAGTGGAGAGTTAAGGCCCAGGCAGGACTCGGAACAGTGAGTGTCTGCTGCTGCGATCATTATTTCACTGTCCTGGACTTTTGCTTTGCTTGCCTCTGGCTGGCATGTTTGGGAAGAGGCATCTGCAGTGGCTTCCCCCAGGCTCCCACTGGGTGGGGAGCGGCCCGGAGCTGCTGCATCCCTTGAGATCCATCCCCAGCACGAGTCTGCCAGAGGATGATGTCAGCGGAGAGCAGCTGAGCGCGAAACAGGGCGGAGAGATTTTGGGCAGCAGATCTGCACCTGGGGACCTGGTCCGTCCCTGGCTCTTGCAGTTGTGCAGGCCAAAAATCTCTTCTGGGCCCAACCACTAGGTTGCAATTCTGTCAGCTGCAACCAAAAGTGCTGCTTGGTCAAGTCCCTGTAACCCTGCCCACTGCCACCATCGGGCCATCCTACCCAGATGTGCCGCACTCCCTGGGGCTGCAGAGAGTAACGCGGGAGAGGGCCCGTTCCTGGAGAGCACACAGCTCAGTCCACGGAGAAAACCTCCTTTGTTCCTTAGCTGCACTTCCCCGAGATCATCGCCTGGCCATGAGTTAACCCTGCACTCATAGCTGACTCTCACCCTGAACTGCCCAACCCCAGTCCAGAGCGGATGTGCCCATCCCCAGGACAGACAGACACACAGATAGACAGACAGATACAGATACGTGCACACACACACACACCTATGGGAATATAGTAAGTAAGCTTCAGCTTTCAAAGCCTGCTGTGGTCAGGTGCAGCAGCGCACACACCTAGAATTCCAGTGGCTCTGGAGCCTGAGGCAGGAGGATGGCAGTTCAAGGACAGCCTCAGCAATTTAGTGAGGGCCTAAGCAACTTAGTGAGGATCTGTCTCAAAATAAAATAAAATAATGGACTGGGGATGTGGCTCAGTAATAAAGTGTCCCTGGGTTCAAACCCCAGCACAAACAAAAAACCCCACAGGGGTCATTTCTTAATAATAATATATTTACTTCACCATTTATTGGTAATCCTACATCTTATAAAATGGAGATCACAACAGAATTAAAATACAGAGGTTGATAATAGATATCAAATCAGTTATTATTTAGAAAATGCTCATAACCAGACCAGATGTAGAAGAAACACGCTATTAGTCACTCCATGGTATTGTCATTATTTATTTATTTAGATACTGGGTATTAAACCCAGCAAAAAATTTAAAAGAGAAATTCAGGTTGAATTTCGGAGCAAATAACCCAGTGCTGCCATGCCTCAGTTCACCCTGTGAGGTTACAATGTCCATCCACTGTGTCCTTGTGAGGGGTAGATAAGACTGTGCACATACAGAGCTCTGAACCATCCATGACATGGCGCTCAAATATCACACCCTCCATATTTCCTAAGGGAGCAAAACACTTTGTACTCGAGAACAGCTCAGCATGGGAAAAGTCAAGAGTTTTAAATAGAAAACTCAGCATCTAAACTGGATGCTTCAGAGACAGTTGGTGCTGGCGATGGGCATCTGAGGTAGGTCTCCTGGCCTTCTGCTAAGGATCCCATTCCATTCTCAGGCCCTACAAGGAGGATGGTGCTTCCATGCCCATTGTACAGAGGAAGGTGACGAGGTCCAGAGAAACTAAGCGACTAACCCAAAGTTCTACACCCAGTGAGGGGAGGACCTGGGATATGAACTTGGCACTCTGACCCCCGCAGTTCAGAGATAAAATCACTGCTCTGTAGGACCCCCTCGTTTTTCCTAGGAGCAAAACACTTTCGTGTGGTCACTTTGGTCTTGCTTTAAGGTCCCAGGTTAAATAGCCAACTCCCTTCCTCAGAACCAGATGCTGTCCCCAGGAATGCCGCCTCTTCTCCATGTAAATATCCACCTGGAGTCTCTCCCAGCCCCCACTTCTCCAGCCCTGGGAATCCGGCTAATGGCCCCGCTTCTTCCAGGTTTCAGATTGTAATTAGCTCATAAGTCTGCCACTGGCTGGTGAAATATTTATTCCTCAGGAACACACTTTAGTATTATGAATTAGAATCCTCCGGTGGACGTGGGATACAGGCTTTCCACACTGACTGGCTGCTGGTCCTGGAAGGTCGGCCTCTCCACTGGCCATCTCCAGGACCCCCTGTGCTGCATGGGGGTCCACTTTGTTTGGGGGGATTCAGAACCACCTTGGAGTAGATCTGTATCTATGTATACAGCACACATTTCAAATCAGATGTTATACCAACATATGTTTTATTCACAAGTCCATTAAAAACTCCTCGGGTACTTGGAGAAAGGATAATGCACTCTAGTCACTGGGCGGGGGGGGGGGGGGGCGGGGAACTCTCCTAAGTGTGCATTTCCACTGCCTAAGTAATTCCAGTTTTAGAAGTAGGTAGATGGAAAGACCACACATGTGCAAAGATCTACGTTGGAAACTTGCTGATGTAGAATTTACTGGAACAGCTTTCACTTCTGTGAAAGGAAACTGCTGCGTGACATCCTTAAAGCAAGTCACCGCTCCTCACCCCCATAAAATCCACCAGTGGCCTCCTTAAATTACAAATTATAAATATAAAAGCATGCCTCGTAAGCTCTCAGTAATCTTCAGTTGCAAAGTATTGTTTTATGAATATAAATATAAAATCAGCCCCTGTATCCACATGTTTGGCATTCACGGACTCAACCAACATGGGTAAAAAATATGTGAAACGGAATCGCAGCTATTCTGAGCATGTCTGCACTTTTCTTCTTATTGTTTTCCCTAGACAATATAGTATGACAATTACGTATATAGGTTACTATAGGTAATCTAGAGATGGTTGAAGGTACTACCTGAGAGTGTGCACAGGCTGTTCCATTTTATATATGGGCCCTGAGCATCCTTAGACTTTGGTATTCACAGTTTTGGAACCAATTCCCTGCGGATACTGAGGGATGATGGTACTTTGAAAGAAATCAGCTTTGGATCTGATTGATTTTCTCTATTGCTTTTCTATTTTTAATTCCATTGATTTTTGTCCTTATATTTAGTATTTCCTTCTTTCTGTTGGCTTTGTTTGTTTGTTTGTTCACTTCTTTTTGGTTTGCTGTGCTTTCCAGTTTCTTATGTTAGAAGCTTAGATTTGCTAGCTTATTTTCTAATAAAAGCATCCTTTCTCTAAGGACCACATTAGCTTTATATCATATATTTTGTATAATGTATTCCCATTTTCTTTCAGTTTAAAATGTAATTCCCCTGGAAACTTCCTCTTCAAACCATGGGTTATTTAGATCTTGTTGTTTAATTTCCAAGTATTTTAGATTTTCCTGTTAATTTTATATTACTGAATTCTAGCTTAATTTCATTTGCTAAGAGAAAAACTTTAGTGTGATTTCAATTATTTTAAATTTGGTAAGTGGATGGTTTCTCAGTGAATGTCCCAGTGGGTCTGGAGAGGTGGGCGTTGGGCTGTGGGATAACCCGCAGGATTCATGGCAACTGCTTTGCTGTTCGTCGAGGTGTCACGGAGTTCTCTGCCCGGATATAGCTGTGTTTGCAGACTCCTCTGACTCTTTTCAACTCTGTTGGTTCTGGTTGGATTTGGAAGCTCCATACTCTGGTGCACAGGCAGTAGGGATTGTTCTATACTCTTGAAACAGACCCTCTTATTATGGGGTGCTTCTCTGTATTCCCAATAAGTGCCTTTGACTCTGAAGGGCATTACGAGGACATTTGGTAGAAGCAGGGTGGGGCTTCCCTGAAAATGTCCCATCTTAGTTCAACCTGGAACTGCCCCTGTGTTTTTAATTGTCCCCTCCTTGTCCCATCTGCCAAGATAATTTGAGCTCACTCCTTATACTTCCTCCTCTTGTATCCTCAGAGCCCCCGACAGGGTCCTTACAGGTTAGGTGCTGAACAACTTGAGTGAATTGATAAATTCATTCACCATACAGAGGCAGGAACACAGCAAAAAAAAAAAAAAAAAGTGTGTACACACATGCAGGCATGCCCGTGTGGCCGCCTCCTGTGCAGGGTAAATAGTGATGGGCATGAGTGCGTCTGTGTTGTAAGGGCCTGGCCCCAGTCAAACGTGGGCTCTTCCTCAGGTTAAGGGCAGTGCACAGCGATGCTGGGCAGGGTTACAGATGTGACCTACTTTTACAGACCGTGGGTTTGGTTTTATTCATTTCTAGAATGCCCCACCTGAGAAAGGTGACTTGGATTTCTCCTCCATTAGTCCACTGGCAAGGGAACTCGCTAGTCAAATGCATCCAACACATCTTTGTTACCAGTGTCACCAGAGCTGTCTTAAATGACACAAGGGGAACAGTGCCCACCGTTCACAGACATGAGTGAGCTCTCTGAGTACCAGGCTAAACAGCCCATTCTTTCTTTCTGCACTGGATCTCATTAGATTCTTGTGGTGCCCTGACTTTGCAGTGATTCCCACCATGATCCTGCCATGGATCCCTCCCTGAATGTGGGAACCTGCAACTTGCTTCCAATCTGTAGAACATGGAATGTGGCAAAGGTGAGAGAAGGTTTGAGATTGCCTGGGATTACGGCATCTCTCTTGAGGAGTCTCTCTTCCTCTGGAGTCTCTTGGGCTATGTGTGACTTTCCATCTCTATATCTGGAGCTGCCATGAATCCTAGAGCCAGAAGGAAATGAATTGGACCAATAATTTTAGGGAGTTTGGAAGCAGATCCTGTTCCATACCAGGCTCTGGTGAACACCCAGCCCCCTCTGAGACCCACTCTGTGAGATCCTGAACAGAGGACCAAGCTAAACTGTACCGATTCCTCACCCAAAGAAACTGTGAGATCATAAATGTGTGTCATTTTAAGCCTCTAAGTTTGTAGCAATGTGTTACATAGCAGAGAAAGCAAGAATAATTCTTGCAAAAATGTTATTATTGTTTGAATTTTTCAGATGAGATAATGTAGGGTCAGAAATTTCCCCCAATTCACAAATTAGGTAACTGGATGGGCAGTATTCCAACTTAGAGACCTGTGATTCTACAACTATTAATAATGATGTTACCTTGCCTCCCTCCTTGTCCCCACACCTTACAGAAGCATAGACATTATCAACAACTTAAAAGTATTCCCAGAACATCCAAATTAAAAAAAAAAAAAAAATCATGAGCTAGACTGGAAGGATCCCTTTTCCCCAATGGTTTAACTGTGTCTCTATGTCCATAACTATGTATCCTGACAATAGGTCAATTAAAAATAAAATGTGTCCATGCACCTGCTACAAAATCCAAAATACGTATGTGACCTACAAGTCCCATGGTGACCTGAGCCAGGCTGCATTCCCATCCCTGCCCTCTTCCACAGACCTCCCTCCACCCTTTATTCCCTCAGACTGAACTTCCTACAGCTCTGCAGACACCCTGTCCTTTTAGATGCTTTTGAACTTGATGTTTGGCAAAGGGTCCTCTCCTCCATCTCCACTTGTCCAACTCTTTCTTGATCCACAGACCTCAGCTAACATAGTGCCTCCTCCAGGAAGCCTGTCCAGCCTGATGCTCCCAGGGAATCCCACTTCACTCTCCCGGCAGATGTCATGCATTGTCTAAACTGCCTGCTTACTGTCCCCACCAGCTGTCACAGCCTTGAGAAGTTGCTCCAAGTCCTGCATGCCATTGTGTGCCCCTGCCCAGCACTGTGCCTGCAGAGAGCTGTGGTCAACAGCCACAAGCCAAATCATGCTGTGCACTTTCGGGGTCCCCTCCGTTTCCATTTACCCTAACAGTGAACAGAATGCTGCTCCGTGAATCGCCCGACAGTAGCTTCACTGGCGTCCCACCAAGTCACATGAATTGCATTTTCCAACTCCTGCAGTCCCTGACGGACGCTGTGGGTTTTCTGTTTTCTTTTCCAAAAGGTTTGGTTTTTAAGCTTTAATAGATTCATTGAATGGAAATGTACAGTAAGCTGGAGCAGCAACAAATCCAGAGTTTGACTATTTATTGCCTATTTATTTGCGTGTGAAGCAAAGCAAATAAATTGGTTGGAGAGGAGAGGCGGGGAAGAGCAGAGAAGTCAGTGCTTGTGACCGCGATGTTCCAGCCCCACAGGGGAAACACGGCCATCGGCCATGATTGGCTTACCTCAAAAGTAACTCCGGATAACTCCTTGTGATCTGCCCTCCAGGGCAACGTTCCCTGACCCTGGGGTTTTCAGAGGCAGCAGATGGGCGGGGTAGCAAGGGTCCCACTGGTTGGTTTATTGAGTTTTCTCTGCCTGAATCTTCTGGAAGGTGAGAGTTATGACTAAAATGCACTTGGTGGATGGGGCCAAATGTGGACCAACCAAGCACCACATGGAGGAAGGAATTTCAGAGATCACTGCTGTAGGTTCCTCAGTTTCCTCATCTGTGAAATGGATGTGTTCTGCTGTGTGAGTGAGGGCTCAATATATTAAAAGAGAAGAGCCACATGGAAGGCTCAGCACAGTGCCTGGCGCTCAGTGGCTCAGTCTATGAATTTGTATTACTCCCTAACACGAAGTGTTCATCACGGCAAGTCCTCAGTGTGTGTCACTTGCTTTTAATACTATCACTGCCATTTTTCTGCTTTTTTCAGGGAGCCTCTGAGATGATCCTCCATAATTCTTGTCCTTGGGTAGCTCCCTCCCCTGGAGGAGGCACCCTATCATTTAATTAGATTACTGAACAGAATCCCGCGTGAGAGTTGGGGTTCTGATACTAAGATTGGGAAATACAATGGCCACATTCTCCATCTCGGGGGTCCTTTCTCTTTCTCCCTAGGATGGCTCACTCCCAGGGAACCAGGCACCTGTCCTGAAGCATCTCCCTGGAGGGTCCAGGCAGGGAGCTGGACAGCAGCTCTCACACCTTTCAGCAGTACGTGAGAGCTCAACTCAGGTCCTCACCTACTGCAGCCTTGACGAGAGGTTGGGCCCAGCCCAGGTGCCAAACTATTCAGCAATGATGCTGCCAGACCCCTGACCCACAGGCTCCATGAGATAGTGATCATGCATCAAGGGGTGACTGAAACAGTAGTATTGGCTTTTATTTTCCACTAAAATATAAACTCCTCAGGGTTGGACCTTTGAACATCTCTTCCGCTGCATAGAACTAATGTCTGTCAACACTCCTGACACATAGCAATTACTCAAAAATATATTTATCTCCATGAAGGATCAGAGGCCATTACAAAGGCTCATTAGCAGGGATGCCCATTCCTCACCTGGACCTGTTCAGCAACAAAGAGGAAACACACAGTTTTCTCTATGGCGGTCACGGCACTAAATGCTAAAAAGAGTATCTTTTGGAAACTTACTTGAGGAGCATTACACAACACATCTTTTTGAAGCAAATGCTTGTGTTTATTCTTTCAACAAACTCAGCGGGTTGAAGAAGCAGGCTCTCTGTGGCTGATATTGACACTCCTACCCAGCTTCAACCTCCTGTCTCTTCCTTGGTTCCTAACAGAGGTAGCTTCAAAGCCAGGTGAGCCTACCCCACCCAGACCGTTTTCTACAGTTTGGTTTGTTTAAAACCCACCCAGCCAACGCATGGTACATTTTGGTCACATCTTTACATTTGGGACTTATGCTCACAGCACAACAGCCACCACATCTAGGAGCAGAGAGGGCAGGAACGAAGCCAGAGACGGGCATCTCAACTGAGAGGAGGCAGATGATGGGCAGCTGAACCCCAGCTGGGGTGGCGAGCGGGCAGGGGAACCATGCAGAGGCTCCTTCCAGCCTGCGCAGGAGGGGAGGGGAGGTTTGGGTGTGTCCAGGAGTGGAGGGCCATCCAGAACCAGGCCAATGGCAGAGGAGAAAGATCTCTGGCTAGAGGAGATGGATGGGTGGTATTCAGTTTCTCATTAGGCTCATGGTGTCCTTTCAGTTGGAACCCTGTTCCAGCGCTAATTTTCCCAGTGCTTGTGTGCCTCTTAAAATGAGGCGCACTCACTCAGGCCTTGATACGGACTGCATGGCCCATTTCAGAGCCTTTATTAAAGGGTACAGTGCACATCTACTTTCTTGCCAGGGGTAGGAATTTGGAGCTGTTGGATATGTGACCTTGGACCTCCCTAGCAAATGGCAGCTACCCCAATTGCTCCTATTTGTAAATTCCAGTTTGGATGCAGACTGTCCAAAATACGTGCACAAGCCCAGGCATGCACAGGTTCGCTTTCCAGATTGTTCTGTATTATGTGACTTTTGGAACTCGGCACAAGACAAGATTTGTCACTGAAAACCAACTCGTTTCTTAAGTATAATTGAGAGTTAAAAATTCAAAGGGTTTCTTTCTCGTTTCTTTTCTTTTTTATTTTTTTGTTTTCTTAAGATGGCGCAAGTGTGAGGCAAGAAAAGTTTTTGGCAAATTGCTCATAAAGCTTACTATTAATGATATATTGACAAATTTACTAAGTGCTTACTATGCGAAAGGCATAGGTGATTTTTTAAAAGGCTAAACCTCCTGGTTGTGGCAATACAACCTACCAAAAAAAAAAAAATTAACCCATGTGCACAGAACTGTGTAACTTGAGGTGGTCACATGACATTGCCCACAAATGGGAAAGTTTGGGGATGGGGAGGGGCCTTAATACCCATCAATAAGAAAGTAAATGTGCAAATTAATGAGGACACATCCATAACCCAGGGGACTCTGTGGCCTTATAAAGAACAAAATTCATCTGTATATGTCACTAAGTAGAGATCTCTAAAATGCTTTCACTGAGTGGAAGGAGGTTGAGAGGGGAGAGACCGTGCAGGGTAGTACTCAATGCTAAACTAATACACATTTACAAATTCATAATGTGGGTTTGAAGTTGAAGCACAACACAGTGCTGGTTTTATAGGTCTAAGTGGCCAAATGGCAGCAGAAACATTTGGTCAACCTAACATTCAGGCAGACAGAAGTCCTGGGGGAACACTTCCTACGGCAAGGGCAGGGGCCACACAGGAAGAAGAGAAACTTCTACCTTTTGCTTTGTAAGCATCTTTACTGTTTAAAGACCTCAAAAGAGTCTTTTCCATTTAACTGTGTGATAAAGTTAACTACAGAAGTTCTAATAACTTGGGGGCCAAGGAGCCTTACCCCTATCTAAATCAATTGCAAGTTGCCCTCTTGCGTCCCCCTGCAAACCAAACCATGGACTATCTGAGCTGCAGCTCCCCTCAGAGAGCTCAGTTTATTTATTTATTCTTAATTGACAAATATTGTATATATAGAGAGAAAGCTTAACTTCAAATCAATTGTGTCCATAAAGACATTTAATGATGTTCCATCCTGCTCCCAAAGCCTTCCTGGCATCTAACTGGGTGAGTTTAATTCACCTGTGTACTACCTGTCAGTGACATCGGCAGCATCTCCTGGAGACACACTCTCCTAGATGATCCTTCCCAGAAAGTAGCCCTGTGGCCAAGCCGGTGAGGTGGCATTCAATATAGCCATCGCTATTATCCTACCACTGCCAAAATTCCTGTGCCCCGATAATAAGGCCTAGGAAAGATGATGGACCCTCCTTTGTCCCATGACTAACCAATTGCAGAAGTGGAACCCAGGCCCAGGTCTTCTAAGTCAAGGTCTCAGGAGTTCCCACATGGGCCGACGTGCCTGCGGGTGACACCATGGGGCTGTATTTAAGAGAACTTGAACTTTTCAGACTGAAGCTTAAGAAAAAATAAAAATAAAAACCATACACCGCATGGAACTGTTGAAGGCTCTGAACAGGAGCTACAGAGGGTCCTGAATGGGACAACAGCTCTTGAAAGGATGAGTCAACAGACAGCTTAGAAGACAAAAGGCTCATGGAGACATGGGGCATTGGGGTGATCCTCCCTTCTTACTGGGATACTTAATAATTCAGGACTTGGCCTAACACATAAGATCACAGAATATTTCTGTCTCTCCTGAATCAATCTCTCTCTCCCTTTCTCTTTCTTTCTCTCTTTCCCCTCCTCCTTCCCTGACTCCCTTTTCTCATCTCATGAAAGTGCAATTTGTACAGGGCAAACCCTAACTGTCCTTCATGGGTTAAGCCTCTAAGAATTCAGGGTGAGAAGTCAGTTTATTAATTGTGAATGAGACCATTCGCAGCACCTGCTAAGCTACCACGTCAGCATCTTTTCAATCTGGTTTATCAATTTATACCCATGGAGGGCAGCCTCAGAATTATAAAGTTTATTTCCCTCCTCTGGGAGAAAAAAATCAAATAGATTGGCCAGCATCTTGAAGATTCAAAAAAAAAAAAAAAAAAACAACATAACTACCAGAATAGTTATATAAAGACCAAGTTCTTTCACACTAATGTCATTTCTCCCAATATAAAAAGTTCTACACAAGAAATAGGCGCAGACCATTTCCATCCAAGCCAATACTTAGCAATCTACTCTTAAACCTCCCCAGCGCGCGGACATTGCTTCATCTGGTTAAAGACACAGGGAATAAGCTGATAAAACTGATAAATTCAGCAGGTCTTCCGTGTCTCACCACCCCTCCCCCAATAGCAGAATTGTATTACACATCGCACACATTTAAAAATGTAATATAATCAAAGGAAGCATTATTCTTACAAAGGCTATTAAAAGAGCTAAGTAAATTCATACAGTATAATAAAAATGATTTATTTACTATGAGGAAGAAATGGTAGGGAAAATAGTACGGCTGAGCTCCATCTGCAAAATCAGGTTCCCATAGAATATTAATCTTCATTGATTAGCTTGGAAGAAAAGCAAAGCTTCCACTTTCACTTTTACGGGGTAAGTTAATTCAAATACTTCAATTTGACAAAGCCCCATCTGATCGCATTGGACTCCTTAATCCTGAGCATTGCAGAATATTCTATTTGGTTCTTGAAATCATCAATTTATGTCCAACAACATCTGTAGGAAAATGAGATTTACCAAATGTCTCAAGATAGGAAACCACAGTTCTTTGGTTTCTGGAGAGGAGGAGTTTTTCCAGACCTTTCTTTCTTTTCTTTTCCCACCATGCCTCTAGGAGAATAAGAATAAAAGGATGAAGTTTTTCCCCCAGAAATATATTATGCCATCCCAGTTTCAGTCAATGAATGCACTGCTCTCCTTTCAAACCAAAAATTAAAAACCCCAATTTTATATTGCAGGTGCCCCTGGGAAACACACGTACCCTTCACCACCCATTACAGCTTTGGGGACTAGAAGACACATAGATATTTCAATCTTTAGTCCCTAATTTTCTTTTGTGTGACATGATCGCATTGTTACGTTATTTTCACATTAAAAAGAAAGTCCTCTCTTGAGACGAGTGGTTGTTGGCCTCTGCCTGATCAAAATTTGAGGAGTGGATATGGCTTAGATTCCTCTGTGTCCTAAATGGACAGGCAAATGTCACCAGAGGAAGTACACTAGTTCTTGTGCAGAGAGACCTCTCTTTGTTGTTAACCAGGGTGCACACGAAAGGCTTGGGGTTTCCAACTTGCGTACCCCGGCTCTCCTTGGCCTGGGGCCTGTGGAGTCATGCCTTGAGGGGGACTCTGTCCCCCAATGTCCTCCACTATAAATGACATGGATAGTGTTTGATATTAGCAGTCTTCCAAATACACAGGTGAATGGAAGCCCCTCTGGCCTGGGAGATGGTTGGGGTCTGTCCACATCACTGTGCAAGTTTCCCTAATACTTTCTATCACTGTTTATAATCTTATATTTGCTGGTGAGATTATTTGACACAGGGCTCTGTACTGTGCATGAACCCAGAAAGTCCAATGAAGACAGTGAGCTGGTGGCATCCCCACATCCTACAGCAGGGTGTGCGGCCAAAGAAGATGCCAGTCCACACCTCTGCTGAATGAATGAGTGAATGAATGGCCCTGCCCAGCACACTCGCTGCCAAGGAATCACCCTATCTTCTTTCCTCTCTCCTGAGATGTTTCACTCCTTGAAGCTGCTGGCATTTTTAAGTAGAAGAGGAACATAGGTCCTCATGTGGCTCCCTCTGTTCATAGAGTCTCATTCTGTAAGACAGGGCTTACAATTCCTGGGTTCTGGGAAGCCCTACTCTCTCCTTTCCTGGCTCCAACCACAAAGACCCTTGTCTTTAGCTAGCTGAGCCACTCTGTCCCATACCTGGCTCACAGGTGTCTACTCTCAAAAGAGCATGGCCTTCCAGGTAGGCTGTATCTAACAGAGGACCCTGCCACCCTGTAGGATTCCAAGTTGCCTTAGGGTCTGAGAGAAGGTTGGTGAATCATTAATTTCACTGGCAGTTAGCAAACCTGATGAACTGTTGGGTTGCAAGCATTTTCTCCTTTTCTCTTGATATTTTTTCAGGTCATGATAATGGAGGCAGAAGAGGGCAGGGAAACAGAAGACTTGTAGGAAGTCCCAATCAAAACGTAGAAAATCTGCTTGCATTATGTGCTCATTTGACCTACTTGGGTACTTTTAAATTCCTTTTACAAAACTGAAACCACATGCATGCAATTTGTGAATTTTTAAGTGATCCAGAAGCTACCTCTCGCCTACCCAGCTCCTCCGCTCAGAGCCCCCTCAGAGGTGGACAGCCCTTCTGTTTCTTCTTAAGAACATACAACCCTTTTCCATCCCATCCCCACACTCCTGTTGGGCTTCCTGCTTGTTCTCCTTCACCGTCTCTCTTAGAGTTTGCTCAGTGTCTCTGCAGACTAATAAGCTCGTTCTTCCCATGGATGCACAGAAGTCCATCATACACAGCCAACATGACCTGTTTCACATCCTCTCTCAGTGGACACCGAGATCCCACAAACAGGGCTTCCCAGAGCCTCCTTACACACGCATGTGTGTGCACACGGGGGAGTGCATCTCTTGGGTAAATTTCCATGAGTGCACTCAGAGGATCAAAGAGTATGGGCATTTTTAATTGCAATGGATGTAGCCAAGTTGTTGTATCAATGTAAACTTCTGTGCTCAAGGCCGACTTTCATATTTTATAATCAATTAATAATATATCTAACAACTCCCAGTGAACCATACTCAAACACACAAACACACAGGAGCAAACGCATAGAAGGAAGTAGCCATCTTATAGGTCACTATATCCAGTTTCTAGAAACTTCTTGGAGACAGTAAGTGCTCAATAAGCATTTTCTAGATAAAGGAACGCACGAATGGGTTTTCTACCCAATCTCGATCATTCCGTATTTTAAGTCATAGGTCACACTGCTCTTCAGTTCCCTCATAGTCTCGAAGTCGTTGGGAAGCCAGCAAAGAACACACTGTACTGAAACGCGACCCAAAGAAGCTCCTTCTCTTTCATGGGGAAGACTGAGCCCATATGAGCGAGTCCCCTGATCATGACTCTGCTATTAATCTCCCTTCTAACGCTTCTGATTTCAGAGCTGATGCTCACGATGACCCCGAGGCTGTTCTGAATCATCAGAGATTAAATTATGTTGAGCACAATTTTAGTGAAATGTATTTTATTTTATCCTAATTAGCTGAAAATTGGTCATCCACAGATGTTATTTCTGGGGTCAGAATGATGAAGCAGCATCTTGCCTGGGTTTTTCCTCCCACCCCTGCCCCCTCTCTCCCCTCTTTTGTCATTAGCACCCCCCTTTTGCTTTTTCTAGGTCAACTTCACATGTAAAAATATGACGGAGGGGAGAACAAGGGAGGCCGGCTGTACCTCTCGCATCCCAAAGTCCCTCAACCCTTCACAGTCAAGTCAACACGTGGTCCAATCCGCAGCTACAGAAAAGGAGGAGGTGACGCTGGATGGCTTTGATGATCCTCCTCAGAAAGGACAGACACAGAGTAAGGCCTAGAAGGTTAATTCCAGAGAGGCTCAATGGCTACAGAAAGTCACCCCACCTGCTCTGCAATTTCATGCTAGAAAAGACCACAAATTCCCTGGGACAGAAAGCAGATTCCTGGTCCTCTCTAGGAAGCTGTTTGAGGTGGAGTGGGGGCAGGGATGGCAACCAGGCAGGGAGAGCTGGGGAGGACGGAGGTGCCCGCTTCCTCAATGGTACTGAGGGTTTCAGGGTGTCCACCGACACTTTCTGCATGGGCACTTTAGTTTATTTACTTGTTCCTCAATAAGCCTGTTTGAAAAAAATACAAGTCCTCCTTAGTGAGCAGGGTGGTGCTCTGCAGAGACGAGGGATTCCGAGGGAAGGTCCAGGTCTCAGCTGGTGCAGCACTTCCGTTTCAAGCTAATAGTACCTCCAGCTATGCTGAGCTTTTGCTCCTCCACCATCTGTACTGGGAAGACATTAAAATCCTTGCAGAAAGGCTCCACCTTCACTCTGACCTACCCAGTCGCTCTTCTCCCACCTGCTTGCTTTCCCTTGACACTGGGACTTCAAACTTACCATTTCTTTGAGGCTTCAAGTTCTGTGCTTCCTGCTCCCTTGCCTACACTGTTCTTCTGTATGGGCTCTTTCACTGGTAATTCCTCTCACGTTCAGACCTGGCCTGCAGGTCCCCATCCTGGTCCCCACCTCCAAATCCCATGTCTGCCTTCATAGTACTTCCTCAGTTGCAACTATGCACTTGTTAATTTGGTTTGGTTTTTTTGGGGGGTGGGGGCTGGCACTAGGCATTGAACCCAGGAGTCCTCTGCCACTGAGTTCTATCTCCCACCCTATTTCCAGTCCTTTTTATTTCTTATTTTGAGGCAGGGTCATGCTGAGTTGCCCAAGCTGGCTTTAAACATGAGATCCTCCTGCTTCAGTCTCCTAGCAGCCAGGATGACAGGCATGCACCACCATGCCCGGCTTTTTTGCAATGTTTTTACTGATGGTCTGTTGCACTGCACTGGAAAGCAAGCTTCATGTGACAATGGACCTTGTCCATCTCCTCACTGCTGCATGAGCTCTGCCTAGAACAGTTCCTGGTACATGATTAAAAACTGGTTTAAAGGTCACAGAATGAACACATAAAATCAATAGATTTCCTACGTAACGACAATGAAGCTTCCGTGAAAGAAATCAGGAAAACAATTCTATTCGCAATAGTCTCAAAATAAAAAGGAATAAATCTAACCAAGAAGGTATAAAACTTCTACAATTGCAACTACAGAACATTCACGAAAGAAATAGAAGAAGACCTCAGAAAATGGAAAGACTCCCATGTTCATGGATAGGCAGAATCAATATTATTAAAATGTCCATACTACAAAAAGCAAAGTACAGAGTCAATGCAATCCTCATCAAAACACCAATGACATTATTCAGAGAACTAAGAAAAAGAAAAGAGTTCTGAAGTTCATTTGGAAGAATTTAAAACCCAGAAGAATCAAAGCAATTCTACGTCAAAAAGGCAATGCTGGAGACATCACAATACCTGACTTTAAAATATACTACAGAGCTTTAGTAATAAAAACTGCATGGTACTGGCATAAAAACAGACACATAGACCAATGGTACAGAATAGAAGACACAGAGACAAACCCACACTGATACAGTCATCTGATCCTTGACTAAGATGCTCAAAATATATTGAAGAAAATATAGTCTTTTTAAAAAATGGTGCTGGGAAAACTGATCATTCATATGTAGAAGAATGAAACTAGACCCTTAATATCTACCCCTGCACAAAAGGCAACTCGAAATGAACAAAGGTCTTGGAATTAGACCAGAAACTATGCAACTCCTAGAAGAAAATATAGGGTCAATATTCCAGGACATGGCCACAGATAATAACTTTTTCAATAGGATCCCTAGAGTTCAGGAAAGAATGACAAGAATTAATAAATGGAATGACATCCAATTAATAAGCTTCTGCACAGCAAAGGAAACAATTATGAATGTGAAGAGAGAATCCACAGAATGAGAGAAAATCTCTGCTAGTTACTCTCTGCCAGAGGATTAATATCTAGAATATATAAAGAACTCAAAAAATTTTCCATGAAAATAACAAATAATCCAATTAATAAGTGGGCAAATGAATTAAACAGATATTTTTTTCAAAAGAATAAATACAAATGATCAATAAATATATGAAAAACTGCTCAGCATCATTAGCCATTGGGGAAATGCAAATTAAAACTACACTGATATTTCCTCTCACACCAGTCAGAATGGCAGCCAAGAATTAAAATGATAAATGCTAGAGTACATGTGGAGAAGAAGGAACACTTTTAGATGGCTGGTAGGACTGAAAATTAGTATAAACATTATGGAAGTCAGTATGAAGGTTCATCAAAAGACTAGGCATGGAACTACCATATGATCCAGCTACATAACCTTCCTCAGTTTTTATCCTAAAGAATTAAAGTGATCATTCTACAGTGATCCATGCATACCCATGTTTATAGCAGCACAATTCACAACAGCCAAAGTATGGAACCAGCCTAGGTGTCCATCAATGGATGCATGGATAAAGAAAATGTGGTATATATACACAATGGAGTTTTATTCGGCCATAAAGAAGAATGAAATTATGTCATTTGCAGAAAAATGGATGGAACTGGAGAACAATATGTTAGGTCAAATTCAGAAGGTCAAAGGTCATATGTTTTCTTTCATATGTGGGAGCTAGAGAGGAAAAAGGAAAAGAAAGATTGAGGGGAATATCATAAAAATCAGAGAGAGATCAGTAGAGGAAAGGACCAGGGGTTGAGCACTAGGGAGTGATATTGCCAAATTATATTGTTATATTGCAGGCATGAATGAATATGTATCAACAAATCCCATCATCAACTGCAGTGCCCCAATAAAAATGTGGAAACAGAAAAAAATTTTAAATGCTGATTTAATTAACTAATTAATTAATATTCTATTTCATTGACTTGTGTTAACACTGTTCAGTAGACCCGTCTTAGGGCACTAATTCACCTTAGTAACCTGGAACTCCTTGGTAGCATGGGTTTGCATTACGAATTCATAGATCCAACCCCTAGTGTGGGATCCACACATAGTAGGTTTTCAATAATGTTTGCTGAATTAAGTTAAATCATTACACAAGAAACAAAAGGGTGATTATTATGTAAGAATTTTGAGATAGATGGACTTCCACAAGAAAAAGTTCAGAAACACAAGAAAAATACAAATGTAAAAGCAAAATGGCATCAAGTAGTGATGAAATGAATGATTTGCAGAAACTCTTCGTTTATGGCTTACAACTACCAGGGTGTTTCACGTTTGTTTATCACCAGAAATGTAAAATAAATGGTATCAAGTAGTAAAAGTGCTTTCAATTTGATTCCAGCATTGCTCAACTCTCAAATAACCTTACCTCCTAATTAGACCAACACACTTGTTCCCTGATGAGCATGGATAATGGTTTTTTCTAGAGAAGGAAACCCACATATGCACGTGCACACACACACAGCCATCACACACATGGTATTTACAATGGAGCACAAAGGTGAGTTGGAATGAGGCTGCATTATATATTCAAAGTTCATGGCATCCTGCAGATGGGCAGCAAAGACTTTCAAGGAGTGAAGAGGAATCCACTAGGGCATGGGGGTATCAAATAGTTCTAAATATTTTAGAACTTTCACTCCCAAGAAAACCAGAGATTTGCATAGGAAGAAATACTATAACATAGTAGCTTCATAGAACTGTCACTAGCAAAGGCAAAAGCCTAGCTTCCCCTGCTGAGCATCTCCTGTCTACCTCACCCCTCCTCAATAGAAACTACATGTCTTCCATTCTCAGGTTCCGGAGGAGAATGTGCAAGCTCTGGGCTGCTGGGGTAGTCATGTGACCTCAGCCTGGTCAGACCAATGTGATTGGTTAATGGATGGGCATGTAATCTAACCTGAGCCAATGAGAGGCAGTCCTGGGACTTTTGCTCAACCTTTAAGGCTTTGGAGGCAGGGGAGCTGGCTTTCAGGTGGAGGTGCCTCACTGGAAGAACACAGGCATGGAGTCACTGTTTGTGACTGAAGTCAACATGGAAGACAGCAGAGTTGAGAGAACACACACACACACACACACACACACACACACACACACAGAGATTTCCAGGTATATATCCAACTGGTGCAGTTGTGCCCGAGACCTACCTCTGAAACTTTTCCATTTTATTCACTAGTGATTTCTCCACTTAAGAGTGTGTTTTGCTTAAACTTGTTTGTGTTGGTTATTTTTTCTAATCACAACTGAAAAAAAAGCAGAACTGTGTACACTTAGAAATTAAATGTTTGAAGGAAGTGAATAGCAGAAATCCTGGTTCACTGTTCTTATCTCCAGTGGCCACACCCATGTGACCCACAAGAGAAACCCTTGCCTTCTTTGGTGTCTCCACATAAAATCCCTCGTTAAGGAGCCTGCAACCTGGCACGGGACATCTTGACATGCCTACAGAAGCCCAAGGCTTTCACCTCACCTTTCCTAGCATATGTGGAATCTGAGGCTGAATCTTCCATCTCAGGATGATGATAGTCTGTTTTGATCCAAGGCACAGTCTCCTAACGGGCTAAGTGTGAGCTCTAGGTCAATGTCAAAGACTTTCAGGCCATGTTGGTCCATACCCCTGAGAAGCGGCATCAACCCAGGTGGCTCAGCTTCACTGGAAGGTGGGGGAGGCCCGGCAGAATTCAGGGTTCAAATTGCACTTTTCAGCAGTCTCTGGGATGGCCACCAGCTCAGAGAGTCAGCACATGAATGCCGTCTTTATTATTTCTTACTCTGACTAATTTTCACATAGTTTTACATACTCATCTCCTAAAATTCTAGATTCGCCTCCACCTATGACAAGGTTGTGTCCTGACAGACCCATTGTGAGTTGAAAATGTAAGTCAAAATGATCCCGCTCACCTCACGGACATCCCGGCTCAGCCCAGCCCACCTGAAATGTGCACACACCATGGGTCTCAGTCTGCTGTCGGACAAAATCACCTAACAGCATGTCTATTTTATAAAAAAGTGTTGAATATTTCATGCCATCTATTGAATACTTGTGTCCAAAAGATGCTGACCACACAGTCCACTGGCTATCGGCCGTGTGCCCTTGTGATTGCCGGGCTTCCTGGAAGCACGGTTCGCTGACACCACTCAGGGTGTCCACTGCCTGGGAAGGATCGAAGTCCAAAATTCCAAGCACGGTTCCTGCCCCATGCAGAGAACTCTCACCCCACGCAGTAAAGTTGAAAAGTCGTAAATCAAACCATGTGTGCTGGGGACTATCTGATTTATTCTGGCTTTTGTGGGGATTGCTTTATTTAACAAATGACATCAGATTTTACGTGTGAAAACCACAAAGGAAAGTTTAAATTCTACTTTTACTCTCATTATCACAAGGGGCAGTGTTTTCTCTTTCTTTCTCTTTTTTTTTTTTTACCAGAACTAAAAATGAAGTTTTTATTGAAGAATTTCCAAAATTAACTTTTTCTGCTACGACTTTCTTTAGATCTTACCATTCAAAAATATTCAAAAGTCAGACCAGTTATTGAATATTTCCCCCCAGAAAACATGGGTTATAAGATCGTTTTCACAGGTTTGGACTATAATGGACCTTTTTTTGTTCCTCATGGCTGCCTTAACCAACAGACAGGAGATTCCAGTTGTGAAAGTATGTTTGAGGGAGAGAATCGGGAAGCAAGGCAGCACTTGGGAGTGTGTTCTCACGTTTGTGAGCAGCAGGTGCAGATAGGTGGGGCAGATTCTGAAGGTCTGTGTGGAAGGCGCTTCAGAGGCTGTGGGTCTGGGGATCTCAGAAATGTCGTTGGGCATCTCAGGAACCATTCTACACCAATTCTGATCAAGCTGACTGGTTATTATGTTCTGTATCAGGCAAGCTCATTTTTATTACTTTGTTTTTATTATGTAAAAAAATACACATAATGGAAGAATTTAAAACTGCAGAAAGGCAAAAAGAAGAACTCAGTTACACCAACCACTGTCAACATTTTGCAGGGTAGGTGTAAGTGTGTGTGTGTGTGTGTGTGTGTGTGTGTGCACGTGCACACCTATGTGTGTGTAAAGTCACTGCTACTCTTTGCCCACACACCTTTATATTCATATATATGTATGTTTATATTACATTTGTATTCATATCGATGCATGTACGTAGACACACACACATTTGGTTTTGGAAATAAACTCTTACAAACATGTACTCTGGAGGCTGTGTTTCTGGGTTCTAGTCCCAGCTGTCACTTATTAGCTCATCAATTTTGTATACTCCACAGTCTTCAATGTCAGCACGTGCATAATGGACATAAGAATCACAACTTTCTCCTAGAATTGCTGGGAAGTAATTATATAATATGTCTATGTGTTGGACATTGGTAAACAGGTAATAGGGATTAAATATCATCATTATTTTCAATGTACTTCAAATGGGATCTCAAATACGTATCCTCTTGTCACCTGTTCTCCGTCCACTGGACAACATGTTGTGGACATTCTTTCACACCAGCCTCCTTGCTGGAATATAGGCTCCATGTCAGAAGGGTCACATGGGTCTCGCTTGCTGTACGTCACCGACACCGGGCACCATGCCTGTCCCTTGAGGAACAATTCCAAAAACAATTGCTCATTGCTAAACTGACTTGAGATCAGACTTTTAATAAATTCAAAGTTCTAGAAATCAAAGGTGATAAAAATGCAAGAGAATGAGGCCAACAGCTTCCCATTCTCTCTTAAGAAATCACCACTCATAAAGAAATGTATAAATCCTGGGTAAACACCTTGCAAAGCACCCAGACTTTTCAGAAACAGACTCTTGTACTATTTGGTTAGGTACCCAAAGAAATAGAGAGTTAGATGTGGAAAGAGAGAAAGAGTAAGTAGGTAGATAAGCAAATAGGTAGACAGGTGATGGAGAGACGGACAGAAGGATGGATGTGTATGTGCGGGCTTGGTTGTCCAGCACACAGCAGCTTTATGAGCCCTCCTCTGGGTGAAGACCCACTCAGTTCCCGTGTTCACAGTACTACGCTTGTAGTCCTCAATGGAAGCGCATGCATTTTTGGTTTGAAAAATTCTTTCAAAATCAGACTGTGTTTTCTAATCTCAAAAAAATTGCTGGTTGGATGATTTTCATTTCTTTGTAAAATGACAAGTGATACTTCACTTTTTTGCAAAAGGTTAATGCTAAGTCTCCAAACTTTACAAATTGTACTTTCTCCATAAAATAAACTATCGCAGGCTGGAGTGCAAGATTAGCGAGAAATGTTCACGCTGTTGAAAATGGATGGATTTTGCATTTCAAGGTGACAAGTGCAATGTCAGACCCGATCAATCGATCACTGCATAATTATTATTGCAAATGATCCATATCCATGCCGCAAACCTTAAGGGGAATTTAATGAAGCAGTAAGCACATCAATAATAAGATCTACTTTGGTCTCTATTAAATCTCATGATTCATAAATATCCTGGCATGTTTTATTCTTTCTTTAAATCCTGTGAAGATATCTAGGGAAGTGAATGCTTAAAGGCGACTATTTAACACTTCACTAAAGATGATTCTAAGGCTCTGAGAGAGATTTAGGCTCAACAGCAAATCGCTCCTCACATCCAGGTTCATGAAATCCAACAGGGTATGGATGGACAGAGAATGGAGTTCCTGCATAAAGTGAGAATCAAGGTCGCTGTCTTCATTTCCCTCTTCCAGTTCAAATTTTCAATGGGAAAATTCCCTATAACCAGGGTATGAATTGGGATCTGACAGCCATGAGCCAGAGGGAGCAAACAGACATGGGCAGGGCCTATTCTGACCACATCCTTCTCTGGGTGGGTCCAACCCCACCCAGATGCAAGTACTGCAGCTTATCTAACCTCTGTGACAAGACGCTGGTAGTAGCCCTGTCTCTGGGTGGATGTCACTCCAGATTCTGGTACCAACAATAGTGGGACTGGACTTCGGCCCAATACCTTCTTTCCTTGTGGCCTTGTGCAGTCCACCAACTGTGCAGCCCTTGGATGCAGATTGCACACAGAGAGCAGAGCCAGCGTAGAAGTGAGAAGTCCCTAACCCACTCGTTACTGAGCATTGGTCAAATTCTAGTACCGAGAGGAGCAGGGAATCAGGGCAGGCTTAGGGACAGAACCTATGTCAAGCAAACACCTTAAAAAAAAAAAAGCCATAATATGGCATATTCTCCATATGCCTTAAGGTCTCGCCCTCAGGACAGGCATCTTCTATTAGCCCCCCAGTAACCTTTCATCCTTGTCTTAGCAACGGTCACATGGTCTTTCAACAGGCAACCTGTTCCCTTTCTGTGGATGCTTTTGGTGGTATAAACTGTATCCATCAGTTCCCTCTCTGAGCCTGTTTCTCCCCTCCAACATTTTCTGATCTCACTCACCCATGGACTGCTAGATTCTATAATTAGTTTGGCCAAGACCCTGGAAGGTAATCCAGAGATTTCTTGCCGTCACCTGAGCATTATTTTTCCTGAATTCCCTCTTACCCTCAATGCACAGCACAGTCTCCCGGCATAACAGTGCATGGGGAACCTCCCCAGGTTGAAGGACGGCAGGCACAGTCTGACTCAGTTGCTGGTTGGGCCATGCTGGTGCTGGAAGGACAGGTTCCCAGGAACGAGAATAGGCCCCGCACGGACCCTGCACTCCGCACACCCGCCTCTCTCAATGCTGAGCACAGGATGGAAGGCGCCTTTCATCCCCTTTTGAATACTGTATTGCGATGTTATTAGCTTTTTTCTTTCTCTCTTCTAATTGAAAACTTGAGAAAACATTTCATAAACAACTTAGTACAAGATAGTCTTGGGCATAACATTTTACTCTGTACCTGTGAGTATTTTCTTGAAAAATCATCCTTTGCCAGTCTAGCAAGTATAAACCTCTCTTTAAAAATAAATAATAATAATAATAATAATAATAATAATAATAATAATAAAAAAGAAAACCTTAGATTTGCAGATGAACCTCCAAAATTGTGCCAAATCTTATATTCCCCAGGTACTCATTTGAGTGGGTATTTTCAAACCCCGGCCAGCACTCAGGAAGTTACCCAGTTATACTTTCTCTCAATTAGACAAAACATGTTGTTTTATTTTGCATTTCTTTGGTATTGGGGGAGGCCTAATGTCCTATGTTTGCAGTCATTTGATTTATTCCCCTGTGAATTGCTCATTCTCCTTTTCCCACTTTGCACATTTTTTTAAGTTGTTATTGTTTGTTTCATTAATATTTGCCATGGGCTATGCTAAAAAAAAGACCTAATATCCAACAGTAGGCCAATGGGTAAATAAATTATGGTATATTCACATGTTAAAAAAGATAAGTACTTCGAAAACTCATAAAAAATTAGTAACATAAAATATTTGTGAAATAATCTGCATACAAATACATTTACAGTATGAATACAATTTTGGAGAAGAAAAGATATCCAAGTACATCCATAAGCATTGATAATTGAAGAGATGGGGAGATCCATCACAATAATAATAGTAGTGAGTAATAGATCGGGGAGATTATTATTTTTATCTGTATTCCCATTTTAAAATAATGTCCAAATGCTTATTCTATTTTTAGAAAGAAAATAATAGTCACCCTTTCTAAAAGGAGAAACTTGTCCCGGCTGTTTTCAGCAGCACATTTTTTCTGAACACTGAGTTCGGCGCTCGGTATCAATTTACTTCTTTAGGAGGCCAGATTTAAAAACCGCTGTCATCTCCAGTTTTCTTTTCCCCAATCCCCCTCTGCAGCTTGGATTTGCCTCCACTCAAGACGAGTAACGGGGGAATAAGCGAACACAACGTCTCGCGCTTCTGTGCCCAGCCCGGGACCAGGAATGAAAGGTGGTTCCATGGGCTCCTCCTCTCCGCTCTTGGGGTGGTAACCCCATTTCAAAGAGGGATCATGTAGCAGGAGCCCAGTGCAGGGCCAGTCTACCCTGATACTACCTGACTCCCAAATCTTGCTTCTTGAACCACCTCCCAGGGCGGCTGGAGAGGGGGCGCTCCTGCCCTCACAGGGCTCGCGGCCCCCACCTCCATATGCCCAGACGCTGTCTGTATTTGGCGTCTTTATGTTGATAATGGTAGTGGCGGTGGTGCTGACTCTACCGAGACTCTGCGTCTGCCCTCTCTGATTCTAAGCACCTTAGGCCCTGGTCTCCACCCCAGCCTTTGAGGAAGGTACAAGGGAAGGGTGACAGGCGCGGACTGACAGGTGGCACCGCTTGGAGGCAGTGACCCATCCAAAGGACAACTGACTGCAAAGGACCAGCTCAACACAGGAGGACAGCCCCATCTTAAAGATGGAGAAATGGAGGGTTCCAGCATTCCCTCTTATCTAAGGCTTCTCTTCCTATGGTTCCAGTTGCCTGTGGTCAACCACTGACTGGAAATAGTGAAAGGAAAATTCCAGAAATAAACAGCCCATCAATTTTAAACAACCTTGATCTTAGTAGATACTGTTCACACTGTTCTATTTCATTATTCCCTTTGTTGATCTCTTACTGTGCTTAGTTTCTCAATTAAACTTTGTCTTGGGTATGTACGTGTAGGAAAAGAATAACACATCGGGTCCAGTACTGTCTGTGGTTTCAGGCCTCCATCCGGGTCTCAGAAGGCAGGCCTCCCTGCAAGGAAGGGCAACTTTGGTGCCTGCAAAAAAATAGTGGAAAGACCTCATTTTGAATACAGCTCTGACTTACTCCAAAGGCCATGATCCTGATTAGTGTCTTATATCCTCAAAATAAAACTGTACACAATAAACAACTGTGTATGTTTAAGAGTGCGTCCTAGTGGTTCAGGAGACTGAGGCAGGAGGATCAAGTGTTCAAAGCCAGTCTCAGCAACTTAGTGAGGCCCTCAGCCATTCAGTGAGATCCTGTTTCTAAATAAAATATAAAAAAAGGGCTGTGGTTGTGGCTCAGTGGTTAAGTGCCCCTTCAGTACCTGATGTCAAAAAACCAGAGTGTATATGTGGGATGTGTGTATGAGATTCCCTTACATAAAGTAAAATGCATGCCCTTTGTCTCACTTTTACAAAGAAAGAGACAGCACAAGGGTCCTTGCCACTTTTGTGGGATGAAAACATCAGGGGTCTCAAGAAACACGTGAGGCCATAGTGCACGTAGGGAAAACAAATCCCTCCTGAACTGAGCTCAGTCCTCCATTAACTGTGTTCCTGCTTTCTTTGGTAGCACTTGCCTCTTTGATTAGCCTTTTAATTTAGAACATTAACAACAGTCTCTTTACTGGAATACTCCATCACTGAGCTCATTGAAGTCAAATGTCCTTGAAGATACTTAAAATTCCTAACAACACTTGCTATTATTAAACTGTTCTGTATTTCTGATCTTCAACCCGAGTGCTCCATTACTGGACAAAGCAGGCCACCCAGCAAGCCACTCTGATTTATCCCAGGATTTCCGTTCCTTTCCACCTCCCTCTCCAGACTGCTCAGGACCGCCTCCTTCCAATGCAGTTCACATTGTGCTTCATTTCACTTCCCTGCCCCACATCAGAGTTTCTGGGCAAACAGGCACTCGCGGTCCCTGAGAGGGGATCACGATGGGGGTCCCGGGATCAGTTATCTGTGAAAATATGGACCAGAGCTCAGTGCAGAGAAGCACTGAGCTTAGCCCGTGTGTGGGCTTGTGTGCCAGCCGTGGTAGCAAAGTCCAACTGGGTGGAATTTGGCTATTTGTAGCAGACAGACAGGTGCTTAAAATCCTAGTGGGGGAAATAACTACTTAGCTTTGCAACACGACTCAGATGGAAGAAAGAAGCCCAAGTGCTCCCGCTTCCCCGCTCTTCTTCCCCGCGCTCTGGAGCTGTAATCCTGCCACACTGTGTGATAAGCGTGGCTCTGGAGCTCTGGGGGATGCTAGGCCTCACCAACCAACCCCATGCTCTGGTTCCTGCCAACCTCAGAACCGTCTCTCTGACCCTGCTCCCTCATGCCCTGAGCTCCAGCCAGCCTGGTCCTCTGGGATTTCTTGCACACAGAGTGCCCTTACCACCACCTCTCTAACACCCTCCCACCTCATGGTGGCTTCTGGAACATTCAGGTCCCAGCTGAGAAGAGGCCTCCTTAGAAAAGTCTTACCTGAGGTCGCCATTCACAACACCCCTGGGACTCTACCAGCCAAGCACCCTGTGTGTTTCTGTGTTGGGTCTCACTGCCAACACATATTTCTGCTTTAATAGCTCTTTGGTACTTGCTGGAAATCCACCCCTTCCCTGCCCTGGGTCCCAGTTCTTCACATTCCAAACAGTGGGTAGCCAGCGACTTGGACACTGAGTCCCAGGAGGTGGTTAGGACTGGTAGGGGACCCAACCCAGGTGTAGATGAATGGTCCTCTGTGCTCCTGTGGAACCTACTGGCTCGTGGATGAGTGTGATCAGTCCACCGGGGTTACTGTCACAGTGGGATGTCAGCCCAAGGACACAGAGCCCACCTTATCGCCTTGTGGGGAAGCACTTGGGAAAATGGAGCAGACTTTTAATGCCGCAGCCCGATCATACCCGTCCACCTGAGCTGGGCTGACCATCATCTTTGGGCTTCTCAGACATGTGAGCCCAGGAACACAACTTGGTTCTGCAATCATGACTTTTAGCTATAACACTTTAGTAGTTTTTTTCATTTGTTACTATTTATGTTTTGTTTCTTGTGTTTGATCTGTTGCATCAACGACACGCAAGCTCCATGAAAACTGAGATCAGATCATGTTACCCATGCCACCAAACATTAGCATGACCATGGTACACTAGAAACTCTCAATAAACAATTCAAAACAAATTTCTACTTGTATAAGGACCCCCAGATCCTGCAAACCCAATCAACCTTGACAAATACTAGCCGAGCTCCTGCCCAGTATGTGATGGCCAAGCAAAGAGAAGTCTCAGCATGCCCCCTGCTTGGTGGGTCTCAGCACATTCAGAGAGAAAAGAGGCAGCTGGAAATGAGAGACCACCCAAAACCATGAGGCTGGTAAAAACTTGACCATGACTTCATGTTGTCCTAAGTTCTAATGAGTTCTGATACTAGCTTGAGTGATTTCTTAATGTCAAAATATAAACAGGTTTGCAAACAACAGAACTGCAGATCTCTCTAATAGTACAAAAGAGTATTCTCCAGTGGAGGTTTACCTTTTATATACTGGATAAGCAAAATCTGCTTACAGGTATTAAGAGATGGGAGTAGAACTTTGAGTAATCAATGAGAGGAGATAATCCAGATAGGGTGTCCACAGTGAGTTATTCACATGTCAGGAGAGAACTCATTTTCTCTCAATCTGTCTCTTAACACATGGGCCTTTCTCCCTCCCTCCCACATTCTGCAGGCATCTCTGGCCATATCATCACATCTTAGCCATATCATCTAATCCACCGACAAGACACTGGAGTGGGATGAACAATATGGATAATAAAATACTACTACAAGAGGAATACAAAAGTCCCCACACCAAGGAAACACGTGGTGTTAATGCAATACAGAAGATTTGAAAGTCTGACTTCAAATGATAAAATCAGTGGAACAGAAGATACAGAATAAAAAAAAAAAAAAAAAAAAAAAAGGCCTGGTTTACTCCATGCAACCCACGGCACTATGAAATGGCATTAAATGCCTCCAAATCACTTCCAAGTCCTTCTCTCCATACACCTACCTCTCCTTCCCAATTGTTTCCAGTCTCAGATGTCTGAAGATAATAAATGAAAAACACATGTGCCATTCTCTCTCCTTGTCCTAAAAGCTTCATGTCCCTTTCTTGTCAAAACAACACTCTACAGCTTTCCGAAATTATCTTGTTGGTATTGAATATCAATTTTTCAATTTGTTCTTCTCTGAATGGGGATGCAAGGTTTGTACAGAAACTAATCTGCTCATGTCGTTCAAACCTGCCTTGTTGCAGCAAGCATTTGTCTGATGGTTTGGGAAGCTTTCTAAAGGTGTGTGCACCACCACTCAAAGCGTAACACTAAGGTGAAGGACTGTTCACGTGGGTCGGCTGCTCACCATCCTCCGCAGACACAGACCACGCAGTCGACCGACCACTACGTCCAAGACAGAAATAAACCTTCCATAATCTTTTTATTATCAATACGCATCAGGTTTTGCTGTAAAAATAATGCATGTATTAGCAAGGAATCCAAATTCTAGGCTCTAGAATTTGCTACTAAGAAGAAGCACTTGCCAATTTTATTCTATTGTGTGTGTGTGTGTGTGTGTGTGTGCTTGTGTGTGTGTGTGTGTGTGTGTGTGCGCGCACGTGCATGTACATGCTATGTTTGCTGGCCCGGAGACTCGAACCACAATTTCTTTCAAGACTTTTTAAACACAAAAAATTGCAGTGAGCTCAGTGTCATTACTAGATCGGAAAGAAGAATGGATGGGGCTTTAGGATACAACTCATTCCACACACAAAGGGAAACCTGAGTGTAAATGAAATTTCAGAAAAATACAGAAAAGAAAAAAGTACTAATCAATTAACATCAATGGCCTCCGGGTGCCGAAGCAGAAAATAATGCGTTCCTCCCACTTAAGGAAACTACGGTGAGCCGAAGCCACACATGGTTAACTGGGGAGGCTGAAAGTCACAAGGGCGTCCCCATTCATTCACCCTCCACCCTTCCAAGTTCCCTGTCACCCATCAGAAAGCTGAATGTTCAGGAGGGCCACTCACCCCTCTCCACCTGTGGAGAGTGTAGGCTGGGGGCATTTCTGACTTAAAGATCCTGGGAACAGGCCTCTTGCAAAGGTTGAGAAAAGTCTTCAATCACCATTGTGGTCGCTGTTATTTGGGGGTAAGGTGTGGGGGAGGGTATGTCTGAAAGAATGGATTACGTTTGGGGCTCTGAGCAGTCCCTGGAGATACCGTGACAAGAGGGAGAGTTGGCCCGTCAGGAGAGGTAAGAGTGAGGTGACGAGACCTCTGGTTCCATCAGGGTGATGAACCCTCTCGTTCCATTTTTCTAAGGCCCTAAGACACACGGTGAGCAGGGTGGGTGCAACATGAACTTGCCACGTCGGCAGAAGTTCCAGATCAGAATTCTTTGGCGGGGGGGACCACGCGTCATCTTTGAATTCCTGAGGCGTTTTGCTGTAAAGCAGTCCAGTCACAGAAAATAGAGAAATTCTGAACTTTGGGAGAAAGAACCGAAGTCTCTCTCTCCAAAACAAAAATGTTTCCCTTTCTTGCCACAGGCAATTTCTAACACAAGTTCCCACAAAAAGGAACCATTCAACTAATGGGCCAACTAACTTGGAAAAAAACAGACCACGCTCGGGCCACCAGTGCACCAAAGTGGAAATTGAAATTGAAAAGAAAGATGTCCCAGTGCCAGAGCTGGCAAACCGGCGTGCATATCTACAGCCCAAACAAATAACTAGCAGATTAATGAAGAGTATTCAGCAGGTGATTAATGTTGACAATCAAACCTCCCTTTGCAGCGCTTCATAACTTTCAGCATGTCTTGAACTTAGCTGTTTATCTCCCAAGACCTGGTACTGAGATACAGTATGTGCTCAACAAAGCTTAGTAAATAAACAGCAAGCACTAAATGGGTAAGTACTGAGCATACGCAGACCATGGTAGGCATATGCAGAGACTGATGGGTAAAGAAGTGGCTACCTGCTATTGGGACTCACTGCATCGTTGTCTATGTAAGCACTGAAGAGGCCATTTGAAGAGAATGCTTACTGCAACGATGTTAAGTGACAACTGCAGATGACCAAATGGTAAGTGTTAAGGTACTAGAATCTCACTTTCTGAAGCAGAATATTCCTTCTCAGAAGCTAGGTTTTTCTTTCTTCACAATGTAATGTGTTTGAAATTGGGATGTATTTATAGCTTGATGCAGACTTTAGATGTGAGAGAGTTTCTGCCTTGTGCTCCCAACAAATGCAGAAGTGCACACTTAACACATCAAGGATGTGCCTTCGAATCCTCATGACCGATGTTGTCATTTCTCCAAATGGGAACAATGAGCGTGTGTGCAAGCTTTAGAGAAATAGGACTATAACCAGCACCATGAATATTTACATAGTCTATATTTTAGGAGCTAGAAGAGTTGGTGCTGCTCATTTCCTTCTCATTGACTAATTGTACCACAAAGGGTAGGTGTACTGTTTATTAGAAATAAATGGGGACAAACAAATATCACACCAAAAGTAGGTAATGTCATTTTTGCCCTAAAGGAGTTTAATTAAATTAGCATGATGACCCAGAGCATAAGACTAGTCTGTGTCTGCGATGTGTGCATCTTCTCTAACCGTGTGGAGTCTGCACATGAGTATTTAATCTGTCCTCAGTTTACAGCCAAGTCCTAGAATGTGAGCACAGACCAGAGAGAGCTGTAGGCATTCAGGAGAGCAAATGGAGAATTCAGAGGAGGATCCCAATGCCCAGGACCAGGTGGAAAGGCAGAGATAAGCCACAGGTAAGTCCAGACACTTCCTAGGTTTTCTTTACAGCAGGCTGAGAATTGGAGTAGCTTTGTTGGTGGGCACTCTTCTAAAGGAACACACGCTGGGAGATACAAACGCTCCCAGGACCCTGTAGGAAGAATAACGTGCTTCTGCTTATTGCCTTTTTTTTTTTTTTTTTTTTTTTTAAGTGACAGAACTGCACTGGTAAAAACAGATCTGCCCACTGGTGTAACCCTCTCTCCTCTGTCTTATCAACATCACTCAGAAATTCTCTACCTGTTGACCTTCTCCTCCCACTTCAAACCCAGGTATGTACAGATAAAGGGATGTTTCCAGACAAGATGCCTTTAAAAGTGTTGGGATAACATTTGCAATAAGAGAGTTAAGGAAAGCTAAAATAAAGCAAACAAAAAAAAATGCAGTATTCTAACTATAAGCCAAAAGAATAGAGGGAGGGTACTTGGCATATAAGGGAAAAGATGGGATGGGAATAAATGGGAAAGGGTTCTTTGTTTCAGGAGAGTAAAGAAGTCAACAGAAAGGAAAAGTTATGAAGTCGAAAACAGACCCCACCCCCTGGAGCTCGAGCTGGGGAAAATGGTACCCCATCTCTGGATTAGAACATCCGGGGTCTCCTGCCCTCCCTCTGGTTCCACCCAGCCCTGGAAGCAGCAGCTTAACTGTCCCACAGGAAGTTAAATGCTGGTGGAACTGAATAAACACCATGGAGCTGGGCACTCTGCTGATCCAGAAGGCTCCATCTTCTGCAGCACAGAGGGTGTCTCAGCCAAAGCGACACCCTGGTTTTCTCCAAGTCGGAGGGAGAGCTGTTTCTCTCTCTACTGTGCCCCAGTTGGGTGAATGGAAACTGCCCAAAGTTTCCACAGGACTTGACTTTCTTTTTACTGTACACCAACCTGTCCTCACTCAGAGAACATGAAGAATGATGAAAACTAGTCATTTTACATTTTTTTTATAGGAAAAAATGACTTGAAGAAATTTAGGAAAGGGTGTCCCAACCTCAGAGTGGATTAAGCCACGTGAATGCTCCGCATCTGCAGTTCCTGAATCAGACTGACTCACGGGGCCGCCCTGCTTACACTGGGTACCGTTCTGAAGCATCCCACTGACTCTCCAGTACTCAGACACCAAAATGACTGAGGGGGAGAGACCACCCAGCATGCTCCTGCACCTCCCCCAGCAGAAAGTTTTCAATCTTAATAAAAAGACACTCCCTGAAATCATGAGCCATTAACACAGACGGGTCCATATGTAGAGCCTGCTTAGTAAACCTAAGAAACAAGGACAGGAATAAACCTAATACACATTCTGTCTTACTGTATCTCCATGTCTCTTCATTTCCATTTTTATATCCATGAGAGAGCAGCTAACACTATTTTCATACATGGATATAGCTGAGGCTCATTTTCCTAAAGCAAGATGAGCTCTTAAACAGAGATACCAGCCACATTTAGAGTATTTTTTATTTACAGACTAGAAGGCAAGAGCAAAAACTCTGCATTAAAAAAAAAAAAAAAGAAAGAAAGAAAGAGAAGAAGAAAAGGAAGGAAAATAGTGGAAAATCCCCCAAACCTCACAGTGTTAATGCCACTGGCTAATTCATATCTCCTTAAACAGCATGCATCCAGCTGTTCCAATTTAAAGTCTCTGCCATTTTTTGAATGCAGAACAACAACAAAAATCTGAATTAAAGATGTAAATAGAATACTTGAGCACAGGGCAGGGTGGTAGTTAACCATTTTTCAGTTTGATGAATGCAGTTAATAAAAACACGGAGCACCAGAAAACACTGGGCAGACAGGAAAGCAGGAATTGAGGACACAGCTTTTCTAAGTCAGGGATTAATGATGAGGAGGCAGGTCAGCAAGCTTTTTGGATGGACCTGGGTAAGGATTGGAGACAGGCAATGCTTCTCCCTGCCTCAGCTGCAAACATGCCTTCAAGAGTTAGCAAACTTCATAAAGAAAATCAATGCCACCACTCAGCCACTCAGGGAAAGAGTGTGACCAGTCACCCTCCCACCACTGTCTAAAGGAATTGAAATTTGTCTGCAATTAACCAGAATCCACTCACAAAATGAAAACCCCCATACAGGCTTCTTTCCCTAAAACAGTAGCATAGTGTTGTCCTTAATAATTGAGGTGGTGATATTCCTTGTGACTACTTGTTCTGTGCCTTAAAATATATATATGTTTTTTTAGTAAACACAATTTTAGTTGTATCAACCTCCACTGTCAAAAATAAATGGTCTGAGAATTCTGCGTTTTTAGGTAAAACTAGCTCTGCTAAGTTTATGTGATTTTAAACGAGCAATTGTGTATTTCCCAACACCTCTTGAATGACAGGCGAGTTTGAAGAGAGAACTTGCTCTAAAAGGAAGTGAAATGCAAGGGGTCTGTCACCAGCGGCCACGATTCATTGTATCAGATTGTGCAAAAGCAAACCTTGTGGAAATGGATCTAAAGTCACAACAGAGGAAGAGGCCCGAGAAAGGGGGGGGTGGAGGGGTTTCCGAATCTTGGGACTCAGTGGGGGGCCCACCTGGCTGAGACACATCAGGGGTCAGAGGACCCAAGTGACAACAAAGAACTTAACAAAGAGGCCTGTTGGTTCACCGGCAAGGAGAAGTTTATGGCTCTGAGCTTAACCAGAGTGACGGGAGGGAGAGGAAGGGAAGGAGGATTTTCTAAGTCTGCTTAAGAAGCAAAACACAATGATGATGCTGATGATGGGAAAAAAAGACAGAAAGAAAGAAAAGAAAGGAGACTCTTCACCAATGCCTCCCTCCCTTGGAGGCGCAGGGAACAGGACTCTGAAGTGCAATCACACAGTTAGGTCCCTGACAACTGGCATGAGACATCCACACGTGGCCTTCAGGGGCCGAACTCAGAGTGTACATTCATCTCCCAGAACATGATGAGGGATTTTTTAAGCCATTCATGCTAGAATGCTATTTTTTAAACAGCTTCCACAGTTACAGCCTGCCATTCATAACCACAGGTTTCGGTGCTTTTATTTTAATGCCGTCTCTTAGAAAAATAACTAGGCAACACGTATCAGGGAGCCAGAACAAGTGCACCCAGCCCACCTTCCCCAAGACCGATTGTGTACAACACACACTCGCGCACACGCACACACCTGGTTAAGGCAAATCACACACGCTGCCCTCATCCACAGCCCTCGGCCCCAAATTGAGAAATAGTCACTCGCGAGAGAAAGAAAATAATAAAAACAAACAAAGCTGCCACTTCTCGGGCCGGTTCCTCCTTGGTAATTACATGAAATCCTGCACAGCTACAAGTGACGGAGAATTCGCTTCGTGGCTAGCCAGCGTTCCCGCATCTCTTCTTGTTTCTGAATTCCCCGTCATCAATGTTGCACGGAAAGAGAAAGCCACGCCACCCCCTCCCTCACACACATGCATTTCTTTTTTTGTTTCCTTCTTGCAACTGAAAATAAAATTGCAGCTTAATGCTAATGAGCCAGGTCTTGCCTAACTCCCACTGGAACGCACACACATGGTGCTCGAGCAGCGCACGGCTGGTCCGCCACAGCATAATCACCTCACACAAAATGCCATCACTCTGGGCTGCAATCTTTACCCCCAAAGTCAATTTATTAATCGGAGTGAAAGAAAGAGAGGGAGAGAGAGAAAGAGAGGCTACCTACCCACAAATACATCATCATCTTGTAAGAGAAATCAAAGGCTCTGTCAGCAAACAGTAGGCTCCTTACTTCACCAAGAGTATCTGGAAGAAAACCTGAAACCAGTGGGTAGAAATTCTTGCCTTTTCCTGCCAAGTCCTTAGAGTCCCTCTTCTCTCCTTACACGAGGTTTGGTGTGCTTGTTTATGAGTTTATGAGAATAGCATTCCTTCAGTGGCACTGTGTGTGATGTGACTTGCTTCAGGCTGCCTCCCTCCCTCCCTCGCCCTCTCTCTCTCACTCCTCCCTCCCTCTCTCTCCTTTTCCTTCCTAACTCTCCCCTTTCTTCTCTCTCCTGTCAAGCCAGCTTAGGTAACAAATTCCTGGTGTGTCTGTCTAATGAGTAGATCCAGGCACTTTAGGCAGCCAGCAATAAGGCGGAAGCAAACGCCGATGAGACTGGAGTATTGATAATAACCGCCACGGTGTGGTCACCAACAGGCGGGCCCCACACGGTGCCCTGATCGCAGCCCCACTGCTGGAATTCACGGGAAGGCGCCGATCCTCCAGAGGCAGGCACATTTGCACAGAACCGGTGACTCTGAGAATTTTTTTTTTTTTTTTTTAACTCAAAGTGAAGCTCCAACCGCGGAGAAAAGAACATGTGCAGCTCCCCCGGCTTCCCCTTTATCTCTTTAAATGTACTTCAGATAAAAGCAGCATCCAGTCAGGTCAAGGCCTCCCCAGACTCATTACTCTACACCACAGGGCTCAGCACACTTGTCTACAGCCATCTACTGGCTCCTCCGTGTCATTGCGGGCTGGGAGGCTGCGGTCCTGCCGCGGCAGCTGCCGCCTGCCCGTCAGCAGCGGGGAGGGGGCTGGTGGGGCACCGGGATCCTATGTGCCAGCTCAGCAAATCAAAAGCCAAACCAGGCCCCCACCCCAGCTCAACCCAGCAAAGGCAAAGCTTCGAAGAGACCTGCAGGCACGGTTGGCGTTCTTAAGCCAAGGATGGAAGTGGTACACATGACCCAGCGGATCAGATTTTGGTGCGTGCATGCCTGTGTGTGTGTGTGTATGTGTGTGTGTGCGTGCGCACGCATGCACATTCCTTTTTCCCCCTCCCTCATCCTTCGCAATTGCAGCCCTGGGAAATTTTGCAGTGTGCATAAAACTTGATCATCTCGACAGGCTCTCTTCACAAGATCCACAGGCTTGGATGCACAGCTAAGATTTCCTGACATTATCCGAAAAAAAAAAAATTCCCACTAATCAATTCTCCCCTTTCAGTTGTTCTTTTCAGTCCATTTTAAATTGTATACTTTATCTTGAAAATTATCTCCATTACTGAAATACATCGGGAATGAGAGGATGGGGAACACAGTTTGCCTGGCATATTAATTGATGCAGTGCTCAATTATTGATACATGGATAAAGGAGGAATTAATATTAAAACACACAGTGTACATTAAAGGAGAGGGGAAATTATCTTTTGCTCAGACCTGAGTCTTGACCATTAGTTATATTTTTATATATTACAGAGAGCAAACTGCTCAACTGAGATCCTCATTCATTTACGTTTCCACCTAAAACTGCACAAGGCAAAATGTCACCTAAATCATTAAAGCGCATTAACTAAACCGTGGAGTCATCTGCAGAAGAGGCGGGGGCAAAGCACCTGTTAGAAAAGTGCAGAGGCAGTGCCACCAGGATGCTACTGGACAGGGAGGTCGGAGGAGCCAGCTCCAAACCCTGCCCTTGGACCAGCAGCAAGGAGGGCCTCAGAGTAGGCCACCCCAGAGAAACGAGGACACGGCCACAGTGCCCAGCTGGTATGACTTCCACCATGGGCATACAGTGACCTAGCAGCTTGTGGCACCTTTGAGTCCCTCAGTCACAGCAAACAGTACCAAGAGTGGCCAGCTGCCTTGCCTGACCGGGGTTGGCGGTTTCCTGGGTTGTAGGACTCTGAATGCTGAAGAAGGGCATCCCGAGCAAACTGGAAGGGGCAGGCACCTGCCTTGGGAGAGGTTTGGCACATATTGTCATTACACTTAGAAAAAATAGGAAATCTGTCTTCCTTATAATGTTTGGTGATGGAAATCAGACTATGCATGATCGCCACTAATTTTCAATGCATACAAAGGACAAAATATGCCCTTGTTGTTAGGAAAACTTGGAGAAAATAATGGAATAGTGCGTTCTTTAGATATCTGCGTGCACGTGTTCATTCATTGGTTGTGCCCGTATTCCACTGGATAACTGTTCTGTATGGCTTGCTGTGTGGGTGCCCGGAAGGCAGTTGTGGTGAAGGGTGATACAGAGGTCTCAAGTTGGTGGGCAGCAGAGACCTAGAAGATACCTGCCTTCTTTGCCAAGAGGATTTCAAATGAAAATCTGGACGTGCTTGTCAGAAACTTTGGATGATGCAGCGATGTAAGGTCAACCTCTTCATAGTAAGGACACTGGCCTGGCACTGAGCAGCAGCTGCCCTAGTTATGTGACAAACACTTCCCGGTTCTCCAGTCTCCACCACTCCCAACTGTCCCAAGGTCAGAGCACATGGATGAGCTAATGTGCAAATCTGGTTTCTGAAGGCCCTTGATCTAGTCGGGGATGTGAGAGCGGACGCACAAGCTCACACACACTCATGCACACACACACCCCGCATAGGCATGTGGTTCACATAGCACTATTACAATTAACCCTGATATATTTTACGTTCTGTATGTCCTACCTAAGATATTGATGTCTACAGGAAGACTAGATAAAGACATGGATAGGCAGGTATAGTGACAGATAAATGGTTAAACAAATAGGTAAGGCACTATGAATGCCTGGTGGTTGTGTGCGTGTCTAAATTTCACTCAAAGCTCATTTTCTGATGTAAGAGTTACAGTCACCCACTGTCATGGGAAGAGCCTCATTTCACGTGGGACAAGTGTGCACAGGAGACCAATGGGACTCTGGTCTCTGGTGGTGGATTGGTAGTGCTGTCTCTGGCTCCACATTTACTGAGGTCAGCGGTGACCACGTGGCACCTGGACAGTGCCCTTTCTGGGGTCCTCTATTTCACACAGTGGCCCCACGCAGACCCAGCTCCCTCCTCTTCGAGGTGTGCGCAGCAGTGTGTTCAAACACTAATAGTGCCTTCTCCTCCATGAGTTTCCTTTCTTCCTTCCTCCTTCCCTACCTCCCCAACTCCGTCTGCAGGCTCAAGTCAATACGAATAAATTAGTTGGGTTTTGTTTTGTTGTTTTCCTTTATTTTTCCTGACGTCGTATCAGGTCCTCTTCCTGCGCCGCGCCCCTCTGGTGGTCCATTTGATCAGTGGGTGCTGTGCTGTCTTTCAATGTGTCTGAGCATCTTTGAACTCGAGTTATGCTCTCCTGTTCTCCAGGGTCCTCCTGTGCCTTCATGTGACCACACCAGGTCTGCCTCGCTCATTTCTTTCCCTGAAGGTCCTATGGGTTTGAGCTCATGCGCTTGGATCAGCACCCCTGGGACAGATTAGGGCAGCTGACCTCAGAGGCCACCGGGAGAGTGAGCGGGCCTTTGAAGGGAAGCAGGGTGGAGGGAAGAAGCTCTGAGGACTGTGAGTGGAGCAGACGTCTCGGGGTCCCAAGGAGAAGACAGACACATAGCACCCCTGTTAGGCGGGGTGACAGAAAGTCCACCTCACCACAGAGTCCTTGTTCCTGAGCACCTCAGAGAAGCCAGGAGGCCCGGACACCAAGATGAACCAGGGGCACTGATGCAGATGCCACCACGGTTAAGCGTGGTCAGTGGACCCATGCCCAAGGCCTCCTAGGTCCCACCCACTCCCAGACTCTACACAGCCCTAGGAAAAAGGGCGGCGTGGACATCTTCAGTGAATAGATTTTGCCTGACAGGTAGAGTAAGAGACTGGATTCAAAATACATAATGAAATTAGTGACTTCCTGCACTTCTGAGTTGGTGGGTGGAGTCTTCCTGCCATCTCTGAGAGAGCAGCAGAGGCCACCCACCCAAGGAGGGGGTGGGGTGTGCAGCGAAGGCCTGGTGGCCTCTACCAGGCCAGTGGAGTGGCACCTGCTCTCGCTTGCTTTTCACTTTTAGTCTCCAGCCTCCCTTGGCCTCAAGGACTCTTCCAGCTGTGCCTCCCTTGCCTCTTCTCAGCTCGTACCCAGGCCTCCTCCCATCCGCTTGAACACGTGACCCCCGCAAGGGAAGAGACTCATGCTAAGATGGAGAAACATCTCATCACAGTGACACAAGCAAGAGACAGCTGCTTCCCATAAATCAAGTTCGAGAGAGGATGGGATCCCTGTACTCTGGAGTCCAGAGTGAAACAGACCAAATGGAACATCCGGTGGCTGCCCCCTGGGGGTGTCGGGAAATTCTGCCTGTATTTGAAATTCTGCTCATTGCTGAATTGATGATTCAATCAATTCCTCAAACCTTGTTCCTTGAAATGAACAGAATGACATTTTCTATTTACTTCCACCCCAAAAGCTTCCATTTTAAATCATTTTAATAACAAAGTAAACATATGCAAACATTCCATTCGAAACCAATTTTCCCCGTTTGTACCCTGGCTGATGGGCTTAGGAGCTGCTCTTACAGTGGATACATTTAAAGCTCCTTGTTCTCTGGCTCAGATAGGAATTATTTTTATATAATTAATCCAGTTATCAGCTCAACACAATAATTAATCAATTGCAAAGCATCACATAAAACCAGCGCTGGTTAAAAGGCTGATGGCCTGTTTAAGAGACTTCTCATCTGCTACAGAAATTGAACACTACTGTGCTATGTTAGATTATATAAGACAATCAACACCAGACTTTAAACTTTATGAAAGTCTTCATTAAAGGGCTGAACTGAACAAGAAAAATGACACGAGAAACCCCACTTAATCAGTGTCAGGACCTTTACTTAATATACTTTATAATATTCCCATTTGACACTAATGCTGCAGAATGGAACTCCTGAGAGGGTAACACGTACAGTCAGAAATCCTCAGTGTTGTACTAGCTAAGGCAACCTACTCAAAAGGCCAGCATTTCACCAGGACAGTCCCCTGGGAATTTGGGCATCATTGGATGATCTCCAGAGTGGTCCATCAGCATCCCGTGGACAGATGTGAACCACTGTTATTGTCTGCCCAGGTAGGAAGAATCCTGTCAACCATATGGTTGCTCATTTCCATTTTAGATCTCTCTGGCTACAGTTAAAATCAAATTCTTCTTGCCTTAGTCAGTTTGTGCTGCTATGACAAAATACCCCAGGCTGGATCATTTACAATGAAGAGAAGTTTGGGAGGCCGGCAAGTCTAAGACTGAGGGGTGAATCTGGTAAGGGTTTCTGGCTTGCATCCCCCCATGGCAGAAAGCAGAAGGTGGAAAGAGGGACGAAGGGAGAGAGAGCACACCAGGGAGAGTCAGACTTGTTCTGTGAGAGCCCTATCTCATTCGTGAGGGTGGAGTCCCCTTAAAGTCCTTGTTATTATGGCTTCAATGGCAATTGACTTCCAACGTGACTTTTGCAAGGGACAAACATTCAAGTTATGACCCTTCTCCTTTAATAAAAACTCCAATCATTTCTACTATATTATCCCAAACTCTCATGGCTTGGATGAATATGTTGGCTACTAAGAAGGCTGACCGCACGGGGATGGTTAGACCCATCAGCTCCTCAGCACGGGAGCTGGTTATTGGGTTCTCCAGGCAGGTCTTCCTCGAATCACCCACATTAACGAGGCCAAGGTGATCCATATGATTTTAAAAAATCATTAATCACTACACATTTAAAACATGCAATTATTATGAAATACGCACAATAATAAAACCAGCACTTAACTCCTCAACTCCCAGCTTCAGCTATAGGCTACAGGGGTGTGAGGGGGTCAGTCTGCACTGAATCAACGCATAGCAGGGCCATTAACAAATGTAATGCTGTCCTCCCTATAAAAACGACTGCCACTTCTCTCCCCATGATTGGTGAGACATGAGTGCTCCTATTTTTCCAGCATTAGAGATGAATTTCTCTGCAGCCAGGGACATTCTCTCTTTGGTCTCCATGACAAGTGGACAAGCAGCACTGGCCATGGCAGAGAACACAAATGGAAAACAGAAAGGCAGTTAGACCTGTTGTGTTTCTTAATGAGGCCAGGAGGGTTGGAGCCAGCAGCCAGCAGGAGCAGAGGTGGAGGATGAGGGAAGGACCTGCCCATACAGACCTGAGTCTTCACCAAGCAGGATCCGGGTGTAAGGAAAGTCAGGAGCTCAGTCTCCACTGGCTGCTGACAACACGCTGTGGTCTGGAGCCCAGTGAGCGGGTGAAGGCCAGGAAGGAAGGCAGTGTATAATGATGTGCCGGACTAGGTGGAGATGGAGAGGGCTGGCGGGCTCGGGGTGACCGGTGATGGAAGCAAGCCCTAACACGGGGGTTCACACGGAAGGCTGGCCTGCAGCTGGGCACAACAGCCATGAGTGCACTCCACAAGTAGGACATGCTAGGACAAGAGGCACCCAGAGAACAGAGCTCAGAGCCATCTCTGCACGTGCCAGAGGGCCTAAGTGAGCAGATACTGAGATGCATGCGCACACATGGCCAGAAACAAGTGGGAAGTGGATGTTCACATTCCCTGGGGCTACGGCTCTGTCATGTGTGTTCAACAGGAAGTCATTTCATAGGCACTGAAGTCACAGGGAGGCGAGACTCCCAGGAAGAGAGGTGGGTTTCTCATTGCTGGAACCTACGCGGGCAGCCCCGGAGGGAGATGGTCTCTGCCCTCCTGAGGTCACCAGGCTGCTGAGACAGTGCAGTCAGGTTTCCCAGGTGCTTGTCACTCTAGGGACGCCACCGTCAGCAGCCAAATGCCCCCTTACTAGGGTTTCCAAAACCAAAGCGACAGTGAGCCTTTTATTTTATTCATTTTTACTTTCTGACTGAGGTGTGGCATTAAAAAAGTACATTAATCGGTTTTTTTTTTCACTTGCAAAATAGGCGTAACACAAAATGCAACATCTTCAGTTGTTTTTGAGTACACAGTTCAGCTGTGAGCAGCCACAGCCACCGTCCAGCCATGGACCTGCTCCCCATCTTGCAAGATTGAAACCCTGCACCGTCAAACAGTACGTCCCCCCCGCCGGCCCCAGGCCCCGGACACCACCATGCCATGGAGCGCACAGATCCACAGCCACACCCACCCACCACCCCACGTGACCACCACCCAGATCAGGAATCTGAGCACCCAGGCCCCCAGAAGTCTCCCTCCTGCTTCTCGGAAATGTTTGTTTCCCCCTCTCGTCCTCCTAGTTCCTTCTCCATCATAATGCAAGGGCCTTTATGAGGTGCTTATTCAATATGACATTTTATTTTTCTTTATACAGAGGGAGAGAAACAGACACGACACCACCACTAAATTCTCCGAGAATTTACAATCTGAACTTGACAAAGAGAGGACTCTGAGTTGCCGACCGTCTCCTGCTGTACTCGGGCTCGTGCTGTGTGGTGAAATGTGCGTGTGTAGAGTGAAAGACGCTTCTGCCCGGGCAGAACTTCCATGCACAGGGGAGCATATTGGTGTAGCTGGGTCTGTCCAGCATCGATGTCCCCATACATCAATTGTCCCCATCGACATCCCACACCGACAATGGACCCTTGTCCATTAGCTAGACTTGGCCAATAAAAAATGCAGCCAAGTTTGGGGGTAGAGTTGGAAGAAGCCATGAGCCCGATGGTGACCCTCCACCCATCTCCACCAGTTGTGCAATCTCAAGTGTGTCTGAGAATTTGCTGTACATTGGCGATAAAACAGGACTGATGATCCTCATACCATGGAACTGTTGTGAGACTTCACAACCTAAAATGAACCCCCACGCTTCTCACGTGTCACACAGTAAGTGCTCAATAAACTGCAGGTATTAGTAGTAATGCCAGTGTAACAGTAACCATCAATTTAGCTTTTCATATTGAAGTGAACTAAAATGACTCCCCTCTAGCCTGTGAGCATCTTAAAGACAAGAACCCCGTGCTGTTTCTGTAGTTCCTGCATCTGGCCTGTCATGGATCCTCGGAAAACATTTGCTGGCCACATTACATGACATAATGCTTGTTTCTACAGTTTTGTTCTATCTCCCATCCTCTCCTCTTCTCTGTTTCTCAACAGATATATACTTGCTATAAACTAAGCAAACAATTTTATGATTTAGACTTCTGATGGACCTCTGTTCCCTCCATATTCTGGCCTAGGAAATGAGCCAAAGTTCTCTGGGTCTTGGAGACCTGGGTTCCCTGGCAAATGCTCATGTTCTCAATAGGGCAGAGGACAGCAAAGCAGCCCAGGTGGCAGCAGCATACACTGTACAGCCCCTGTAGGGCCAGTGTTGTCCTAAATAGCAAAAGTGCCTACCAAGGACTCAGGCTGGTATGCATGGACCTGAGTCCCCCCAAAAGGTCTGCATGCATTAGCATTAATGCCAGCATAAAAATAATCATTATTTTTACTTTTCATACTGAAGTGCACTAAAATGAGGCTCTCTAGCCTGTGAGCATCTTGAAGAGAAGAACGGTGGTCCCCGTGCCTCAGAATGCGACCTCATTAGGAGACAGGGTCTTTACAGCAGTAATCACGTTAAAATGAGGTCATTAGGACGGGGCCAAATGACTTGCGTCCTTTAAAATGGAAACATTTTAACTGAGAGACAGACCTGCAGGGAGGGAAGGTGATGTGAACACACAGCACACCACAATGGCCGCCTGCCTGGCATGAGGCACCCAGAAGCCAGGGAGAGCTGAAGACTGGGGCCGACACTAGACGCTGGGAGAGGCCACGGATGCTCCCAGGGGCCTTCAGGGAGCCTGGCCTGGCTGACGCCTTGTGTGAGATTTCCGGTTTCCACAAGGTGAGATCATAAGTTGATGTTGTGGCTGCATCTCTGTAGTATGCTGATTTTAAGTCCTTTGGGTATAAATCGAGGAGTGGGATAACTGTGTCACATGGTGGGTCCATTCCAAGTTTTCTGAGCATTCTCCACACTGCTTTCCAGAGCGGCCGCACCCATGTGCAACTCCATCCGTAGCTACTGCAGGTCCCCCAGCTTTGACACTTTGCTGCTAACACACCTGCCCTCTCTGGGGTTGGGAATTTCCTCAATGGGAATGCCCACCAGGTTGGTGTCACAGGAGGCCTGGGGGAGGCCTTCTCCCGTGGTGGAACCTCAGTCAGCTTGGCTGACACCACACAATCCTCTGGTGAGTGAACATCCGGGGCTTCCACCACCCAGTGCTCCGCACCCTTCCGCATCCGCTGGGTCCCAGAGTAACTCAGGGAGCTCAGTGGCAGGGCCCTGCCTCTTCCTCACCACTTGACTTGATGAGCTGAGCAAACACATTGATTGACTCCTCAGTAAACGCTCAATCTCAAGTTCCTTAAAAAGGATGCAAAGTGGCTAATGGATGAGGAGAAATTGGCGGTAGCTGGAAGCACATTTCAGAAGTACATTTTGTTTATATTAAAACCTCATTTAAGTATCAGTGCAAGGAAAAGCTGCTAACGGGGCAAGTTTAACATGACTAATACTCTGACGACCTCAGAACATTCCATTTCCCTCAACCCAAGAGATACAATTTCAAAAACACTTTAAAATCACTAATATAGTAAGATGCAACTAATATGGCACAAATTATAACAAGAAGACACAAGCGCGATACTGAATATTTGCTGAGGAACTTAGTTGCAAATCTGATGTCTAATACGATGACAGGTTGCAAAACCAGCATTCCACTGCACCAGCTCCCCATTAAGTCCCGTTTATGATGCCTCAAATGGCACAGCTTTTCACAGATTAGTTCATCTCGAAGACTTTGTACTTGCAATGCTAATAAATGGACGGGCTTTGCCACCCACGCAAGCCTGCGATTCCGAATTTCGTAGGCAAATTCATCACATAAAACTCATCGTGGTTTGCAGAACAGCATTTACTTGGGTCAGTTCAACATAGAGAGCACTGATATATATTTTTGAGCAATTGGATTGACAGCCCCTTGCCCAACAATGCCACCCACCTCATGGACTGCCTGAACCAGGATGAGCCTCATAGAGTGTTGTAGGTGCTGCTTGCTCAGTGGAGACTTCCCCCAGAGCCAAGGCTCCACGGGACTTGAAGAGATTTTAGGGAAGAAAATCATAGGTGTATCAGGAGAGGTCTGTGCAAAGGAAACCTCTCAATCTTGGGTGTTAAATGGTCTTGCTCCAAGAAATCCGGCAGAGATCTCTGTGGCCTCTGCTCCCACTCACTCCATAGACTGCTCTCTTCCAAGCTGTTCTAGAAGTGCAGTGCTAGAAAATGGTTAGAAAGTAAGTGTTTAACTAAGATAACAACCAGCAGCCTGTCCTCTGGTCTCAAGAGAGGTGACTCTATTTAAACCGTACAAGAAACTGTCATTATCCCGGGCTCACAGGAGGCATATGAGTAGTCACATCAACCATGACACTGGGATGGGAATTTAAAGTGGCGATTCCATAGCACAGACCAAGTATTGTAAGTGAGCATCTTGGTTGAGAATGGGAAGGTGGCATTTATGATTCTTGAAAGTCTCTGCCTGGGTAATTTTTGTTTTTATGACTGTGTGTTATCAGGAGAAAAAAAATTATTTGCAAAAAAAGAAAAAAAAAATCAGTATTTCTAAGCAAACATTTGAAGAAATCCAAATATTTGTGGAGGTCCCACAGGAGATCCCTTGGAATGAAGTGAGAAGGTATGTGGCATAATTTTTGCATATTAAACATTTGAACATATTTTACATTTCTGCTGCTACATGCGGGATGTTCTAATTTTTCTGGGACCCTGTGACTAAGTCATTTATTTTTCCATTTTTAACAAAGACTTGGGTAAAAGATGCTATTTCCTTTCCACTTAAGTCCACCACACAGAAAAAAAGCACAGTGTGAAGACAGACAGTAGCCGAGCCCTGGTGTCAGCGCTGGGGAAGCCACAGCGAAGGCTGAGGCCGTGGCGCCACCTAGGTAGAGTGGCGGCTATTCGGTCACAGAGATGGACTCCAGGTTGTTGGAATGTGAGCCCAGAATTGTGTGGTTTTATATATTCATTTTTTTTTGGGGGGGGGTTGCTGGGGATCGAACCCAGGGCCTTGTGCTTACAAGGCAAGCACTCTACCGACTGAGCTATCTCCCCAGCCCAGTTATCTCCCCAGCCCTTATATTCATTTTTAAAAATTCTCTTTTAAGGAGAATTCAGAGATATGGATATTTGTGGGAAAGCTCCAGATTTTTAAATAATGGCAAATGTTTTAGTTTTTTTTTTTTTTTTTTCAGTGTGTGCTGAGAACATTGTCCCAGGGCAACCCACAGCTGAGTTGTGTACTTCTTGACCCTCACATAGAGCTCCCTGTGTTGACCAGTCAGTGCTTTATAAACCATCACTAACTAAAACTAACAACTTCTTGCACTCCAACACTGTGGCCATCAAGCCAGCAATGGACCAGGATTACCACTGTGCCCACCACATAACCAGGGTCCACTGCTGCCTGTGTGTGCAAGGTCCCTGCAGACTGTGCCTGCTCAACAGAACAAGTCTGCCCTGTCTGCACTGAGGCTGGCTCTGCTGCTTCTGCCCCACTGGTGGTACGTTTCTAAAAATGTGGCACCATGTGTTGGCCAACTCAGCCTTCCACGTGCACCCGCTACACATTGGTGAGTCTTGTTGCTTCTCTCTAATGTCCCTCTGATGCTACCATCAGTGAGAATTCCTTTTGCCTCTTCCTGCTCTCTCCATTTCCTATTTTGAAGCCTTCTCTCTGGGTCACAGCTTTTTGGGACTCAGTCGCCCCTGCTCATTCCAGAGAGCAGATGGTACACAGTGCACATGTAAAGATCTCTTTTTTTCTAAAAGCAAATTAATGCTCTATGTTCTTGGTTTTGAGCAGTTTCTTTATAATCTTCCTTGTATGCTTTTTTCCTTTATATTTGTACTATTTTTTCCTCCTATTTTCTGATTGGTAGGTTGGTGTCTCTGCCAAATTTGGAAAATTTTAGCTTTTATATCTTCAAGTATTTTTCTGTCCTATTTTTCCTCTCTCCTATCCTTTTGGAAATCTAATTTTATGCATTTCAATATTTGATACTTCTCATCGATTTCTGAGGACTTTTTAAAAAAATTCTTTGTCAATATCTTCCTTCTCTCTATTCCTCAACTCTATCATTCTACTCTGTCTTCAGGTTTACTAATTTCTTTATTCTGCATTTTACAATCTTATGTTTACATGTCAGATCTTATACATCTCAATTCTAGAATCTCAGTTTGGTTCTTGATTATAGTTTTAAATTGGTTTCTGAAATTCCCCATCGGGAAACTCATTATGTTCATCTTTTCCTGTAAGTCCTTCAATATTTATAATTGTTATTTTCAAGCCCTTAAATTCTTGAATTTCATCATTGGAATCAACTTGTATTTCTTTTTTCCTATTTCTTTTCCTAAATATTTTCACAAAGCACCAGGAAATAAATATTTGAGGTTTTGTGGAACCTGTAGTACCTATTAAAACCATTCAAATATGTTGTTGAAGTAAAAACTAGACATTATCAATATGGAAATGAATGGGAAAGGCTGTATTCCAATGAAACTGGAATATATACAGGGAGAGGTGACTGTCCCACAGGCTGTAGTTGGTCCACCCTTTGCTCTATATCATCAGGCAAATGTTTTTCTCTTTTACACATGTCTATTGTTTACTTGCATTGTCATATTGAGCACTGCAACTGCAGAGTGTTCAATATGTTGGACACATTGGAAGAATTCTGAATAGTGTTATAAAGATTTAAATGGTGATTGATTTTTGTTCTGGAAGTACTTAAATAACTCACACAAGTACTTGATTCTGTCAGGCCATGTTTTTGGGGAAGGTCTAGTTTGGTTTACACATAGTCTGCAGATTTAATCCTTACTATCTTACTAAAGGAAAGGGTTTGACCAACATTTTCTGAAAAAAGCCAGATATAAAAGAATTAGGTTTTGTGAGTAACATGTGATCTCAGTTACATATCATTTTTTTCACCCTTTGAAAACAATTTTTAAATATTCTTGTTGAGATAGGAAATGACAAACACAGGCTGAAAGTGAACTGATAGAAATCAATGTTCCATGCAAATGGATCCTAAAAACAAGCAGGAATAGCTACTCTCATATCTGACAAAGCAAATTTTAAGCCAAAGTTAATCAGAAGAGAAAAAGAAGGTCACTTCATACTGGTAAGGGGAATAACCCAACAAAAAGATATAATGATGGTAAATATTTATGCCCCAAACATGGGGGTACCTAATTACATAAAACAGATACTACTTGAATTAAAAATTAGATCAACCCAGTACAATAATACTGGATGATTTCAACACACTTCTCTCACTAGTAGATAGGTCAAAAAGACACTAAAATTCACTAAATACTCTTCAGATAAAAAATATTATCAATAAAATGGACTTAACAAACATCTGTAGAATATTTCTAGACGTGTCTAAAGTGTATAGACAACAGTTAAACACACTTTCTACCCAGTTGCTCACGGAACCCTCTCCAAAATAGACTATATTATAAGCCATGAAGCAACCCCTTGAAAATATAAAAAAAAATAGATCTAAGTCCTTGAAATTTTTCTCATCATACTGGAATGAAATAAAAAAGCAACACCAAAACTAAAAAAAACTACAGAAACTGTATGAAGCATGGAGAATGAACAATACGCTTATGAATGATGAATGTATGACAAAAGAAATCAGGGGAGAAATTTAAAAATTCTTAGAATTAAATGAGAATAGTGATACAACTTGACAGAATCTCTGACAGTTTGAAGGCATTTTTAGGAGGAAAGTTTATAGTGCTGGATGCCTACATAAGAAAATCAGAAAGATCCCAAATAAAAACCTAATGATGAATCTCCAAACAAAACAACTCCAAAACCAGTAAAAGGAAGGAAATAATTAATATCAGAGCCAAAATCAATGAAATACAGAATAAAAAAATATATACAAATGATCAATGAAACAGAGTTGGCCCTTTCAAAAGATGAACAAGATCGAGAAACTTTTAGCAAAATAACCAAAAGAAAAAAACACATAAATTAATAAAATTAGAGATGAAAAAGGAGAAATTAACATAGACTTTACATAAAACCAGAGATTCACTAGGGACTACTCTGAAAATTTATACTTCAATAAATTATAAAACCTAAAAGAAATGGATATATTTCTAGACACACATTACCTGCCAAAATTGAACCAAGAGAACACAGATAACATAAACAGACCAACAACTAGTAATGAGATAGGAACAGAAATAAAAACCTTTCCAACAAAGAAAAGCCAAGAACCAGATGGATTTTTAGTTGAATTCTACCAGACATTTTAAAGATGAACCAATGCCAATGCTCCTCAAATTATTCCCTGAAATAGAAAGGAATGGAACACTTCCAAATTCATTCTGTGAAGCTAGTATCTCACTCATACCAAAATCAGATAAGAATGCATTGAGAAAACTACAGACCAATATCCCTGATGTGCCTAGGTGAATGCAGAAATCTTAATAAAATATTAGCAAATTATATTTGACAACATATTAAGAAGATTGTACATTATGAACCAAGTTGGTTTAATTCTAGGATTGTAAAAATTGTTTAACAGGCATGAGTCAACACATGTAATTTACTGCCTTAAAAAGAATTAAGGACAAAATCTACTTAGTCATCTCAATAGATGCAGCAAAGACTTTTAACTAAATTTACAATCATTCATGACAAAAAAAAAAAAAAAAAACCACTGAAGAAACTAGGGGTAAAGGGAACCTACCATAACATCATAAAGGCTATCTATGATAAACTGAAAGCCAACATCATACCAAAGGAGGAAAAACTGAAATCATATCCTTTAAAATTCAGAATAAGAAAAGGATGACTGTTCTCATCACTCCTATTTAATATAGTACTTGAAATTCTAGCCAGAGCGAATAGGCAAGAGAAGGAATTACAAGCGTTATAAGTACTAAAGGAAGAAGTTAAATTATCTCTGCTGGTGACATGATCCTGGAACTAGAAGATCCAAAAAACTCCACCAGATGATGTCTAGAGCTCATAAACAAATTCAACTAAGTAGCAGTTTACAAGTAGCAGTTTATCAGCATATAAAAATCAACAATGAATCTGTTGAGAAAGAAACCAGGAAAACAAGTCTATTCAATATAACCTCAAAAAAATTAGGAATAAATCTAGCCAAAGAGATGAAAGACCTCTACAATGTAAACTATAAAACATTGAAGAAAGAAACTGAGGACCTTAGAAGATGGAAATACTCCCATGTTCATGAATAGGCAGACTTAATAATGTTAAAATGACTACACTACCAAAAGCAATACACGGGCTCAATGCAATCCTCATCAAAATACCAATGACATTATTCACAGAACTAAAAAACACAGTCCTAAAATTCATTTGGAAGAATAAAAGACCCAGAATACTCAAAGCAATTCTAAGTCATAAAAGCAATGCTGGGGGTATCACAGTACCTGACTTCAAATTACACTACAGAACTATAGTAACAAAAACTGCATGGTACCAGCATAGAAACAGACACATAGATCAATGGTACAGAATAGAAGACACAGAGACAAACCTACACAGATACAGTCATCTGATTTTGGACAAAGGTGTCAAATATATATACTGGGAAAAAGAGAGCCTTTTTAAAAAATGGTGCTGGGAAAAAGAGCTATCCATGTGTAGAAGAATGAAACTAAACCCTCACCTCCCATCCTGCACAAAAGTCAACTCAAAATGGATCGAAGTCCTCAGAATTAGACCAGAAAATATGCAACTCCTAGAAGAAAACATAGGGTCAACACTCCAGGATATAGCCAGAGGCAGCAACGTTCTCAACTGGACTCCTAAAACTCAGGAAAGAATGCCAAGGGTTAATAAATGGGATCACATCAAATTAAAAATGTTCTGCATAGCAAAGGAAACAATTCCAAATGTGAAGAGAGAACCTACAGAATGGGAGAAAATCTCTGTTCACTATTCTTCTGACAGAGTATTAACATCTAAACTACATAAAGAACTCAAAAAATTTAACACTCCAAGACTCAAATAACCCAAGTACTAAATGGGAAATGAATTAAACAGGTACTTCTCAAAGAAGGAATACAAATGGCCAATGAATGTAAGAAAAAGTCTTCAACATCATTTGCAATTAAGAAAATGTAAATTAAAACTACACTAAGATTTCATCTCACTCCAGTCAGAAAGGTATCCATCAAGAATAGGTATGAGGGCTGGGGAGATAGCTCAGTCGGTAGAGTGCTTGCCTTGCAAGCACAAGGCCCTGGGTTCGATCCCCAGCACCGCAAAAAAAAAAAAAAAAAAAAAAAAGAAAAAAAGAATAGGTATGATCTATCAAAATGTATAAATGAATTCTACTGTCAACTACAACTAATTAGAACAAATAAAATAATTTAAAAAAAAGAATATGGATAGTACACTGATACCAACTTTATTACCTCATGTACATGTGTGACAGTATGACCCATGTGATCCTACATGTACAATCAGAAAAATGAGATTATACTCCATTTATGTATGATCTATCAAAATGTCTAAATGCATTCTATTGTCATGTACAACTAATGAGAACAAATAAAAAATCATATATAAAAAATACTGGAAAGGAAGTGGAGAAAAAGAATACTTTTATACCATTGGTTCCATTAGTACAACTACTATGGAAATCAGTAGAAAGTTTCCTTAAAATATTAGACATGGAATCACCATAAAACCCACCTATACCATACCTCCCTGGTCTCGATCCTAGAGAATTAAAGTCATCCTACCACAGTGATACATGCATACCCATGTTTATAGCAGCATCATTCACAATAGCTGGGTTATGGAGCCAGGCTATGTGTCTGTCAATGCATGAATGGATAAAGAAAATGTGGTATGTATACACAATGGAGTTTTATTCAACCATAAAGAAGGATGAAATTATGATATTTGCAGGAAAAATGGATGTAATCTGAGAACATTATGATAAGCAAAATAAGCCAAACTTAGAAAGTCAAGGGTTCTATGCTTTCTCTCCTATGTGGAAGCTAGAGAGGAAACAGGAAAAGAAAGGTGTAGGGCAGGGCAGGGGGGTCTCATGAAAATAGAAGGGAGCTTAGTAGAGTTGAGGAAAAGGATGAGGGGCAGGGAGGAGAAGAAATCCAGAAACACTGGGGAGTGACACTGGTCAAATTATATTCTACATTGTGTGCATCTGCACATAAGCAACCAAGAAATCTCACCACTATGTATGATTATAATACACCTGCAAAATAGGGGAAAAAACAAAGCAATGTATTTTTGCCCGTGAGTTGTTCAAAGCCAGGCCACAGGCCAGACCTGGCTGGTGGGGTGTGGTTTGCTGACTCTTGCTCCAAGATATGCTTTAGACTCCTGAAGTCTCATCCTTTTGGAATCTCAAATGAATGCTCACAGCCTTCAGTATCTCTGCTTGGGCCTCAGCACATCCTCTCTGCTGGGACTCAGAGCCTGGTCCTGCATGGACATGGCCCTTGGCCGAGGAATAAGGGCCTGGAGGTTCCCACACAGCCCTCTCTTCCCTATACCTGTTCCCCACATTCCAGCCATGTCATGACCCCAGCCCTGGTCCCTATGCTCAGTGCATCCTCTGCTCTCTCCTTGGGCCCACCTTCCCCCACTATGGTCAACATATCTCCCCAGCCACAGGATGAGTTTATGTGACCTTCATCTCACGTCTCTATTCTCTGAAGGATCTCAACTCTGCGCCACAAGGAACCCAAGGTCTAAAAACTTCTGTCTCGTATATTTTGTCCAGCTTCAAATGTGTTTATGGTGGAAGTCATTCTAACATGGTCCAAAGCAGACCTTCTTGAATGTTCTGATACCTAGTCTTAGGGAAGCTCTCTGGGATAAAGTTCATCCTGCACCAAATCACCCAATGGCTGCCTGCTACTCTCATTCACCGTGTTAACAATAAAAAGTCCTACTCCTCAGTACTTGAAAACAATTTCGTTCCTACAATGCTGTAGGCACTAGAGAGCAGTCATAAAGGAGAAGCCAGCATCCCATCCCTAAGGGGATTAGGTTCAGTGGGAGTGCAGTAGCAGCACAGAGACCGTGAACAAGCAAACACGTAAATAAGCCAGATAATTACGGATTGTGGGTAAACGCAATGAAGGTGATCAGCGAGCTGACACATGAAGAGTAAGAGCAGCATTAATTAAGCTTTGGAAAGGTCATTCTGGCCCTAAGGAGCCAATGGAAGTCTAGTGATCATAATTTATTCTCCAAGCCAAGGCTTCATTGGGAGGGATGGAGATGCTATCAATAATTACACCAGTCGTAAATGGAGCTGGGACATATGCTTACCCTCCAGGAAGACAAAACTAGGAATGAGGTAAGATAGTTTGTAAAGTCCTGGAGGGGACGGGGTGAGAAGTCATGTTGACCTCATGCTGGGGAGAGAGGACTTGGAGAGGACTTCATGACTCAGGTGATATGAGGGATCCCAGCTGAAAGGTGGGGTGGACAGGCAGGGAGGAGCTGGGAGTCAAGGGTGAGTTCTGGCCTCAGCAATGAACTGGGAGCTGTTCCATCACCAGGAAGCAAGAGCAGACTGTGTGTGTGTGCCGGGGCCAGGTGAGGGCTGCAGGTTTGCGTATGTTGAGTTTCAGTAACATTTAAGTTGAAAAAAAAAAAGCAGCATTTAGGTTACAAAGACTGAGAACTCAGGTAATGTTCGAAGCTGCGGACCACATCTCCTTTAAAAGATCTGCATCTGGGAGGAGCAGTTGAGCTCTTATAATACCTTGCTACGTGTCTAACAAATGGCTTTTTTATTTTTTCTGTCTTCATTAGCTTTACTTATATCTGTATTTCATGCCCTCTAGCAAAGTATACAGCCATTGCCAGCAAGATGTTTGTACATTTTTAGCAACGTGTGTAGTAGATGCTCAATGCGATATTTTACAGCAACATCATTATTCTCGCATGGCCAAAGAACCAGCACTTCTCGGGAGTGAAGCCTTGGAGTAGCCTCAGAGGTCAGCCTGTAAAGAAGCTGTAATACCTGTCTCCACCAGGTGGGGGCCCTTGTTTTTCACACTGCAGGGGAAGATGTGTTCACCCAGGGATACTCTGTTGACCAGGAGTTAACTTCTCTCAGCAGTAAATGTAGCCAGAATCAGTTGTCACTAGGCTACTCTGGGCAAAACTATGCACTAAAAATTTTCCAAGCTGAGTTCTACTCACTGGCTCATGGTCGCCCCCTCCCAACCACTTTCTTGCCAGCTCTGGTTTTGTGGACCATCATCAATATGCCGTCTGTATCGTTAGTTCCAGTCTCTGGATCAGCACCACCTGAGTGGCTGAGGGTGCTGGGGGAAGGATGGCTAACTCTCAGGCATTTAGTGCAAGGCAGGTTTGGGGAAATGTACCAGACAGGTTGCTCTCGGCTATTTAGAAAATGATGTTTCCTAGGGCTATCCTCCCAAAGCACTTTATGCAATGGGAGATGGCTCTACATTCGAATATTTGGGAGCAAATGAGTGCAGGCAGGTGAATCAGAACCACTTAAATACTGACAAGAGTCCAGTGTTTAATCCAGACATCTGTAAAAACATGCCCGCAGTGTAAAGTTGTCAACACACAGATGCGATTGAGATTCAGGACACATCGCCACTGAAAACCACACTCAGGAAAATGGTCCAGGACTCCACATCTCTAAGTTGTTGGGCACTCAGCAGAAGACTCTGGAGTGTGCACATGGACCTGGGCATCTCAGGCAGACGAGCTTTCAGAAATCACATCTTCAGGGCTTCTAGCCAGAGAGCTTCCACGTTCTTAAAAGCAAGCAGCAAATGAGAAATCACACCGGGGAAGAGGAGACGGTGGGTGTACAGAGTGGTGGACGAACGCAGGCTGCTCGTGAGTGGGATGTTACCCATCACAACCCAGCGCCCTGGTTAACCCCTCAACCCCAGGGAAGACCCTGACTGCCAGCAAACAAAACTTGAGTGAGTGATCAAGCACAGCGAGATCGACCACTCGGCCGACCCAGCATTCCCACAAGAGCAGCCGTGGGGCATTCTCCAAGAGAGGGAGGGGGGCGGGCAGAAGAACAACCCCGTGCAGCCAGCATGCTGGGGAAATCCAGGAGCCAGCACGCCGGCTCCCCGCAGTCATGAGGGGACGGTGCAACCTCGTGGCCACTGTTTGGCCTTCTCGTTTGAATTCTCCCTGCAGCAGAGCTGGAGAAAAACTCAAGGGCAAACTGTATGTTAGGGAAATGATCTGAGAAAATACCAGGTGGGGATGGAAAAGTGGGACTTGGAGCAGGAGGCGGCCAACTGGGTGCTCTGGCAAGAAGCACAAGGGGAAGGTGACCCATCGCAGAGCCTCGGCCCCGGCGAAGAGGATCACTGGTGTCCTCAACCAGGAGCCTGAGGATGTCCATGGGACCCCAGGCATGGCTGCGGGCATCCAGCAGCCCCGGAACCCGCCGCTCACCCACTCACACGAGTGTTTCACTCAACACGTGGGCGCCATCTATAAACGCTTCTTGTCATAAGTTTCACATGATCACTGCCTCGCTTTATACGCCTCCTGAGTAGAAATCACGGAACAAGGAGATAATAAAGCAGTGGCAAAGCCAGTGCGGCGAACATAGGCGCTGCAACGTACTTCATCTGCCGCTGCTGGACGCGAGAGGGAAGAACTGCTACCAGGAACCGCGGAGGAAGAAGTTCACGGCAGTCAGGGCCAAGTCCCCGGCCACCAGGCACCCCGTGCAGCCCTGAGGTGCTCTGGATGCTCTGGCGTCTGACTCTGGAAGTCTTGTTTGAGATGGAGGAGCCTCATTTCAGAACCCCAGCAGAATGCTGGCGGTGTGTGAGCGCACCCACAGTCCCCTACCTAGAGAGGGACAGCCCGTGACCAGGAGGGCAGGACTAGGGACCCCATGATCATTGCCCACTGGTGTTACACCTAGGTATGTCACATTACTTGGCAAATGGAATTCTACTGATAGATCTAGGACTGTGGACTTTTATAAAGGGAGATCATCCGAGATTACCCGGGTGTGCCCAGCGACGTCACATGAACCCGTAGAAGCAGAAGAGGAATCAACCAGAGAGATGCCACAGAGGAGAGAGAGGCAGGTAAGAGCCAACTCAGAGTGGAGGGTCAGCACAGCCTCTAGAAGCCCAGAATGGCCCTCAGCTCACATCCAGAGAGGAAACGGAGACCTCAGTTCTCCACCTGCAGAGAAATGGATTCTCCACTTAGAGGTGCCTGAGGTGCCGGTCTCGCCGACACTTTGATTTTAGCCTGGTGAGATACATGGACTCCTGACCCAAAGACCTGCATGGGAATAAACTTGGATTCTAAAAACTATGACCATCATGACAATTTGTGAGGGCAGCAACTGAAGACCAGCACCAGAAGATTTCCACAAAGGTTACTCTGAATGCACATTATGGCCGTCTAGAAGGACGCCAGCTTAAGCAGCGAAGATGGCCTTCTGGGTTTGACAGATGGGGTACCATGGGCAGTTGGCAGGTGCCACAGACATGGAAGATGGAAGGTTGATCCATGCGCTCCCCTGTGGCCATGCCTGTCCTGGACTCTCTCTGGCCTCAGCTTCACTTGCTGCTATTAACCTGTGGTGTATGCTAGGTCTGCTATTGGTTATTGGAATCAGGAAGACTCACTTCCATGTGTCTTTGGAATGGCAAATTCTGTGGTTTCCACCATGAACCAGTACCTGACTGGTTGGGTTTTAGAAAATAGGTGAGCTGGGTTCACAATGGTTGGGAATAAAAGGTTAATGTTGCATGTCACTTCCATATGCAATCTAAAGAAGCCAAACTCATATCCTGTAATTCGCCAGTTCAGAAGACAGGATTGAAATCAGTTTTTCCTGTTTTTGAGCCAAATCTTTGTATTTTATTTGCATTTCTACAAAGAAAACTAGCATACGGAGAAAAACCATTTCTACCGCCTATTCATTCAATATTGGCAGCCTTAACTGTAGTGGGACCCTCAATAGGAACACGCAGATTCCTAAGATTGTAGCTACTGTTCTAGAAACATGTCTATACTTAAGAAAAAAAAAAAAAATCCTACTTGTTAGTCTGGATCAAAGAAGTAGCTGTCAAAGAAATTAACCAGGAGCACCTGAAACTTTTCACATAAAATACCTGGCTTATTTGGTAGTTACTTAAATATTCAATTAACCAGGTGAGACATTTTCCAGCTGTCCTTAACAGGAATCTGCAAAGATGTGACCTCGATTCTAGGGCTAAACTCACACTCCCAAGACATAAAGCACATATTCTCCTGGCATCTGCATCTCACTGTGGAGCTGAGCATTTTAGTCCCTCATCCCAAAGTGGGTTTGTTCTTACCCTGAGCTGGGATGGTCAAGGACACAGGAGACAGTGTGCTGGACATGGTGTCAGAACAAGTGGTAAAGCCAGAAAACAGGCCTGGGTTCCATCTCAGGTGTGATTCTTGGAACCAACCCTTAACCTCCCTTCCTCTCTCTGTAACTGCAGGTTAAAGGGACTCTCTTTTTGATTATTATTATTCCATAGAGATTTATTTGTTTTTAATTTCTTATTTTTCAATTTATTTTATTCGTTCTAATCAGTTATACATGACAGAATGCATTTATACATTTTGATAGATCATACCTAGATGGAGTGTAACTTCTCATTTTTCTGATTGTACATATTACAGGATCACATGGGTCATGCAGTCATACATGCACATGAGGTAATCATGTCTGCTTCACTCTACTATCCTTCCTTCCCCCATACCCCTTCCCCTCCCTTCACTCCCCTCTACCTAATCTAAAGTAACTCTATTCTTCCCTATCCCCCCCATTATTGTGAATTAGCTTCCACATATCAGAGAAAACATTCAGCCTTTTGTTTTTTTGGGGTTTGGCGTATTTCACTTAGCATGATATTCTCTAACTCCATCCGTTTACCAGTAAATGCCAGAATTTAATTCTTCTTTAAAACTGAGTAATACTCCATCACATATACATATAGCTAGATCTATCTATCTATCTATCTATCTATCTATCTATCTATATACCACATTTTCTTTATCCATGCATCTGTTGTGATTTTCTTATGCATTAATGTGTAAAGCATTTTACTATGTTAGATGGGTCCAATGAGTCAAGCTTTAAGGTTCCCAGGCATGTGCTACCAAGCGCTCAGAAGTATTTTGGGGGTTCAGGAAGCATGTTTTCCCCTGGAGTGAGCTCAGCCACTGTGACAGGTTAATAATAGTTATCTACTATTCCCTGGCTATGGAGATCGGGACCTTACACAGAAGGACAGGTACTGCAGTGTCACGCTCGCATGGGGAATCTAAAGAAGCAGCAACCAGAGAGGCAGAGAGCAGAATGGAGGTACTGGGGTGGAGCGGAGGGAATGGGGAGACGCTGGACAAGGACACGACATTTCAGTTAGAAAGGAGGGCGAGGTCCAAGAGGTCTATTACATAGCTGAGAACTAGGTATCGCACTCCTAAAGCCTGCTAAGAACGATTCTAAGGGCTCGCACATTTGCTAATTAGCTCCAGGTGACCATTGCACAACACACACACACACATATGTTAAAACACCATGGTGTATACAATAAATATTTTGTTCATCAATTTTAAAGAAAGGCTTATAAAAAGGGCCAGTGCCTAGAGAGATGGAAGATTTGCTGCAGAGGAGGGTCTAGGAAACACATACAGAATCACAAAGAACCCGAGGCACGAGGAGGCGGCGGGCGCACAGAGGTAAAGATGTGGACAGAAGCGGGCTCCTCAGGGGGAGGCGCGTCGAGGCTAGAGGGGCAAATGACGAAGGCAGGGGATCTGGCTGCATCAGTCCCCTCTAAAAGGACACGTGGGCAACTTCTGGTGTAAGACAGCTGAATGAAAGCAAATTCTGAATTAAGTTGCAAAGACTACAACATGAAAGATCAGAATATAAACCTTTGTGCAGCCGCCACTGCGGTCTCATACGTTTACGGTTACAGAGGACTCCCCGTGTAGAAGTGCTCTCCCAGGAGCCGGTAAAACCCAAGGACAGAACCGAGTAAGGAGGGCTTAACAAACACGCCCTTCAGTCCCTCTCTCGGCCCACACCTGCCAATCAAGGCTCCGCTCTTCCCAGGTCATGGCTGAATGCTGGGGTGAGACACAGGGAGCCCAGGACATAACCCCTGCCCTCCAGGAGAGCAGCTTTATCTCAAATAAGATAGTCTCTATACGCAAGGAATAGTATACCCTATTTGGTTTTAAACTGCATATCAATAGGGTAATAAGGTTAAGGATTTGTAATTAAATCAAAGGTACCAATACACATCAGAATCAACTACACAGTTTAAAGGATTTTTGTTTGTTTGTTTGCTAGTTTTTATTCTTGCTTTTAAGAGCAACGTCTCAGACCCTCAAAGAACAACACGTGTGTTTGGCGGAATGCAGTAACAAAGCGTGACAGACCAGGTGGCTTACGCAAAAGAGATGTACTTTCTCACAGCCCTGGAGGCGGGAAGGCTCAGAGCGAGGCTCTGCAGGGCTGGTTTCTTCACAGGCCTCTGTCCTTCTGTATGCTGTCCTCTCCCTGTGCGCTCACATGGTCCTCTCTGAGTGTGTCTATGTCCTGATCTCCTCTTCAAGTTCACCTCGTTCATCTTGGCCTAGGTCCCACCCACACAGTCTCATTTTATCTTAGTCACCTCTTTCAAGACCCTGCTTCCAGAGGGCATGGTGGCACAGTCCTGTAATCCCAGCAACTTGGAAGTCTAAGGCAAGAGGATTATGAGTTCAAACCCGGCCTCAATAGCTCAGTGAGGCCCGGAGCAACTAAGTGAGACTCTATCTCTAAATAAGATATAAAAAGGGCTGGGATGTGGCTCGGTGGGAAAGCACCCCCCAGGTTTAAAAAAAAAAAAAGGAGAAGACCCTGTTTCCAGGTCCAGCCATACAGTGGGTACAGGGAGGGAGGAGGAGTTCAACTTGGGATCATCAGGGCGCAGTTCATCCCATGACAACTTGGTGATCCAGTGTGAGGCTCAGACATCAAACGCTTTGCCAGCCAAGTTTTAAAATTGGGTTCTCAGTTCTCACTCTCTAATCTGCCCAGTCTAAGCAATGGGTTAGAAACGGATTCGCTCTGCAGTCCATTTCCAGATACTTTATCCAATTAGTCCGAGGGGAGCTGGGGAAAGGTACTTTTTATAAGCTTCTAGGTGGCCTTTGAAGGGTCCTCTAAGAAGGATTAACTTCTCAGAGTGCAGGCTGATGACCGCAGATTGCCCATTATCAGCAGGGATCTGTGAGGTCCCTTGTGATTGGCAGAAATGTCTCAGTTCTGCAGAGGACCAAGCTCCAAAGACCCTGGAACAGCCCCACGTTTCTCTCGCTCGTGGAAATGGAATCGGGCAGGGGTCGACAAATAACCCCCCTTGCCCTGTGCACACAGCGTGGGTGATCCCTTTCCCTGACCACCCACACTAGACAGCAGAGGCAAGCCACAGAGGCAGCCGGGAAGTCCTGCAGCCTGCGAGGAAGAGGCAGCTTTAGCAAGCCGTTCACCAAACCCTTCTCCGCCATCCTCCAAGTTTACCTCTCTCCCCAGAGTATCAGTAGGCATGCTTTGATCATGAAAAACAAGGAACCGGTTCTGACTAACTTCAGCAGAAATAGATCACTCAAAGGATATGAGAGCTCAAGGGATGGATGGACGGATAATCAAGCTTAAATATATAAAGAGGGGAATCAAGGTGGATCTGGAGTCCGGCCCTGGGAACTCTCTCTTCAGTCAGTCTAACCAGGATATCAGCAGGGAAATGAATCGAGTCCTGGGTTCCAATCGCGCTGCATCTGCACACTCAACCCCCAGCTCAGGAGGGAGACGCCATTGGCCAGCCTTGGCCAAATCAAGGGTGCTGGGATTCCGCATCTCTTCAAGACTGCACATCAGGCAGGAGTACGAGCCCCGAAGGACAGGGGCGTGCTGGCCACCTCAGGCTGGAAATGCTCGCTGGCTTTTGGGAACAAGAAAACGTGTGCCCACACCCTACGTTCACCTGTGAACATCCAGTTTATCTTAGGCCACAAAGGAAGACAAGAGGCTGGGCTGTCTTGAGGCCATTTTTCTGAGGGCCACAGTGGGGCTTACCTGCACCTCAGGAGGGAAGCTTTCTCTTCTTCCCTCCCCACCCCCTGAAGCCTGCCTGCCTCCTCCTACCCCTGCGCAGAGGAAAGGCAAGTGCCCGCAGGCCCCTCCGCCGTTCCCTTTCCCCGGCCAAGCCACCCCCACTGCTGCAATGGCATTTAGATCTCAAAGGAACCGAGCCGGGAAGACAAGTCCTCCTGGCTGAGGCATCAGTCACAGAAATGAAGAGCAGCTATGACAAATTGAAATGTCAGCATTATTAGTGGTTTTGCTCAAAGCTGTTTGATACTGATTTAATGATAAAACAAGAAATGGAACAGATCCGCCCTGGAAAGGGGTCTGATGACTGGGGATAATGGGCTAAAATTAACGCAAGGGTGGGGAAGACCGAACATGCCATGGGGCTGGAGCCTCCCCCCCAGGAAGTGCTAAACTGCCTAGGGACACTCAAAGAAGGACAGGTTCTTCCACACGCCTGTGCGGTGCAGGGCTCAGCAGCACAGGTGAAGGACAGTGGCTACCTGGACGGCTCTTGGCTTACTCATGTTTCCCAATGAAGTTGGAGAAATTAAAACCTGAGACTGGTTGGCTGATTTCTTGGTCCATTCCTTTGTGCTCTTTAATGAACATTCTAGCAAAATCAGGGAGCCCTGGGATTCAAAGGAAGAGTGCAGAACACGGGCTGGATGAGGACGGCCTTCTTTGAAACATGTTTTGCGCATCTGTGAATATTTGATTTGAGTGGGGCGGCTATTTGTGGAGTTTATCTGGTGGACCTCGTTTCTGAGTTGCTAGAAGTTAGAAAGGCAACAAACCCCATTAGCCTGGAGAACACCACAAAGATGGGGCCATTAGTTAGGTAGGATTTAAGCAAGCAAACAACCAACGTTTCCTTCTTGCATGTGTGTGGGTACACAGACACACACACACGCACACACGGGACTGGTTTAGAGTCAGGGACACTATCCATGGAAGTCTCAGGCCTGTGTCCTGAGGGTCCTCTCTGCAAGTCCCTACCTAGCCTGGATTCTTGCTGTTCCCCTGAGCTACCTGCTGAAGTCTGACTTGAGTCAATCATTTGGATGTAAATAGTGGGGGCGGGGTTCACTTCCAGTGGGTGTATCTTGAAGACATTATTCAGAAAAGCAAATCACTTTTCTCAAGGAAAAGGATTCTTTGGGGATAATTAAATCATGTTTGGCAGAAGACAGTTCCCAAGACTGTAGAAAATGTTCCCCCATCTCTTGGCAAGTCCCGTAATTTACTTTCTGAGGGGACCCAAAGTTAACTGGGATAAACTTGTTCTTCTGATGTAGACTGATGGAGTTCAGTCATTAGGCTTGGGACACAAAAATCAGCTCATGTTACTGGTGTTTCAGGCCCTTGTCTCAGATCCGTATACTTGACAAACTTTCTCACTGGGGTATGGGAAAAGGTAGTGAACTGTGAGACTTCTGAAGGAAGGACTCAATTTTAAAGTGATAGATAAATATCTTCCACCTTTTAACATAAGATGTTTATGAATGTACATTCACTTGTCCATCTTTTAGGCTAAAGCATTTTCTTTGAGTGATTTATCTGCAGATAGAAATTTCTCATTGCCCTTCCCATATAAACCTCGGAACATTTCAGTCAGGGGTCAGTCAACTGTGGCCCATAGCCTGGTTTTTGTTTGTTTGTTTGTTTGTTTTTGTTTTGTTTTTTTGTGTTGGTTTGGGGTCTTTTGTATTTCTGGTCTTGTTTTTGTTTTTGTTTTGATACCAGGGATTGAACCCAAGGGTACTAAACCACTGAACCGCATTCCCGACCCTTTTTATTTATTATTTTTGAGACAGGGTCTCGCCAAGTTACTTGGGGCCTCACTAAGTTGCTTAGAGCCTCTTAGGTTGTTGAGGCTGGCCTTGAACTTGTGATCCTTCTGCCTCAACCTCAAGTCACTGTGCCACCATGACTGGCCCATAGCCTGTTCTTATAAATAATGTTTTTGGGGACCCAGTCTCAATCGTTCCATCTATAGCTACTTTGCAGGATCAACAGGAGTAGATGCAACTGCAATCCCATGGCCTACAAATACTAACATCGTTACAATCTGGCTCTTTTTGGAAAAAAACCTCGCCAAGCTTCCATCTGTTATATCACTCTGGCTGTGCTTAAAGTGGAGTGGTAACACCAAGCCCACCCGAAAGATTCTGATTGCACCCCCTTTCCAGATCCGTGAGGGCTGGATTTCCACTAATATCTTAGTCCCCTCACCCGCAGCTAACTGAACTAACTTTCGAGTCTTGCTTTCACAGACTGTTTCCCAAGCATTTAACTTAGTTTTCACAGAAACAGCTCTTTTTCTTACTGCACTCATTTTTCACCAGTTTACATAATATTCCACTAAATAATGTAATTACAATAACAAGTGCAGCTGGCAGAAGCAGCTCTGGGAACCCAGACAACTGACTCTTGGCAAGCGGACGCCTCAGCGGGTGAGGGGAAAGGTGAGCTGTACAGAACGGTGCATCGCAGGGGGCGGTGGCCCTCGGCCAACCTGCCTCCAGAAGGGACCGGGCAGGCTGTGTTCATCTGGGCAGTGGGATAAGTGGCGGCTAACAAAGTGAACGTCTTGCATTCACGCCCTTTCCTGTATTGATTGGTCTCACAGATGCATTTTGGGTTATGATTATTTGACAAAAGCACACCTTTTCTGCCAGCCTGCAAGGTTCTGGAGAACAAGAACTAAGGTGGTCATATTGCATCATTGTATCTACACCACCTAGCACAGTGACTGGCATTTGGTTAATGCTAAAAAAAAAAAAAAAAAAAAAAAAAAAAAAAAAACCTGTCTTGAATAAATAATTAAATATTAAATGGAGATGGCCTTACATGAGCCATCATGAATTTTGTGAAGTCTGACCAAAGAACTATATGGGAGAGGGAGGATTACACTTCCTTCTTTGCTGTCCTAAGAGCCAAGGTCAGCCTGGACCATGGGGCAGGGCAGCAGGGCCGGGGAAGTGTTGAGAGGCAGGGATTCTGATAGCTCAACTCCAGGCATTCCGAAAGATATGCTAACTGATACCCGGATGCAGGCCATGGGTTCAAGCCAAGATGATCATTAGCAGTTTGCAATCTCCATCACTCTTGTATCTAGCAGAAATTAGAAACTTGCTTCTAACCGGCAAATTAAATATTGATAATGCAGATCTGCTGTACAGCATCTTTCACAGGCTGGAACCATGATTTCCATGTTCCTAAACCTTCAGTCATTTGCATTCTGCTATCGCCATCTCTGTCATAACTGAGAGTGATCTGTAACATCAGGTGGCTAATATTTATCTTTAAAGCAACTCATTTTTAACCTAAGTAAATGTGTTTGCCAGGAAAACTGTATGGTACTACAAATGAAAAGCCAATATTAGTAGTCATAAATAAAGGTTAATAGAAAAAAATTAAACCTAATGAAACTAATAATTACTAAGAAATCTTTCCTACACCAGGAATTGTTCTTAGATCTCATATGCATTCATTGCTCTAGTCTTCATTTGCATGTATACACACAGATGCAGGCACACACTCACACCTGAGCACCCACACTTTGTAAAGTTGGTGTGAGTCTTATCCCTAATATATAGATGAGAAGTTTGAGAAGCAGTGGATTTAAGTAAAATGTTCATGGCTATCAAGTTGCTATATTTGCAAAGTCCAGATTTTATCTCAGTGGACTGAGCACCTGGCCCTTAATTCTTAACTGCAATATTTTGCAAACAATGTTTTTAAAGTCTGGTTGGATTCTCTGCCTGCCTCAGGCTCCAAGCCTGAGGCACACTCCCCTTCTGCTAAAAGAAAGCTTAGAAAGTGTGAGAGTCTTGTTACAGCTACTTTAGTTTAAACCGAGAGTTTCTCGTTGACATAAAAAGGATTGAGAGAGAATTGAAAAGGGAATAACTTTCTAAAAGAATCGGTGTTCACTCCTGGGAAGCTGAGAGTCTCACGCAGGGTAAGTGTCTTCCACTCCGGGAAACACTGAGCTGGGAACTGACTGTAGCACATATATTTTCCAGAATGTTTTGCTCATCATTTCCGTCTTTGAGGGTCCAGGGAACATTTTAGGGGTACATACTCAACTAGCAAAGGCTCCTTTTCTCTAACAAGACAATCTTCTCCCAGTAGATGACTACGGGCAGCTGGCCCTCCCTGTGTCCCTTCCCTGGACAGATCCATTGGACCAGAGTGAATAAGTAACCTGATCAGACCTCTTTTCCAGGAATCCCTAATCATGATCCATTGGTAGTTCCTCCCTGTTCCTGTAAGAAGTGATATAGCATCCATTACAGGGCCTGGAAGGTATCGAGTACATTACAAGGTAGAAAGAACCTTTCTCAAGAGAAAATTCCAGAATGGATCTACAAAGAGAAACAAAGAAAGGAGAGAGGGCTCGCTCTGTGAGGTTTGATAGCTTTCCAGTTAATTCCAAGCTCTTTTCTTTGGAGACCCCAATGTATGGGTATTTTGAGGGTTTTTTTCCCCTGCTTAGGCTACCCCAAGTCAGTGCCAATCATTCTCATTTGAACAAGCCTAGCTAGGAGAGAGGGGCTTTTCTTCTGAGTCCACCCCAAAATGCCACCTGGAGAGGCTGCCCTCTGAATCGTCCTTCAGTGCTGGGAGTAGGGGGGCCACAGATAGGCCTCAGTGTGCTCCCTGCCTGGCATTCCCTGGAGGAAGGGAATGAGCCCACGGCTGGGGAGCTTCGCGTTCACAAGGGTTAACCCCGCAGACTGGGAGGACGGGAGCTTTTCAAGTACTTCCCTTAAATCATTATCCGGTCAACAATCCTAGAAGGAAAACAGTCCCATCTTACAATCAGGGAAACTGAAGTGGAAGACACTAAGGGACACGTAGACCTGGGCTTTGGGCCTGAGCCCATAATCAGTCTCTACCCTGGTCCCGCATCCTACAGGGACTCCTATGGCTCCACTGACCATGCTGCTGATCAAGATTTGGGTCCATGGGACAGACGCTGGTGTACCTGGAAGCCACACCTTGGCCCTAGGGAACAGCGCTCACAACAGATCTGTTCATCAGTCCCAAAGCCAAAGACCACGTGGTAACAAATGAATACTAAGAAGAGTGGGCACTGGAATCCCCCACTCTGTGCCCACACAACCTTTCCAATGGGTAGACTGGTGGGAGAGATAAAGGGGTACTGAGGTCACTGCGTCTGCCTCTTAGTTTGTCTCTTGGTTGGTTCCTGATGCCGGGAAGGCAGATGTCAACAGTGGGTTTAAGACAACCACACATGCCTTCTTGGTATCCATCTTGAAGACAGCTGGTAAACATGGTCTCTGGGGTGAAGGGTATTCAATTCACAGGGTGTCTGGTGGGCTCTCATGGACCATCTCCCCCCAAGCCTCAGGCAGCATATTGATATACAAACTCAGAAGGTGGCTTTGTCTATTTTGAATTTAGCAACTTTGGGATGGGGGAGTGAACACGTTTCCCGCACTATGACTGGCTCATTGGCGACATGAGTAATATGGGGATTTTTCTGAGAACGGTGAGTCATCTGTTAGGAGTAAGCAGTTGGTACCCTCCTAGAGGAGAGAGATGCACTAGGGAAACAGGACAGAGTCTCTGGGGTTGGGCTGGATACTGGGGACAGTGCCTGCAGCCTCATGCTGAGGGGGAGACAGAGATTTCATCCAGGACCTACCAAAGAATGGGGAAAAGTGGAAAGAGCGTTCCCAGCTGAGCAGACAGGGGCTGAGGACTGGAGGTGTGATCCACGAGGGACAGGATGCCAGAGAAAGCATTTACATGAGCTAGGCGCAGTGGTGCAGGCCTGAAAACCAGTGGCTTGGGAGGCTGAGGCAGGAGGATCACGAGTTCAAAGCCAGCCTCAGCAACTTGGCGAGGCCCTGAGCAACTCAGAGAGACCCTGCCTCTAAATAAAATACCAAAAAGGGGGCTGGGGATGTGGCTCAGTGGTTAAGCACCCCTGGGTTCAATCCTGGTACCAAAAAAAAAAAAAATGCATTTACCCAAATTCCACCAGCCAGATTCAGGCAGTTGCTAAGGAATGATTTGTGTGGTCTCTAGAGTCCTGTGTGTGGGATGAAGGAGAGTAACGAAGGAATGGGAGACAATGCCCCAAGTAATACTAGGAACCCAGGTAGCTCCACTGTGGCCCACTCTATGGGCTAACTACTCCAAAGCCCACTCCCTTTTCTCCCTTCTCCTTAAGAAGAAGGAGTGTCTATCCCTGGAGATGAGTCATGACTGGTGCAGACAATCACTGGAATCCCAGGGCCTTCTGCCAATGATTGATGTAGAGGTTGGCCAGTGAGATCTAAGTGGGTATGTGCAGAGACGGCTTCTGGGAATGACTTTCCTCCAATAAAATGCAAGGGTGGAGAGGAGAAAGCACCTCTCGCCGCTGTTGCCTTCTGAGGAGGATGCTGCCCCATGAGGAAGTGAGGGGGCACCATCTTGGATGAAGAAAAGGCCAGGAGAAGCACAAAGAGTCCAGACCACTGCATGGCACCCAAATCTCCAGAATCACCCCAGGATCTGGGAGGTGAGCAAATGTTTCCGTCTTTTAAATACCTTAGTTAGCTATTCTGGAAATTTCAGGCAACAGCATCTTAACCCCCCCCAAAAAAATTAATATAATTTTCAAAAGTGCTTCTCATAGTGTGTTCTATAACCTACAATGTTCCATCTTCAACAAAGTCTGGAAAGAGTTGCATATGATATCTATTGTTTTGTTGTGCCTTTGCTCATTAGAGACTCTGAGAAGTCTCATAATCATGAAAAAAGATATTTTACTTGAAATTTGCATTTCCTAAAATTTATTAATTATAGGATTTTTCCTTGACATCTTAGTATCTTATAGGACAAGCACTTCAAAGAGTCCACTGTGGAAAAAATTAACTTAGGATTTGTGAGAATAAAACAGGAGAGCAGATAAGGCAACGACTGGACATTCTGACCCCTACATGGTGTGATATGCCCCAAACAGAAGGGTGGTCTTATTGTTCTGCATTATCTGAACTGTCCAGGAGGCCAAGGAATAGGGGCAGAGTTTGCGAGCACCCTTTTGTACACCTGAACTCCGGCAACGTAACAGGGTGTACTCAGGAAGCCTCTCAGCTTGACAGCATGGCCACATTCCATTGGTCCTATCTAGTCAACGTGGAAAGACATTCCAGTTGCTGCACTGAAAACATGTTTTAAGTGTGGCTGGAAGACAGAGAGGCTTAAATGATACTGATAACTAGGTAGACATCTATTTCACTTCCACCCTCTGTCCTTCTGAGAAAAAAAAAATGAGATTGAGGAAAGCCCATGACATGGAGCTACCAGGTATTAGAATTTCAGTTTCAAGCTCCTTTAAGAAGCCCTGAAAAAACAAATCTCTCCCCCAAATAAAAATATCACCTTTGTAGCCCTCCATAAATAAAAATACCACCTTCCTAAAGGAAGTTTTTCTCTTGAAGTGGTGGAAGAGCTAAGCTCACAAAAGACAAAGGAGGGAAGGAGGGAGAAAGAAAAAGCAGCAGAGCAATAAAAGAGGAGACAGAAGATCATGTCCACAGAGGAGAAAGAGACGTGGAGAGGAGCCTGCAGCCAGTGCCACTTGGCAGTGGGGCTCCCGAGGGCCCTGGGCGCCCGAGTCAACGGGAAAAGAACATGTCACGTCTTCCCCTTGGTGCTGTTAAGATTTTGAGCCACATAAATGTGTGCTTTATCAATTCAAATGTGTCATCCATCAATCCAAAACATAAATCAGTTTAAAATGCACAACGGAGACAACAGTCTCTACACCGGATCAACAGGGAGTGGTATGGGAGCCGTTAGAGCCAGGCTTCGGACTCGACCCCATTACCCAGTCTATGGAAGCACTGCTTGGATCCACTTCCCAGAGAGGGCAGGGCTCATTCTGGCCCTCGGTCACACACCGCGGACAGCGCCCTCATCCCTGCTGATAGTCAGCCGCTCAGCCCCAAACCAGCACTGCATCAGCCTCCGCCTTCTTAATCTGCAATAGAGATTCCAATATTCTCTCAATTCTGAGGAACGTGTCTGAATTCCTGAAGACAAAAGCATATACTCCTCTGTATCTAGCACTGACCTAGTTCTGGCCATCGTCCCTTCCAAACAGGAAGAGAAATGTGAAGTGGCAATACATTATTTACTAGGATGAACCAGCCATTCAGACTGCAGGGGGAAAGCAATCAGAGCTCAGGACAGCTTAAACCATCTCCAAGGCTATTTCATGATGGAGTCGCAACTGATGTTGGCACAGCTTCGTGGGAGTGGCGTGGGTGGAGATGAAAGGTGACAGGGAGCATGCCGGGACATCACATAAACACACATGCACAAAAGGAAAGGAAACCTCCACCCACTACCTCAGCACCACGCCACTGGATTCTGCTGTTTGTTTTACATAAGGACTTAACAAACCCGATGCCAACAGCAATTGTAAAATGGAAATCATGCTACAAATTGCCACCTTGAGACTACTGCTGAGAAAATGCTCTTAGAGGTGACGAGATGGTGCATTAAGGCATTAGACTGATTTTTCTTGTTGGTCCCTGATCCCAGACCTCAGTACTGTGATTTTAAGCACAGCAGATTCCTCCTGTTCTCATAACACTGTGGGCATGTGACTCCAGGTCACGTCACGTCATCCAGCAAAACCTGCTCACTTCCATCTGCAACATGAAAGATAGGTCCATCAAGACTCCGAATCCCCCACCCCAAGGTGACGCACTGGAAAAGAAAACAAACATGGGGAGGGTCTGCACCATGTCAAGGAAACCCGACTGTTTCTTAAAATGTCACATTCATGACCTGAAAGATGTCCAGTAGATACCACGGGAAGGGAACATGCTGCCAAGCTTCATTCACAACAAACCGCTCTCGGCACACGTGGGGGACTCTCTGCACCTCTAGCACACTTGAGAACTGGGCTTCGCTTTTAAGTAAGGAAACAGGCTATGAGGCTTAAAAGTCTAGCCCCCTCTCCTACAGACACAAGCGACACCAAGTTCAAAAGTTCTACGGATACTCAAATTCTCTTGGAAAACGCCCTTGACATCGGTTCACCCCAGCCCCGAGTCAAACCCCTTTTCCGCCAATCAGCACACAACCTGGTATTCACAGGAAGAAGCCAGTGAGATGTCCTTTCGACCTCTGTTATGACTTAGACCTCGTGTTGTACACCAAGAGAGTACAATGATGTCAAACAGATTCTAGAAGAGAAGTATTTATTGCTGAATCTAAATCAAAAAATCCATATCTACTATAATGGCACTTCAACAGAAGATCTAGTGTATTCACCAGCTCAATCAATACTAAATTAGCTGGGATAAATATTTTCAACTCTACCAGTCTTAAGATGTAGCCTGATATTTAGAACCCGTGTCTTGGGAGAGACAAGGCAAGGTTTGCTCATCACAGAGAAATGGGAAGCAGGAGGCATCTCACAATCGCACCTACCCGGAGCTGCTCTCGTTCACAATTCATCTGTTGCCTTGAAACCTGCAAAGGAAAGGAACAGAGGAACACGTTAGAATGCTCTGCATGGAAAGCAACCTGGAAGAAAACCAAGTGACTTCTCATCACTGGGCTCACGGGAGACCCAGAATTCATTCATTATGCAATTTTCCTGCAAGTCTACACAGCCTGAGCTTCACTTGGAGTTTCAATCCTGGGATCCAGAAACACAGCTGGGATGAGCAAAGCGTCACGCAGGGCATGAGGGAGAAGTGCAGGAGAGGGTGTGGGAGGCAGCGCCCAGGCAGGGTGAGGGCTCTGCTTTGGCTGGGACAGCCCCCTCTCCCCACCCAGCAGGCAGACAGAACCCCAGGGGAACTGGCTGTGACTGGGCACGGCAATCTCAGCGTCTCCTCCGATGTTAAGGGCTGGGAGGTTGCATTTTAGGGCTCAGTTCTAATCAGATGGGTGAGGAGGATGCTGAGCTCAGTGCTCACGCCAGAGAGAGAAACCCTGATGGATTCGTGGTATCTGCATAACACGCCACACACTGTTTACACCTGCCCCGGCAGTGTGCCTTCCCAGGATGCTTCGCTAGAGTGACCCTAGGACTCATTAGCAAACAGGGGACACTGAGTGAGTAAGATGGATGGGAGGGGAGGGCCAGAAAGCAAGGCTCACAGGTCAACCAGGATGCACAATCACCCAACTGAGCTGGGGACCCAGGGACTCCGTCTTCTTTCCAGCAATTAGCTGGAATAAAATTTAGGTCTGGATTCACAATTTGTTTTGTATATTTCTCTTTCTTTTTAACCAATTAAAAAGAATCATTGAATCCCAGTTCTTGATAGTGTATTACAAGTTTTTGAGATTTTTACTAAGGGATAAAGAAGGTTTAGGAACCAACTTTTGATGTATATTTTATACATTTTGTATTGAAAGTTTCTTGTTTTTCGAAAAACAAAATAAAAACTAAGAATCTTTATTAGGATGTACCAGAGTCCAAAAATCTATAAATCAGTTCTTTTCTAGTCTAAGAAAAATGAACTCTAAGAACAGTTTTTAAGAAAATAAGCAGAGAGGCACACACATATTTATGTACATATCAATTAGTCACAGCATTTTTTTTGTGAAAGAAAGAATGTAAACAGTAAGATATGTAGTAATGGGGAAAACTACAAATAGATTAAAACATTGACATGTTGGCTTAATGTGCATTTGGAATTGTGGTTTTTAAAAACAGAGACATGGACAACAGTCACAAAAGCACTCTTTAGCTTTCAAGAGAAGAAGCTACCAAAGTACACAAATATCACGACTCCCTTTTCTTGCTGTTAAAAATAAGTGCAATAGCTCATTAAAGAAAAGGAAGAAAGATGAAAGAAAATAAAGAGAAAAGAAAGAGGAAGAGATATTCCAAATTGTTAAAATGGAAATGGACACAATTCTAAAAATATGCAAAGAAATCCACATTGTTTTAGACTTGAAATAGGTGACTTTATGTTATGTAACTTGAGTCTCTGAAAGCGGGTATACAACCATGGGGGCAAATCCCAGGGATGGAGCAGGTTCTTGGCTGCAGAGGATTGTGGGAAAGGACCTGGGAAGGGCAGTTCCATGACTCTGGGCTGCCTCTCGTGTCTACAACCAAATGGTGATAGTTGCACAAGATTTTGAATGTCCTGAATGTCACTGCAGTGCTCACTGCAAGATGGGTACAAGGGCCAAATTTATTTCAAGTGTATTTTACACACACACACACACACACACACACACACACGGAGTGCATGAGATCCAGTCCTAGAAAGCACCAAGTGAAGACACTCCACCCTGTCTACCTGCTGAACACAGATATGTAGTCTGGGTAGGGTCCATGCAGCAACCCTTTGACCCTTTGTGGTCTCTGAAAGTGACAGCAGCAGGTAGAAGGGAACAAAGTCCAGGGTCCCAAGTTCCACCAGTCAGAGGTAAGTGACTCACCACCTCCATCCCCCACGATCAGGATCCCCCGGCATAGACTCCAGGTAGCCCAGAGCCCAGCCCTGGCACCCACCCACAGATAGAGGCAGTCCCAGGAGAAGCCCTCTAGTTTTATGTTGAGAAGCAGGAGAAAGGAATCTTAATGCTCAGGTAGTGTGGGGAGTCCCTTCTTCCCTTCCTTCTTCATTCCCTCCCTCTCTCCCCTCATGCTGCGTCCTCCAGCCATCTTAGGCTAATGTCACTGGTGCGGGCAACAGTGCCAACCACACAAATGGAACATCTAGCAGAGGGAACCATCCTTTATGATTTAAGAAGCTGTTGTCCAAAGCGCTGGGCATGCTCTCCTCCTTCTTGTTTTTCTTCTTGCTCTGTCCTCTTATCAGTTGCTCCCAAATGCAAGCACATGAATGGTTCAGAGGTGGGGGAAACAGCACCTTTCTTTCTGGCTAGATGACAGAAAAATAAAAGGGAGCTCTGGGATATAAAAATTATTTTAAGGATGCTGGAGACTAAAGAATTAGGGGAAAGGACCCCATACAGTATTTTTAGGAATTCCTGGTCTTACTTCTGAGCTGTGTTTGTGTATCTGACTCTAAAAAGGTTCCATAAACTTTGAGAATTGAACTAAGGGGTAGACGTCTCTCCAGGTCCCAGGCTGGGTGCACACCTAGGACACATTCACACGTTCTGGCAAAAGAATAGATACTAGAAACATACTCCAAAAGAGAAGATGAGAAGTTTGAACTGAGCCCAATGAAACTGACTGCTACTGCAAGATGTGGATCTAAAACTTCTATAGGATTCAGCAAGACCCAGAGTCTCAGAATAGTCAATACAGAGGATACAAACCAAAACCACTGAGCATTCAGAGCAGCAGGACATCTTGACTCAAAGGAAGTCCTTTCCTGAGGCTTGCTCACATCAAGGTATCACAGATGTTGTAGTGACCAAGTTAAGACCATAAAGCAGCTATTATCAACATGTTCCAACAAGTAAGAGAAAACATACTGAAGAACATTGGTGGTGATAGCAAAAAAAAAAAAAAAAAGGAATCGTGAAGAACCAAATGAAACCCTTAGAACTGTAGAAGCAATAGCCTAAATTTTAGAAAAATAACAAGTTGGTGAGTTCAAATATGGAGTGGAGGTAGCACATGGAAAGTATTGAGTGTGAACACATGGCAATAGAAAATGTCCATTCTAAACAACAGAAAAGAAAATAAGGGGAAAAGAGAAAAAGGGAGCCAGGAATCTGTGGAGCAATACCAAATGCATACATTCATGTCCTGGGTTCTAGAATATTCATAGGGATAATAGCTCACTGCAGGAAAATTATTTGAAGAAACAATTGCTAAACACTTTCCACATTTGGCAAAGATATAAACCTACACACTCAAAATGATTATCAAATCCTAAAGAAATCCACACCCTGAGATAGCATAATCAAACTGCAGGAAGCTTAAAGAAAAACTTTCAAAATTGCCAGAGTCAAAGTGGAAACACTCAAATAACCATGGACTTTTCATTTAAGTCAAAACAAAAAAAAAGAAACAAGACCAAAACAAGGGGGCTAGGATGAAGTATCACACTGTTTTCTAAATTGCTAAAACAAAGAACTGTCAATCTGGAATTTAAATCCAATTAAAATATCCTTTAAAATTGAAGGTATTGCTGGGGATGTAGCTCAGTGCTACAGCACTTGTGTAGCATGTGAGAGGCCTGGGATTACACCCCAAGCACAAGGAGGAAGAAAAGGAGGAAGGCAGGAAAGGAGGAAGGCAGGAAGGAAGGAAGGAAGGAAGGAAGGAAGGAAGGAAGGAAGGAAGGAAGGAAGGCAGGAAGGAAGGAAGGAAGGAAGGAAGGAAGGAAGGAAGGAAGGAAGGAAGAAAGGTTATTAAGAAATTCTGTTGCCAACAGACCTGCTCTAAAATAATTAGTAGGACCTTTCCCAGATAAAGAGAAGTAATACTTGAAGGAAAATTGGATCAAGAATTAAGAAAGATGAATGGAAATAGTAAATATATGCATTAATTTGAACAGAAAAGACAACTCTACTCCTCTTGAGCTCATTAAAATATGTTTCAAGATGCAAATTTTTAAAAATAAGACTGTTTGATGAGCTTTCCAATGTTTGTACAAACTGCATAAGGTGAACATGAGGGTCAAGAGACATACCTGCTGATAAGGGTTCAATCTGCCCTTCTCTTCAGTAAGATTCACTTATTCAATGGAAATTGCACACACTTAAGAAGCTGCCCTTGATGTTTCAATATACATAAACACTGTGAAACACTCTCCACACAGGATCAACTCACATGGGTGCGAAGATTCCCCCGTTCCAGATGAAGTGGTGAAATGCAGATTCTCTGTAAACTGAGGGACATATGTGTATTGTGGTCCCTGTAGTCACCACTTCTAAAAAAACTACAAAAAGCTGCAAACCCCAAAGCAGATGGTGTGAGAATCATGGGGTGTCTTTGCGCATGTGTGCGCACACAAAGAATTTTGACCTAAACCCCACTCTTGATGCAAAAATTAACTCCAAATGGACCATATATCCAAATGTAAAACATAAAACTAAATGACTACTCCAATTAAAGTCACGGCGACACTTTCTTCTTAATGCTTTCCTGCAGTTTTCAAATTACCCTTTATGACATGCGGCGCATTCATAATCAGAAAATATTTTAATATCAGGACCTTGCTGAAATACAGGTGTTTAAAAAAATGTTAGCTAGAGATAACTTTCATCTTTGCTAATTAAATAAAATGTATTTTATAGCAAGATTAATATTTTTGACATCTGTCTTAAAAAAAAAAAAAAATCACCAGGGTTCGTCAGACTCACAGAAGCGCAGTGGTAACGTTTGGAGCAGCAAGGAGCCCTTGGCCTACGGGATGTGAAGTGAAGCTGCGTGAGAATGATCCTGTCACAGAGAATATCGAAGGCCAAGTCCAGCAGTGGCCATCTGAGTAGCTCTGCTGCCCTTCCAGTGAGGCTGAGCAAGCAGGAGACCTGGGGTGATGAGGACCCTGAACCCCTCCCCAGTGCTTGCTTTTGGTTTTGTCCTGTGGGCTGAATTCTGCCTGCTGGCATCCCCTGTGGGCTTCTGCCTGTCCATCCTGCTTCCTCTTGGGCCTTGCTCCTGTCCAGGGCCATACCTTAGAGTAAACTGATGTCAACACAATGCTTTGCCTGCCTGCTGCCTGAAGCTGGCACCTGCCACCTCCCCTCTGGTCCTTGGGACCAGAGAGTCCACTCAGAGACAGGGACACTGTCTGCAGAGCCTGGCCAGGGACCTCTCCCTCCCTGAGCAGGGATCATCACTACAAATGGATGACCCCCCTCTCCTCCTCCCCTAAGGACTGAGAGCCAGTTCTGCAAGAGGCCGAGTCCCCGCGCGGCTCCTAGACCTATTACAACTGTGTTTGTCACAGAACACCCAAAGAGGATGTGACCGAGCTCTCAGGGCTCAGAGAGTCCCCGAACGACCTGATGAGGCTCCTAAAAATTTCTTCACGACCAGGATGGGGGCAGTTCAGAGAGAAAAAAATAAATAAATAAATAAATAAATAAAAAGGACCTATAGCTCCACAGTGTCTGTGAGAAGGACAGACCCTTCCTGAACACTTCCTTAAAAGCCAGCCTTGAGAAATATCTTAAATGTACACTTTACTAAATGTCATTTCATTTGGAAACTAACATGTGGCATTTTTTTTCCTCCCATGGCAGTAATGCACGAAACCAATATATTTTATGGCCTAAATGAAGAAAGGGAAAATGGAAGGTCGTGCGCTGCTCCTTTAAGATGTTTCCAGAATCAAATACCACTCTCGATCGGGCTGCCAAGTAAGCACTTACGAAAGGTTAGAAACTGAAGCAATAAACTTCAGCGTGAGACCCTTTGCTCCTCTCTTGGAGGGGAGGTTTAATAGCAGGGATCCATCTTCTCCACTGCCTATCTGCATGGAGACCCAGGCCAAAGGCTCAGCCTGGGCCTTCTACACCTCCCCTGCCTTGGCGCTCTCTCCTACCAGCTCTTCCCATCTGCCCCCATCACCAGCCTGGTTCCCCGCCCAGGGCTCAGCCTGGCTTTGCGTGGACGAGGACAGAGTTGGCTGCCTTCCTTTCCCCAGAGGCCTGGCTTCTGTGTTGAACTACTTACTGTCTGCCCGTGAGTCCCTCTGTCTACTTCAAGCACCTTCCCCAGGTCAGGCACTGTTCAAGGGACCGGGGACCTGGAGGAAAAGAAGACTGCAGGAGCTCTGTCTACAGGGGACATGAGTGAGTCACCGGCACCACACCGACACTGGCCAGGCTGGAAGGCAGACGGGCTCCAGCCTGCGGGAGGCCCCATGCTGGACAATGTCTTGCAGGTTGTATTGTGTTTTAGACACTACATCCAGGTGAAGAATGACAAACACCGTCCTGGGCAGAGAAGAGGATGCTGGCGGCCAGAGGACAGCAGCAGCCTTTAGACAGGGTGGAAACTGCCAGAGGAAATGGCCAGACCTAACTGGGAACCATAGGCATCAAAAGAAATAGGAGACACGTGATCAACACACGGGTAAATGGAGGTGCACGTCTACTTCCGTAATGACATCAGGTTGGAAATCCCAGTTTTCAGGATGAGGGTGAATCATCTTGAAGGAAGGCGCCACCGCCGGTTAGCAGCGCGGAACTCGGCAAGTCACATCAGTGGACAAGTGTGTGCATTTTGCAGCTCTGCGGTTTGCACTGTCATTGTCAATTATTCTGAAACGATGCGGGGTTTCTGACAAACACGTGCCTCAAAATGCCTAAGGTGGGCTCCACTGTTGGTCTTTTCCCTCGTGCATATCAAGACAACTCCGTCCATTCGACATACAGATTCTGCATACAGACGACCTGTCCAGCTCTGTGCTCGTGGGAGGGGTGCAGAGGGGTGCATGGTACATTTGCAAAATAAATAAATAGGAAAGAAAGATGGATGAAATGGAGATTCGGCAAAGGATCCGAAGTAGAAAAGAAGACCTCACAGCACCCAAGGAACAGGCATGTTGTGGGGGTCGAACAGCGGAGCTAGGTGGAGCCCTGACCTGCTCTACTGGGTGAACGACCTCGCCGAGGGTGGAGAAGATGACATTGTAACCCTACAGTTGAACCAGGACCAAGTGTTAGGTGGAACCTTGGTGCGAGAGGAGAGGGAAGAGAAAGGGTACTGCTGCCACAAAACCTTTAGGTTTTGCTCAATGTTGAGACTGTTGACTGGGAAATAATTATCACCATCATTTTTCAGTGAAATAAATTTCATATTACCAGTTTAAAATGTATCCCATGTTTATAACATGACACAAAATGTTCTAAGCATGTTCTAAGAATGGACTTAGGAACTTCATAAGCAGTGAGTCTCCTCCACTTTGCTTTACAGGAGGGGAAACTGAGGCATGGAGAGGCAGAGTGAGTTCCTGAGTCACAGAGGTAGGAAGCCACCATTGGTGGCTTGACTCAGTTCCCTCTCTGAACAGTGATTCTGTGGGGTACTCAGCTCCCAGTACCAAGAAAACCAGCCCAGAGCCCTGCGTTTATAGTCCCGCTCCCAGTCTGTGCCTCCTCTGTCCTTAGCAGATGTTCTTTAGCCAGGCGCCCCGATGGGGTCATGTCTACACTCCTGTGCTTCCCTACAACAAGCCCTGCTTGGACTGGTTGTCTGGCTCCTCGCTGCTCAGATTTTTACGCTTGACTTTCTGATATTTGCACTGGGCTAACTTTCACCAAATTAGCCTTCCCTGATGTCAATCCGCTGAGTCCTTCAATAGATCCACGTTTCTCCCCAGTGGAAACGGGGCTGAGAAATCAAACTACCTGAGTCCAATCCTTGCACACCATCTATGTGATCCGAGCCACCTCTCGTCTCAATGTCCCCATCTGTAAAATGGGGATAACATGAAACCCGTCTCGTGTCTAATTTTGAGTGAGATTAAAAAAAGATAATCCATTTGAAGTACTAAGCGAATCATGGGACACATTTAAACAACTCGACACACCAGAGGGAGTGGTAAAATTGGTGTGAGAGAAAGGGGGTTTTCAGGAACACTGACTCAAAGGACTTGGGCTGAAATCCTGGGGGTGTTCACCAAGAAAGCATGGGGATTTGGCTGAATTAACAATACTTTTTAATTCCTTAGATTCCTTCTCATAAAAAAAAAATACGAGGGCAACAGCTTCCTTGAAATTTGGAAAGGTTTGAAATTTTTCTTTTTAGAAAGGTGTATCAATGGGCTTCACCTATTGGGGAGACACAGTTGGCAGCTATCACAATTCAGAATGTGCATTTTTTAAACCCGAGGGGCCCTCTGCTGGGAAGCTCTTTTACAGAGTGCAAAGGCAAAAGGGAGAGGACTGGCCAGGCCTGTCACAGACAGGTCTACAAATAAGGACACCAGTGTCCCTCATGACTGACAGGGTTAGAAGCATTTATATTTTAATGTATAATATTTTGACTTCTTGCAAGGAGCATATACTGCTTTTCTAAGTTCAAATAAGCATTAGCAATAAAACTTTAAGCAGCTAAGTTATTTAGCTACAGGACTATTGTAGTAATTAGATGAGATAATGTATATAGAGTATCAAACCCATGCCTGACCTGGCACAGAGCAGTGTGACTAATAGCAGCTATAAATAACTTCCGGAGCACCAAAAGGGTAAACCCAAAGTGGTTATCTTGAAAAAGACTGACTTCAATTTTGCAGGGACAGTAGGCATGTTTGTGTAAACTCTGTTGAATACAAAAATAAAAATACCAACAAAAGATAAAAAGAGATATGTTAATGTGTTAATTTACCCAGTCTCATTTTTGGGGAATTAATTTTTTCTTTGATACCTGAATTCATTAAGACCTGAAACTTCTGAAAAGAATACAATCCACCATGTGGTCGCCATTGCCATCAAAGCCACATGTCTTTCTTTCTTTCTTTCTTTCTTTCTTTTTTTTTTTTTTTTTTTTTTGGTACCAGGATTGAACTAAGGGGCACTTGATCACTGAGCCACATCCCCAGCCCTAGTTTGTATTTAATTTAGAGACAGGGTCTCACTTGCTTTTGCTGAGGCTGACTTTGAACTCACAATCCTCCTACCTCAGCCTCTGGGATTACAGGCTGCTTTTTGCAAATGCATCCCACAGTGCAGCAGGGCCTCTGATTCCAAGATGGCGGGAAAGTTTGTGTCAGATAAGCAACTGGGCTCCATCACTTTTTGTGTCAGTTATTCATTTTTGGTTAAAAAGGAGGGGGCAAGTGTGTGATGGTAGTAAGTGCTTAGGATTCAGGAGAGGAAGTGAGAAATGATCAATTAAAATAAAAAGTGACACTAAGTAACAAGCGAAGCCTGCCATGGTTATCTCCATTCTGGCTTAAGTTGCAGCAAGCAAGAAAGAAAAGTATGCTTGAGAGAACAACTTGGGGAGTGTACCCAGTGCTCTATGACATCTTCATTTTAACCCTGGGGAGAACCAGGCTCTGCTGCTAAAGTCTTGTGTGGTTTTATAGAAATTCCAGCTTTTGGGGTTGGGGCAGAGAAGGAGGAAAGAGCTTGGCAAAGCCATGTACGTACTAAGTCGAAGAAATCATACTAGGGAATCTATTGTTACATGCAAACTTGAACTGATAAATCCAAACACCAAAAGCCATAATATGTTTAGTTTATCACTAATGGTCTTTGTAGATTCTTTATTGAACACATCCTAAAATCTCAAAATACTTAGTGTTTTTGGCGGTTGAGTGGCCTGTGGTTGGTGTCTTTCAGGCAGTGCACAACAGCTAGTAAGCACTTCTCCTGCTGTTCCTTTAAAAAGCATATCATTTGATGATATTGGTACTTGTATCAAGAGAGTCACTGTTCTGGGTGTAAGCCACTGGAGAGATTCTAGTGTTGCTTATCTGATTAAAGGGATACCAGAGGTCAGGATGCCCCTGGAACTTGAAGGGGCCTCAGATTAAGGAGCTGTTTTCCTTGGAGAAAATGCTTTTTACACTGATCTTCCATGCACCCACTTGTAGGTACCCCATTTGCCACAGAAGTCTCCCAGGCCTGATACTAGGCTGTCGAGGCAGAAGAATTATATAGACCAATACCAAACTAAAGTGGCAGCCACAAGCAGCATGTGGCCAGGACATTCTTCAGTCCCTGGATCTACCCATTTCCTGCAAAGACGCCATCTCTTGGAGTAGGGAAGTTCAGGCTCAGAGCTGGTCTTGGAATGAAAGTCTGCCCCTGGCTGGTCTGACATGTGTAAACACCTTCACAAGCAAAACCACAAGATGTCTTTGCATCTGATCACTCACACGGTGGGGGAAATGTATTGCCGATTATTTATTCTAATAATAAACCATTACCCCAGGCACATTTTTATTCTCCAGATTTAATAAGGTATTTTGTGAACCGAGGCAGAGGAGGGCTGGAGAAAACAATTGCAGTTATTACAAAGATGATTTCTATTTGTTTCGGTGGCAGAAACAATCACCACTCCTTTCCTTCATAATCAAGGGTTATAATTGTCCCCCAAGCCCCACCCCAGCCTCTTGCTCAGTCCAAGAAAATTCAAACAATGCTCACCCAAATATCCTGAAGAACTGAAAGGCTTTGGCACGCTTCTCCCAGGAGTCTCCTGGGGCCCTCATTACCCTATAGCCAGAGAACCCTGATTCTGTAGCCTGAACATCTCAACTGAGATTTTCCCATCATGCTCCTCTCCACATCCAGAGGTGGGTAAGAGTGGGGAGGGCTAGGCAGGTGGTTTGCATATCATTTGTAATACATCTCTACTTGGATAGACTAGGTTCTTGAGATATTTTTTCAAGTTAAGATGTTTTAACTGGGTTTTTTTTTTTTTTTCTTTCTCTTTGGATGTTACAGAGCTCTAATGATAATTTTATCAGAAGTTGATAATTTTATAATCTGCATCCCAATTAAACAGATTCAGCAGAGAAACACAGCCTGAGGCCTTATCTGGGCAATCATCTCGATCATGTTAATTGACAGACATGAGAGAAGCATCTTAAATGGTCAAGAGGATGAAGTCAGAAGCTGGACTTCTGAGGTTCAAATCTCAACTCCACTATTTATTAGCTTAGGGACCAAATTCTTTGCCTGGGCCTACCTTACATGCCAAAGGGTCATCACAGGGTTTGAACAAGCTGATATTTGCAAAGCAATTAAAAGTATGCCTGGCATATAGAAGACACTCAGTAAGTGCCTTTTCAATATGAGAAAATAAACTTAGTCCAACATCCCAGTTTCTGTGGCTATGATGTATTCTTTCTAGAAGTTAACAATACAACTGCCTTAATAGGTACTCTGTTGCTGGATAAACAAAACCTAGTGGTAAAAATCCATGGTTCTGCAAAGTGGTTGATGCTTCTGAAGGTTTTGTGCCAGAATGCTAAAAGTCCATGTCCAGCCGGGAGTGATGGCGCATGCCTGTAACCCCAGCAGCTCAGGAGGCTAAGGCAGGAGGATCGCAAGTTCAAAGCCAGCCTCAGAATTAAACAAACAAACAAAAAAAAGAGCTGGGGATGTGGCTCCGTGGCTGATTGCCACTGGGTTCAATCTCTGACACCAAAAAATGAAAACTTTTTTAAAAAAGTCCGTGTCCACAGATGGTACAGAGAGAATGCCAACAGAAATAAATCATGCAACAAGCATTGTGCCACTGTGAAAGCCAAAATGAGGTGTGCTGAGTCCCACAGCACCAACGCGCCAGATGAGGAAATGGGGACATAGTGACTTTCTGGTCTCAGGCCCCCAGTGAACACCCCTGGGCTGGCTTTCTGAGTCACATCACCTTTTGCCTCCTACATTGCTCTAAGAGATCTTTTCTATTCCTGATTCCTAGGACTTTACAAAATGTCATCGTTTAAGAAATGGGATGATTCCGTAGCCTGAGAGGCTTGAGGAGTGTTTATTTTCTAATTTTCCAGTTCAGTTGTCCGAAAGGGTTGGCTGGGTGGTGGCTGTTATTGTTGCTTGGTCTGTGTGTGTGTGTGTGTGTGTGTGTGTGTGTGTTCACACCCTTCCTGGAAGGAGGGCCAGGAGACATATGCTTCATGAAAAATGAGTTCTCAAAACCCCAAGCTTGAGGAATCTTTACTGGAAGGAGGAGGTTCTCCAAAGTTCCCAAACAATGAGCAGGCATTCATGTAAATTGCAGGCAGTTTAGTAGGAAAATCTAGGTCATCCGGCTGTTTGCTTTGTCATCATCAGTATTAATTAGACACTGGAAGTAATGACTGAGCTCAGAGAGCTCTTCAGATCTAAAATAATAATAATAATAAACCAACAGAGCAGAGCTTTACCTTCGGAAAGAAAATATTTTCACAAGTGGCGTTCCGAAAGAAACTGAGTAGGGAAACCTTGCAATTAAATGCTGCAAATGTGCTCTGAAATAATCCCAGGGGAGGTCTTATCTGTACTTAATATTCAAATAAATATCCTTTTTGTGTGCGGCGCCTTCGATAGGGTGCATTTTATTTAATTTAAGCGAATAACATAATCAGTATCATGAGGAATAATCACAAGGAGCCCTGGAACCCTTTAACCAGGATGAATGGACGCTCGGCAGCAGAGTAGGCCACCGTGGGAAGGTGCAGAGAGCCCAGTGGTTTTCCTGGGAGTGGCCTAGAGGACCTGGACACCCACAGGGTGGCCTTGCATCTGCCACATGGCCCCACCTGGCAGCATGGCAGCCCAGGGGAAGCAGAGTCTGCATTTCCAGAGACCCACGCGTGATGATGACTATAGAGAAGGACTGAGGTGGGTGAGCAGCCAGGCCCTGGAGGAGGACAGTCCCAGCCAAGTGTCCTGAGTGCAGCAGGTGCCCCCAGTCTCCAGGGACCTCTCCCAATGTCCACGGAGGGTGAGCCCAGGCTCCTCCTTCCCCCTTTTTCTGCAGCAGCCCAGAGACCTCACCGTCAGATCCAGCAAGAGCCTAGCGGGAAGTGGTGGTGGAGAGGGCAGGGTCTCTCTCTGGCCTCCCCAGACTCCTGGCAGGCGAGGGTCCCCCACCTCAGCCTCCTCTTCTCCAGCTCCACCCCAGGCCTCCTGGGTCCCAGCTAGCTTCCTGCCTTCTGCACCCTGATTTACATCCTAAAGCAGCTGTACGTGGTTGGTACTATCGTCATCATCCTGTGTCACAGATGTGACCACTGAGACTTAGAGAGGCTCAACTAGACACCCTGAGTGAGACTTAAACCCAGATCCACCTGAACCCAGAACCTGTGGTGTGGACCAGTGCAGAAAGGGTCAAGCCTTATGGACCCAAGCCGGGGCTTCCTCACCCGCCATGTGTCCCATCATCCTCTGCCTCATCTCTTCAAAGCAGAGAAACCGAGGGTTTGGTTACTGTCTAGGACACAACAGGCCCCAGCCCCAGACCAACATCCCTCCCTCACAGATACACCGAGTCCCTCACAGGCAGCCACTGCATCTTCAAAGTGGACCTCAGTCCCACCCACTAAGACACACAGTGTCTTCATGTTAAAGACGAGCTGAAGGGACCCGTCTCCAGCTTCTCAGGAGCCGTGAGAAGCGGCTGTAGCCCTGTGTCCAACACACTAGCCACAGTCTCTGAACATTTTAACCACATGTTATGGTTTGGATGTGAGTGTTCCCCAAAAGTTCACATGAGACAATGCAAGAACGTTCAGAGGTGAGATGATTGGGTTATGACAGCGGTGACGTGAGTCATATCAGGTGATCCATGTCCACGATCGCTTGATTAATCGGCTGACGTGGATTAACTGGGTGAAGACTTTAGACAGGTAAGGTATGGCTGGAGAAGGTAAGTCCCTGGGGTGTGCTTTGGGGTGTGCCCTGGTGAGCGCCCTGTTGCCTGGTCATCATATCCTGAGTTGCTTTCCTCCACCAAGGTGTCCAGCCTCACCATGGACCCAGAGCTATGGAGCTGGTTGACCAAGGACTGAACCTCTGAAGCCACAGACAGGTGGACAGGGCTGGTGTCCTTGGCTGCATCTGAAGACAGGGACAGTGTATAACCTGTAGAGTTGTTGCCCACGCTCTCTTTGCTCACTGAATTCCAGCCATTCTGTCTTGTTCCTGCTGACTCATATTGTCTCCCAAAGGAAGACCCTTCCCACCCGCCATGAGGAGCCTCTTTCCCCAGGGGGAGAGAATCCTTCGGTACTACCACTCTCAAGAAAGATTCTGCAAGCCTGACCACACAGCCCCACCAGAGCCTGCCCTATCCTGGCCGGAGATGATTTTACTGGGTTTCTCCTATGGGCTGCACCCCCTTGTCTTCTATTGGCCCCAACAGGCTGCTGATCCCTCTCTGGCACCTCCTGACCAGGTTTCGATTTTAGGCTTGGCCTTTTACACTAGCATTACTACTAACCTTAGTTATTTTCACTTGAATATTGAACTTGCAAATGGTGTTTGGTCCTGTTAAACTTTCATGGTTTTGCAGATGGGGCAACCCTGGCTCAGGTCACAGTCTTGCCGACAGATACCAGCAACATGGTAAAGCTAGATTCGCACACAGACCCAACTGATGGCAAGGTGTTCTCTCTTGCACCTTCTGCAGGCAGCTTGCTCTGTGGACCACTGACGTGTGGATGTGCCAAGTAGTGCACATTCACTTCACCACGCTCCCCACTCGCATCAGGTTTCCTAGGTGGACCAAGTCCTGTGATAATTCACAATTGTTCACATTTTCAAAGAAACCCAAGGGATACAGACGTCCTTCGGGAATATTTCACAACCAGAAGTGTCGGTGATGTTTGGCTGAATTAGCAAATGAGAGCTTCTTATTGTGATTGAACAAAGAGTCCACAATGATCAAGCGCCAACAAGCTAAAACTCCATCCCACCCGACTCCAGCCCTCCGCCAGGCAGAGCAATTTTCTGGCAGCCCATTTATACTGAGTCAGAGCATGGACTGTGTGCCAATTTGATTAGAAAATGGCTTACACGTAGAGCAAGCCCTGTCTATTACAGGCAGAGCTGGACTAATGAATCTTGGAAATGGAAGAGTCTATCTATCCTCCTTCAAATCTGTAAGCCAATTATTACACTGGATCTTGACTTCCAATATTTCTGCAGGCTTCTAGGCATTGAAACTGCGCCAAGCAACAGGCAGATGAGAAACCTACGTTTCTCGGGACTGAGGATGTAGTTTGTGTTCTGAAGATTAAACAAAGCCTCCTTCTTTCCTTCCTCCCTCCTTCCTGTCTTCTATTTCCTTATTCATCTTTATGTCCTTCCTCCACTGCTCCCTTCTCTCTTTTCCTTCTTTTCCCGTCCCTCCTTCCTTCCTTGTTTCCTTCCCCAGGCTTCCTTCCTCCCTCCCTCCCTCTTTCTTATCCAAGAAAATGATCTGTAAATCGATCAGTTTTGCTGGTGAAATGAAATCACCTGACTGTGTGCCTACCTTCTGCAGACCCTCCTCGCCATGCCTTTAGAAATCTGAACCCTGGAAGGTGGGCCCCGGGGACTCCCTGGTTGGGAATATCTGAGAGCACAAGTCTGGTTTGGAGGAGGACGGAGGAGCTCCAGGGAATGATCTGGAGGAAAACCCTGCAGCTTGGCCACTCACTGGCTGCCTGAACTTGTGCAAACCATGTAACCAAACTTCTCTTCCAACACCCCATCCAAAAAGAGGGGATTTCAGTGGTGCCCGCCTTACAGGGTTTTATTAGGCACACATGAGTTTTTATCCAAAAAGCCCTTTGGTCTATTCCTGGCCCAGAGAAGCATTATATAATGCTTGTTAAATAAAATAGATGTAGCTGACTTATCCAGGGAGATGACTCGTCCTTTCTGTTCACTTACTTGTTTATTAATTGAACACGTATTTGTGAGTGTCTGCAATGTGCCAGAGAGTTGACGAAGACACTGCTCCTGGCTGCAGGAGACACTCAGTCTTACAACATGGGCAGACTGTTCCTGGCACTGTGGGACATAAACAGTGCTGAGCAGGGAGGAGTCTGGGAAGCAGTGATGGTTCCCATCAGCAGCCCTCTGCCAGTGCCCTGCTGATCAGAGAGAATGGAGGCTCTGCGGCTGTGGCTGCAGAACTGCCAGACCCAGCCAAGCTCCCTCCAAGGGGACCCACCCCAGATCACAGGGCTGGAGACACTGCTTCAGAGAAGGCCGGGCAGCCAGAGCCCTCCTGGTGGCCTTCCTGGGAGGTGACACTGGCCCCTTTATTACCAAGCAGGGCAAAGCCTGCTCTATGCAAATTCCTCCCTCGCAAGGAGGACACACAGCAAGCAGATTTTAATGTCTAGATCAGCAGGTGCCAAGTGTAAGCCTCCTCTAAATCTTATGTGAAGGTGGCACAGTGCCCTCTGGCAGCAGAAAGGGGAGGTCTGGGAATTGGGGGGAAGGGAGAGAACTGGTGTGGGCTTCTCCACCTGAGGGGCACAGGGACAGTGGTCCTGCCAGGGGACCCACACCTCCCTGCATCTCTGTGCAGAAATGCCACAGTTGCCAGGAGAGGCTGGGGAGAGAGGCACATGCAGCTGCTGTGAGTGCGTGAAGGTGCGGATGCGGGCGGGGACGGAGGAGAGGCATGTTGCAGGTGCGGGAAGAGGAAGGGCCGGGAAGCAGAGCCTAAATGTCCAAACGTCCCTGTCGCTCCAAACTGTGCTTCACCCCTTTAGTTCTGCAGTTTTGAAAAGTGACTCAGGCTTCTTTGTCAATCTGTGTTGTCATGCGCTCCCAAGTTAAACTATGCATTGAGAAACATTCAGTGGCCTGGCAGCAGCAAGAGCCATGCCTCAGAGACCTGAATGGGGAGCAGAAACACAGCCTCCCCAGCGAGGGTGGAACGCCGGCCTCTGCCGAGAGGATGCTCTGGTTCCCCTAAAGTGATCCCCAGAAGCTGGGCTTAAGGGAGAGGCAAGGAAGAGGACTTTTTGCTGACCCTGCGGCATGAGCTGTGGCCACAGAACAGCAGCAACCTCGCTGTGCACAACAGTGGGCCTGGGTCCCTGTTTTCCCATTGTCCCCTCCACTGTGTGGTCCAGGATCTGATCCAAAGCCCAGTCAGCAGGTGCCTGCCCCAGCCCAGGATGTGGCTCTCTCTCAAGCTGGGCTGGGGCTCCCACAGGGGTCAGGTGTACCCGAAGTGCAGGACAAACCCAGAGTCCTCTCCTGCTTGCTGGGGCCTGCAGTGCCCAGCCAGCTGCCTTGGGCTGTGGCTGCTGCAGTTTCAATCCCTGCAGCGCCATCTGCTGGCCAGCTCCTCTTAGTATTGAGGATCCCAGGAAGTCCACTGCCACTGTCCAGTCCAGATGTCCTATACCAAGCATTCCCCGGTGCCCCTGATGAGGAGGCCCCACTACCTAGCCCAAACCTCCCCAGTGCTGTGGCATCTTGATTGGGCAGCTAGGAGCATACCACTGCCAATCTTATACCCCAGGATCTGGGTTCACCTTCACTTTGTCATCTGCTGCTCACCCTGTGACCTCCAAAGGTCTCCTCTCTGGGCCTCAGGTTCCTTGACTATGAAGGGGGGAGTTCAAGGTGATTTCTAAGGGTCCTTACAGTTTGGGCTTTGTGACTTCTAGGCCATGGGGAGCCTGTTCTGGCTAGTGCCAACAGAGCCAGAGATAACAGGAGGGATACCTCTGAGCTCAGCCTGGAACCTGCAGCCTGAAAGTCTTAACCAGGGTGGCAAGGGGCCTGTGGAATGTGTGCCCGCAGCTCCTCCACGTACTGGGAAGGTACAGGGGATCTCCTTGCATATCAAGCAAAGACGGTGGCAACCATGCCCCACCCCACTTACCCCTTCCTGCCAAGCCCCTGCCTGCCCAGGTGTTCATGGGATAAGAAAGCATCTCCCCACATCTATGAGCGTTTTTGCACAAGGGCCTATAATTATTGCCTATTATTAAAAAGTGCATGAGAGAGAAGCTATGGATTATAAATTCATGGTAGATTATGTTTTAATGTTCCCCAAACAGAATAATAATTGCTAAAACTGCTTTGGGTATCAAGCTTCATTGCACTGAACTGCACTCCAAGAATCATTATTTTAAAAAATCACTTATGGTACCAGGATGACCCGATGTCACAAAACCGGACTCTCCGTGGCAGTCCCTGTCGAAGCCACTATGCCCCTGTGCATTAACGTCCAGGGCAGGACACGAAATCCAATGCCATAAATTAAGGTGCAATTTGTAAATGCTTCATTAATATTTATTAAATGATTATTAGATGCTCTTACAATCTTTAATAAGATATTATAAAGCATGTCATTAAAATGCATTAGAAGCACATTCTTAGCAAGCCATGTCATAGCCTGCTGTTAGGAAATGCCTGGTTTTATGATCTTCTTCCTAAATCCTTTCCCAAGATATGATTATCAAGAGGATACAGAAACATAAGTGGCTATCTGATCAAAATATCCCCTGGGAGGGTGACGAATGGTGTCCCCATGGGAATCAGAAACAGTGAGTCTTCTTTGCTGTCAATTCCATTTCCAAATTCTTTAGCTTTGATCCTGCAGGACACATCTTTGAGGATAACAAATAAATTCCACCTTTGTGTGATTAAAAATGGCAGCCTACTGGATGGTGTTGAGTAGGATTCTGAGGCTCTGTTTGAGCCAAGTGGGCAAGAACAGAGTGACTGACAGGGGAGGCCTGGTGTCTCATCTGTGCACATGTCTACCCGACAGCAGACGCATCTCTGACTTAGAAGAGGGGAGATTATCTGGCCAGAGGGGCCCCCAAGTGTGCCGGGGAAACCCCTGTTCCTTATCTGTGTTCTACATCGCTTGTCTGGTCTACACAGTGCGGAAGACTGGATAGCAGAAGACAGTATCCTCCAAAAGGAACCTGTGGAAAGAGGGACAGAGACCAGCTCTGCAGTCTTCAGCAACTTTCTTCTGCCCATCAGTCTCTCACTGGTTTCCTGAAGGTCCCAGGCTCCCTCCTCCAGCAGGGAGTGTTGTGTGTTTGAATTTACCTGGGTGTTTTTAACCTCAGCTCTTTGCCCTGGCTGGGCTCCTGCTCAGGATTCTCTTTCCTCTGCTCAGAATCCTCGACACAATGCAGTGGGATGCCATTTTTAGGAAAAGTCACGCCTTTTTACCCGTCAAGTCTCTGGTCGCATGCCACCTCCTGCAAGAGCCTGCTGGCGTCCACTCTGTCTTTATTTAGGGCTGAGGAGCAAAGACCAGGAGCCAGAGCACAGGTCAAGACCCAGCTCCGTACCCTTCTGGAGGCAGTTATTCACCTTTTTGGCTCTCTGGCCTCTTCCCTGATGTAAACCAGGGTGGGCATGCATAGTCATCACCTCAAGAATAGGATGGACTATTGCACCAAGAGCACTCAGAAGGTCTGACGGAGACTAGGCAGCTAGCAAGCACTCGTTTTTCTCATTTTGCCTATTTACAGACTTTCCCCCCCACCAGGCTTTCTTGTGCTGGGTGTCAGCTCTGTGGGGGCAAAGGCACCCTGGATCCAGAACCTGTTGAAGCTAGCACGAAGAACCAGCGGATAACCTGGCTCATGTCCAATAGACAAGGAAGCCTACCAGGAATTCCTCCAGAGTCCTAAGGAACAGGGCTGGTTTTTGCCCTCATGCAGCTACAGACAAATGAAAAACATCGCATTTCAATTCGAGCTCACAAACTCCATGAGAGCGGCTGTGGTGTGGGACAAGGTCATGCTCTGGGGCAGGTGAACCTGAGTCTGAGTCCCATCTCTACCACTTGTAAGAAAATAACCCTGGGCAAGAGAGCTCACCTCTCTGGCCTGTTTGCTCATCTGTAGACTGACAATAACCACCGACCTTCAAGAACTAGAAATTACACACATGAAGCCTCTTCCGGCAGGCCCGACATGTGGGAAGTGGACAGTCCGTCAAATCTCAGTACTATTTTTATTATATACAGGAGGCTTGGTAAATGCTGCCGTGGAGGCTTAATCTAAGCTATATCAATAAGGGGAAGAAAATGAGTCTTGAATTGAGAGTTGAAACCAGATGTGGCCATGGGGACATAGAAGGTGCCAGAACAAGCAGAAAGCATCCCTGGATTTCTAAATACCTTCACTGCCACCAAACTGTCCAAGCTGTCAGAGAGGGTTCCCTTGGGTACCAAAGAAAACCCACATGGTGTTTAGTCCCTTCCTGGATTTTCCTATAGGCTAGAGAGGAATTGGCTTGGAACTCCTGGACATCCTCTGACAGCCCAGACCCTGTGGGTTTGGGAATGTAGATAGCCCTTCCCAGCCTCCCTCACCTGACTGGGCAGACAGCCTGGATCCCATCCCCAGCTGCCTCCCTACATCTCTTCACCCACATCTTCCTTCTTATTCCCTTCAACCACACAAACACATGTACACCCAGGCCCCAGAGAGCTCTTTTCCAAATTCTGGTGCTGTACTGTGATGATGTACATGTGATCATGTTTCAAAGAGAGCCCCAACCCCTCCTTTGGAGTCTGAAGGATTTGGGCTGGAATCCTATGTTTGCAAGGCCTAGCTACCAGGCCTTACTTACATTATGGTAACACTTTTGGTAGAATGTCAACTCTAACGGTATTAATTCTGCCTTTCCAAGAACAGGGGAGGCCTTTCCATCTTCTAAGGTCCTCTTCAATTTCTTTATGGAGTACTCTACAATTTTCATTGTAGAGATCTTTCACCTCCTGACATAGATTTGTTCCCAAGTATTTTATTATTTTTTGAGGTTATTGTGAATGGAACAGTTTCCTTATTTCTTTATCAGAATATTCTTTACTAGAATTTTAAAAAGTTATTGACTGATGAATGTTGATCTTGCATCCTGCTACTCTGCTGAATATGAGCTCTAGAAATCCTCTGGTGGAGATTGCTTTATCTTTTGGTGGGGGGGGGGGTCTTGTAGGTATAGGATCATGTCAGAAGCAGAGATAATTTGACTTCTTCTTTTCCTATTTGCATTCCTTTAATTTCTTTCTCTTGCCTGATTGCTCTGGCAACAGTTTCAATAACTATATTGAATAGCTCTGGTGAGAGTGGGCATCTTTGTCTTGTTCCTGATTCTAAAGGAAATTCTTCCAGTTTTTCTCCTTTCATTATGATTTTGGTTTTGGGTTTGTCCTGTGATTCCAGGAGGGAAGGATGTTTTCCTCCTCTTCTTCCATCTCCTTCTGTGATGTGACCACATAGGCCATATCCCACTTCATTCCTTTTCCTGCTGGTTTATTCTGTATGCTGATACAGCTGATATTCTGTCTGCTTCCTAAAAGCACGAATATTTTCCTAGATGCCTTTTTCTGAACTTTTCATTTTTAAATCATTTTAAATTTATGTAAGAGGAATAAAAGGAGAGAGATACTCCCCATGTGCCCCACACCTGGCCTGAAATGTGACATGTGGCAAACTCTGGCGTGTGGAGTGGGGGTGCTAGAGAAAGATGTGGGAGGCACATCTGGCCTGGACTAGAAGTCATCATGGTAGGCTTCCTGGAGGAAGCAGCATTTCAAGGAAAAAGAGAAGACTGCAGGAAAGAGAAGACAGTTCCTGGTGGAGAGAATGAGATATGTGACGACCGAGAGGTGAGAGACAGCAAGGTTCACTCTGAAAAGATGCAAGAAGGGGAGAGGAGGAGGCAGTGGGGAGATGGAGGCCCAGCCGGAGCAGCAAGTCAGTGCTCAGCACTGATGGAGACCAGGGCATGGGATGCTCTCCTAGGAGCTGCTGGGGTAAAGCCCACGGTGGTCCAAAAGCAGGGCACCCCCCTTTGCATAAGACCCACTTCATTTCTAGTCAAAATCACACCTTTCCTAGAATGCATTAGCCTGCGATCACAGCTCTGGCCAGGTCTTTCAACCATAAATCGCCGGGACCCACACAGCACAGGTTACTGGGCTCAGGGGGCCAGGTAAGGGCTCTTTAGAGAATCCTACAAGAGGCATGAAACCTTAGGGGAAAAAAATACAGGGGCCTGAGTCTCTCTTTGTCTGTCTGTCTGTCTGTCTGTCTGTCTCTCTCTCTCTCTCTCTCTCTCTCTCTCTCTCACACACACACACACACACACACACACACACACACATGCAAACACACACAACCCTATGGCAACCTAGGGTACCAGAAATTAGTCCTTCCATGTTTGAATCACAGAGGACCTTAATTACAGCCATCGTCTACCTCTCCACAACAGGACAAACTGAGACCATGCACATGTTCACATGCCCATACCCACACACCAATGCTCAAAGAAGGATCTAGAAAGAAGCAGCCGACTCCTGACGGGAATGGTCTGGAGCCTCCCTGGAGAACCACGGAGCTCCGGATTCTCACAGCACTTAGAGATCCTGCCCGAGACGGAAGAATCCCCTTGCGTAAGGTGAAGCCAGAGGAAGTGTCTGGAATGGGAGCCGGTTAAGAGCACCCTTCCTCCAGGCGGCTGCTGATCTGGGATGCTCCAGCACACACTCCTGGAGGTTTGGGAAGGGGCCGGGGAAGTTTCCACAGGGGCTTCTGCTCACTGGCACAGACCTAGGTACTCCGCTCCAGGGGGAGAGCCCACTGGCCCAGGCTGGGGACCAGGGAGCCCGCAGCCCTTGCCTTGGAGGGTGCCTGACCAGCGCTGGTGAGTCCTTTGTAAAACCCGCTCCCTGCCTCCCAGATGGGCCGCAGAGGAGCAGAGCACCTGGTTCTCACATCACGGGCGGTTTGCAAACACTGCGTTTTGGTAAATTTGTTCCCTCTCTCACTCTCTCCTTGCCAAGCCTGGAGGAGTCCAATTCTAAATAAATAAACAAATAGGAGAAAACACAGAGGAACAAGACGAAGTCCTCTTCCCAGAGGGTTATAATTCATCAGCATTTGTTTGGAAGTCAGCCTGTCGCAGGGCTGGGAAGGGTGAGGAGAAAAGCTATTTGAGCATCCAGAAGAGAAAAAGCTTCCCTCGCCAAGGTCAAGTGTATATCAGCCATGAGACAAAGCAACACTCATTTCAACCCGAGGCCACGGTGTACCTTGACCCTTGTCTCATGAAAACAACAATTTGCAGTCCTCTATAAAACACTTCTGCTACTTCCTCCGATCCGTTGGCTCCTTCCAAACCCAGACTCCTGAGCTAGCAGTATCTGGCTGTATTTTACAAGCGCGTGTGCGCGGGTGAGTCTGTGCACGGCATTCTAAGGTTTGGGGCTGAAATTTATCTCATTCTCTGATGGCATTTTATCGTTATTAGAGAGCAATAAATTTCAGCTCCGTTAGCACTGCATTTGAATATGTGCCCGCCAAGACGGGAGGCGCTGGACTTGGGGTGTGGTATAAATTTCCATTATCTGCTATCATTCTGTACTCGGGCCTTGGCAGAGCCCAACCAAAGAGCACATTTTGTTTAGATGGCTCCTCTTCCCTAAAGGGAAACTTCGCCAACACTTGAAGCAGATAGGATTTGCTGGCCGCGACTCTGTTTGCACCTTAACAGCTGTCTCGCTTTTTTTATTTAGAGAGAACAGGGTTGCCACCATCTGTCTTTTGAAAAATGAGTTCTGCTCACAGCAACATGGAACCATAAAAGAAGAAAGAGAGAGAGAGAAACTGAAGGATGAAACCAAATGTCATGACAGAGAGAGGGTCAGCTCCACCAGGAGAAGAAAATAATGACGAAACATTTACCATTCGGGGAACGGAAAGAAGTCCAGGTTAGTAAATGGGACTCCGGTGACAGCCCGAGGGGACTGCTCTTGGGTCCTCTCAGACATGTGCCAGTGGAAGCCGAATAACGGATAGGCTTGCTTACTAGGTATCAAGTCCTCTGTCACAAAGTCTGCACACAGACTCCTAAAACCACCCAGAGAGGGAGCTGTTTTAGTCAGCTCCACCTTAGAGATGAGCAAACCTCACTCACAGGTGTTGGTCAGCCATGATTCAAGTCCAGCGTCTCCACTTGCTGGATCGTATCCTACATCACGCCTCTCTCTGCATCTGCCAAGTGCAGAGTGCCTACTCAAGCAGAAGGATCAGAACAAGCAGGCAAAACTGTAGCACCCAGGCCCGCCTTAAAGGCGGCAGTGGCTTAGGCTAGATCTCCAAGTTGGTGTGAAACATGGGTCCAGGCTAACACGCAGTGTGCACAATTCAAGACCAGTGTTTTTGTTTTGTTTTGTTTTGTTTCAACATATCCATTTTCTAAAGCTCAACTATGTGGGCTAGCTGCATAGTTACATAGCTGCATAGCACAATGGTGCTGCATGCCTGAATCCTCAGTTCCCAGGGACTTAACCCAACCGAGGGTCACAGATGTTGCTTGTGGCAGACAGACCCTGGAGCTGCGGCAGGCCCTGTTCTGCAGGTTACTCTGGGACCCAGCTTGATGGAGCCCCCACCATCTCGCCTTGGGACTTCAACGTCACTGGGGCAAGGATGACGTGCTGTGTTCCAGAGGTCACACCCATCCATCTGCCCTAGGACTCGCCTCATGGTCTCACCTGACAGCAACAGGGAAGTATCATCTTCCAGGAAGGAAACCTTACAACCCCCAGCGGTAAACACAGATGTGGTCTGTCACAGGGACCAATGGGGAAATGGCGGATGAAATGGACCTTTCTCCTCATACAGATTTGGTGTTTCTCTGAGACGTGTTCCTTTCCTCTACAGGTACATTAAAGACAAGAAATTCTTTGGTATAGAATAATATCTCTGTCTCTCTCTGTAAACAAGAAAATGGCAGGAGCTTTAGGAACTGGAAATGGAATGCAACGCAACAGAAACTCAAATCATTAGACTCTCAATCCTCAAAGAAATTTCAAATATGGCCACTCTCCCTTGTTTGCTGAAAAGAGCTTTTTAAGTAAGAGATGAATAACGAAAGGTGTTTACGAGGCTCTTAAGTTAACCAGAAAACTCAGAAGAATGCAAACAGCCTTCTACCCAAAGTGTCTGGAAACTTAAGATTCTGTTTGATATGGGAAGGGAGGAGTCCTGTCTGAAACCTGTTTACCAAGACTTCCCGCCTGTGCCTTACATGCCAGGGGAGTCGCAGCCCATAGGGCTACAGTGGGGCTTTCTCAGCTGTGGGAAGCCACACTCCAGTCCCCCCACACTCTAGGAGAGCCCTCTGGGAAGGAGGAGCTCTTGGTTTCCAATGACAGACCACATGCTCAGGCACACCCTCTATGATGCTAATCATGTCTCTATGAGCTGTTCTGATTGGGGAGGTGACATAAGAAAATGCAAGAGAAAAGTGTCCATTGGCTGGACCAGGCAGCTCCTGCCCATAACAGATCCAGGCCTTGAGGGTGCAGAAGGGGAAAGAGAACATGACTGACAGCCCCATCCCAGACCCCAAGCTCCTGCTCTCCAGACGACAGGAAGAGGAGACAAACACAGTCCCTGTTTACACGAAGCTTAGAGCCTGAGAGAAAGCTCAGCCTCTGGCCTGGTCCCCACTCTGCCCCATCCTGCCCCTTGGCTGAGGATGGAACCCCAAATATACCTCCCCGAGCTTTGGGAAGCACTTTGGTAAAGGCTGTTACTCAATTCACACATCTGGAACAACTTCGTTTTCCTTGGTCAAAGTTTCGGGGCTTCGTTTTACATTTATTCTGCGTTCTCAAGTCCCTGTGCTAAAACCTCTGCTGTGTCAATCATGTCTTGACCACACCGCGTGAAAACTGTTACCAACCTGGCATGCAGTCCCCTAAATTGTTCTTCCATATTTTAGAGAGGACCTCAAGGTGGGAAATAGGAGACATAGGATTTTGTTAGGATCCTCCCGTGATTACAAGGAACGCAACATCCACAGTTAACTCACAGTTGATAACACAAGTGTCTCCACCTCAGCGCCACTAACACGTCTGACCAGATGCTTCTCATGGTGGGGGCTGTCCGTGGATTGCCAAGGCTGAGCAGCGGCATCCCTGACTCTGCCCACTAGATGCCAGCAGCACCCCCTCCCAGTCCCAGGCATGGTGATAGAAAATACCTCCAGGTATTGCCACATGTTCCCTGGATGGGGTGGCACCACTGCCCCAGCTGAGAGAGACTGGCTTACGTTTATCACACACGCGCTATAAGACACGGGGTTACACTCTGAATATACCCCTCCTTAGGCAGTCCCCTCGATAGCCCTGGGTAGGCTAGAACTACTTTTACCCCATTTCTAGATAAGAGTGGAATGTCTGAGCTGGGATTCCAGAGTCAGTACCCTTTTCTCTATTCTGTACATTTCACAAGGTCACTTCCCCCACTTTCAGTTCTTCCAGGTTTAAATTTAGCAATCAATTACCAAAAAAAATGTGTGTTTGATGTCTTAGCAAGAGCGCTTAGTCTTGAGGAAGAAGTCCCGTTCTCCGCAGTCCATTCAGATTCCTTCATGGCATGGTCCCCAAGAAACGTGAAATGACCCAGCAGGTAGCGAGTGTAGACGGAATTTTGTCAGGCTCCAAAGCTTGGTGAATGCCAAACCCTCCCCTCCTTTTTAATACAGCAGTATGAACTTTCAGCTGCTGGTCAATTCTCAACTGGGTCTCTTTGGGGAAACAGGTCTGGACCCACAGCAGGTGTCCTGAGTTAGAGGCTGAAAGCATCTCTTCAAGGAATTGTCCCTGAGCTTCTGGCCATGTGCCAGCAGTGGAAATGACCCTCTTTCTACAGATAAATGGACAACTGACTGAAGCTCAGCTGTCTGGAGGATACACGGATAAGCCGGCCTCTGACTGCGCAGGGAGGGGACAGTAGATGGTTCTTGGGATGGTGGGGTATGATCTTTGTGGCTTGGGAGATGCCGGAAGCCCTTTGCCATGGTGTGGACTGGGAATGCTACTGGACGAGGGAGGAGGTAGGAGGGATAATGCAGAGGAACAGTGAACAGAGTGTCCCGGTGGCTCCTGCATTTGTTTGAAGAAGAAGCACATTTGCTGCCCTTAACTGAATAAGAAACTTCCTTTGGTGTTTGCACCAGTTTAAGGTGAGTTCCTGGGACTTCTAAATAAAAGTGTCCTTAAGTTAGACCTGGGGGAGAAGGGGGCATGCACAGAAATGCCTTCTCGGAGTCTCGGCTAGGTGGGAAGGGTCCAAGGAAGGCTGCTCCAGGCCGCCACCTACCGGGAAGCAGCAGTCTCAGCTGCCTGGGTCGGATGCACTCACTGCAGCACGAGGGGGTCAGGAGACTTCCTTCTTTCTGGGTGTCCTGAGTTCCTGCCTTGATGAACAGTGCCATCTAATGTGCAGGAGGGAGTTTCAGACCCGCGTTCCTCCCTGTACGTGGAGTGTAGTGAGTTGTAGCAGCTGGTCAGTTGCAGCAGATTGGATTGTGCCCCCATCCGTACGCGGAATCCCTACCTCCAGGGTGAGGGAATCTGGAAAAGGGACCCTTGGGGAAAAGGAGCCCATCCTCAGGAGGGGGTGAGTGTCCTTAGGAGCAGAGGTGGAAGGAGAGCTTGCCACCGCATGTACGCACACACGCGCACGCACACACACACACCAAGTAAAGGCCACTACAAGCCAGGAAGGGAGGCTCAGCCTCACCAGGACCCGGCCACACTGGCACCCTGACCGGAGGCTTCCTGAACGGTGAGAAATCAACATCAAGTCACCCAGTCTACGGCATTTGTTATGAAGCCCCAACCAAACAACAGTTTACTGAGATGGGTCAAAACTTGAAAGAAAACGCAGGCCATCTGCTGCAGCTTGGCCTTCACTGCTTCCTAACAGTTACGAAGTAATTCTCCTTGGCCTTCCTTCCTTGAAAAAGTCAGCTGAGCATCCCTTGTGCCATGATGAGCAAGGATCCGCTGGACCTCACTTTCCCCTGGAATACAGCCCTGTGTGCCCTGTGAGGAGAATCTCGATGTCTCAGAGGAAGAAAGGGGGCCAGTGATAAGATGTTCCCAAGTCCTCACGGGGCACTGCCCTGTTCAGGCAGCTGATGACCCCAGGAGATGAGGTAGAGGCGACGCTCCATGCAGGAGAGAGGCGGCTCCGGGCCTTCTGGCACACACGTGGCTGGACACCACCTGGTGGGTGGAGACAATCACATTTCCTAGATGAGGGGTGGAGCTCTGGTCTGCCACTCCCTGTTCGGTGACCTCATCCACCAGCTGCAGATGCCCTACCTTGGTTTTAAAAACCAAGGCAATTCCTTTTGTTTCATGGGGTTTTGTAAGAGTAAAGTAAGGAAGTAGAACAGAAGGACCTACTCAAGCTCTTAGTGACCAGTGATAGTCACTAAAGGGTGGTGATGGTGGACTTGTCCTGCTGTGGTTTGGATATGTCCCCTCACCCATCACAGCAGTTCAAGTCCTGAAGATCTGGTCCACAATATGGCAGAATGGAGGTAGTGAACCCTTTAGGAGGTGGATCTAGTGGAAGGTGGTTAGGTCATTAGGGGCACCACCATGGGAAGGGATTAATGTAGTTCTCAGGAACCCCAGTTAGTTCCCAGGAGAGTGAGCTGATATGGAAAGAGCAAGCCTGGGCCCTGAATCCCTCTTGCTTCCAGTTCCCATCATGAGATTCCTCCCTCCCTCTTGTCTGGCTCCCACCATGATACCATTGCCATGTTGTGATGGAGCCAAGAACCTTCAACAGCAGACTGCCTGATTTGGGGCTTTAAGTCCCCAATTATGTAAGTCAAATAAACCTCTCTTCTTTTTAAAGTAGCCAACCGCAGGTATTTTGCTATAATAACACAAAATGGACTAAGACATACTCTAAGATGATTCTAGATCTTGGGCTGGCTGGCATCTGAAGCTGTTTCTCATTGATGACTACATATGACTGGACCAGAACCTACTTCTTTTTTTTTTTTTTTCTTCCTGGAGATCTGGATGGCTGAGTCTGATGAAGAATGGCTGACCCAGACCATGGGGATCAGATCACCACTTGAAGATCAACCTGGACAATGTCTAAGCATGATGAAAGGCAGGCCCAGGGCTGAAGTGGAGGCAGAAGACGGGCTGAAAGGGAACCTAGCTTCACTTGAGCTAACACCATCCCATGCCACCCCTGTCTCCCATGACTGGCATCACTGCCCAAACAACCCGAGAAGGACCAACCTGTCACTGCAGGAAGGAGCTGCCTGGGCACAATCCCCATCTGCCACTCAGAATCTAAGAGACCTTGGCAAACTGCTTCAGCTCTTAGGACTTGGGGTTTTTTTCCTCTGCAAAGTGGAAAACCTGATAGCATCTCAACCTCACAGAACCAGTACAAGAATTGACGAGTTACTTTTGCAAATGCTCTCAGTGGCCCAGCATAGAGGGAGGAGTCCATGAATGACTGAGAGTTAAGAAAGTAAGTCCAAATCATCCTGCAGCTTTTCAGTTACAGACACCGTTTGAATGTCTCCCTTCTCCCAGCAACCCTTTCCCAGCCAGGAAAAAAAAAAAAAAAATTGGCTTTCAATGAAAAGGCAAGGCCTCAGATTGACTTGAAATGGAGATGAATAAGATATAGAAGATATAATAGAAAAAAAGCATAATGAAGGGAGTTTACTTCTCATCTTGCCCAATTCCACCAACTCACCTTGGTGGCTGGATGCTTTTAGCATATTCCTTCTGATCAAGAAAGGAGATGAGAACAGGGTGCAGTCCTCCCCGCCACCACGACCTCCTCACTGACCACCCAGCTCCCGGCCATGGCCTGTGGCAATGTTGGTGGGGCCTGCCACCTCACTCTGGGTGCCCTCAAATGCACAAGACCGTCACCACTTCTCCTCAGTGTGTGTCTGGGGGCCAGGATCCCGATGGGGTGCCTAAGCAGGCTGGAGTCTGGATGCTCACGCTGCCACATCCTTGCTCTCTGGTCTTCAACCTCCACGAGGAACAGAGTTTCTTGCTCCTGGAGAATTTGCTCTTTAGTCCTAGCTTGTCAGTGGATTTGTGCTGCAGGACTTAATAATGACACAAGTGTGTAGGGGATCCTGTGGTATCCACAGCTTATTAAGCCTTGCCCCTCCTGGAACCATCTTGTGCTTTCCAGCAAAGAATAGAGTTGGTGCCCTTAGGCAAGCCGTTATAGAAGTTAACTAAATTTGAATTCTCCCAGGGCCTCTCGAGTGCATTCTCTTCCCCCCTTAAGAGTTCTCCGTGCTTGTATCCAGTCTAATTGATTTTTAGCACAGGAAGCCTTACCTCCCAATATAGTGCTCGGCCCTTTTCCCTCGTAGCCAATGGCAAAAGATCCATTTATAAATTGTTAAACATGTTCATAGCTAAACGACACCAAAATAGCCCAGGAAAATTTTAATATTCATAGTTTGCTTTGATTAAAATACAAACTTTTCACATTAGCTATAGGATTATTTTTCATAATGCAGGCAGGTTACAGCACTGAGTGCCACTTAATTTAGTGTTTAATCAGGAGCACTACTATGGCATCAGGCTGATTAGGTTGGCTCAACTGCTGCCTGCTCAATTTTTCCCCATAATTGCGGGATATTCTTTATGGTGACACGTGCCCAGACGGTGGAATTCCAATATGCTATACATCAGTTTCTCCATTATTGGATTAGCGGGATGTGGCGCGGTTACCACTGCACTCTCATTCTTAACCATCGATCGTATCGTCCCTTCTATTTCACAATTAATGCAAGTCTGCTGGTTGATCAATCTTCTCCTGTGCCGGGCTGCAGTCGATCTATTCTTCTGGCTGTGTGTTAGGGATCTGCGGGGTTTCTTGGGGGGCCTGTGGATTTGTCACTGTGGCAAGAGATATTCTCAATTTAAGATGCGCCTGATTGCATCAGGCACCCGGTGCAGCGTCCTCAAATTACACATGTATGAATTAAAAAGGAAGAAGAAATAAAGAAGAGACAGAGTCATTGGCACAGCTGGCCGTCTCTTCAATCAGTGCACCGCTCACTGGGTTTTATTTTTTTAAAACTTGATATCCATTCAGGATCCACCAAAGCCAACTCACCAAAAATAATACCCTCAAGGGAAAGAGGTCGCAGACAGAGTTTGCAAACAACTGTTCTATGATAAGGAGATAACGAGATGATAACCCATGAAGTGGTAGATCTATTATTTTTTTCAATAATAACTTGCAGATGAGACAAGGAAAGATGATAACTATCATGTGGCGGAGAATTTTGACAAGTTTGTTATTAACTGAAAGTAGCTGATGTTCATTGGAGTGACAGACAGAAGCTCAGGATGAAATCGGGTTCCTTGCTGCCTTTCCTGATAGGCGGCTCTGGGCACTGATGGTGTTAAGAGGCTCTGGCCAGCAAGCCCGAGACGACGGCAGGGAGGTGCCCCCACCTGCCAGGCTCATTCTTCCCAATTTTGAGGAGGCTCTGGGTAAGCTTTGAAAATGCCCAGAGCTGCAGAAGGAGAGGCAGTTTGTCATGGTGAGGAGGTGAGGTGTCCCCCAAAAGCTCACGTGTGAGACCTGCTGGAAGATTCAGAGGAGAAATGATGGGGTTGTGAGAGTCTTAACCCAATCATAGAATTAATCCACTGCTAGGGCTTAACTGAGAGGTAGCTGAAGAGGTGGGTGTGGCTGGAGGAGCTGGGAATTAGGCTTGGCTTTGGGGAGATCTTTGTATCTGGCAAGTAGAGTCTCTGCTTCCTGATCTCATGTGAGCTGCTTCTCTCTGCCCTACACTCTGCCATGATGTACAGCCTCACCTCAAGCCCCTAGGAATAGAGCTGGCCTTCTGTGGACCAAGACCTCTGAATCCGTGAGCCTTCAAATAAACTTTGCTTCCTCTATAATTGTGCTGGTCAGATCCTTTTAGTCACAGCAGCAAAAGACTGGCTAAAACACAGTTCCAGTAGCTGAAGTCTTATCCCACCTCACCGTTCCTTAGGACCTCCTAAGAAAAATGAGAAGACTCTACCCTGAAGAGCCAAGAGGATGGCAGCAGAACCAGAGGCAAAGTCACATTAAAGAAAAGAACTTCTGAACCAGCAGAGGCAGAAGAGTCCTCACCTGGGGACGTCAATCAGAAGATGGCTGGAGGATGGGAGAACAAGCAGTTCTACATGCAGCGGAAGGACATTCCCTCCTCAGAGACGCCCATGCACTAATTTCGCCAGACCTCCATGTGGTATGTGGCACAGGATTCTGCAGTTGCGAAGGTGCGGACCTACCAATAGGGAGACTATTCTGGATTACTGGGGAGAGTCTCTTCTAATCATAAAGCACAGGACCTTCTCCAGTGGATTCAGACAAGAGTGGGAGAAGAGAAAGCCAATGATCTCTCCAGCCTAAGAATGGCCTGTACCGTGGCTGGCTCTGAGAGGAAAGGCCTGCATGGCAGGTGACCAAAGAGGACTCCAGAAGCTTAAGCAGCACCCAGACTAGCCTACAGCTGCAAGGAACCAGATTCTGCTAGAAAACCGAATGAGTGTGGCAGTGGGCTCTCCCCAGAGCCTCCAGATCATGGCGGAAATAGCCATCTCTTGACAGCAGCCTTGTGAAAGCCCAACCTCTCATCTATGGGGCAGTGGAGAAAAAAAGTGTATGTTACTTCAAGCTGCTAAATCTGTGGTCATTGGCTATGGTGGCAACAGAAAACTAAAACACTATGGAAACAGCCAAGTCAGGGGACCCACATGGGGAGGTGATCTGAAGTGATGGACCAAGTCTCAGTCAGAATGCCCAGGCTCAAAATTCAATTCCACTGCTCTGCAGCTACATGTCCCTGGGCAAGTGACCAGACTGAATAAGTGCTGCCTTGCTTACAGACTATCAAAAAAGAATGAGACTGCCCATGTGTTATGGTTTAGCTGCGAGGTATCCCCAGATGCTCATGTGTGAGACAGTGCAAGAAGGCTTAAGGGTGAAATGACTGGGCTACAAGAGCCCCAACCTAAGCCGTGCATTAATCCCCTTGAACGGATTAATTGGGTGGTAACTGTGACTGGAGGAGGTGGGTCACTGGGGACATGCTTTGGGGTGCATACATATATTGTCCCCGGTGAGCAGAGCTCTCACTCTGCTTCCTGATTGTCAGGCCCTGAGCTGCTTCCCTCTATAAAGTCCTTCTGCCATGATTTCCACCTCACCCTGGGCCCAGAGCAATGGAGTTGGCCGTCTATGGACTGAGATCTCTGAAACCATGAGCCAAATCAATTTTTCTGCCCTCAAATTGTTCTTGTCAGGTCTTTTGGTCACAGCAATGCAAAAGCTGTTGAAAACACCATGCTCTCCAGCCACAGATGACCAAAATACTCCTGCATCAGAACAAAGAAGGGTTTATTACCTGCTGCAAAGAGGGAGAATGGACTCCACGAGAAGCCAAGGTGATCTCGGTAAGATGGAGTCAGGGTGACCTTTTGGGGGATGCCAATTTCTACTGGGTTAAGGAATCAGGGCTTTTCTCTGGACTGGTTACTATCAGAAAATGGGGAGACTGTATTTATTACTGGTATCTGAATAACTCTTATCAGGAAAAGGAAAGAATGCAGTGAATTTAAAGCTGTAGATGGTCACTCATATTAGCCGGAACAGGGAGGTTGTCATTCTGTGGTTCAGTGAAGGCTGTTTCTGACTTGCTTCAGACACACTGACAGCGAGCTCTTGTGTTGTCTGAACCCATCGCAGTCACATGGTAGGCCTTGTGTGATGCTGAAATGCTGTGAGGTTGTCTGTCCTCAGCAGGACGTGACCAGGGCCTGTAGGTGAGCACCAGGCCAGCTCCCGCCAATGGCGACACTCACCTGACAGGACGGACAAGGCGCACCAGGGCAGATTTTATATTCCTCCAACCAATAAATCTAACGCACAGGTCCTTGTGCCTAGAGGACTGTACATTAGTGCCTAGAGGACAGTACGTGTTCAATTAGGCCAGTGGTTAAGCTTAGTTTTAATTACTGTTATATTACAGGGCGACCCACAGAAAACCAGGAACCTATCTGGACCACGCTTGGGAGATCATACCTAAAGCAAACTCATGTGAGCACGGAGGATAACTCAAAGTAATAAACCCATGAAGCTTATTAATGGCCAATTTCCTGGTGGCGTTCCATGTGGGGTTCATCACACCTGCGCATAGCTTCTCCTTTCTTCTCTCCAGGTTTCCCCTTCCTTGGACGTCACTGAACTCCTTCTGACCACTCACATTCATCATCTCTCCATACGAAGGCTTAGCACTGTGCACCTATCTTGTCTGTCCTTCTCTCGCCACCTCTCTGTTGTGCAGGTCAACCTGCCTTTCCCCTAAATGCAGGCCAAGGCACTTGTTCCTTAGAAGGGAAGAAACACACAAACCAGGAAGCACTGGATTCCTGCAGAGCTAAGAGGAGGCCTGCGGGTGCTCAGCCTTCCACAGCTCATGTCCGACAGACCCCGAGGGCAAGCAAGCGCCTTGGTCACAGAGGCAGCCTGCCTTCTCCCAGTAGGTTCCAACCACCGGCCGGCACGCTTGCAGAGACGGCTGAATCCGGGGACCTCCATCTGCGGTGACCAGTCTGCATCTCAGGCACTTCCTGTCTGCCATGTCAAGACACCAGACACTTTTCTGATTATACCGTGGTTTCTCGTGTCCTTTCCCTGTTCAGGGAAGATGTACGGACAGTGGGACACAGGTATTTGAGCCTCCTGGGAAAACGGTTTCTAACCTTCATGTGTGAGATGGAGCCCTGCTGCACTACCACGTCTGGGAAATGGGCGAGGATGCGTCTTTCCCAGACAAGGCCTCCCTTTTGGAACGCTGACCTCACGGGTTGGTGACCCAGGGAAGCAGGGCCATATTCAGGCTATGGAGATGCGATTAAAGCAAAGCATTTGCCCAGCTGGAACTTGTCTGAGCAGTGTTCCAGGTGGACAAGGAACCTGAGTTGATGGTATCCCAGATTTTCCTGGGATGTGGATGTGTTTATAGCACATAAGCATATTGTGGGTGTGTGATTGCATTAATTCACTTAATATTAATTTACAGATAAGATTATGAATGTTACTCAATATAAAACAAAAGTGATTTCTGTGCTGGGGAAACGGGGCCACTTCTTAAAGAGAAGGGACAAGTGCATGGCCAACTGGTTCTTGTAATGAGCATTCACCCACCAAGGACAGTTCCCCTAATAACCACCCCTACACACACCATCCAGGACTACTGTGGCTTCCGAGTAGAACACAGACAGGAATTGTCCCTTCTTGCATCTAATCTCAAGTTGTTCTAGTTAGAAAGTTGGGAGTTTGTTGTGTCTATCAAGTTTTATCTAATATGTATTAATTTAAATATACTTTATATTCAATAATTAGGAGCGTTTCTTATATTCCATTGGTGCTATGTGTCAAACCAGTTGATACATACAGAGAGAATGTTAAAGAAACCTAGAGCTATTTTAAGATACTTTCAGCTGCACGTAGTGGTGCATTCATGTAATCATAGCCACCTGGGAGGCTGAGGCAAGAGGATCACAAGGTTGAGGTCAGCCTCGGCAACTAAGGAGATACCCAGAAACTGAGCAAGACCCTGTCTCAAAATAAAATATAAAAAAGACTGGGGAATGTAGCTTCATAGTAAATACTCCTGGGGTCATGCCCCAATACCAAAAATATTTTTTCCAGAGACCTTATAAAATTTCATTTTTGTTGTACAAATAAAAGGACCCTCATATTAGGGCTCCTTCACATGTAAACACACAAGTTCATACACACGCAAAATAAATTTTAGCATAAAAGGAAATGCCCTGACTCACGAAGCTACAAAGTTTCAAACGAGACATAACTGATTGCAGGCACAGCTGTACCCAGGGCCTGAAGTGATACCGCCACCGAAAGGCTCCCTTTCATGATCTATAAGATGTCCCTGTCCATGAGGGTAAGATGGCCGCCACAACCCTAGACAAGCCTCTAGCAAGCATAGCCGCCCAATAAGGGAAGAGTGACTCGTCCACAGTCTAACAGCACAGTCCCTGGGAGACTGAGTGGCCCACCCTGATGGTCACTCTGAACCACTCGTTATGCCCAAGGTAGGGGCTTTCTAAATGCCAAGACCGCACCCACATGCTGGGTCCTAGGCACAAGTCAAGGATCCAGAATGAAGTGGGACTGTTCCTCACAGAAGAGAGGGAGCGTCTCATGAGAAAAGGTGTGAAAGCTACTGGGTAGAGGTTTTCAAAATGAGGAAGCTGTCCTCTGGACCTCCCCAGGTGAACCCCCTGCTCGTCCCGAAAGCCCTCCTGAGGCAATGACAGAGAGTGGGGCAGGGCAGGAGGCACACTGACCATGGAACGCCTGGTCACAGGAGCCCTCGCCGCTCAGACAATGTTAGGACCGCAGAAAGAAACCAGAAGAGACTGCAGGTCACCTCTGGAGCACAGGAGCAAGCCAAGTCCACAGTCTGGGATCTGGAAAAATACGAAGCAAGGTGCATGCACCCCGTCCTGAAGCAAACTGCACCCCAGGGTAGGAAAGGAGGAGAGCTTCCTCTGGGTACAGAACAGTGACCTCCAGAGGCTGCTAAAAACGCCCCCAGCAGACAGACAGACAGACACTGGGTACCTCCTGTTGGAACGGCACAAGAACATCAATGCACGTTTTTACCAAAAAGAAGTTGAACCAAAATCTCATTTAATTACTGAATCTAACCACCACGTATGGAAAACATAGGGGACAGATTACTAAATACAGCAATTACTGGAATTACTAAACCAGACTATGGGAGATTCTTCAATAAAAATCATCTAATTTCCTCAACAAATACATTGCAAAGAAAGAAGAAAAAAAAAAACAACAGGGGTTTGGAAGGGGACACAGGTAAAGTAAAAGAGAAATGTATCACAATTGGAAATGTGAAGTGTTTTCAATAGACAAGTGAACCTTGTTTTAATGGCCAATCGATGAGCAAACTTAAAAACTGTTATAAGGTGATCACATAAACTTGAACATGGGTATAATATTGGATTATATTAAGTAATTATTGCTAACTTCAAGGAATAGTAACATTAATAGTAATATTTTCTTCCTAAAGAGTCCTCATTTTCTAATGATGCATATGAAAGCTTAAAAGTAATATGATATTTGAGCACATGATTATATAAAGAAACACTTGCTAATTTTAGGGCATAATAACATTAATGACAATGTGGTTCATTTTCCTAAAGAACACTCATATGTTGAATACACACACTGATATATTTCATACCAATATGGTGTTTGGGATTTGCTTCAAAATATCCACATGGAAAATGGAAAAGGCTAAAGTAAGCTGGACTACGCGTTGGTAGGTGTGGAAGCTGGTGGTTTGGGTGTGTGAGGGTTCAGTCTGCCATTCTCTCAACTTTTGTACATGTTGGAAATTTTTCATAACTAAAACATTTTAAAACCATGTATTTTTAAAAACAGTTTATGCATCACCAAGTCACTTTGGCCCACTGAGGAATCTGAGTTGGAAGCAGCTCCAGTATGGGTGGGCCTCTCGAGGACCACCCAGGAGCAGTTCCAGACCTGAGGCCATTACAAGCATGGCCTCTGACTTCCTCAACAGAGGCTAATGAGTCAAGTCTCCTCTCCTCGTCAACCCACCTCCATAAGATGGCCTACGCTCTAGGAAAGTCTGAAGGCAAAGACACCCTGTAGACATCAAAAGAAATACCACCAATTTGTCTTGAAATATTAACTAAGTAAAAAAAAAAAAAAAAGAACCTCAGTCCTTCAACACAACCAGCATGTCCCATCTAGGACTTTCTAGAACTTTCGGTATCTTGTTCTTTGTCGGTCACGCTTTTCCACAAGGTCAGACATCATCTCTATTATGATGGCCCACTGACCACACAGCCCCAGGCCCCAGGCAGTCTCCGTCTCACGGGCTTCTCTTTGATCCCCTGTGGGTTGGTTTTCACCACCGCCATCTTGTGTGATCCTTGGTTTCATGTGGAAATGTGATCACAACAGCCACAACCAGCGAGTATTGCCCATCTGTGAATCCCAAACCTACACAGCTCCTGGGACCCAATAGGTAATCTATAAACATTTGAATAAATAAATACATAGTAGTTAAACCACTACTAATCCGCCAAATGTACTGGAATGGCCACTGTATTTCACCTTAAATATGACATAAAAGATCACACACACATATGGGCAAAGTATGTCATTTTATGCCAAATATGACATACATGTTATATTTATGTTTGTGTGTGTATTTCCCAACCTGATCATTTCATACTCAGACATTTAACAACACAATAGTATCGACCCTCTTCAGTTATAATTCCTTTTCCTTTATGCTATCAGTACTGAAAACATGTTTAATTGGAACAATTAAGAAGTATAATATTAAAATAGATGTCAGAGCTATTTTTCCCTTTTTTATAAGAGCTTGCATGATCCAGCACAACTTTCAGACAATTAAAAGGATGTTCTGATAACTCTTTCCTGCTATTATTAGAAGACAAGTTATTTGTGCTAAGAGAGCAAGAATCCCTACCTCAGAGAAATAGGGAATTGAGTAGTTTGCAGTTGCGAGAACAACAAAGTTAGCATTCAATTAAGTTCCATCGCAAGATTTATACTAATCATTAACCAAAAGTTGTCTTCTGTTCACTATCAGGAAATTGAGCAATACCCCAACGAAAAGAAAGACCCTTTAAAAATTAAGCAATAATTATGGTATGTTTGCAAAATGCAGTCTATCTTTTGTATCCTGAATTTCTTGGATGTGTAATTTGCATACACATTAAACTCTGTGGGAAATTGGAAAGCAATTCAGAATTCAACAATTAAAAGATACAAATTAAAATTGTTAGCATTAACTTAAAGTTTACTGCTGGTGCAACGCTCTTGGATATAAATGAACTCTGATAAAGCAGCCATTGCTCTCCTGGAAGTTCAGCACTTTGCAACCTAGGTTTCCCTTTGCATCTTTAAGTCATTGGTTCTGCTGATGCCACTTCGGATTCATAAATGTTTCTCTTTTAAGAAACATAAATACGTTCTGTCTGCAGCTAATGCTTTTGAGTCCAATCTTTGATGTTCTATGGGACTTGTCATCTCTTAAAACACCATAAAATCATTTGAGGGAATATGCTCTGATAATTAAAGAGTTACGAGTTTGAGAGCAAAACAGTTAATAGAACAAATGATGTATTTTTCATGTGTCTATATTTTATGTTATAAATGCATGTATACATATAAATAAGTAGGATACAAATATAGATATAGGTACATACTGATGAAGGTGTTCACTATAATCCATTGAAAACTCTCTATTCTAATCACTGGGATGCAAAGCTCAGATCCACTACCTTCTATCTCTGTGACTAAGGGGATGTTATTCTTTTTGCCTCTGAGTCCTGTTCTGCAAATAAGGATAATAATAGTAATCAGTCCAGAGTTTGGTTGTGAATCTCAAATAAGAAAAATTATATCCCTACATCTTCCATGTACAAAATGCTCAATCATTGCAACTATTGAATTGGTTAAGCACTGAGTCATGAATTGAATCCCTACCCTACCAGGCTCTGTGACCCTGGACAAGCTAACTAGCTTCTTCGTGCCTCACTATCAAACTATTTTACTATCAGTAAAATGGGGAGAGAGTGCCTGCATCACAGTGCTGTTAGGCCACTGAATGAGTTAAAGATTTGTCAACCACTTGAAACTGTGCCTAGAATACATATATGTGTATTTAAATAACAAATATAAATATTTGCCTGGGTAGACAGTAGAGACGCCTCCGTATGGACCCATAGGTAACCCTGCACAGGGAGGTGGAGAACTGTCTCAGTATAAACATGGAAAATGCCAGAATCATTTCACTGTGTTCTAAACCAGAGATTCTCAATATCACTGTGTTTATTTCAATTTAAAAACAAGGGGTGGAATCAAATTTTGTTATTTTCTGAATGGCCAGGAAATCAAAGAGCAATGCTTATCGGGAACTGCCACGTATTTTGCACCACCACTTTTCAGAGAATTAGGATACACTAAAATGCTCTTGACATTATAGCTAATAGCATATACTTGGATCATTGACAGTTCTTCAACCCACCCCGGGGCCATCAACATGGGGACCAATTATCAAGGTAAGTCTCGAAGCTTGGTTTTAACACTATAAATATACTTCCAATGGGAAAAAATGGATAGGGACTAGGAAGTTTCGGACTCATGGGAACTGGGCTATTTTTTCTGCATATGTTTTCTAATAATTTGGTGGTTCATAGGTAAAGGGATGAAGAGAAGCAGATCATTACACGTTGAGTTATAGCATCTGAACCCATCTAAACTGTAAATATGTGTGGCTTTTACTTCTAAGCCTGCCTCTTGTCTCTCCACCAGCAAGTTATTAACTTGGGAATTTTTAATCATCCTGAGGGCCATCACACCTCACAGCAACAAAGCACAAAGATCCCTCCCAACCCTGGCCATATATAAGGACAGCTAGAGCACGTGCACACACCACGTACACGTACACACACACACACACACACACACACACACACACACACTTGTGCACAGGACTACTTTCAGATCACTTCCATTTGTAATCAATACAGGAGTGACTAAGGCAAATCATATCCTCTCATTAATCAACCACCTTACATCCACTTCTCAGCGTGTAAAGCCACACGGTAGGAGCAACGTCCAGAGCAAGATAATTGAGATGTCAGTGTAAATCACAGGTGTCAGACAAAAGGCTACGGCTGTTCTAAATTTTTAATTTTCCACTTAATCAAGGAGAGTTTTAGTCCCAATAAAACTCTGTATACATAACATACACACACACACATATATATATATATATACATGCACATACATGAGGATGTATACACACGTGGACATGTGAATATATACATACATACACATATGTATGTATGTACACACACACACACACACACACACACACACACATGTATTTTTTAAGACTGGCCAATATACACAAATCAAGACTTGCATGCCCCCTCAGTGATGTGTACTGATACAGACCCATGTTCAATTTGGAGTTTTGATTTGGTAAGGTCCCACTCCATGTCTCCCATCTAAAGTGGGTTTTTATCACTTTTTGAAAACAAATGCTGTGCATATAATTTGGCCAGTAATACATAAAAATGTTTCAAGCATAAGAAAATAGCATATTTCAGAAAGAGCTGAGGAAAATGATAGCTTTAGGACTCTCAGAAGGAAAGCAGGATCCTTTCTCGGGGAGAGGTGTAAAAGAGATTAAGTGGACGGCACTTTCTCTGAATTATTGATGCCATCAAAACACTAGTAGGTACACCACATCCGTCTTCCCCATGCTGGGCTCAACATCGGATTTTAGTTGGATTTTGGTTTCTCCTTTTTCCACTTAAAAAAAAAAAAAATGAGAGAAAAAGCAGTCATCTTTTGTTTCCCTAAAAGACACAGAATCCTAACAGTTCATAACAGACCATTAAGAAAAGAGGGCTGTGGAAGATTTTCCAACATCAGATGCATGAAGCATTCGCCCATCCAGCATCCAGATTTTAAGTTCAACTCTGTTTGCATTGACCCCTGGGATTTTAAGATCATTAGGAAGACAGACACCTGTACCCAACCCTGCATTTAAGATAGAGATGGCTTCATTACCCCGAAGGCGGCACTCTATTAGATAGAGCAGTGCTCTGCAGAGTTCACCCTTAAAGTGCTAATGCAGTCTCTTCCTCCTAATTTTGCAGGCTGGAGAGGAGCTTCCTGGGGCTCCCAGATCCCACCAATACCCAAGCCCAATTCCCAGGCTTCCTCCATCACAGGCAGCTATCATTTCAACAGATGTCAAGAACAGCTAAAGTGCATTTAAGCCTATTTGTTAAATTCCTAAGGGGGGAGGCAGATTGGCGAAATTCAGCCAGTAATTAAACCACATACTTCTTCCAAAGCTGCTGCTACCCCTCTTGCCTGCATAATCTCTCTGCCTTGCATCAAATCATTTAGGCACTTATTGGCTACAATCAATACAATATGAGATACATTAATTTTGTCCCCGAGAGACTTGCAGGGAAGAGGTGGTATTGCTTCACAAGCATTTTGGAGTCTTCAGGCAAGCAAACTATCAGACGGAGCAATCCAGGCTGTGTGCTCCATGCTGGCAGATTTATGGTCTCCCCTGCCCCATGCCCATGGAGCTGGGCTGCTGCCAAGCACACACAAATTGGATTGGAGTGAGAAACATTAAATATATTACCTAATGCACACAAATGCTAAATACTGCAAATCACAGTGAAGAAGTGGCCTGGTTGAGCAGAATTTTAACAATTAAATTCAAGTCCTTCCATATGTTCCAGGACCCCAAGTGCCTGGCTACCTAGAATGAAATTTCCAGGGGGGAAAGAGACCTTTAGCCAGGTTTCCAGATCGGAGTCTGTTTGTTCAAGGCAAGGCAATGTTGTTCCCCAACCCACCTCCATCTCCCACTTGCAAGGATCCCTCAGTCAGCAGTGAATTTTGAACAGGCTGAAGAATTCCTAGGAGCCATGGGAAGGAGCTAAGATTTGCCTTCTTCACTATTTTTAATACTTCAAGCATGTTACTTGTGTTAAGTCAGGGTTAGAGCTCCTGATTCTCAAAAGGGACATTTGGACAATAAACATGATAGCTAAGAAGATGTGCTCTACCATTACCTTGATGGGATGCACTGGGATAATTTTGGAGGAACAGTATGTGATCTTTCGATGTGACTGCCATCAGAAGAAAGCAAAGCAAAGGAATCCAAATTGAGAGCTCCAGTCCCAACTGTAGTCTCCCCTACAGGGCCAACAGCCACCTTAGTCACCAGAACCTTATGTGATTTCATTGAACAAGGCAGACACAGAAAGGAAAGTCCATGGTACAGTTCTGTCCACCTTTAGCTCCTTTGGTGGAACCAACGATGAATGCAGGGTACTGACTAATTAAAGAAACTGGGGCATAATTGTGGGGGCCAGGCTGCAGCACAGAATTAAAATCTATCAGAAACTTGGAGAATTAATGTCCCAGTGCCAGGTTCCTGGCTTTCTGTTCAAAATAAAGAAGTAATTGGGGAAGCAGGATTCTGCATTGCACAATGAAAAGTGTTCTAATTTTTTCTAACTACATCCTGTTTGAGCAACGGGCAATGATTGAAGAAATATGAGGAATCTCTTCTTCCGGAAAGGGAAGAATTCAGGCTCTCTGGTCAATGACCATCGGTCACAACACAACACATAATGAGTTCTAGATTCAAGACAGTTAGAAAAACTGGCCTTGGGGCTGTTTCCCTGGTTGAACTTGGGTAGATCACAGGACCTCACTGGATGCAGGCCACCTTGTCTATAAAATCATTAGCTGGCTTCTGAAACCCTCTGTGGCTCCAACAGCATATGGTTCAAGTTGTGTAACTTTTATCCTCAACTGCCCTCTTACCTGATCTCTAAGACAGTTCCTTTCTTTGCATTTAACACCACAGAGAAATGCCCTGGTTACTGACGAAGTCCAAGCTGACCTTTGAAGGGATGAGCAACCTCCATGAGAAACTGCCCTCTGATTTGCCCAATCTGCTCAATTTCCTACCCATAGTAAAAAGAGAGAGATTGCCACACCTGTTTCCTCTGAGCAGTGGGTGAAGTTCTGAGCAGCAAGCACCCATGTATTTGAGAGGCAAAGCACACTCTGTTAACAGTGTTCAAGGATTTTTTTCTTTCCTTTTTTCTTTTCCTTTTGATTACCATAATTTGAAACACAGGGAGCCCTGTTAACAACACAGACTATGAGGACCCACTCCCAGTCCTATTGACTGATCAGAAGTTCTGTGAATGGGTCTGAGAAACATAATTTGAAACAAAACTCCCAAGTGATTTCTGTGACATTAACACTTGAAAAGTGAGCTGACCATCAGGGAGGGCTCATTTTACACACAGGTGTCTATGTATTCACGCTTATGTTTGTGTCAACTTCCACTGAAACTGTAAGCTTCCTAAGGCCCCGACAACGTCTTGCTCACTGATGCTTCCCTGGCATCCTCTCCCACACCTGTTCCTACAGGTAAATACCAATGGTTCTTAAGTGCTTCCTGGAATGAGGACATATAGAAATATCCACTCTCAGTGGAGGGTAAGTAGAATATCTAGGCAGACAAAAGTTAATAAATGGCATCCAATCAAAAAGCTTCTGCACAGCAAAGGAAACTATTAGGAAAGTTAGAGAGAACCTGCAGAATAGGAGAAAATCTTTGCTAGCTACTTTTCTGACAGAGAACTAATATCCTGAATATATAAAGAACTAAAAAGAAAAGTAACACCAAAAAATCAACTCAATTAATAAATTGGCAAAAGAATTAAACAGACACTCCTCCAAAAAAGAAATACAAATATATGAAGAAATGTTCAAAATCCTTAACAATTAGGAAAATGCAAATCAAAACTACCCTGAAATTTCATCTCACACCAGTCAGAATGACAGTCATCAAGAATATAAATAATACACACCAGAGAGGATGTGGAGAAGAGGAACACTTTTACACTGTTGGCAGGATTGGCAGCATTGTAAATTAGCACAACCAGTACGGATAGGATATCAGTATAAAAGTTCCTCTGAAGACTGGGAATGGAACCACCATATGGCTCAACTACACTACTCCTCAGTATTTATCCTAAAGAATGAAAGTCATCTTACAACAGTGATACATGCATACCCATGTTTACAGCAGCACAATTTACAATGGCCAAACTATAACCACACTAGTTGTCCACCAACACAAGAATGGATAAAGAAAATGTGGTCTATATACACAATGGAGTTTTATTCAGTTATAAAGAAAAATGAAATTATGTGATTTGCAAGAAAATGGATCAAACTAGAGACCACTATGTTAAGTGAAGTAAGCCACATTCTGAAGGTCAAGGGTTATATGTTTTCTCTCACATGTGAAAGTTAGAGAAGAAAAAGGAAAAGATAGGTGGGGGCAGATCTCATGAAAAGCAACGGGAGATCAGTAGAGGAAAGGTATCAGAGGGTGGGAGGTGGGGAGGGAGGGATTGATGGGGAGGGAGGGGAGTGATATCGGTCAACTTATATTGTGATATTGTGTTCAAGTGCAAATATATAACAACCAATCCTATCAATAGGCACAACTGTAATGCCCCAATAAAAAATGTAGGGAACTAAAAGAATATCTAGGCAGAGAGACTTGGTGCAACCTGTGGGCACTGGGGAGATTCTCACTCACAACAAATCATGAGAACCACTTTTCTCATCTATGCTACATACCATGAAGAAGAGAGAGCCTTGGGTTATAAGACAAAAAAATTACTAATTGGTATACCATGGTTTTCTGCACTCAGAACTTTTTGATGTATATTCCATTCCTGGACCTTGACAAGTAGATGGATTAAAATAATCCTGAGATGGAAGATCAGCAGGCTTAAGCAACTTGTCCAAGGTCACATTCACAACTACAGGATAACTTGACTTGGCAAATCTGAATAATTTTGATGGAACAGATGTTGTTATCTATGTAACTACTATCAGGATAAAGAAAAAAAGCAAAGTGAAGAAATCCAAAGTTGAGAGTTCCCATCCCACTTGTTTATTTGACAAATATTTGCTGAATGACCACTACATATTGGGCACTTGGTTATCTGCTAGGGTAGATGTTGAGCTAAAAGTCTATGATCTCTGCCCTCTTGAAGTTCACATATGGGAATTAAATAACCGATGGTCTGTAGACATTTTCCCAGCTTGCTTTTTGTCTTTTTTTATATGTAATTTCTTTGTTTATATTTAAGGTGCTATTGGATACACACAGACAGCAAAATGTATGGAACTGTAAAGCAAATGGACGAATCCATCGTCTCACTTTTAATTTTAGTGCATTTTAAAATACCTTTTAAAATGTAAGTACTTTATGGTCAGTTTTCTTTTTAAAAATACTTTTTGGCCTAAATTTCATTTTCTAAAGGATCCTCAGCAGCATATGGCTATCCAAAGGGTCTACAGGACTCTAGAAAGAAAACTAAGCCTGCCCCCCTGGCCTATATTTCCCCCCTTCCATTTCAGCCTGAACCCATGCTAATCCCAGGGTCCCTCTGCCCCTTTCCTGAAAGCAGTCCTCTCTCCAGTCCCCCAATCCAGAGGCTAGTTTCCAGAATGCTTCCTTTGTGAGCTCTCAGAGTCTCTCCCCAGCACCCTTGCTTGGAAATTCCTCTTGATTTCCATCAACACCTCTGTCTTTGGAAGGTCCTGTCACTCAATTCCTTGACTCTGAAAACAGTCTGCAGGGGAACTTCTGGTCACTTGACTGCACCTGCTTCCCACCTTGCTTTTACCTCCTCTAGTGGTACTACATACAAAACCTATGGACAACTCTCAAATCCGTTTACTCAAGGGTTGCTTTGGAAGACCTAAGGAGAATGATGTTGATTTATATTTGCCAATCTGAAAAAATACTCCTAATTGCACTACTAAGTGGTAAGAATAAGTTATAACTTATTATATAGTATGGATATCATTTATGAAAAATAAAATGTTCTTTATTTGATGATTGATATGTGTCTATAAATTACAAATATATAGAATTTTACACAGACACCCTATTTAGATTCATACTGTCCAGGATAAATATAACTGTAAGCAATCTATACAATTTTAAATTTTAATATAGACACATTAAAAGAAGTAAAAAAGGAAAACAAGCTAATTTTAACAATGTAGTTAGCCTAATAAGCTATAATTTCAACAGACAATTTTTTAATAAGTATCAACGAGTGATTTTACATCCTTCTTTTGCACTGAGTCTTTAAGATACCACAAACATGGTACCTGCTCAACAGCCACCTATGGCTAGTGGCTTCCACCCTGGATAGCAGGAATCTGGAACAGTCTCAGCACTGCAGGGAATTTTGTAAGGCAACAATGGTCAGGCTGTGGTGAGAAGAATCAGTGGAGGGAAGAATCAGTAAAGTGCAAATTTATTTCCCCAGACGTGGGAAGAGATCTGCTCTGGGGATGCTATCAAATCTGTGGGGTGCTTTCAGTGGCAACAAGTTCCCTGAGCTACTCTTAGATCCTTGTGGTTCTAAGAACGGCCTGGAGGCTGCCAAGGCAAGAGAAGGTTCTCTGGAGCCAGGACTGATCCTGGCTTCCACATCCACAGGCGGTGTGATGTGTGTGAACAGCAGCCCCTCAGATTCCACTGTTCCATCAGCGTCACCACCCGGATGCGAACCCCGTTAAGAATGCATAGAGCACTCGTGGACTCTCGGTGAGCTCGGTTTCCTCTGGGTCTCACGAGCATTTCAATTCTGACCTGCAGGAGGATAAAAGCTGAGTGGTCTGAGACTCACTCTGAGGAAAGCGGCTTGTCCACATTTCTCCTGTCCCAGCACCGATCACACTGTCCTCCTCGAAGCCTTGACATGCTTATCATGATCCCATCCTGCCCTGCTGGCTGCAGTAGGTACCAAGCAGTTGAATAAACTATGGTCAAGTGCTTGGATACATTTCTCTTACCAAATCCACATTTCCAGATCCTATACTGGAGGTTGCCGGAAACCCCAAGCATGAATACCATTTGAATAAAACAGAAATCTGTCTGTGAATGAGAATGTGGGCATATGTCCATATGTACAGGTGTTCACGTGTACATGTGACCACATGCTTGTTTGTGTACGCATGTCTTAAAAGCTTTCTGCTTATCACTTGAGACTTGATCATTAGTGTGGGAAATAAGTTGGCCTGGGTTCAGAAACCACAGCAGCCACCAGGCTCCAGCAAATTGTACATTCTCTTAGGTCTCTACTTCCACATGTAAAAGGGGGCTATACCAGATGATTCCTAAGATTCTGCCCCACAGGAATATTCCATAACACAATGAATGTGTGCAGGACCAAGGTCAACCCTTCACCCTTGTTATGGGCCATCAATAGTTGACAAAAGATTTCAGTCCTCGGTCAAAATGCTGTTCCCTTGGTGAGCTCCTGTGATCAGACTCACTGCACTCACAGGGGGCTGCAAAGTGGAAGCAGCTAAGAGATCACTCGGAAAGTGCCCAGGAAGAGGTCAGGCTCCCCACAACCCCTCACTTGCAAGTTCCATTCCACTTGGAACTGACCCAGCAACCAGTCCTGGAAGACAAAACAAATGCATGGAATGTAGGCAGGGAAGGCAGGAAGGGTGGGCAGGGACAGGGCTTGGGTGTCATGGTTTGTCAGGCCTCTCTGCATCTTGGGATCCTAGTATTCTGCTAGCACAGGATTTAGTAAATTACCAAGACGTGCAAAGCACGCGGGCCTAGGCCCCCTAGTGTGTGCAGTTATTTCCCTAACGCCAAGCATCTGTGTGATTCTCTTTGTTATCAGGAAAAAATGTTCATGTAGAATACGTAAGTGGGGAAAGGGGACTGGAGAGAGGAAATGAGGAAATGTGCTGAGGTATTCAGAACTGGTGATTCGAGGAATGGTATGTGAATTGTACTACTCTTTCAATTTTCCATAGGTTCAAGATTTCTCAAAATAAAAAGTTGGAAAAATGTTACACATTTTCAAGAACATAAAATTGAAATATCTGAAATAAGCCTGTTCTCTAAAGTGAGCTCCTGTAAGACAATATATTTCTTTGATCTAATAAGTTTAAGAGCTGCTTTATTCTATACCATCCTCATGGAAATTGGTTCTTCATATTCATTGGCAAAGTAAGGGAACAGAGGGGTTCCAGAAAAATAAATCAACTTTCTAACTCAGTGTAGTCCACAACTGTTTTTGAAACCACAGAAGTATGTGTGTACATGTGTGAGACACATACATGTGCAGTATCCATTAACCCTGCCATGAAATTGATGTTCCATAAACATATACTAATTCACTCTTTGTTTCATTCATTCATCTATAACTGTTTCCTATGTGCCAGACCCACAGAAGCATGAAAAGATACATTGTGTACTCACAAGCAGTGCCATCCCAGAAGAGGGAAGAGGGGAGAAAAAAATAGATTCTAATAGAACTGGGTTATGTGTTTTAACCACACCATACTAAAGAAGTGCAGAAGGGAAACACAGAATATGAATTTGCCTAAGAAAGTAGCAATAACCTGTCTCAAACAAGTGCTTGGAAAATTCCTAGTTCCAGAGAAGAGAAAACCTAAGCAATAGCTTGCTGGTGTCTGTCCAGCTCTGCACAACATTATCTCAGTCTGGACATTACTTCCTGGATTTTTCAAAGGTTGCCTTCTCCCAATTTCCCCTTTTCCCCTCTTATAGGTAAAGGAGGCATGTGGAGAACTCACTACAAAGAGCTCAGAAGCGTCTGGCAGAAATGTTCCATGATTCAATGAATCTGGAATTCAAAGAAATGCTGTCTCACTCTGAGTGACTGCTAAGGAAAAGGACGCTTTAGGCTGCAAATTCCAGAATTCATGCATGTGGCTCAGCCTGGAGGGATATGAATTGTTTGTCTGCTTATCTATCTGGTGGGAGCTGGTCCCAGGCTAGTTTGGTGGGGCTCATCATTACCAGCAGGACCCAGGCTTTTGCCATGTCCCTTTGTGACATGACATCATCATGAGCCCCATGTTACAGATGAAGGTACTGGTCAAATTTCTCTGGGTCACAAGGGTAGAAAAGGAGGAGCCGGGGTCTTGATCCCAGGAGGACAGCAGTCACTTTGCTCTTGCGGACCCACCACACAGCTCTGCCACTCCTGAAGCCACACGACGTGTCCAACACCACCATTTCTACTTCCTTCCTCATGTCCCTTCCACCTGGCACGGTGACTCTCTCCCCAGGAAGAGTGCTTGGGTCAGCCCACCTCGCAGGCACCCTGCTCTTAGCAGAGCAGAGTCCCATATCCACCAAGGCAACCCTGTTTTCCCAGGAACTCAGAGGCCTGCCCTCTTCCCCAAGAGATTTATAATTAAGCCTGCAAAAAATTAAGAAATTAATATAAAAGTTGCCTTGTTGCCAATGCTTTTATTATACTTTAATTTACTAGAAACATTTCCCTACCACCCTGGGGAGTAAGCGCAATGCAAAATTGCTTACATCGCTCTTAAGAGCTGAAGTAAGCGTTTCCTTTTCATCTTCCATAATCCTATTAAAAAAAAAAAAAAAAAAAAAGCAAGTCTGTGGACCAGAAGCAGCAAATAGATAATTACATCATTCTGGATATTTTTCCCCTGGATTCTTCTAGGATCCCCTTCTGCCAATAATTCTACACTTTCCTCATCATTTATTTACAGGTAAAGAAGTAATGAACGACACTCGTTGGATAGGCACCTGCTCATCACTCTGATGAAGTTACCAGTGATTCCAAGTAACTCGGCAACCACCCACAGGACCAGGCAGGTGACAGCCAGGCAGAGGGGAGCACTGGAGGAAGAAGTGGCACTTAGGTGTGTCCCTGCTCCGGGACACTGAGAGGGAAGAGCGAGGGTATGGGCCACCAGAGAGCCACACTGCCAGACCCTGCACACCACCTGCCAGCAGTGTGATGCCAGAGGACTTAGCAACGTTCTCTGAGCCTCACTTTGAACATCTTTCATAACCAGACAATGGCAGATCTGCCTCTTAAATTAATTAGGAATATTAGATATGGCAATAAACAGGGCTTTGCTCAGCTCATGGAGCAAAGCAAGTGTCTAACTCATGGTAACTATGATTTGGAACTGCCCACTGAGAATCCCTTATCTGAAATGTTGGGGAAAAGAAGCACCTGGGATTTTTCTTTAATTATTGTGGAATATTTCTTTCTCTATAAGGACATATCTTTGGGATGGGACCCAGGTCTTGTCCCCATATTCATTTATTCTTCATATATACTTTTGCACATAGCCTGAAGGTAAGTTAAGACAACATTTTAAGTGATTTTTTACAGAAAACATAGTATGATGGTGTGACTATTTAGGGCATTTGTGATTTCAGGTTTCCATGGTAGAGATGTCCAGCCCATATGAACAGAGTCAACCTCTGGGACAGTAAACTGGGGGTGAGACCACCTTTGAGTCCATCCCAGGCTCCATGCCAGCTAAGTGTCTCAGGAATGCAGTGAAAGGACTTCCGCACAGGTTGATGGTCCCAGGTAGGAGCCGCGGACTCGCTCAAACCCAGTGTTCTTACTAACGGCATCAACAAAAATCAAAGCTACGCACTGGCTTCTAATGGCAATATGTTCCTGTAATGGCTAAAATGGAATAAAGCATGTGGGTCTTTGCTACGTGGAAAAGGTCTTTCAAACCGAGAGGGGCAAAATTCCTTGAGTACTTGGTCAGAGGAACAATTCTCAGCCTTTTCAAATCGGATGCCAGGTAAGTGTACCACCCAGGATAACATAGAAAAGTGCAGATCAGTAGCTTGGCTCCATGACTGGGGAAGGGTCCACACTACTGTTACATAAACCAACATGGGCATGTGACAGGAAATGATGTAAACTCTATCTTTATTTGTAAGATGAAGCACGAGGCTTCGAAGAAATTGCATCAAACCCTATCTGGAAGTCTAAGCGTACCCTCATCTGCTGCTAAAGGGTTAATGCAGTGGAAAAGCAACCGGCTCTCTCAATGTGGAACTTTCCTCCCCACATGCACATCTGCCGGCCCGATTATATTCCTCTCTCCAAGTTCTCCACAAAAGACCTGGAATCTTGGCCAAGTCGTGCTTCTTCCTTGAGAAGCAGCAACATCTTTTGGTAATTGGAATTTTTCAGCAAAAAAACCTGCTACCTCAAATTAATTGCAGCTATTTTCAATACTGTGTTTTGACATTTTGATTCTTGTGTCCAATGTCAACTTACAAAAAACATTTTTCTGGTCACGGGTAACCGATGAGCCAAGATATGCAAACAAAGAAGGTCTGCAAAGTAAAAAGTGACATTCCTGTGCTTTTCTTCATATGCCTTTCTCTGTTTGAAATGGGCGAGGGAGTGTTTTCTGAAGGAAAAAGGACATGATAATCGGTTCTCATATAAATAAAAACATAATAGGTAATAGATCATAGAAAAATCAATATCCCTATACAATACCAAAAATAATACATCATACACACACATACACACAAGCACATAACACATCTGTATAGAAAATAACAATTTGCTGGAACTTTTTCAATTAGAAATGCTTTTGGTTGCAAACAACAGAAATGCTGACAGCAGAGGCTGAAACGAATTTAGCAACATTTTCTCGCATGATGTAGGTCCAGAAGGGACGCGCCCTGTCCCTCTTCAGCTGTTCTGAGACGTCAGAGGCACAGCCCAGTGGGTGTGAATCGGCTGCTGCAGACCTGCCTCTGTGACCAGCAGGACACCCTGGTGACCAGCACAACCCCGTCATGAGCATTACGGTACCATAAAGGTGAGGAGGAAAAGGGTGGGAAAAGAGGTCACTCCCACCAGGAAAAGACTGCTTCTCCAGGGGTTAGTGCCAGAAGTCCAATCACATGTCTGACCAGACCTGTCACAGGGTCACTCCTAGATGCACAGGACAATCACAGGGCAGACGTCTAGAGGAGCCAGTCACCTGGCTGAGCACGTCTGGTGGTCCTGTAAGCGAGAGAACATGGTGGACACCACCAATATAATGGGGCATTTCCAGAAAGCGTCCAGGCACTATTGGGAGGTGTGCAGGAGCCCGTGACACTCATGAATGTGGCAATGCCTGACATGTTTATTTACCTAGGTTCTGTTGAGGTGCAAGCCATCTCTGCGTCCCAAGGGGAAGTTATTGGCTCCCTAAACTGATGGAAAGAGTCACATCCCTCTGGACCAGCCTGCACTCTTCCTGCCTCTTCCCGTACAAAAGCATCCTTGTATCTACTTGAAGTATTGATTTTAATTAGTCACAACACACAGCCCCCTCGATCAATAGGAAGGTACGGCGGGGGCGCGGGGGAAGAACAGAAACTGTAAATCACTGTTATTTCTTCTCTTCAGAGAACTTCCCTTGGACTTCCATTCAACCATTCTATGGTACGCAGACGCTGCTCAGCTTCAGCTATGGTGCTCACGGTGACCCAACCGCCACCCCTGACTGCTTGCTGCTAGATCCAAGGTGCTCCCTCACAGGGAGAGCTGCAAGTCCAGGAACCGATTTTACCATTTTGCTGCATTTTCCTATCTTCACATTTTAAAGACGGGGAAACTGAAGACTTGGGGATTTAAATAACTTTTCGAAGCTCTAAACATTGTTCATCTTAAAGCTGAGATTTGAATTCAGGTGCCTTGTGGCACAGAGGTTTTATTTGAGCCATAATCGTCATGGGGAGCATCCCAGGCCTGAGGCACACGGGTTCCAACTCTTATGGTGGCAGGTGCATGACCTTCTCTCAGAAGTCATATCTGAACATCACGGAGAGGCGGCAACTGGCCTGACGTAGCATGTGTGGCAGACTCAGACCTGGAAGCTCAGGGAGATGGGTCTGGTCCCCAGGTCTTGGTCCCCGCGTCCTCCGTCCCCTCACGATGCACCTGCAGCCTATACGCTAACCAGGAAGCAGGATGTAGAGGGCAGGCGCCCTCCTGACCTGACACACAGATCATACAGCCGTAGGGCAAGGTGACCTTGAACCAGGACACCCAGGTTCAAGCCCTTCTTCCAAGTTGACTTGAATGTATCTGCAAAACCTCAATTTCCAAACCCACAAGATGGGGACACCTCTGATGAGATGTCAGAGAGAAGAGGGGGGAGACACCTGTCAGTACCTAAATCAGAGAAAACAGGGGCAGCCTCTATCATGGGGAACGAGTCACTGAACTTCCATGAGCCTCAGCTTCCCCTCCTGAAAATCGCGATGCTAGCAGAATGAATGACTGCACCGGGGCTTGGAACTCCTCTTGGCACATGGCCACGTGCTCACAAACTCAGTCGTTGTCACGACATCTCCATGAGCAGCCGCAGAGATTTGGACGACCCTCTGAAAACAAAGCACCAGGAATAAATGAAAAGAATCCCAATTTCTTTCACCGCACCACCATGGAGGCGCGGAGACTCAGTAAAGTATAAAGCCAGGCGCTCCAGTGTCGGAGACTTGTTTTCCAGGAGGCTCTGCAAGCGGAAACAGACGGCGAAGCCAAGCCTGGCTAATTAACTACACTGCCTTATGCCAGGGGGCCCAGGGCATTGCCCGCTGTTGCGTTTGGGGGCTGGAGCCTGCAAAGTCAGCTGTAATTGACACCCTGGTGAAAGGGGTGGAGGGAAGGTTAAGGGGAGGGTGGGGCTTGGAGGACCCAGGAAACAAAGACCCAAGACCCAGGGAGCTGAGGTCTTGCAAAGACACTCTCAGCCACATCACTGGAGAAACTTTGCTTTTGTTCTTTTCTCTTTCTGGGGAGGTGGTGAGATGCACTTCCTCCTGCCGCCTCTCTGCTCACGCCTAGCTTTCAGACCAGACTGGGAAGCAGGTTATCCAGGTAGTGCAACAAGCCTCCTCTGGCGCTTAGATCCATCTTGTCTGTACGGAAAAGAAGCATGTTTTCTCTGTCTTTAAAAATGTGGTCTTCCCCAGCATTTCCTCGTCCCGATTCAATCCATTTCAAACACTGTTCACCCAGGAGAGGCTGCGTGTGCCTGGCACTGGGTCAGCATAAGGGGTACAGAGAACTTAGCCGGGGATCAGGCGTGTGAGGTTTGACCCCAGAGGACTCTGTGCTGAGTCAGGGACCACAGACGTATCAAACCAAGACACACAGAGGTAAGAAAAAGGCTTCCTCCAGAAACCGGCTTCTGAAAATAATACCAGCTTCATTCATTCATGGAAAGGAATAAATGAACTTGTTGGGAGCAGTATAGAAGGTAAAAGGGTGTGCCCCGAAGCCACAGAGCCAGCGTCCGATTCCCGCTCTCAGTACAACTGAGCAAGTTTCTTGAGCTCTGTGCCTCAGTTTCCCCCTCTGCAATGGGAATAATCACAATGCTTATCTTCAAACTCTTGAAAAAACTATAGAATTCTCAGAACAGTAAGCTCATGGTCAATGCTAATTTTGTTATCATTGTTACGATCATTACCCTTGTCTTCTCTCCCAGCAAATTCCTAAATGCCCTTGAAGTACCTTGTAAGGACAGAGAGGAGGATCTGAGCAGCGCTCCTGGTTCATGAATGCACGTGCCAAGGAAGGAAACGCGTGGATTTGACTCCAATCAGGAACATGACCTCAGCCTTCCCATCTACAGAATGGGACACACGCAGCTGACAGGTCTCGGCACGGTGGCTCAACGTCCCTGAGAAATCTGTACCACAGCAGACGTGAGCGATCACATGCCTTCCTAACAGTTATTTCCCCACAGCTGACCACGCTTGGGTCCAAAGCACCGCACTCTCGCCACCTGTGATTGGACCAAGGGAGGCTGCCCAGGACCCGGGAAACTGGGCACGGGTGGTCAGTCTACCTGATCCACCCAGAAGTCCTCTCTGGCTGCTGACTGGGGGACCTTAGCTGGCTATTACGTAGCGCAGCCGAAGAAGCTGCAGTCAGAGAGCAGAGATGGAGGAGCTTGGTCACAGGCTGGGGTGAGAGGCAGGGGGCCTCAACCATGGCCAAAAAATTAAGGAGTTGCCAAAAGACTCATGAATCAAGAGAAATGATGTTTTAGTGCTTTATATTTTAAAAAAGCAATAAATGCAAAAAAATCCACAATAATCGAATATCAAAAATTCAACAGACATGATCCAAACTTGAGGTGGATGTGCCGTTCCCTAATCTACCCTCATCAGATCCTGTCACCGTTTATAATTTTGATACTCTGTGTCTCACCTATATTCACATAAATTTTGATTATTTGCATTAAAATAAGACTTATTTTGATTTCTGAGTGTTTTGGCACCCTCTTAAAATTGTGCCCAGGGCAAATGCTCCAGTGTCCCCCCTAGTCCCACTGCTGTGAAGTCCTTGCTGGACCCTGGGCAGCCTGAAACCCCTCCCTGCTCTGACTCCTCAGCAGCTGCGCCGGCACACAGGATCTCTGTTCTTCTCAGTCCCTTCTTATAACAGGATGGAGGTTTCTGGAAAGAGTCTTCAAAAACATTATTATTTCTGTTTTTTTGTAGCAGGACTATGCTTTGCCCCTGAACCATATCCTCAGTCCGTTTTTACTTTTGATTTTGAGAAAGGGTCTCACTAAGTTGCTGAGGCTGGCCTCGAATTTCAATCCTCCTGCCTCAGCCTCCCAAGTCACTGGGATCACAGATGTGCACCAGGGTGCCCAGTTTCAAAAAGATTTTTTAAAAGAAGATAGAGAACCGACTGCATGTGTCCTCTAGCTGCACCCAGAAAGGTCTTCGGGGAAACCTGAGTGTAGATGCGAGGTAGAAGGACAGAAAGCAAAGGGAGACTCTGGCAAAGCCTACGGGGAAAGAGTGGAAGAGGAATGGCCAAGGAGGAATGGCTGAGCTCGGGTGGCCAGCCCCTGGGTGCCTCAGAGCCAGGAAACAGAGGAGGGCAGGAAAGGGGGCCAAGAAGTACTGCCCGCCCCTTGACCTCCTAGAAATGCACGCACAAAATGTGACTCACATCAGCAACAGCTGAACCTTCGTGTATTAAAATGACACCAGTCTGAAGCTGGACCCCAGGGGTCTCTGAACTCAGGGAGTGTCCATATCCACCAGGGCACGTGGGTGTCTGCCATGCCAGAACCACCTCCCTATAATGAGCAATCTGCGGGCGGTGTGCTCCCTGGAACGTAGAAGTGACTCTCACACACAAAACTCCACACACTTGACTCCCAGATCCCAGATGAGTTTATTTTTCAGTAAATGGCCAGCTTTTTTTTTTTTTAATGTTTCCTTGATAACTGTCAAAAACAATAAAAAGTCCTCACCATTTACAGTCTCTATCTCACTATCCCCTCAGGAAGGAAGAAATAAACAGACGCTCCAAGTAGCAACTGAAAAATCAACCATGAGCTCCTGCTGGAAACAGGAGCATTTTAGCCAGAGAAAATTCCCGGTTGCGTCCAAGCAGTGAGTTACCTGCGCGCTCCACCGGCGGTACCGCTGGGGAAACGCTCCCTGACGGACAGATGGATGGACGTGTGGCCATCTCTTGGAGTCGAATTATCTCTGAAGTGCCAACCATCATAAGTGCTGCTTCGGTTTGACGACAAAGCTGAGATTTATTTTGGGTATGTGGTGCATGAGAGAGCACTTCAACTTGACTCTGAGTGCTTCCTGTTAATCATTTATCCTATTAGGGGGAGAGACTTCAGATGCCCCCACAACACACACACACACACACATACACACAAGCTGGAAGCTGCGTGGCTTGTCTCTGGCTTCACTGAGAAAACAGGAATTCGAACGGGAATCTCCCACTTGCTACCAAACCCAACAGCCTCTCTGAGTGCCACGCACCTGCCCTTCCGCCCAGCCAGCCCTGCATGGGGGCCCTTGAGTCTCTTGAGGATCTGCTCTTGAAATGGCCTGCTTGTTCTGCATCATCAATGCCTAGAATGTTCCAATCAGGATAAAAATAGGGTGCAGCGTATCTCACACCTGCATCCGTAGCAGCACTCTTCATGTTGACCAAGAAGTGGGAGCAGCCCAATGCCCACCGACAGAAGAAGACAGCACGTGTCTATGTGCGTGATGGAACATTATTCAGGCTTAAAAAAGGAAGGAATTCCTGTTCCATGCTGCAACATGGATGAGCCCACAGGTGCTATGCTCAGTGAAACAGGAAGCCACACAGTGACAAATACTACACAATGCCACAGATGTGATAGCCCAAATCATGGGCAGGAGGAGGGGGTCTCTAGGGCTGTGGGAGGGGTGGGGAGCTGTTGGATGGGCAGAGTTTGCGCTCAGCAAGATGAAAGTTCTGGAAATATCCTTCACACCTATGTGACTATAGTTAACCCTGCTGAACTGGACTCTCAAAAATGATTAACAAGGAACATTTTACATTTTTTTTTTTTTTTACCACAGTAAAAACAGGCCTCAACATCTCCCTTCCTTAAACAAAACATGTCCCCGAGGCCCTGGTGCTGGGCCTGGGCCTGTCACTCCACAGCAGGACCTCGTGCAGGTTCTGCCCGCACCTGCTCCTCCTCATTGTCCCCTCATCCTGAACCTGTCTCCTTCCACCCCACCAGCTGCTCCTGGGCAGGTCCCTAGAGATTCCCCGCAGGCCATTAGACTCGCCTGTCGGACCCCTTTCTGCTCCTGTCCTTGACACTGATGGCCCCCGGCCCTCCACGTCCACCACAAACAGGCACACGGTGATCTCCCCACCTTCCTGCACCTCCACCGAAGCACCCTCGTCCCAGCATGGTGGCCTCTGGCCGGGACCTGCGTGGCTCCCCAGCTGGAGTCTGGGTCCCCATCCTGCCCCTTCCCCCATACTCCAATCCCAGGCAACGGCTGGCGGCCTGTCAGTAATGTCACAGGGAAGCCGTTCCACTGCTCAGAAGCCTCCAGTGTTTCCAAGTACCTGTGAGCGTGCGTGCACACACACACACACACACACACACACACACACACCCCTTTATAGCCCGAGTGGCCATGCATGCCTCCACCCCGCCGGCCCCTGGCACCCATCCTGTGGCCCCTTCACTCTCTACACCACCAACTGGCCAGCCCGTTCCCCACTTCAGGCCCCGACCCTGCTGCCTGGACCCACTTCTGCGTGGCTTCTGGGACAGGCGTGCTCCTCCCCTTCCTGTACCGGCCTGCAGGAGGAGGAGAGCCCAGTTAGCAGTTCCGCTGGCCTTTAATGCATCTCTCTCTCTCTCCTAAATCTCTTTGTGGCAAATACCATTTTCTGCCTAGGTATTGGGGGCTCCTTCACTTATCAAATGTCTGTCTTCCTCCACGAGATCCTAAGCCCCATCTGATAAGGAAATACATCTGTCCTCTTCATCACTGCGTCTCAGGGACATTAGGTAGAATGCACCTCCGACATATTCGCAAAGGAGTCTGCTAAATATTTGAGAGTCAAATAATGGGGAGGAGTGCACACACACACACGCAGGTGTGCAGGATGTGTTCAGGCATGTGCTTCCAATGGAAGGAACTGGACAGCTCCAGGTCCTATGGCCCCCATGTGCCCTCCTGATGGTAGAGGCTCCTCTCCCACGGAGGCTGAACGTGCCAGGTGGACACTTCCCCAGACTCCTGTGAAGCTAGGCCTGGGCCAACCTGGTTAGTGGGTGAAATGGTCTGAATATTTGTGTCTCCCACATAATTCACATGCAGACACCCAACACCAATATGGCAGCCTTAAGAGGCAGAGCTGCTAGGGAGTGGCTTGGTCATGAGGGCAGAGCCCTGCAGGGTTAGTCTCCTTACCAGAGGCGTCAGGACGCCCTTTGCCACAGGAGGACACAGTCACCAGGTACCATCTCTGAGGTGAAGAATGAGCCCTTGCCAGCCAGCCAGACTCCCAGCCCTGAGCACTGAGCACTGCATTTCTACTGCTGGTGAATCACCCCAACTAAGGCGTTTGGCCATCACAGTGCAAATTAACTGGAACCAAGGACCTGCAGGGAAGTCAGGTGTTGGTGCAATAGTTCACTGGGTCAGACTTGTCCTCTCTACAGGCCAGGATGGGGACAGCACTAACCATCTGGCCACTGAGAAGGGACGTGCCTCAGGGACCAGCCACTATGCTGAGAAGGCAGAAGGACAGAATTAGACTAGACAACTCTGATGACATGGCTGGGTCAAGGAACGCCCCGTACCTTCCCATTCTATAAGGACTTTTAATCATATCAAGTAACACTTGTCCTTCCTGTATGACGCTCCTCTACCTGGGCTCCTCTACTGCTGATCACTGGGAGGGTCTAGGGTGACACTACTGTAGAACTGACCATCACTGTAACAGCTAAGGCCAGAGGAGCGGCTGGAACAAGGACGAGGCAGAAAACCGACATCTCAGTAGTCAAGATAGATCACCATATTTACGGTCACGTTTCTCAAATTCATGTAAAACAAGCAAAATAAATAGAACTCCAAAACTGTAGACAAAAACAGGATCTCTGTTCCTGCCTGTCACAGCCCCATTTGACACTCCTCGCCCCCGCCCTGCTCTGAGTACTGTTCATCGCCTGAGCATCTTCTGTCCCTGGCCTCCAAGTCCTTCACAAGAACTCCTCGCCCTCTCTCATCGAGGGAACCTGGGAGCCAGAGAGAGGCTGAGCCACCTGTGTGGCCTTGGCAGCCAAGAGTCCTCTGAGTGACTCTGCTCCTACCCAAGCACAATCTTAAGCAGCCTGGACATATCTCGGAGGGGAACTCAGGCACCAGGGAAAAAGGCAGGCAATTCCCACCTTCAGACTTTGTTGTGAGATCTTCCTTCTGTCACAGGACACTTCCTGAGCACCCAGTGCTTTGGTCCCTGTGGGACTGGGGCTTCTCCTCTAAGGAGGTGATAGGAATCCGGGCCAGAGCCAGAGCCAGGAGGGGCCTCCGGTAGCCAGAACACCCACGGGTTTTGATGAAAAGGAACCTGGATTAAGGCCTTTGGAGTTAATGAAGGCAACATCCAGCTTTCGGGGCAACAGGAAAAGAGGAGGGAGCCGAGGCCAGCGGCTGTGAGAACAGGGACCTGAGCGTGTGCTGGGTGGCCGGCAGGTCCTGGGTTTCCCTGAGCTCTCCGTCGTTCCCACCCTCTCCTCACCCCGAGACTCTCCTGCCAGACTTCCGCTTCTAAATCTTGACTTCTCCAAGGGAAACGCAACTGGAGAACGTTTGCTCAAGGCAGAGAACAGCGCTGGATTCTCACTCAGGACAGAGGCAGCGGGCAGGCGCTCTCCGATTTTGGCTGCGTGAGATGGGGGCATAGGGAAGAAACAGAAGCAAAACAAATGCAGAAGAGAGAAGGAAAGGAAATGAACTCTTCCTTCGCTTCCAATGCTGCTAATTTCACCAGGCTGCTGTTCAAAGATCTCTTGGAGTGACAGCTTGCCTGGAGGTCTGTGCCGAGTCAAAGGCACCATGGAAGAAAAGGCTGTCAGTCACTCGGAACAGAACAGGGAGTCAGAGGAGGCCCAGGGAGGTGAGGCTCCAACCCTGTGGCCAAGGGGAGCGGCCGCTGCGTGAGGGCGGTGAGGCCTGGTGAGCCCGCAGCTCAGCCTCCGCCAGAGGCTCTCTCCGGCATCCCGGGGTCGGACCCCCGCACCTCCCACCAGGAAGCCCTCTCGGCTTCCTTACAGAGCTGCCAACCTCTCTCCCAGATCGTTTCATCCTCCTGGCACCCGGGGCAGCTGAACAGTTGGTGGGAGGACTCTGCGCAGTGATAAGGGCGCCTCTTTGCAGACTGACAGCACGATTCCCCAGAAAGCGTGTCTGCTTGTTGCTACGTCCTCCCTCCTTACAGTCTCAATCTTAGGGTTCGGTCGCCTGCTGCCTCCCACATGTTCCCCAGGGGACCACAGCTGCACAGGCAGATGGTCACAGGCAATTGAGGAAGGTCATTTGAGCAGAGACCTACTATGTCCAATGTCTTGGGTTGGGGGCTTGAAAAGAGCAACAGAATTCCCGAGTAAATGCTTCCTGTGCAACAGCAATCTGTACTTAGCACGGGGGAGCCAGGGCCAACGGAGGGGCTGCAGATGCAAAGTCAGGAGGAGAAGCTCACGAGCACCCGTGCGCCAGAGTGCTCCCGCGTCCCTTCCTCAGTGCCTGGACCTTCCCACTGCCACTCTCCTCGCACAGAGCATTATTTCTGGTTCCAGCTCCTAAGTGGTCATCCCTGGACTCCCCAGCTCCCTGTTTCCCACTCACAGAACACAATAACCCACTCCACACGCTGAGAGACGGACAGACAGTGGATAGGCAAATGACAGAGAGACAGACAAATAGATGGACAGAGGGATGGACAGAGGAGGGACGCCTGCACAGATGGACAGACAGTTGATGGAGGCATACGTAGATCAAGAGAGGTAGACAGATGCTAGATGACGGACGTACGCACAGGTGGAGAGACAGATGTCTACCTGTCTATAGGTATCGTAGATGTAGGTAGGGAGGTAGGTGAATAGATGATTGATGGATGAAGAGATAGATGGAGGAGACATGCTTGTATGAATAGAAAGATCACAGATAATTGATGGATAGACAGATACTGACGGAGGTTGAGACAGGTAACAGATTGGTGATTACAGATAATAGACGGTAGGTAGGCAGGCAGGCAGATAGATGGATGGATAGGGGCGTGCACAGGGTACAGTGATTCCTCAGGATGCCAAGGACTCTGGTCCACCTGTGTGATCTGACCCATCCTAATGGCAGGGGCACCTCCTCATCACCTCCTGCTCTCAGGCCCCGTGCTTTCCGGCCCACCGGCCTTGTTTAGCGAGGTTATTCGCTTCCCATTCCCTCCAAGATACAGCCACTGCACCATTTCAAGCCCCGCCCCCCACAGTCACCCTTCTTGCTCTCCCGCCAGCCTGATGAACCCTTGGTCCAGCTCGTGTGGTGGCAAGTCAGGGGCCACTGGAACCCCTCTCCTGAGCCACGCGCCTTCCTCCCAGCTCACGTAAATGGCTTGTGTGGCGCCTGTCCTTCTGGATGAACCCTGTGCACTCTGAAAGTCAGATGGGTTCTCGTTCTGCTCCCTCTGTCCTCAGCCCCTAGGGCAGGGCCTGGGAGCTTGTGACACTCAGGAATGCCCACGGCTCTGGACAGGGCACTGTGGGAGGGGCCGGCAACTGAGAGAGAAGGCAGCTGTCTAGGGAGGGACTGATCTCTGGTGTAAATGTCACCTTTAGCAGAGCCCTTGGCGAACAATGGAGAGCCTGAGACTAGGACCCTGTCCCGAAACTCACTGCAATTCTGCTACATCCCTGCACAAACAGATTACTCTCCCTTCACCTGTTTCCTTATCTGGGCAATGGGGTCACAGCAGCTATCTCAGTGCAAATGAATGACTCAAATTTAGGACAGAGCCGGGGACGTGATGATGCACGCCTATGATCCCAGCAACTCAGGAGGCTGAGGCAGGAGGGTTGCAAGTTCCAGGCCAACCTGGGCAACCTCGCAAGATTCTGTCTGTAAACACAAAAGAAAAAGGCCTGAGAATGTAGCTCAGTGGTAGAACATACCTGGGTTTAGTCCCCAGTGCTGCATAATAATAATAACCAGCATCACCATCATCACCACGGAAGGCAGGCTATAACAGGGCTTGTTTAATCAATTTTTTTGTTGTTGTTATCCTTCATTTGGGGTCAATTCCACTTACTTTTTAAGTTCAAATAATATGTTTTCTCTACTCCTATTTCCAAAAATCCACAAAAATTGGATTTATCTACGTGTAATCATTCTAGTTCTAAACTCTCCAGTTTTTACATCCAAATGAGTGAAGAGCAGTGATCTCCTTTTAACTAATGATCCCATGCTCCCCAAATGACCCCCCACAGGGGCCACTCTGGAAAATGCCTTTGACCTTGAGACCCCTGAATGCAGAGCCTGTTTAAACCCACCTCACACCCCAGGGAGCAGCCGTCATCACACTCCCACCCCGGGCTCCATTTATTAAGCACCTACTATATGCCACACGCTGCACTAAGTGCCTTGGAGTTTCCTCATTTGGTCCCAGAGTTAAGTCTGAGCATGGCTTAACCTTACTCAGCAGGGAACAGCTTGTGGAGGGAACGCAGCCTCAGGCCCAGGATCGCCCTAAGGTGCTGGTGAGCAGAGTTTTCAATAGGCTCTGGACAAAGGCTCTTCTCAGCCTGCAGAGTCAGTACCCCACTGAGCAGTGCTTCGGTGATTCCCAGGGGAACTGTGGGGGATAGTGCTTCCAATCTCACTTCCCAAAGCCCTGGGGACCAGTGACCTCTCCACGGCTCCACAGCTCTTTCCCAGAATGCCCTGGGATTACGTCATCTGGATTCGACCCATCCAGCTAAGGACCATATTCAGACACCATGAGGCACCTCAGGTCACTGCTACCACTTGTGGGAGCCCAGCTGAAAGCAAAACCTGCGATTTCAAGGGAAGTTTTGGTTTTGATTTTGGTTTATGATTCTAAATCTATGCTGGGATCTCATTTTTGCACTCTCAAAGTAGAGAACTCTGTCCTAGAAAACAGCCCGAGATGCGCTAGCTCTGTGGCAACATGGCTGCTGCTTTGGATGCTTCTCTGGGGTGTTCTATGCTTGGGTACCACCACATGGAGACCAATGGAGACCTGCACCCGGGGGTGGGCCTCAGAGCCCCTCCATGATGGTGGGGAGTTAGGAGTGCCTGCGCCTACTGATCCACACATCACACAGGCTGGGTTGCAAGCCCAGGTTTGACGGAGCTAATGCCTTGGCTGGGAGACAGCATTTCTTCCCTCCCTTGCCGTGCAGATTGCTGGAGAAGGTGGCCAAGGTCAGCCACCCCCACCTCTTCCCAGCCCCGAGTCTCATTTTAAATGTTGAGTCAAATTATCTTTATGGCAGTTTTGAGCTCTGAATTCAAGTCAAGAGAGGAGGCCACAGACATAGGGAATATATTAACCAGGGCTCTTATTAACTTATGGGGGAAGTGTATTCATGATTCAGAGTACGTGACAGCGACAGGAGGCGGAGTTGTGTGCCCTGAAAGAGAAATATTAACCCTGTGTCTGTGAACATGACTCTTTTTGGGATACAGGGTCCTTGCAGATATAAATAAGTTAAGGATCTCAAGATGAGATCATCCTAGACTTCGGGTGGACATAAGACCAAACAATTCACATCCTTATAAAAGAGGGATTCAACTTGTATAGGAAGGAGTCCATGGGAAAAAGGAGGAGAGGCCGGAGCCACTCCGCCAGGAGCCCCAGAAGCAGGAAGAGGCTAGCGGGGATTCTTCTGGAGCTTTCAATGGAGCAAGGCCATGGGAACAGGTTGACTGGGGCTTCTAGTCTTCAGAACCGTGGAAGAGTAATTTTCACCCTTGCGGTTTTAAGTCACCAAGTTCAGGATAACTTGTTACAGCAACTGTAGGAGTGTAACAGAGGGTTTGAAGATGGCCTGGAGTGGACCCAGGGCACCTCCGCATCAGGCCCCTGCCTGCGTGCTGGGTTCTGCTCCCCTCTGTGCCCTCAGGGTCTGGCAGGTTCTCTCCTGTGAGTTGGGGGAAAATGGCCCCCAGCAGTTGGGGACAATGTCCTATCAGCTTAACAATGAACACGCAGGCACGGAGCCTGGGCCTGGCTTGGGTCATGTGCCATCCCTGAATCAACCTCTGCGGTTGGGATGTGCTGACAGAGGGGCCACATCAGGGTTTCTGCCTCCCCCAGGGGTAAGAGGCAGAGACACCACTAAGGGTGGGGCACTGGGGGGGGCAGACGCTGGTCAGGAGAGAAGAGGAGGAGTCTGGTCCTCTTCCAGAACAGGGGAAGGAAGGAGATGGAAAGGAGGGGGTCTCTTCTCCTCTCAGTTTGGATGGAGATAAGAAAGACCCAGAAAATGGATACAGGAAGAAGGTGGTCCCAAAGAGCCACTGAGCCCTGGTTCCAGACGCATACAGAATTAGTGAGAGGGGAGAAAAGGAACTCCCTGGAGACCAGGCCTGGAAACAGGATTTTCTTTCCACTTCTGCATGCGTTCCTGCTGTGATAAGCTTAAAGGAAGATTCTTGGAACCCGAAAAACGCCTTACTGAAAATCCATTCAAATTTGACAGTTATCAGATGTATTGAAAACAATAGTTTCTGAGAGATTAAAAACAGAGAAGGCATGAGCTCCCTCTCAAACACAGCTTCTCAGAGTCCGCCCGTCCCCAAGCCCGGCAAGGAGAGGCACTTTCAGGATACAATCTGAAACTGAGCGACTATTTCACAGATGAAATGGCATGGGCCTCCCCATCCAGGGTGTTCTGCAAAGGCAGATTTAATTTCCGAAAAGACAAAGCTGAGCGAAAAAGAGAAGGGCTATCTGCCTGCACGTCGGAACTATGATATTACTTAGATGGTGAAGTTTTATTCTGAAAAATGACTGTCAATTATGATTAATATTCTCCTTATAATTAATTCAAAACCTTATTAAAATCAAACTTTTATAACTTTACATATAACCGTGCCACCTATGCTAGGACACAGAATGCACCTTGCCATTAATTTTACCTATATCACTTCTCAGTTCTCAAAAAAGGCAATAAAAGAGCCCTCCTTGAAAATCATCGATGCTGGGCCACCCTCATCTCCATAATGGCACGATTTCCAATTCACGCCTCATTTTCATTAATGTTTCTGGCCATAAATTTTTAAGCATATGATAAAAAATTTCTGAAGCGGCATAAAACTAACATGAAGAGGGAGTTCATTAGCATGTGACCCTAATTAGAAATTCCATATTAAGCTCCCATTTCTGCTTGTGCATATCCAATAACATCACCTCTCCACTCGGAGTGCGCGTTCACGGGCGCTGCGAGGAGACATTCCTTTTGGTGGTTTAATGCCGGGGCTTTATTTTCAAAAACAACCCATGTGTTTCCTCCGCTATTGAATAAGTCAACAGACAATTGTATCACAGGATGCCTTTCGTGTCAAAAATTATCCGGAAGAATTGTGAGAAGGTCCTTGCCCAATGCTTTATTAATGATACCAGATCATAAAAGAGGGGGGAAATATGCTGACTCCGTCTCTTTTCTAATGTTGGGTGATAAAAATGCTACTTCAGGATTCAGAAGGTTAAGTTCTAATGTGTATTTTGAATAGAGTGTGCTGGAATAATTGCCTCATAAAGCAGAGCAGTGCCCAGCCTGCTAATGGCTACGGAGTGCAGGCTTCAGCACAGACAGCCAAGCTTACTGGAAAAACTGCTGCACCTCCACTTTTGAGTCCCTCCCGCAGGAAGTTCACTTTCCCCTCCCTCCGCTTTGACAGAAGAGGTGCAGAATCCCAGCACCCGCTTGCACCAGCGCCTGCCTTTCACACCCGCGCATGTCTGCAGAGATGGCCCCTCCACCAACCCCGCCTCCCAGGATCCGGGTCCCTGTGTGGCCCCTCCCACACGGGATCTGAGCCCGTCCCATGTCATCCAGAGAAGGTAGGTGCTCAAAGTGCTGCCATCTGACTTCGGAGGCCAAGTGACCGGCAACCTACAGTTTCTGCAGTAAGTTCTTGTGCTGGGGGAAGCCAGGCGCCAACTAAGGGCTCTAGCTGATTGGTGTCTGCCATGCTGTGAGGAAGCCTGCACTAGCTACAGGGAGACACTACAGGAAAGGAGAGACAGCTGGTCATCCTCGAGTTATTCCAACCAGCGGCACCCAGATGCCAGACACATGGACAACCCCCACCCACCATCCAAGCCCCAGAAGTTCTGTCGCCATGACCACATGAGACATCCTGAGTTGACCAACCCACAGAACCACTAAAGACACTGTGGCTTGTGTTTTAAAGCCATCAAGCTCAGCAATACTTTGACACCATGGAACAGGCGACTGGGACCACGTCCTCCAAACACAGCAGGTGTGGAAGAAGGGAGGCTGAGAATACAGATGACCCACCTTTCCTCCTCCTACGAATGAGCACAGGGAGATCTAAAATGGCCCTTGGTTGTCACTTCTCCTCCCTCAGTCCACATTTACTCCCCCATGCCGTCTCTGATACCTTCTCTGAGAAAGATTGGAGAAAGTCCAGCGCAAGGCTCACTCTTGGCGAATCCATGCATTAACCATAAGCAAACTGGGTCTGCTCACTCCCTGTGAGGCAAGGTTTGTCTCAGGAAATCCAAAGTACCCCAGAGAATAATTAACGTGGGGGACGATAAATGAAGAATGCACAGCAAAACCATCTCAAAATGCTCTCAGATTCCCACGGTGCACAGCAAAGACCCTCTCCCTCGAACCCTATCTATCTCCCAAAACGACTTGGCCTGCCTCCTTGCAGGATCTCCTGAGCCCACGCCCAGCCCCCTCCTCTCTCTGTCTTCTCTGACTCAGCAGTTGGACAAGCTGGCATGTACAGCCCCCTGCCTCTGCAGTTGGCCCTCAGATCTGCAGAACAAAGGAAAGGTTAACTAGCTTCATCAAAAAGGAGCCCTCATCCTCGTTTAAAAGCATGTTGGAGTCGGGAGGATGGCAAATACTATTATTTCTCTTATTGCTGCCACATGAGCAAGAGAATGCATCAGCCTCTAAAACCAATATTACCCTGAGATGCTCACAAAGGAGAAAAATTGCCCTTTGAAAGTGCAAGCGATGAGCTAATTGAATTCCAGGAGATTCACACTTTGCCAGAGTGTGATAATTTTCAGGACCTCTAACTGGCAGAATGTGGAACAACATTCTTGTAAAATCAATCAATTAGTCCAAAGGTGTGTGCGTGTGTGCACACACACGAGGAGAAGCATTAAAGACGAAGGGACTTTCCCCCACATTGCATTTGATGGTTATGATAGCCTTGGAAGGTTGCAGTACTTATTCTTCCTTATTTTAGGACACTAGGATTCAAAGTTAGGAAGATGGGAAGATCCTATAGGGCATGCTGCCTGAGGTCAGCCTAAGGGTTGACCCGGAAATCTTACACTTGTAGCAAACTCCCCAAACGAATCAGGGTGATATCCTAGAACATCCTGGAAATGACATTCCTTCTTCAGTCTCAGTTTCTCCCTCTGCAAACTGAGGTGGTTGAATGAGGTTGTTCGAAGGTCCAGGTAGCTCAACCAATCTAGGGTTGTGATTCATTCTGCATGGGGGTGGACAAACAGGGCAATGCCAGTAATGTATTATATCTTAACTATCACATTTTTATTGAAAACAATGTTTCAATGAAATTACGTTTTAAACTGAGTTTTGTTCCTGCTTGACAATTTATAGCCATGCAATTTAGAAAATGCCAATCATTAAATGCAAAAGAGTGACATATCTAAGCATGCCGGAACTACTAATGGATGGGAGTGTGTTATTGCAACTATAAATCAACTCCTCAGACCTTAAAATGCCATAAATAAGCAAGGCTCTGTGTGGAAATTGGCAAGATGACCAGAATCACTGCCCTGATTTATTACTCAGCGCCTTCATGATCAGCACACTGTTGATCTGCTACTTTCTTTTTACATAAATATGTGAATAAGTTTTTGACATCAAAATAAATCATAGCTACTAGATCTGAAATATAACTTCAAAGACGCCTACACAGGTGACTGTCACTTTGGGTGTGGTCTGCTATATGGGGCTGGAGTCTTGTCGACAGAGAAGTTTTATTTCTTGTCATTTGAGTGATATGTACACTGAGCTCAATATCTTGACTTTTGAGTAAAACCCATCAAATCTGTAAAAATGTAGACATGTTGAGAAATAACAGATTATTCTTCTGTCATTGGAAGATGCCGTTTAGAAAAAACAGGTTTACAGAGAAGCCACCAGTGTGCAAAGAGTCAACTCAGCCATCTAGCCATGCTCTTCTGTGCTGTGGATGAGTTCTACTGGCTTGAAACATGGTTTTACTTTTTATTTTATTTTTATTTGTTTGAAATCTTGATGTTCAAAGCCAGGTCTATAAAATTTATCACCAATGTTGAGAGAGAGAGAGAGGATAAATAGCATGCGTGTGTAGAACAGTGTAATCACTACATGAATAGTTCCTAACCTGTGCATGGAGAGCTTCCTTGGATCTCCTGAATCAGTCTTCTGCCTAATTTCTATTCTATCCACTTGAGGGAAATTACCCTATGGGCTACAAAAGTCTGAAAGCCCTGGACCCACATCCAGCTTAGCCAAATTGAAACGAATACTATCACTGTGGTTACACATTTTTTCAATTAAGAGAATTGACTCCGTGGAAGACCTTCAAAAGGATTTTAACCCTAGTGGCTTGGTTTCTTGACCTGCAAAGTGGAAGTACTGAGGTTTAGTACACACTGCCAGTCTGGGTGAGGAGGCATCGATCTTCCAATGAAACTCTCTGAGTTCAGTCTCCAGAAGGTCTAATTAACTGCTTTGTCACAACCGGCGCTTTACTTTTTAAACCCATATAAGTCCAGAGAAGTTTCTTAGACACCTAAAGAGATCAGGAAAGCTTTCTCTTTGGTCTGTCTTCTAGAACCAGCAATCTGCGCAGGTAAAGACAAAGGTTCTATTCTTCCCCCTTAAAGAGGGCAGTGAGGGATGTCTCCAGCAGAGGCACCATGTTGGTCCATGAGAGTGACTTTGTGCTTTGCAGCGCACGTCTGGGGAATGAAGGGGAAAAGCAAGTTTCCAGAAAGAATGGAGCAGCCACCATAGTCTGCAGCAGCCACCATGACTCTTCCCTCCCGTGTCCTCTTCCATAATGCTGCCTTCTTGATCCTTCTCTTGATCAAGAGGCGGAGTTCATGAGCCTCCTAGTGAGCCTGGGCCAACCCTGGTATCTGAGTCAGAGACCATGAGATGTAAGGAACTCTCTGCTTAAGAAGTCTGGATGCTCTGAAGTCACCCTGACAAAGACCCATATGGAGAGATGAGGGTGAGGAGGAAGGAGAGAGACCTCAGCAGAAGCAGCTGCTGCAGGTACTACTTTTTGAGTCTTCCCATCCTAGAGGCCTGAGTGAAGGAATCTCCAACCACTTTGGAACCTCCCAGAAAATCCTGATTAAGAACCACCTGCCTAAGCAGACTTGGAAATGAGTGTTGCTGTCTGAAGCCACTATGTTGGGGTGGTTTGCTAGGCAGCATTAGCTGCCTGGAAGTATCACCCCAGCTTCCAGCCCACAGGCAGCTGCACTGATCCCTCAGAAGGATGAGCGACCTGTGCTCTCATGGCATTTCACAAGGGGTCAAGAGACAAAGCTGAGGTAGGTAACAGGCCCACCACCAGAAGGTGTCAGGGACCTTTGGCGGCAGCTTTAGGTGAAAGACTGCGGCCCGTGTTTCTTGGTTCCACGTCTCTTCTCTCTTCTGCTTGACGGAGGTCTCCAGTCTCCTCCTTCCTCCATTCAGCTTGAGCCTCCCATCTTTCTGCATCACTAGGAGAGACTCAGAACTTCTGCACAAGACACCCAGCACCTGGATGTGTATGGTGTCATCTTAATGCTACAGAAGTAAGTCTCCCAACTCTCATCTCCTAACTCACACATCATTCCTGAGCCAAGGAATAATTGCCAAATGCACTTTCTATTTGTTCAGCTTCAATCCAATTTAAATCATCAAACATTTATTAAATGTCCACTCTGTGCCAGGCAGGGGATACCAAGCAGCTGAGTCATTACCTTTTGCTCAGGATATACACAGTGTCATGGATCATGGGGGTGGGGACATCTGGGAGGGAGGGGGCACAGGACCAGACATCGAGCAAACACTTGTGATTCAGTGGGATAATGGGAAGAGTGTGTATTGAGATTGTGAGTTGCCAAAGAGAGAGGGCTGGAAAAAAAAAATGGGTGCCCAGGAAGAACCCTACCAAAGCAGAGTGAAGCTTTGAAGGCAGCAGAGTCCAAAAGGCAGATGGCATTCCACCCAAAAGCAGATGGAACCTGTGTTTTCCCCCACCCCGCCATCCTCAAACTTTTATTTATTTATTTAGTTGCAACACCAAGGATTAAACCCTGGGCCTCAGGCACTTTAGGAAAGCTCTATACCAACTGAGCTATAGCCCTCACTTCAGACCTATCTAATCAATCCCAGCAAGGTATCTACTGAGCCTCCCTACTCTTCTTCACGTGATGCCCAAGGCTAGTTGCTCCCAATCAAGCAACTCTGGTCTTCCAGAGGAAATCCACCTGCAGACCCTGTATGATTCTGGCCTCTCCTTGATGTTCGCTGGACTTCTCTCTTCCTCACAGGCAAGCAAGGCCGTCCCCTAGTCCACGGTGACTGTTAAATCAAAAGGCACGTGGCAGATGGAGCTTAGCATCTGTTTCCATTCTTCCACTTCACCTGAGAAAGCATGTTTGTTTTCCCCACTGTCCATGCCACGTCAAACTCCAGAAGGAGCCAGATCGCAAACAACCAGGAAGAAGAGCATCAATTGAACATTTACAAATGGATCCCAGGATCTAGTCCCTGAAGCTCAGGAAGTGACAGCTTGCCAAGGTGCTGGTGACAGAGCAGAATGCAAACCCAGTTCTCTTTGGTTCCCAAGCAGTTTTTGTAGGCTCATGGCCCACAAATGACGGAGGCAGGAGATGGGAAGCAAACCTCGGATTGGCAAGCTTTCCTCTATTCTGCAGTGAAGTCATTCAATCAGGCACGGGAGGACCCATTTCCTGGGTATGGAAGTGGCCCCTGAGTTACAGAAGGAGTCTGGGTTTTATAGTTTCATTGGAGACTGCAAACATGCAGTTTTGACCGTCAGGGGCTAGTTGTACAGGTTAGAACTTTAACTTAGGGGGACAGTTGTAAAAAGGCTGAAACTCATTGTTACTTGGGGAGAGAAGAGTCCACATCCTGAGGGATGAGTCCTCAAATCTTGCCCACTGTTTCTCTGTCTCTGGGATCCATTGTTTCAGATCCAATGTTCCAGAGTTTCAAAATTTGCTGTGCCTCCATTTAGGACTAATTTGCAATGGGAGAAGGTCAAATTTCAGGGCCCAGCATTCAGTATCTGCCCCTTTCCTTTAGGGCCCATTGTTATTAGGAAAGGATTTACTGGGAGGTTAATCCCTGACTAGTTTCCCCTCCCTTTGCCGGAGCTGCACTGTTCCTCCTTTTTCTTTGGGGTGGGGAGGGGCTATCTTGCAGGAATATTATTTTCCATAGCCCTTCAGTTTTTATTCCACAAAAGGCTAGCCGGAGGAAGAGGTGTCAAGAATCCAGGTCATTCACGTGGTTGCAGGATTCCTCTTACCTTCCGCCTCCTTGAAGTGTTTTCCTTCATCTTTCCCAAGAACATATGTCCCCGGCTGGTTAAAGTAGGCCAGCAAAAGACACAGGCCCGGCCTCCTGTCTGCTCATTTTCTTAGGCAACAGTGGGAGCGATGAAGATTTGAAAGGCCTGGGTTTCCAAATTACAGCCAGGCACCCCCATAATCCTATCTTTCAAACACTGTGAAATCACACCCACCAGTGGAAGGTGACCTGACTTCAATCAAGATCAAGGTGAGGAAGAGAGATGGAGGAGTCTTGCTCATCCTTTTGGGAGATTCCTAAAAGACAACCCAGGAGCTGGAGCAGAGTCCCAAGCTCTAGCCATCACACTGAGAGTCACTGCCACTTGCATTTATTCAACCTTTGCCATGCACTAGGCTACATTCTGGAAACTCAACAGACCATATACCATCAGGGCCTCCCGACCAACCTTCAAAGGGCCCTGGCAACATTCATCTTCACTTACAGATGAAGAGCTGGAGGCACAGAGAGATGCCAAGTCACTTGCTCAAAGCAACACAGCATTAGCACTGGAATCCAAATACAGACTCCGAGGGCTCCAAAACCAAGCTCAAATAGTAGCTTTCAAGGTTTCTGGAAGTCAAATTTTCAAGGCACGTAGCTCACCAGTAGTATCTGGGGAAAGCAACTTAAGCCACCAAAAATCCACTAGCAAGCAAGTTACCCCAGTGGGCAAGAGTTTATTCCCAGCACAGAACTCAGGGAACCAGCGTAGAACACAGGCTCACATACAGACCGTCCTGTAGGGCCACCAGGGACTAGCTGGCCAGATCCCGCCTACGGACTGTTTTTGTAAAGAACATCACCGAAACAGCCTCAGTTTCCGCTCTTGCCTGTGGCTGTTTCCGTGCTGGGGTGGCACAGCTGAGTAGTTGCTCACAGACTGCGTGGCCCCCGAATTCCAAAATGGTGGCCGCATCTGGTTCCTTACTGGAAAACACCTGCCGAGCTCAAATCCCAAGTCATCCATCTGAGAGGCAGGGAGAGCTGGGTATCTGTACTCTCCCATGGACTCTATCAATTTATTACCCCCTGGAGCTGTGGGGGCAGGGTTCTTCCATTACCAGGCACCCCAAAACCTGTGTCAGCAGAATGGGCTCCAGAACTTCAGCAAAATCCTTAGGCCCAAAGGCACAGGTGAAATCCAGCCAGCTGCTAGGAGGTAGGCAGCAGCACACTGCATCAAAAGCAAACTTCGGTGGCCCATACAGGTGAACCTGACTTGGCGTGCAGTGCTTTCCCAAAGTAGGATTAGTGGGAGATTTCCCTTCTTAAAATTCAAAATATTCAACTTTTCTTGAAAAAGCAGAAACTTTGGCACCGTTGGGCATCCACTCCGGTAGGGCCATCTAGAAAGGGAAGAGCTGTCCAGTTCAGCAGCCGGCCAGTTTTGACTGCTGCAAACCATCCGGAACCAGGTAAGCGCTGGCATTTGAGTCCCCTGGTGTATACATTATCACCAGCATAACAGGCTAAAAGAGGTTACTTAACTGGCCCAAGGACATGTGCAGATTAAGTGACCAAGGTGGAACTTCCTGCCAGTGTGATTTTCTAAGCAGTCTGAGGTCACGACCCTTCCCCCCCCAGCTCATTCCTGTGTACTATACCCACACCTCTGTGTGACCCCAGTAAAGGAATTTTGGGTGCAGGGCTGACCTCTGCTCTGTCTTCACGAGCTCTGAATTATGCATTAGAACACCAGACGCAGAATGTTAAGATAAGAATAAGTGCTGTTACGAGTCAGGACCCTGTCACCCAGGAGGAGAACAGAGCACTTGATGCAGCAGTCAGCCACTTCTCAGCCTATGGACAGAGAGATGGGAGTGACCACCAGGAGCCAGCCATCTCCAATCAACTGCAGGTGCTAACTGGATTCCGACACATGATATCCAAAGCCTTCCATCCTCAAGTTCCCTTCCAGCCGTCATGGATGAGATATTCCCACAGGAGGGACTGGGTGCAGGGTTTAGCCAAGTATCAAGAGGGGCAGAAAGTTTCATTGGCGACCAGAGACTGAGCCATGGGATCAGTCTGGGCTTCTGGTGGGGATGCACAGCCAACCCTGGAAAATTGTGACACTGTTTCAAGAGTCAATCCGAGGCCTGGAGGACCCACGCTCTTCATGTCCACATTTCCTAGGAGGTCTCCAAAATATCCCAAAAGCTGATCACTTCTGGTTCAACACACCATCACTCATCAGGAAGTTGGGGAAGCAAGGGGCCAAGACGTGTGTGGTCTCCAGTAGACCAGAGCCGTGAACTTCCACAAGGACTCCCCACCTGCTCAACACCCCTGCTACCTCCACACCCATGTGCACACACATGCACGCACACACACATACCCATGCATACCAAGTTCCCGAACACCCAATTTATTTGGTTCTTTCCAAGAGAATAATCAGATGAGAGGAATTTCAAGTGAGGGTCCGAGAACTCCTCCTCCCTCATCACTGCTGACCTGGGTCGTCATTGGAAGCTTTTGCTGTGTGGACGGAGAGGAGGTGAGAGGAGCTTTAGCTGACGCAGAAGAGTTAAGTCCCTGGAACGGTCAGAGGGGAAAGGGCGTCACAGTCTACGCTTCTGTGTCTAAAGGTCTCACAAAATCCAGGTTGGCCACGGCACCTCCATGCAGCCCCCTCCCAAACGCAGGGCTCAGGGCTCCACGCCCAAGACCCTTCCGCCGCTGGATGCAGCCTCGCTGTGCCTTTCTGTACAAATAACGGCTATGATGGTGTAAATTATGCAAACTTTAAATATCACCCCTGCCATTTTCACTGTCTCATTTAAATGGGAGTTTTGATTAAATAATATATTTATGAAGCAGAATTCAGTAATAGACAGTAAATTACCAAGAGCCTTGACGTTTATCTTCCACCACCTACACGATATGCTCTTAATGAAAAACTCTGGAATTTGGTTTAAATTCCATGAAATAGATTTATTATTCTAAAGACAGAATATATGCACACACGCATACACACACATATACTTTTAATATATATGTGTGTATACTGAATATGTATAGTATACATGTACTATATATACATTTTATAAATATATTTTATAGTGTATAAATATATACTATGCATTTTAATATATAAAATGTATGACTATATAATACAGAACACAGAATACATATTTTATATATAAATATGTATGTGTATCATAAGTCCATATAATATATATGGCTAACTAATACTTTGAACCAAATTATACCATATTTGTGACTCTAAGTAATTTATTTCATTGTTCTTTTAAGCAAAATTGTCCCCAAATAAGTACTCATACACTAGAGCCTGGAATATTTGTTTGTGATGTGAGGAAACAGTTATATAGTTTTTTATTTATCAAATTTCAAACCTTAACAGCTAGAGCATCTTTCCATCCCCTGAAAAGCGTACATGACTAGTTAGGAGTCCTGGGTTCCAGCTTCGGCCATGCCGGCAGGTGATAGTGTGACTTTGGAAATGACTGGGCCTCGGGTTCTTCAGGACTAAGATGACAGAACAGAATCTTCCTGACACTAACGTCCTGAGTTTACCATACATTAGGCAGATCTAGAAAGTCACCATGTGGGGGACTGGGGTTGTAGCTCAGTGGTAGAGTGCTCGCTAGCACGCACGTGTGAGGCCGTGGGTTCTATCCCCAGCACCACATAAACACTAAATAAACAAAAATTAAAAGGTATTGTGTCTATCTACAACTAAAAAAAATATTTAAAAAAGAAAGTCGCTATGTGAATAGATATCACATATTCTTGACAAATGTCCACCTCCAATTCCTGCCCAGCACCTCAGAGTGTTCAGTGGTGAACAACCCAATTGAATATTCCACAGATAACCACTGGAAATGGAAAGAAAAGGAAGCAAACATTGGAAGCAGGCCTGCTACTGCCAGAATGTGAGGTATTCCCCTTATTCACCTGGTGGCAGGACATTCCCCTATCACAGACAAGGCTCAGAGAGTTCAGGAACCGTTGATGATAGCAATGCACTCTCTTCATTTAACTTTTCTGCTAATATTTTAGATTGTCTTCAATTCCCATTTACTTGTGGGGATACCAGAGAATAGAAAGGCTGATTTCCTCAGGAATTAGTGGTGGCCCTGGTTTAGATGTTTTTTACCCAGGGAAAGGAGAGAATCATACTTTCTTTCCACAATCTGTGTATTACCCTCTGTATCCCCAGGATGCTAGATAGATGAACACCTAAGCAGATGTGGGTGGAACCATAAATATGTACATGTATTTATATATACATACATGCAAACATGCAAGAACATGTATGTGCATATGTGCATGTATTTGTGAATGTGCAGGAAATTAAATGAAACAAGGTTGAGAGTATAGAGTTCAGGAAAGGAAGAATACTCCAATCCTGTCCAAGAAGGTAGACTGAGGCAGGAAACAGATAAGAGAAGTTCACTGACTATTACACGGGTAAACATCTGTCTCTCCAAACTTGATGACAGCATCCAGTGAATAGTTTCTAGTGGTACCAACACAATGGTGGCAGTGGTGGAAGCCACCTGATTAGGTGGAGGGAGGACACAGCCGCTCTATCCTGCAGGCTGCTTCCAACTGACAGGCAGTGGAATCCTGTGGTGGGTGGGGCTACCCAACGTCAAAGCTGCATCCAGGCTGACTATGAAGGTGGCCTATGTGATGTTTCCCAGGGCTGCCTAAAAACAAAGAGGGCTCATGCATTTGCAAACTCTACCTTGTATGCTCCCAGGGACT